>NC_071570.1:23433364-24053721 GCF_026979565.1 Vidua chalybeata | reverse complement strand
GAATGTTCATCCTCAGGTTTCAATAATTAATAAAAGTAGAAAAAAGAGAGGAGAAAACAGCACTAAAAGAAAACACTAAAAATCTAATCCCAGTATTTTTTTTTTTTTTTTTGGCCAGAATCAGCTGAAGGATACATTATCCACTCAGAGGAATAGGTACAGTTGCTTAAAATCTTTTTAGGATCAAAATAAATGAATCTGAATTTGATGTGATACCTTTGCTCTTTATTACCTGTAGTCTATGCATATAATTTTTCAAAAGCAATTTCAACTGAGTTTTGTGATATAATTAATGACATTCTGTTGTGTATCTTTTGTATGATCTATCAAGTGCTTGCCAAAGACCAAGAACAGTTCAGTAAGGAAGTTTATTAGTTTTGGTTTCTGACAAAGGAAAGTTGTCATCCTTTCCTGGTCAAACATAACCCTAAAAATGTAAATGAGCACTGACAAATGATACTGGTGTCTTTTCCACACAAAGCCCAGCAAGAATGAATGTGAACTTCTCAGGCCAGCTATGAGTGTTCTTTGAGCCCACATGTCTCCAGAAGGACTCCAAATTCCTTTCCAAAAACAGTATTGGACTGATGAGCTTCCTTGATGGAGTCTGAGATTTCTCTGATCTTTCTCCATGGGGTCTATATGCAGTCTTACTAATTTAGTTCCTTTAGTAGGTTAAAGCAACTGTATTGCGTGATTTTTTTTCATGCATTAAGGATTTTCTAAGACAAATCTAGAAATAATTATATCAGGTACATTCATTTAAAGTATATTTCTCCTGATTTGGAACAGAATTCATGTGAGTAATTTCTTAGCATACTATGTCATAAGGAATTTCTCAGGATAATACAATTATAGATTTGTATCAACAATACAAATACAAGTTCATCACAATCTATGCAGATTTTCTTTCTTCTGACTTATGAAGGCAGAAGAAGGAAATCCTTTTCTATTAGCTTTACATATGGCAATTGCTACCAAGTGGAGAAAAGTGGACAGACAACTCTGAGTGACTGCAATTACACAAGTAGTTTCAGTAGAGGATGTGAGCCATAAACTACTGCTGCATTCAGATGCTGGTGTTCCAAAGTACCTCCAAGCTCTGTGGGAATGTGTGATAGGCGTGTGTGCAGCTCAAGAAGCTGGTACAAAACGCCTTCCCTCCTCAGGTTGCTTTGCTTCCTTTTTTTATAGCTGGAGGTAAAAAAAGGGAAAAAAGTGGGATTTAAGATACAGGATGTACATTGTGGCACTTCAAGTTTGAGCCACATAATCTATAATGAAAACAGAGCAAAAGCCTTCAACTACAGTGACACAGACAGACACCAAAAATAGAAAAAAGGGCTCAGCACTGCCAGAGACATGGTCTGAAATTGTGCCAAAGATTTCAGGCTGGCAAATTAGCAAAGGAGCCAGATAAATCAGAATGGGTGAAACAGGCCTCATCTATTTCAGCACAGCTTAGACTCTACTATGTCATTGTCATTAATACGCAAAATATACTTAGTTGCGGGAATAAGACTGTCTCACTAATAAAGCAGAACCATTGACAGGAAAACAAAAGAATGAAAGAAGAAGGGTAGCCCTAAGTGTGTAACAGTGATACAACTGAATTATTCAAAGGAAGGGGAAAACATTTTATATACTGAAAGAAGAAAAAGTTTGGTCTTATTTTATAAAATAATTTAGTTTCCTGGCTTTGATTTACATTTACTTGTAACAGCTGCTTACAGGTCAGGTAACATTAGCATTCAAAAGCCAGCCCTAATTAAATAAATACTGCAGTTAATTGGTGTTAATTCTATTTCATGCTTTTGGGCTCAAAAGCATAGAGAATTATTTAAGATGGAAATGCCTTGAAAACACACTCTACAATATGCACAATTACCCACAATCTGACATTAAAGCAAAACCCTGAAATATATTTCATCTCACAAAAAATGTACAGAATGTACAGTATATAAAACTCCATCAAAGACAAGTCTAGTCCTTTCTTGTGCAGAAAGTCTGGGCACAGCTGAAACATTTTATCTCAGCATTGTGGGAAATGTGTCATACAGAGAGCCCTTGTGCGGGATCTGTGAACATCTGCTGGTTTCTCAGTACAGGGCAGGATCTAGCTGGATCTGCCCAAGGCAATGTGCCAGGCTAAGTGTGAATTTTCACATGTACCTCCTCTTCTTCATCTCCACAAAACGGAGAGAAAGCAACCAATGCACAAGCTGGAACAAGGTACTCTCAGAGAAATAGGTGGGAAAGCTTTTGAGACACTTAGAAAATAAGGTAATCAAAACTCTCAAGTAATTGAGGGCATGTGTCCATTGCACTTTAGAGCATGGCACCAGCAGCAACAGTGAAATACAGGCCAAGTCTAGAAGCTGGAAGCCCAGGACACCTGAGTCAAGCAGCTCTGTGGCCACTACAGTGCAGTGCTCTTGCCACCTCTTATAGCAGTAGGTTTGGGTTTTGATCTTTCTGTTTAAAATCCTCCATTTAGCTTTGAAGAAGCAAGTCTAATCTGAACTGAACTCTCTGTGATCATAAAGGGGTTATTTCAGTAGAGAAGGACATTAATGGAGTTTAAGATTACTTTGTTAACAGTTTCACAGTAGAGATGGACAGAAATCATTATAATGTGCAATACGATATATGTAATGAATAATGCTGTCTTCCAAAATCAGGCCTGTTGTGTTAAGAAGACTACTGGTCACTAGCAAGATAAACAGCTTTGATGGATATTAATCTAGAGAAAACCTTCAAATCCTGGTAGAAAATAGTGCATATGTGTAATATTTTGGAGCTTTGTTTTCCAGTTGAGAGATTAAAGAAATTTACATTGACTTCAGCTGCATTTTTGCAGCTGGAAGTGGGAACTGAGGATCCATCTAACTCTGACAGAGAGAATAACAAAAGTGTCCCACTAAAAGGTGTGGTCTTTCAAGCATTTTTTTTCATGCCACACTGCCAGAGTTAAACTAATGGTTTTACACAACAGAAAAGCCATTGCAAATGCAGCAAACTCAGATCCTTTTTGTTATTCTTGGCATTCAGCAGTGATTACACTCCCAAATGAGGCCACTTATTTTTATCCAGAGTTCAACAATATTTTAAAAAATCCTTTCGTGACTGTCTTGCAAGATAGACTGTATGGAGTTCAGTTTTGATCTAACACCAAGCTTGTACTTATGGAAACACAGAGACATTAGCAAAATTAAGCCCCTTTTACACCTACAGAGATGAAATAAGAATTAGTGTCTCAATCTCCTTCACTAATTGACTGGGAAGATGATAGGATAATTCCTGTGTAGAAGAGGATATTTGCTCACAGGACGTCCCTTTGCCCCTTTCTGTCTCAGTGAATTTAAACTTATGATCTGCAAGCTTTGGAAGGAACCCATGGACTTTTTCTCAGAGATTTCAGGGGTGAAGAAGCAAGTCTATTTCCGGTGGACTTGTATGTGCTGACACAAGTTAATTGGCAAATATTAAAATGGACTTACAAAGGTGTGTTCTATACCCATCCTTGTAGCTGTCCTGCAGCTTAGTGGACTCGGTGAGAAGAACAGACTGACGGCCAGTTTTCTTACCCTAGACGAGAGCAGCAGAGGCACTGTTAGGACACCCGTGCTGACGGCACGACGGACCTTTCCGCAGGCATCGCGGCCAGCAGCGCGGGCGACCTCCCGCCGGCCGCGGGGCGAGAGCGCCGCGGGGCGCAGCGACATCTTGTGGCCGCGCCGGGGAGCGCGCCGGGGAGCGCGCCGGGGAGCGCGCCGGGGAGCGCGCCGGGGAGCGCGCCGGGGAGCGCGCCGGGGAGCGCGGGTCCTGCCCTCTGCCTCCGCGCCCTCTCCGGCACCGCGTCACCCTGCCGGCAGCAGCTGCTCCTGACGGATGGCTCAGCAAACACGTCCCGCATCATCAGGCGACGAGAAGCTGAGCTGCACTCACATTTGGGAGTTTGCAAGTTAAGCTGTTTCTGCAAAAGCTTGCTGTTGTACCTGGGAGGATCTCAGGATCAGTGTTCCGTATTTGCAGTGACTACAAAAGCCAGGACCAGAATAGCAGGTGTTGAGCAGAAAGTTTTTCGAACGATCTTCTGCGTGCAATCAGTTCTGGTAATTGGAGGATGATTTGTTTATTAAGGAAAACTTGCATGAGAAAATACATGCTTTCACCTTCACAAACACTCTCCTTGCTGAATCCCCATTTCCCCCTTCTTTATATGAAACAGATCCATTTATGACATCTCAGCCAGAAAAGAGCATATTAACTTCAAGAGAAAAAGAATAGGCCCAAACATGCACCCCATAGGTGAATTTGGCATTTTCTGAAGCTCTGTAAGTTTTATGTTCACTTTTTTATCCTTCAGTATCATGCAAACTGGAAGAATTTGACAGGGCTAAAAAATTTCTTCGATACTTCCACAAAGTTCACATGATGTGGCTAGAATGCCCCACCAAACCTCTGTGATTTAATACTTTTGATTTGCATTTTCAAACAATGGCAAGCTTATTAGTTTTGCTTGGTGTACTTTACTTTGCAGTTTATTGTATAAATATGGACTACCATCTGCAGGAACAGAGCTCACATCAACTTTTGAACCCGGGTCCAAGCCTAATTGATACCTTTGGCATGGTTACAAAGCAACTAAAAGCAATGAGTCAATTTTTAGAAAAAATTGGAAGTCAGGTTTATGATTTTCTTCCCCCCCCCCCACTAAATAGACTGGGAAAGAAATCTTCAAGACTTGTAGGGTAATTGGCCAATGACACAGAGTGGAACTCTGATGGAGCTCAGAAGTTAACCTTATTCTCCTGAAATCAGTTGCATCAGATTGCCCTTGGCAGATAATTAAATGTGATTGCATAAGTTGCAGTTTTCAAGGACACACTTTCTTCAAAGTGCTGGAGAGGGCAGCAAGCTTCTTTACCCTGGAGCTTACCTGTCTATTTCTACCCTTACACTTTCTGTCTATATTCTCAGAACACAAAAATAGTGAAGTACTTCTGAATAAAACAAGAATATTATTCCTTCAGTACCAGTGAAGCGTTTGGAGTAAACTTCCCTTCCCTTCCCTTCCCTTCCCTTCCCTTCCCTTCCCTTCCCTTCCTTCCCTTCCCTTCCCTTCCCTTCCCTTCCCTTCCCTTCCCTTCCCTTCCCTTCCCTTCCCTTCCCTTCCCTTCCCTTCCCTTCCCTTCCCTTCCCTTCCCTTCCCTTCCCTTCCCTTCCCTTCCCTTCCTTCCCTTCCCTTCCCTTCCCTTCCCTTCCCTTCCCTTCCCTTCCCTTCCCTTCCCTTCCCTTCCCTTCCCTTCCCTTCCCTTCCCTTCCCTTCCCTTCCCTTCCCTTCCCTTCCCTTCCCTTCCCTTCCCTTCCCTTCTTTTTTTCTATCAGTCCAAACAGCTTGTTTGTTTTGTAAAAAAAATCAGAATGATAAGCCTTACATTAGGGATGCAAGCCAAGAACAGCTTAGAAAGTATCACTCCTAAGTACACTCCTCTTCTCTTGTTTCAATTATCTAGAAATCAGAGACGTGTAACAAAGAACAGCAAGAGGAAGCTTTTATCTGTGAGAGAGCCCCAAGTGACACACAATTCCAAATTAATAGAGAACAGAGTTTTACAGAATATTTGCTAGAACAGTGCAGTGAGGTGATTTGAAACATTCATTTTTTTCAAGTGAGGTATTTGTCCTAGGGAACAGACATAAATGTTAAACTTGGGCTTTCCAGCAGTGACTTCATCATTCTGGCTTAATTCTTCACAGAGTTTAAGTATCCTTGTGCCAGGAAGTGAGTGCTTAACTTAAACTGTGGGTAACTTCTCCCTCTTCTTTGTCTTTAAAAGTTGACATTTGCTACAGATACCAATTGAACATGTTATTAGTTTTCTTTCATTAGTTTTTTTCTGCAGATTAATTTAGCAAACTTTTCTTATAGGCTGCTTTGAAGACAAAAAAATTATATGAAGCAAAGATATTTCAAAACAAGTGGGAGATTGAGTTGGCTTGTCCCTGCCTCTGTATAATCTCAGTGCTTGGTGTCCATTACTATATCCAGGAGACTATATGATGTAGAAAATAGAGTGTATGTTGTCTGAACTGTACTGCTGGGATGGAAACAAGCTCAGCCTGTAAAATCATTCACACAGTTCCTCTTGGTGCCATGTAGGGGGTATGTGCTGAAATAAAGCTGAGGATTTGTGTCTAAACCACAAAAGCTGCAGCCTTAGTTACCACGACAGGGCTGCATAATGAGACATGGATCCAGTCACAGGAGTGATTTGTTGTGTGATTTTCATTGTGTTTCAGGTGACAAAAAATAATTAGAAACTTGCAAAATGTAATTCAGACTTCCAAGTTTTCACCTGTAATACACCTATGTAGATGAAGAAGTGTTTAAAAAACTTATTTAAAGTGTTAAAAAGCTATTTTAGACCCATTAGCAACAGAAACATTCTTGAAGTAGAGACACTTTCATGAAAGTACATGTTAAATTCCAGGCAGTAATTTGTTGAAATACATTTTCTAGAATGTTTTAATGGTTTACTCATAACCATTTATAATATGATCACACTTTCTTTTGAAGTAATCAGATTCACTTCTCTCATGAAGTCACATACAGGATGGCTGGAGAGAGTTGCTCTTGCTGCTCTGTAACCTCTAAGTAGAACACTTTGCTGCTCCTTTATTTCTGTAGCATGTTATATATATAAAATATTATTACTACTGCATGTAATGTGCATGTTTTTATATACACACTTAAAACATCATCAATTTTTGAATACATGAAATATTCAATATCATATGCTTGTTAGCCTGTATGCATACACATAATTTTTTTTAATGTAATTGTCTCACAAACGTTGAAGACTTATGACTTTTAGTGGAATGCACAATTATTTATGTAGTTAGGATTCTTTAGCTGAAATTATTTGTTGCTCCAAGGTCAAAACATCAATGAATATTGGACACCCCAAGTCAGTTTTCCTGCACAGCAAACATATTTCCACACCTAAGAACATGGATACTAAGAAAGAGAGTGGGAGGTAGATTTTTTACAGGAAAGAAGGGGGAAATAAGGTATCTGAGTTCCACCATCTCTCTTCAGGAAAACTGAAACTGTTGTCCGAAGGAAATGGATGCTGAAAGGCCCTATGGACATTTGCCTTGTTTATACCTGCTGCCAGCTGCTGACCTTGTAGGAAAAGCTTTTACTGTTTAGGAACCTTTTATGTCCCATGACACAAGAGTTCATTATTCAAGATGTAACTGGGTATACAAACTCAGTAAATTCCCAGATGTTCAGAAAGGGATTAATTTCTGCACTAGTGTCAGGACCAGAACAACTCCAAAGTGGGAATGCTTGGAAGTTGCCCATCATGGGCTCAGGATTTTAGGATCTACATCCTTTTGCTCAACCTACCAAAGCAGCTCGTACAGCCTGAATCATGTATGCAAGTTCTGACACCTTCTAGTTCCTTCTATTTCCTTCTAGTTCTTATGTATGTTCCTCCCCTTCCCACCATTCCCAGTCTCTATCAGTATACAGTACCAATGTGAATGTGTTTCACACTCTCTTTTCCATAGAAAATACCTTCCTTTTCCTTGTCATAAAAGTTCTACACAGAATCCTCCCAAGGATGCTCAGGACTGGACCGCTGAATTGCAGTAATTAAGGCGATGGTTCTGGAAGACCTTCTACACAAAGGCTCCATCAATTGCCCATTTTACGTGAGAAGTAATGACGTGACTGCAGCCTTTCTGTTTCCATGACTGAATTGAAGAGTAGTGAGCTGCTGCCTGAAGCTGGGTGTGGCGTGGGTTTTTGCTCTCCCCGGCTGCACGCGGCTCTTGGGAGCCCGGCTGTGGCGTAGCTTCCACGTGCTGCCGGGGTTTGCTGCCGCGGGTTCCCGGACACGGCTCCGTGTCTCGGGTGCGTGGGCTGGCCTAGCCTCTGCGCTAGGGACCCGGCAAAGAGGAAGGAATCTGTCCATCTACTCCGTGCTGGGCAGGAATGGTTTATTGGTCACGTATGGCGCGGTTCGATGGAAAGACGCGACCGCTCCCGACACTCGCATGGGAGAAAATGGCGCCTGACTGCCAGCGGGAAAGGGCTTTATGGAGGGGCGGGGCGAGAGGATCCACGGCCTGCCGGCCAATAGGGGCGGCTGCCATGGCAGTGACGCCAGCAACAGCGACCAACCAGAGAACCCCGCAGGGGCGGGCACCGAGCCTTGGGCTGAGCGGGATCGTGTGGCTTGTACGGGGTTTCCTGGGGCCGGACGGCAGGGTGGTTACAGGAGCGGCACAGGGGTAAGAATCCGGCAACAGGCAACATGGGGCCAGAAACCGCGGGGGGGGGGGGGGACAACGCGGGGGAAATGCGGGATTACAGCACTTGACTTATTTTAACATAAATTAAAAACCCTAATCTAAACCCAAACTCCGGGATGCAACAGCTGGGGACTGGTAAACAGTGCAGATACAGCTCTGCCTTCAAGTACCCGATGTGTGGTCAACCTGAACCATTGCTACAGGACCAGCTCATCTCTACACGTAGCCCAGACACAGTATTCTATCCAGGCATATTCCTAGAAATCTGCTGTCTCATCTATGTAGTTTACCAGCACAAAACAACACCAACCAGAAATCAAGATCTGTCCCCATGTTTGGGAAGTCTGTTTTCTAGGGCAAGTAATGACCGTTCTGAGTTTCTTATCACATTTGTGCCTAGAACAGATCTTAATGCTGCTTGAGCACCTTTGTGGCTAAATGAGACTGATGGAGGTAAATGAAGAAGCAGTTGTGGAAGAGAGAATGAACTGATGGACAACTTGCTGGTCTCCTTTCTAGTGGATGGTGAAAGTCCCTTTTAACTCTTGGCAGATGTATAAAAATATCATCGGGAATGTTAAAAACAGGTTGGCAGTGAATGGAAGATTCTGGTAGCTGGGGACAAGGAATCAGAGTGGTGTCGTCTGCTTTTGCAGTTGCCCAGTATTTCTTTATTTGCTAAACCCCATGGGCTTCTTCACTGTGAGCTTTATAAGGGAGCTGAAAACAAATAGTCCCTGGAAAGTATCCAGGAAGGTCTTATGAAGAATAAGAAGCAGGAAGAAAAAAAGCTAATATCAGAGATATAAATATGGTCTGAAGGATGTTAGAAGAATCCAGGTACAAATGGCATAGCTAGCAATGGGTGTTCCTTGGATGCTCTTCCACTCTCCAAAATCTGGAAAAGTGCTCTGGAAGTTATGAGAATGAGCTAACATGAAGACTCATACTCTCTTACAGTCTGGACAGGAAGTATTCTTGCAGTGTTTTGCCTTCATTCATTGTGCCAGGATGACAAGCAACAGTGTGTGAAAATTAAATATGGTGGAGTAGACGTGGGTATAAACAGGTTGATAAATGGCAGTATTTTGTGTCTTGAGAGAATTTTGTATCTTAAATGGAATCTTTGCTCACGTTCAGAAGGAAGGGACATGAAGAAAAACCATTCTGAATTGTTCCCACATTTTTGGCTTGTGTTCACCTGCCCCTGCTAGGCTGGAGCTGTGAACAAAATCCTCTGAGAGACCTCTTTAAGAATGGGGAAGCTCTCTGAAAGCACACAAATTTGCCAAAAAAAGGAAATATGCTGAAAAACATGCAGTGTCCTGACAAGTTACTCTTGTGGTCAGCCTGCACTTTGAAATACTTTCCTACATTCCTAATCGGAAACTTCATCAGTTTGAAAAATTAACAGAAGTAGGAAAGCTTGATACTTATGGTAGAATACCATGACTTTCCAGAGTGGAAAAAATAAGAGAAATTCAAGGGAATAAGTTTTCTCTTCTCTCTTGGACCCCTATGTAAAGTTTTCAAGCTTAAAGTAATCTTCCCAGCATTAGTCACTGGGAATTAATATGTCCTCCCCAGCTGTTACTTGATGCCAGACCTGACTGTAAAAACTAAATAGACTTCAGTGGAATGCCTAAAATTAATTTTCTCACTCAGATACTTTCATCTCACTCATTTCACTGTGTTTACAGGCTGGCAGGTTTCCTGAGGGCAGCCATGATTTAGATTTACAATTCCCTGGCCAGTCTGATTCTGAAGAAAAGTTGTAACACCTGTAATGTAATACTGTTTCCGAAAGGAGTGAAAAATGTTTTAGTCTGAAAAGGAAGCCTCTAAATTCCAATAATCACAGTATATCACGTATCTCTGCACCCCATTGCAGCAGCTGAAGTTGCCATTACTTCAAAACAGTTTCAGTTCTTTCCATTGTCTCCGCCCACTTGTTACACAGAAACCAAACTTGCTTCATCATGCTGGAGACTTTGCCTTTAGGCTGGGAAAACGCTGACATTTTGGGGAGGGAAGGCAAACAACTGTGTGATGGTGCAATGTTTCTTCCTGACTATTTAAAATAGACTGGACATCCCTGCCATGTCCTGCCGAGCACTGGACAGCTAGATTTTCACTCTTCAACATTCATGGACTCCTGTATATGTGCTGATGACCACCAAAGGATGCTACAAGCGTCACCAAGAACAATATAAAATAAAAACTTCAAAAGAGAAGGAGGTCAGAAACAACACCAAAGGGTTGTTTTTACAGCTAACAGCAAGAAATCAGAAGTTAAAAAAAAAAGGAAAAAAAAAAAAAGGAGTAACAAAAAAAAACAAATGCCCCATTTTCCCCTGACCAGATTGTTCTTAAAGTAGCTTTCATCATTATATTTAGAAACTGCTTTTAGAAACAGTGATTACTGTTATTCCCCCCATACACATTAATTTGAATATGATCCTTTTGAGGTGCAATATGAGCTGTTACGTCTACTGCAGCTTTTTACTTCCCTTCTTTTCAGTTTGCCACATGCCTCTGTAATTCTTGTTACTAGACTGTTAGAAAGCAAGATGGTTTAGGCATTTCTTGGAAAATGCTTTTGTTGTGAGATTGGTCACTGAAATGTGATTGTGTTGCATACCTCTTTTGACTGAATCAGAGTGTAAATAGATTTGTAAATAAGAAAAATAAACAGGCCCAAAAATTCAGATTAATCACCTGGAATTAAATACTGATATATATATTTTTATATGGAGATACTGTCTCTCCATCAATGGCAAAGACCTTTTCAGCTTTTAAGAAGGAAATCTATAATAATAATCCAAGCTCCTGATGATAGAAATAGAAATTATTTAATCACAAAAATACTTTGAAACTCATGTATTATTCCAGATCTGACTGCTCTCCCTATTTACTGTATCCTTACTGGGTGCTCAAGAATCACACAAGATATGTAAGGTTTCAAAATTAAATGGTAAGGTTTTTAAATTAAAAATAAAATTAATTTAACTTTTATTGGAGAAAAGAGCTGCTTCAAAATGAAGTAAGTCCACAGTTTATTTTGATCCTCCAGGCATGCTGTTTTTCTGAGTAATTACCAAAACAGCTTTATATTAAGCGTTAAATTTATTTACATCAGCTTTGGATCTGAAACTACCCTGTGAAGGAGCATATCATATATCACTGTTCTTCAGACCAAGGGAAAAAGGGGTGGACAACTGGGTCACAAATGACTTCACCCACTGCAGTGCATGGGGATCTTGGGCCAAGCCTAGATCTCTACTAGTTCATGGTTGGTTCTTGGCAGCTGCAGCTGATGCTAAGGGAATCTGTGGGCTGCTCTCACCAGTGAGCTGGCAAGCTCTGTCACCTTGATCTGTTTCTAATGCATAGGTTCTAATGCATAGACAGATAGGTTTAACCACTGCCTCCATTTTCTGTGAAGAACATCATTTAAACACTGGCTTTGGTGTCCATTATGCTTTCAAGAAATGTAGCCCTGCTTTCCTGCTTCAAGCAGGAGGTTGAATCCTTTGACCTCATAGAGTCCCTTCCAGCCTGAATTACCCTGTCACTTCTAAGTTTTGGTGATGACTTTGGCTTTGGCTTCTTCTGGTGCAAGAAGCCAAGGTCAATTTGGAAAACACCTGGATTCTCAGCCTGTGTAATATGGTTCTATGCATAAGACAATGACAAAATCACATTGTATGTCCTTTACGTTTACTGTAAAATACTGCACAAAACTTTTGGGGAATGCAAGCTGTAGCACACAAAATTTGAAGACACAAAATTGCCATGGCACTGCTTGACTGCTCAACTTCTCAACTTCTCAACTTTTTTATCCTGTGGCACACACAGTGCTGGCATGTGTTCTTTGTCTCTGCACCCTCAACAACCACCCCACGTATGAGGAATACGACATCAGGTAAGGATCAGGTGCTCCTGAAGACTTGGACATACCAGCATTCACCAAATATTCAACCTACATGTGGCTTCTGGAGTGATTTAGCTCCATTTCAGGAGCAGAAAGCTCATGGAGATCTGAGACAGATCAGACGTGACAGTGTAAGGCAGCACATACCTCAAAATTTTAAGCCTCAAAGGAAATCACAAATGTGCAGATCTGATTTTTTTTCTGTACTTACGAGTTTGGGGATTTGCTTCAGGAGAAAAGCAGCAAGATGGCACCCAATGACATGTGGGGTAGTATCAGTCTGGCCTGCCTTTGTTCTGTTTCCTTTAGAAAATGCTTGCACATGCAGAGCATTTGGGCTTGGAAATATGATTCCCTTCTTCTACCTTAGGGATCTACAAAACCTAAAATAACCTCTCCTGGGGTACAAAAGAATGAGATGGATAATATTCTGGAGCCTTTGGTGAAATATAATCCTTATTATCCCTACAGTAAAGAGAATAACCCTGTAACTCAAACAGAGAAGGCTTGGAAGAGACAATGATTTTTCAGCTGACCTTTTATTTCAATAAATTATTTTATTTTGTATATCAACACAAGTGTAATGTTAAAAAAGTTAATGCTATTGAAAGTGATTAACAAGCACATCTGACTTAGCATTATGTAAACATAATAAAAGTTGGCCTAAGAACAATACCTGCTTTAATCTGTTCTGTTTAATAAGCATCTCTAAGGAGTTCATCCCAAAATCCCACAGTTTTCACAACTGCCTGTTTGGAAGTGCCTGAGAGCCTGTGCTGAGATGCAGCATTACTCCCTAGTGTTACTCTGTTTTCAATATCTTGTGCTTACATGCTGTCAAATGGAATTGCTAGCAAGCACTGGTAGGCTGTCACTCTGCAGCTTTCATGGAGTTTGTCCTGCACATGGGAGACCTGCAGTAGGGTTCAATGGAAGTGAAGTCCCCTGAATATAAGCAAAAGGAAGGTATGATCAATCCTGTTTTGGCTGTTTAGTTGCCAATAAAGCCAAGCCCAGGAAAATTGACCATGTATAGTCTCACTACATTCCCTGGCCATAGTTTTGGCTGCCATCACTAAGGGCATCCCAGATAGGAGGTGGAGAATTGGCAGCTTTAGAGCTAACTGTGACATTCATAAGTCCCTCTGGGCATTGGTTGCTCTTGAAAATTACAGAGTATGGCTGCTGTTGGTAAACCTCTGGAGGTCACCTGGTCCAAGCCCTCTGCTCAAGCAGAGCCATCTACAACCAGTTGCCCAGGACTCTGTACAAGTGGCTTTCAAACATCTCCAAGGCAGAAGACTCCACAAGATGCCTGGACAGCCCTGTGCCAGTGCTGGGCAAACCTCATATTACAAATATGTTTCCTGATGTTCAGAGGAAACCTACAGTTAATATTCACTGTCCCTTCTCTTGTCACTGGGCACCAATGGAAAGAGTATGCTCTCCTTTTGTTTGCTACCAGTGAGTGCCCAAGGTTGGACTTGGCTGGAGAGAAATGAGCATGACCCCATCAGCCCCCAGGTGGGTGAGAACTGTCCTTCAGGAAATTGACTTGCTTAGGTTTTATTAACAGATTTTTTTTTTAAAGTGCATCTATTCACTACATAGTTTGAAGAAAATTTGTCTAAACTTCCTGACAGTTCTATCCACATTTCTAACAGAATCAGGATTAGCCACCTCTATTAATTGGTTGTTCCAAATGGGCTGTAAGAATACAGTTGTTTGCAAGGTCTGTGCTTTTACCTTTAAAGGAAATGGATACCTTGTTTAAAGATAGAAGATGAGAGGAATTTCCCAGTCTGCTTATCTGCTACAAGGTGGCTCTGACCTGGAGCAGGAGTCCAGACTTGGGTCAAGTTGCAATGATGGTTTTAGTGCCTCTTTATGTCATGACTTTTGTCAAGTATTGGAACAGGCTGCCCAGACTTAAATCACCATTCATGAAGGTATTTCAAAGATGTGGAGATATGGCACTTAGGGACATGGCTGAGAGGTGGACTTGGCCATGCTAGGTTAACAATTGAACTTGATCTGAGAAGTCTCTTCCAATCTAAATGATTCTATGATTCTATGAGTGTCTTTCCAAGGACTCAGATAGCCAACATACTTGAGCCAAAACAGTCTCCTACAATTATATTCTGTGGCAGTGTCAGGTGGGTTGATTCCAGCAGCCAAGCCCCCGCCCAGTTGCTTGCTCAGTTCTCTTCAGGGCATGAGGGAAGAGAACTGGAAGGACAAAAAGGGGAAAAATGCTTGATGGATTGAAGAACCCGAAATAATTTTAACAGATGCAAAGGGCTTTGATTGCTTTGATAGTTTTCTCCAGCAGCTAAAAATCAGCAAAAAATGAGTAATCCTTATAATTTTAACATTTCTGGCTTTATCCTTAAACTAGACACTGGTTCCTTCTGTGTCTTTCTCTGCTGAAATAAAAGGCTTTTGAAAACCCAGTGTTTTATTTCCATGGAGGTATTAGTAGACTACAATTAAGATTTTTCTTAAATTTTCTGTTTCTCTGTAATTTAAAATCATTAAAGACTTCAGAGGAGATCTCTAAATCCTTGCTGTAAGATACTTCTTCTACTCCTCAGATCATTGTATGGCTCTCTTCTGTACCCTTTCCATGTTTGTATTGTGTGTGTGCATGCCTGTGTGTTGAGTGTGTGACCTTCAAAACTGTCCAGATGCCCAGTATCCAGCTCACTGACATCATGGTCAGAGGGAAATCATATTTTCAGCTGTTTCTCACTTTTCTGTTTTCATCTGTTCAAGAACTATAATGATCTGATTTGTCTCTACATCAAAATAATAATTCCTGTTGAGCTGAGACTCCTACTTATCACACTGCCACCCACACTGCAGCCCACGCATTCGTAGGCATGACCTTCAGGATTTCCTTTTATGACCATGGCCATGTACTAAATAGTCACATGGAAGCCTATTTTGCATAAATAGTTCAAATTCTCCAAACAATCCAGGTTGCTTAAGCAAATATGCATACGTATTTTTGTGTGGGTACACAAACATCATTTATATTATTTGTATGTACTATGAATTTATATATTTTATATATGTGTGCCACTATACCAAAGAGTCCTCATGGTTATTTGCCACCTTGTCAGTTGCGTCATCCACAACTGTTGTGAGCTCCTGTGCTTCTGGATCTTTGCCACATCTTCAGCCTGATCATCTGTCAGAGGCAGCTCTCCATATGAGTTAAGGACTTACGGAAGAGCTGGGCTGTCACAACAGAGAACAGATAGATGAAGTGCCAGGAGGTGACAAAGTCTTAATTTTTAGTAAAAATGGAATTCTATTGTACTGTAACTTGGAATTTTACAAACATGCAGACTTAGCTATTTTAAAGTCAAAAAGCTTAGCAGAAGAGGCACTCACACACTGAAGCTCTTATGCATTGCCTCTTTCATCCTTTGTCTAAGTTGCAGTTCTAAAGGGATATAAATGGGCATATTATAAATGTTTAGTTGTTTGTTCAAAACAACTCCATGAAAGCCATCTCCTTGCCATAGTACTTCCCTGCCTTATTTTCTCACTCACTCTTCAGTCTTTGAATCCAGCATTAAGATT
The DNA here is from genome assembly GCF_026979565.1 of Vidua chalybeata. Classification (NCBI taxonomy): domain Eukaryota; kingdom Metazoa; phylum Chordata; class Aves; order Passeriformes; family Viduidae; genus Vidua; species Vidua chalybeata. Next base: position 24,037,865 of record NC_071570.1, on the reverse strand, counting down.
TCATCTTCACCTTCCAGAGGGTGCAAAAATGTGCTATGTCCTTCATTTTGCTGCATCCCTCCAATCTTTTGCTAGCTGGATCTGGATCTTGTACCGGCAGACCTGCAAGCATTTTTGCTTGAACAGCTCCTTGAGCTCATACCCACGTACACATTTTGGTACAGGGTCCAGCCACTACAGGGAACAGAGCCTATGAAAGCACCTCAGAAGACCTTTGGCAAAATGCCTATTTCTGAAATGAGGCTTGTTCTTTGGGAAGAAAGCAGGCTAGACAGGAAAACAAAAAGCTTTTGTTTTGACATTTTTAGGTTGATGGCACAACAGCTTGTTGAGAGAGTAGGCATATGTGCCAGGGGGTTACTCCCCTTTGCCAAAGGCAAAGTGTCATCTTTTTCTGCAGGTACTCTGCTAGGAGTGGAAAAAATTATGCTTACTTTGGCGAACTTTAACTTTATGATTCTGGGAGACAAAGGAGTGTCACACGAGAGCTGGAGTGTAGGTATTAATACTCAGCACTCACCAACTGCACTCCCTGTCTGTTGAAGGGCTGCAGTTGCTTGCAGCTTCAATAGTTAAAACTCCTCCTGATTGTTTAGCTCAGTTTGGTTTGCTTTCTTTCCTTACAAACACATAAACTTCGTACACAACCAACATAATGTAGGCAAAAAATTTTCATGAGCCTAGTGAGAACTTCTCATGGGTGTAAAATGACTAAGGATCTTGTACTGTGTCTCTTAGAGTTGTTTGGTTGCTCATTCTGTGTGGTGTGGTTGCGCTGCTCTATAACCTCTCTGGTTCAATTTGGCTGGAAGAAAACAAGCCTATTCTGCCATTTATGAACTGGCTGGAGGGCATTCTGGAGAGTTTAAAATAAAATAAATTTTCAACTATAAAATAAATTTTAGAATAAATTTTAAACCATAAAACTTGAACAGCTAAGCCTGTGGTTTGAAAGCATTATATCGGAACTCCAGGGAATGCACCAGCTTCTGTAATGGCTGTTGAAATACGGCCTTGGGGAAACATGTCTGGTCATGCAGGCAGCTGCACTTCAGTTGAAAATGATGAAAACTAATAGTACAGCATTTACATTATTTAGCATTGGGGCAATATTAGTATGACTATGTTCTTTTGGGGATACGAAGCTGCAAAAAAGCACTAACCAAAATAAAGAAGTACTAACCAAACAAGCTAATGCATTTTCCAGTTCTATCATGTATTTAAACCAAGAGATCATGGTAACAGTTTCTATGATCCTGAGAGATTGTGATTACTATTTCCATGGTGTTGTTAGTGAACTGATTTTCAGGCTATGTTTATTATCTGGTTAGTAACTTCTTGAATATATGACTTGTAAAGTTTTAACACTGTGCCTTAAAAGACTTGGTAAATTGAAAATACTGTTTAAGCTTGGAGCTATCAGTGCTCTAGTTTGGATATTCAATGGAAACATTAATTAAAAGATCTTAATGGAAAGATAAAATATGCCTCAAGCTCCTTCTTAGCATATAGCACCCATAGAGCTGGTCAATATCTGTTAAACCACAAGATAGGGAGGGATGAGGAGAAGGTATTTCTGTATACACGGTGTGGGGAATAAGACTGCCTAAAATAATTGTCAAAGGTGGCTCCTGTAGTCATCATTAGCTATAAAAGCAGAAAAGACCTAAAACTCTCCAGGACATGACAGCCTTAAAAAACCTTACAGGTACTGATTAGTCAGAATCACAGGAAAGTGGTAGCACTGCAGAACCCAAGGAAAATTTTCTTCATTAAATGTAATCTTAACAATGTGTTTGCTATTTGATATTTTGGTAAATTTCTTGTTATTGTCAAACTATGGCTTTTAAGTGTTCCCTTATTTGCAAAGCTTAAACAGTTTTAGGGCTGAAAGATCAGACACAAGGCACTTCACTCCCTGGGGAATGGATACCTTACAAACAGCAGCTGGAGACCATTGTCACATTCACCAGCATATCCCAGCTCTCCAAAGGCTAGAGGAAACACCTAGATAGAAATGGAAATGGCAATGTTTCTGCATAAAGAGCTTTTCATGCTGATCAGAAGACGTTATGATTTAAGATCATGGATTAAATGTCAATGCCTCAGGAAACAGACTGTGATGAGTGAAACACCAACGGTTGCTGTCACATAAGCCACAATCTGCTCACATGAACAGTCACATTGCATTCAACACTACTGCACAGGGAAAGCATTGGTAAACATGGATACATGTGCTGAGGAATGCCCTGTGTTCTTAAGACACAAATCCCCTTTTTATTCCTTCTTCCACTGAGTCTGCAGATGACTATGACCTATAAGGAATACATTATTCATTTGCTCAGGTGCTTTAAGTTTCTACTAAGTTTTCTGCTCTTTACCCTTCTAATAACCTCAGGCCTCAGTTGCAATGCCATGGAGTCAATATGTGCATAGTTTAACTTAAAGTGTTTAAGAGTGTCTAAAGTGTGAGGCTAAATATCTTCCAACAAGGTATAAAATAGATGGGTAAGTGTGATAGTGCTGCAGAGGGCACTGCACCTTCCTCACCTTCCTCTGTGTTACCCTCCCTTACCTGCAGGGCCTGGCTGCTGATGCTCAAGGGACTCAAGGCTCAACTTTGCTTCCCACTGGCTGCATAACCTCAGCTAAGGGCGCTGGTGAGGCTGCTGGCCTGACAAAAAGCTGTGTAAATGTCCATAGAAAATAAGCAATAACATTAACAAGGGTAAAATTATAGGTAGGGGATCAAGGAATCCCAAGGACATAAGAGGAAAGATACGAACATGAGGACTTGGTAACTGCAGATGAGGAGAAGGCAAAAGTGCTTAATGCCTTCTTTGCCCCAGACTTTAGTGGGACGACAGCTTGTCCTTAAGACAACTGTCCTTCTGGCTTGGTCGATGGTGCCAGGGAGCAGAATGGTTCCCCCGTTATCCAGGAGGAGGCAGTTAGAGAACTGGTGAGCCACTTGGATGTTCATAAATCCATGGGACCAGATGGAATCCATCTGGTGATGAAGGAGCTGGAAGATGAGCTTGTGAAGCTGCTCTCCATCATTTTTCAACAGTCCTGGCTTGCTGGTGAGGTTCCAGAGGACTGGAAACTGGCCAGTGTGACACCCATTCACAAAAAAGGGTGGGAAGGAGGATCCTGGTAGGTATAGGCCAGTTATCCTGACCTCAGTACCCGGTAAGGTTATGGAACAGTTTATACTGAGTGTCATCACACAGAACTTACAGGATGGCCAGGATATCAGACCCAGCCAGCACGGGTTTAGGAGGGGCAGGTTGTGTTTGATCAATCTGATCTCCTTTTATGACCAGGTGACCTGCCTGGTGGATGCAGGAAAGGCTGTGGATCTTGTGTACCTGGACTTCAGCAAGGCCTTTGACACAGTCTCCCACAGCACACTCCTGGAAAAGCTGTCAGCCCACAGCTTGGACAGGAGCACTCTTTGCTGGGTTCAGAACTGCCTGGATGGCCGGGCCCAGAGGGTGGTGGTGAACGGTGCTGCATCCAGCTGGGGCCAGTCACCAGTGGTGTCCCTCAGGGCTCTGTGCTGGGACCAGTTCTGTTCAGCATTTTTACTGATGACATGGATTGAGTCTTTAATTAGTAAATTTGCAGATGACACTAAGCTGGGATTGTGTGTCAATCTGTTGGAGGGTAGGAGGGCTCTGCTGGAAGACCTGGAATGGCTGGATGGATGGGCAGAGTCCAATAAGGTGACATTTAATGAGTCCAAGTGCCGAGTCCTGCATTTGGCCACAATAACCCCCTGCAATGTTATAGGCTGGGGACGGTGTGGCTGGAAAGGGACCTGGGGGTACTGTGACAGCTGACTGGACATGAGCCAGCAGTGTGCCCTGGTGGCCAGGAAGGCCAAGGGCATCCTGGCCTGTGTCAGGAATAGTGTGGCCAGCAGGAGCAGGGAGGTCATTCTTCTCCTGTACTTGGCACTGGTGAGGCCACACCTTGACTGCTGTGTCCAGTTCTGGTCCCTCAGTTTAGGAAGGACATTGAGACGCTTGAGTGCGTCCAGAGGAGGCAACAAGGCTGGTGAGGGGCTTGGAACACAAACCCTGTGTTTGTGGAGGAACGGCTGAGGGATCTGGGGGTGTTTAGCCTGGAGAAAAGGAGACTCAGATGTGACTTTATCACTCTCTACAACTCCCTGAAGGGTGGTTGTAGTCAGGTGAGGGTTGGTCTCTTTCTCCAAGCAGCAACTGACAGAACGGTAAGAGTGATAAAGTATGGAATGGCCTGCCTAGGGAAGTGGTGGAGTCACCGTCCCTGGATGTGTTTAAAAAAACTGGATGTGGCACTTGGTGCCATGGTCTAGTTGAGGTATTAGGGCTGGGTTGGACTTGATGATCTTGAAGGTCTCTTCCAACCTAGTGATTCTGTGATTCTGTGGATAAGCTCCTACTGGAATGAAAGTGGGAACTGGTTGCAGTATTGATGGAGCTGGTGGAAAAGACATTGGGTTTTAACATCAAGGGTTTGCTCTAGAAGTGGTACACTCCCCTAGATGTTACCCAATGGGTGACAAAGGCTCCTTGGATTCCTTACAAGAGGTGGTCCGTAGCTCATCAAATCATAGCTATGTTTTATGTGTGCCAGGCAGGAAACACTTGTGATGTGCTTGTGAAGTTGCACATATCCTGTTTGCAGAGCCTCTTTGCACGTGACTAGACTACAGACACCTGATCAAATGGTCTTGAAAGTAGGGTGACAGCAACAGGTGACAGGACCTTCTCCACAAAAGTCACCCCTGTGCCAAATCAGCACAGGCAAAATGTATGTGATGCCACCAGTACAACGGAGGAGGTTCTCACACAGGCATTGGGGTTTACCCAGCACAGAAATCCTCGAGTCCCTATCTGGTGGACTTTGATAAGAGCTTTAACTTTTACATCAAATGTTCTGTGCCTTACTTGTTCTGATTTATTAACAATATATAAAATGACCCAATATTTGGCCACTGCCTTTAACTCATAGGATTTTCCATTCTAAATTACAACCTTTGCATTTTATTAGTGTGGCTTCATCTTTATTAGACCTTTACTAACCCCATATATCTTACCAACACCTTAGAAGAAGCTTTTGTACATACTATAAATTACCTTGTGGAATGACCACATCCATTGGCATACAGGAGAATATGATGCTTCTGCCCCAGGTCTTGGCAAGCACATAAGAGAAAGAAGCATTTGTATTTCAGTAACACTAAAAGGGGAAGGTGTGGGCTTGTGATGTGGGTGCAGATGGGGGTGGAGTAGTCTCCTGAATCCAACAGTTTCTGCTGTGACCAAATGTCTGTGAACCATGCAAAGGTGTTTAGGTCCTCTTCCTCAGTTTCCTCATTCCGCAAAGGCATATTTTTATTCCCTGGAGAGACACAAGAATTGATTGAATAGTCTGTAAAACAGCAAAGAGAGAAGCACTGTGTAAATGCCATGGTGGATTATTGCTATTCAGTCTTCCAAAGGAGCATCCAACTATGTTTTGCATTTGAGCTTAGCCAGATCTTTGAAGTGAAACTGAGAACTGTATCTTAAAAATTCAGGAGCTACTATTTAACAGTCTCTGTAAGCACAGCCAGCCAGGGTTTGCTGTGTGCCCTGAGCTGCATTTGCCTTACTCACAATTCTTTTTGCTTTACCTGGGAATACACTATTATGTATTAGTATTATTATCATCATTGGTCAGTATTACCAATTTGTTGCTAATTTCTATGGATTCTTCCTCATTTTTGCTCAAGTCAAATATCAGAATGCTATTTTTGAAGTCACTGAGAGGAATACATTATGAGTGTGAATTCCTAGAAGGCACATGTTTGCAGATGTCCATGACAGCACTGTTTGACTCTTCTAAGTAAGGAATGTGAAAGGACAAGAAATCATGAATGCATACTGAACAAATTCCAGCAGTGATTCTGTGTCATCCCTTGGCAGTGACAAAGACTGGAAAATATCTTCATCTACCTGTAAGACCTTATGACCATTTCTGGTAGTTTATTATAGTAATGTCTTCTTTTTCCTGTGTTTTACAATATTACCACATGAAGCAAATTTCTCACCCTCAAGCCTCACACCCTCATATTTTGGAGACGGTTGTTCTGCATTTTGTGGGTCTGGACCACCTGTAATGTGGATAATCTCACCTAAGACTTGCTTCACTGGAATCACCACAGTGAAAGCTTGCAAGGTCCAGAGACTAGGTAGCTGCAGCATGTCATGTCCCTTGAGACTGTCCTTCTGCAGGGGATGGGCTACCTGCTCCTTGCAAAAAGATGAATCTTATGTCTCTGAAGGAGCCTGTGGTTCACCAGGAGCTGGTGTGACAGACTCAGCTCCTTGCATATCCACAAATGGTACTGCCAAGAGAATGTTCTTGGGCACACATCAAAAAGGTTTCCAACAACTTGGAATGCGTCCCCCTGCTTCAACAGCAGTCCATATCCTCAGGCTCACCATCTCCAGCCAGCTGAGCCTCTGTCTCCCACTCTGCTCTCTCTGACCCCAAAGGTCTGCAGTGGAAGGGACTTCTCCTGCATGCCCCAGTCCAGTAGTGCATTTCTGAAGTGATTACAGTGGGGACTAGATGAGTAGCCAAGATAAGTGTGTAACAGATGTCCTTCTGTTTTCTCTGTCTCTGCCAATAACTTCAACAGCATGAAAATTCGTAAGTTCACTGTATCACAGTAGATTCTGAGTTGGAAGAGACCCACAAGGATCATTGGACTCAACTCCTGGCTTGCACCATGTGCTTGAGAGCATTGTCCAAATGCTTCCTGAACTCTGTCAGGCTTGCTTCCCTGGGGAACCTGTTCCAGTGCCCAGCCACACTCTGGGTGAAGAACCTTTCCCTAATATACAACTTAAACCTCCCCTGAAACAAATTCAGGCCATTTCCTGGGGTCCTGTCACTGGTCACCACAGAGATGAGCATCTGCCTCTTTGCTTCCCCTCTTAAGGAAACAGTAGACAATGATGAGCTCTCTTCTTTTTGTTTTCTTGCTTTCTTCCCTGAGCTGATTCTCTTCTTCAGTTCTCCCTTGGCCCACACCTCTGTGCATTAAGGCCTGTAGCAAGGCCTCCCTGGCGGTCACTCGCCTAAGATAAGAAATGCATAGTCATGATGAATGGACCAAAGCAGTCCCTCTTCCACCCTCGGACCCTTGTTATCTCTCTCTAAGGCTATAGGTCGCATTCTCCTCAACCCTGGCCATTGGACAATTTCCAACACCCCAGTATCCTACATAAACCCCATCTCTGCCCAATTCGGCAGAAGAGCTGTCACTGGAAACTTTCACAGGAGCTGCCAATAAAGCCACCGCTGTGGAACTCCACACAGACTCCTCCTCTCTCTATCCCTGAGTCTGCCAGAGGCCCTTATGAGCACAGAGTGAAATCACTTATGAGCTGAATTCACCAGAGCTGAAATCACTCCAGAGTTGCTCGCTAAGTTGCCTGTGGCTGGGAGCTAGCCTGGGGAACCCAGACAGGCTGAGCTGATTAACATAGAGCTATCTGGGACACCTACAGCAGCGGCTGCCTGGGGGGCCGGCCGGACCCCTGGGACCCCAGGTCGTCATAAAGGCCTTTCAGTTCTCTGCAAAAGGAAAGGAGTTATGGCACTGAATGGACTGTCTCCTTGCCAGGAGACACTCTTGAGGCACTTGACTCTATCCCAGCTGCTTTATGCCCTGTGTTAACAAAAGTAGGGATGTATAAAGGCCCTGGAAGAAGTGCTGGAGGTGATCAAGGTCTCAGCTCAGCTGCTTGAATGTAGAGGAGCTTACTTGTCTTATACATATTACCAAGGTCTTCTAAACATATAGCAGGGTTCATAAGTGTCTGAAGTTAGGTGGCAAGACCAGGTCTTCTGTGGCACGATACTCAGCATTGTATGAAATAATAGGTCATAGCAGGCCTATGAAAGGGGCTGTGTTGATTGTGGCTGGTTTTACAGAGCTATATAGCCCATGGTTTGATTCTAAAATCACCAAATTCCTTTATTTTTTAATGGAAAACCCTGTTCTAGAAGCAGGTGATTTCACAGCAAATCAAGATGTGGTGCTGAAGTGTTCTCTTCAGCAGAAACTATTTGTAGAAGGCATTTCCAAAGATTTGATATAGACCATCAGTTAGTTTGGATAAAATTGTAATTAAGAACTCCATGGTTAATGCTAGTAAAATGATGAGTGGAGAAGTGGATCATAATCTTTACATGTGGGGCCAAGTGAAACAATCTAAGCTAGCATCTGCCACCTGAAATTTTTAAATTTGGCTGTAAAAAAAATTCTAGTTCTGTATTTATATGTATAATTAAGAAACCTAAATGCCAGAAACGATCAGAATTATATTGATGATCTTTTAATAAGATCATATACTAGCCTACAGGTTCATTGGCAAAGGCAAATTACTTTACCTGGGCTTCAGTTCTTAGTCTTTTTCAGCATCTGTCTGGATACTTTGCCATAGGAGTCAAAAAAATCTGACCACTTTGTATTGTTATCAATGTAACTGCATGATTCATCTTCTATTGAATGCATGTAAATTTTATTGAACCATGTAAAATGCATTGTTCATATTTTATTTATTAGAAAACATAGCCCTAATTTTGAATTTGTTTAATTTTCAAATAAAATAAAAATGCTTTTTACTCATGTCTGCTCAACTTCCTCTGAGCTGGTATCAAATTATTGTTACTTCAAACTACTTCTGGTTTTGTGCTGGCTTTGTGTACTTTGGACCATCATCTGCTTTTTGTTGATGTTGGAATTTTCATGGGGCTCTCCTGTTTTCATCTTAGTACATTATCTGACACTGCATTGTACCATCTGCTCTCTGAGGCAAAATTAAAAAGCTCTTGTTTACTTTTCTAGAAGTGTTTTCAACTTCATATGGATAATCAGATTACCATCATGACTTTTTCTAGTGCTCTAAATAAAATGGTGCAGTATGATGAAAGAATAAATATTCTTTACAATTTTTTAACTTGCTGTACTGGTTTAATTGATGAAGCAGGATGGATCTCTGCATCTACACTGAATTTCTGCAGCCTTTACTGATTCAAAATATAATGTAAATAATGTGGGACAATGCTGTACTTTAAGTGATTTTCCAAATGACTACATGGACTGAGATGTAATTAAGACGAGTCCTCTGCTATTACATCTCTCCATATATGTGTTTTATGAAAGATCTTTAGTACATTATCAGTGGATACAACAATTCAGACATTTTCATTAGGTTCCATACCTAGTGTCACAGATCAATTCTCTTTTTTTTCTTTTGCCCCACCAGTTAATGATTTTGTTATCTTCTCAGTTAAATGCCAAATCACTCCTCAGAAACAAGCCAATTTAGCTTGCTTATGCAAACGTATTCAAACCTCCTTAAATCTAGAAATAAGCTTCAAGATCTGATATAAGTGAGGTCTTTGGTTAATTTTTTGAGACATAATTCAGAAGGTTCACAGATACACAATGCTAGAAAAAAGAACATCCAAAGAGCAAGGCTATTTCATTTTGGGGTGGAGGTTCAGGTCAGAGCCCATTCCACTCAAAGTACTTCACTTCTGGCCTAAGCATAAATAGGAGTGGTTTTGCTTTGGACAAAGATTATTGCCCCTCTCACTGACAAAGTGTGCTGGGGCAGAAGGAAGCCCAGGTACATGTGACTGATGATACTTATGGCTTGTTTCAAGTGACATCACTGCTTGCTCTGTGCATGAGTAGCAGGATTCTGTTATACAGAAGTATGGAGTGTTCTCTTACTGTAGGGGAAACCAAGCAGCCCCTCTACCCACTGGCTGCATGCTACTGTCCCTTGCTGTGTAAGCTTTAATACTACTAATAATATCTTCCATCTTAAGAAACGGTAATATTAGTTACAGGGTCCTGAGGACAGCCTTTTCATTGTCCCAAGAGGAATGATGGTAGTAAGGGATGGGAAGGGTAGGGTAGCCCACACTATGTAAAATAATTCAGATGAAAAACATCTGAGTGCTTCCCGACTCCCAGGAAGGATGCAACCTGAGATAGGAACACAATGCGTGTGCTGATTTAGAATAACATTTCCTTCCTATGTTAGTCTCTATGAAAATGCAAACAGGTGTTAGTAAACTAGTGTTACATTCCGACAAAATCTCTTTCAACAATAGGCCTGGGCTTGCACCAGCTCAGTGGAAAGAGCCAGGAGAAATGGAAAATAAGAAGTAAGCTCCTCCTAGAGAAGCACTGCAGCTCACCCAGGTTTTAGGGATTGTCTTCCCTTGCTTTGCTCCTCTCTCCTCCATCCCTTGAGTAACACTACAAGTCAGCAGCATCTGATCACAGGCAATGGAATGCAACTTTGGGCTGTGCCAAGAGCTGGAAGCATGCATGCTGGTGAAGCAGAGGAAACAGGCTGGGGCCGCCAGCCTGACCCTGCTGTCAAGAAAAGATGCAAGGGAGTTCTCCCTTGGGCTCATTTACCTGCCCTAGGGCCAAACCTTGGCTGTTCTGAAGTAGGAGAGTTTGGGACCACCTTTTGTAATGCTCTTGCATCAGCCACTGAAGGAAATGGGGAGAGGAGAGGAGAGGAGAGGAGAGGAGAGGAGAGGAGAGGAGAGGAGAGGAGAGGAGAGGAGAGGAGAGGAGAGGAGAGGAGAGGAGAGGAGAGGAGAGGAGAGGAGAGGAGAGGAGAGGAGAGGAGAGGAGAGGAGAGGAGAGGAGAGGAGAGGAGAGGAGAGGAGAGGAGAGGAGAGGAGAGGAGAGGAGAGGAGAGGAGAGGAGAGGAGAGGAGAGGAGAGGAGAGGAGAGGAGAGGAGAGGAGAGGAGAGGAGAGGAGAGGAGAGGAGAGGAGAGGAGAGGAGAGGAGAGGAGAGGAGAGGAGAGGAGAGGAGAGGAGAGGAGAGACTCTTTGGACTTGTTCAGCTGAGCACTGGCAAGGGAGGGGCCAAGAAGGAGAGGCAGTAGCTCAGCAGATGTTTGGCTTGTCAAGCTAGTTTTGCCTTGCATCAGGGTGGCACCTGTGTGCTCCATGGGGAACAGGCATGTGTGGCTCCAGATTCCTCAGGTGTATGTATTTGTCAGGAGCACATGCTGTCAAAAGTAGAATATAACCCACATGTCTGCTTTCCTAAGTCTTATTTAGGTAGAACAACAATACACAGCCACAAATGTTTGATAAATACCCAAAATTTAGCCTTTAAGTCTAGTTTTTAAGGTTTTTGGTGTCACTTGCAAGTTCGTTGGCCCTCAGCTACAACAAGGAGAATTCTGTCTGCAGGCTTCTGGTCTTCATCCACACAAAATCTGTGTGGACATAGTCCCACAAACCTTTCTATGCATGGAATTATTCAACCCAGTAACAACGTGCATCTAAAAATTCAGGTGGTGAGGATTAAATATTGATAAAGGGTGGAAAAGATGTTACCATGTGCATAAGACAGCTGATCACCAATTACTGTACACCTAGACCACTTGCAACACTCAGGATGGCTTAAAGACACCCGCTTCAGAAAAAGTATTTCCACTTGAAAATTCTTATTGAGGTATTTTTGGGGAAGGAAGAAAATACTATCCCGGATCTATGAGTGTAAAAGGACCAAAAAGAGGCTCACAATACTTTAAACTGGTGAACAGAAGATCTGCTAATGGACTTAATACAGGTATTCATTTACATAATTCAGCTGAGAAGAGTATTTTAGCCTTGTTATTTTATTGCATAAAAACTGACTGGAGTCTGGTATGAATGTCTGAACACTCAAGTCAATTTTCCTCCCATTATCTATAGCAAACTGAAAAGTGAAAAGGATAGTGCTTCAATAATTTGATTTGTTTTACTCTAATTGAAACTTTTTTCCTTGTGAGTGGAGAGAGAACAGGTGCCTAATTAGAGCCCACAATAACCCTCACACAGATATAATTAAGCAGGAAGATCAATAAAAATCTCTTATTGCTAAACAGTTGCCACTTTGGAGATAGATGTTTAAGTGTGCAAAAATAAATCCTTTCCCTGGGGAACACGTGATAGCACTCTTTTGGGAAAAAGATTTTACTTATTTATCTTTCCAGTGGCCATGGTACTCATGAAGAGTACGGGCCAGCTTGTTAGGAAAGAGTTTTGCTGTTACTGAAAGACTGCATGAGTGTATACAGAAGGTTTTATTTAAAATTAAGTCCTGCATGAAATTGTTACTTTTCCAAGATATTTTGGAACTTTTTATGAAGTATATTAAAGAAATTTTATTTTAAATATATTCATGGAACAACTAGAAATACCTTAAATGGGTCAGACTGTTTGGCCCTATCCTGAGCAGATGCTGGCTACCCCATGAATTTGGCTGTTCTTGATGTACATGGGTAGTGCAATGAGAGATAAAGAATTATATCAAATTTGGAGGACCTGTGGACTCCCTTGAAGGCAGAGAAGCACTTCAGAGAGACTTTGACAAATTAAAGGGCTGGGCAATCACCAACTGAATGAAGTGTAACAGGGACAAGTACCCAATTCTGCACTGGGGATAGGGCAGCCCTAAATGTGCAGATAGACTGGGAAATGAGATGCTGGAAAGCAGTGCCACAGAAAGGGACCTGGGGGTCCTGGTCAATGGCAAGTTGAACATGGTCAGCAGTGCCCTGGCAGCCAGGAGGGCCACCCCTGACCTGGGGACATCAGGCACAGCACGGCCATCCAGGCAAAGGAGGGGATTGTCCTGCTGTGCTCTGCTCTGGGGCAGCCTCACCTCAAGTGCTGGGGCAGTTCTGGGTGCCACAATAGCCTAATGTAAGAGTGTCCAAAGGAGGGCCATGAGGATGGTGAAAGGCTGTGAGGGGAAGCTGTATGAGGAGCAGCTGAGGTCACCTGGTCTGTTCAGCCTGGAGGACAGAGGAGAGACCTCATTGCAGTCTACATCTTCTTCTTGTGAGGGGACGAGCAGGGACAGACACTGATCTCTTCTCTGGAGAGACCAATGATAAGACCTGAGGGGAATGGCCTGAAGCTGTGTCGGGGGGGCAGGGGGGTTACGTAGGATATTAGACAAAGGTTCTTCACCCAGAGTGTGGCTGGGCACTGGAACAGACTCCCCAGGGAAGTGGTCACAGCACCGAGCTTGACAGAGTTGAAGAAGCATTTGGACAATGCTCTCAGGCACATGGTGTGATTTTTGCAGTGTCCTGTGCAGGGCCAAGAGCTGGACTTACTGGTTCTTGTGGGTTCCTTCTTATTCAGGATATTCTATGATTATCTCAGAATCAAAGAATCGTTTTGATGGACTATCATCCTTCAGTAATGGACTCAATAAAAAGAGAAGAGCCAACTGCATTGTCATTTACTGAGCTGGACACCTTGTCTGGAGGGCACAGCTAACATGAAAAATAGCACAGATAATCTCTCAAATGAGCATAACTGTTACACGTCCTTTCTTTTTAGTGTTCTCAGCATGGATCCTTCATTTTTGAACCCTCAGACAGTGTTGTAAGGAGAAGAAAACACAGAAAAAATAAGTTTAATGAAAGGAAATACTTGATTAAAAAAGAAAAGAAGTATTAACTTTTCATTGGGCCATGATCTCAGAGGTGAAGCACTTGTCTTCACAGCCAGTTTTGGTGCACTGACTACTACAGTGTGTCTTGGATGACATAAGCCTAAACACACAGTTCACCATCTGCCAAGTCCCTCCATTCCTAATATATCTTCTGAAAGTATCTTCTTCGGAAAGGGCTGTAGTATTTCTGGTCATTTCTGGCACTACAGTATCTGAAAATGCACTTTACCACAATGTTCCAGGCAACAAAGGCTGAGTTCTCGTGAAAATCGTGGAGAAGTGGTATGAAATTCTCTACTCACAGCAAATGTGTTCTTCCTGCTTAATGCACCTCTAATAAAACGCCATGACGATTGGGCCTTGAAGTTCCTAATTTTCTTAAAATTTGAGAAGTCCTAAAGTCAAATCCCAGATGGTGTTTTGTGGTACCATTTGTTAACATCTTTTCTTCCCTGAAAAGACAACCACAGAAGTGGCACCAGATCTCCTGAGCTAAAAAGTTACTATTTCATTAATAAAAAAAGCATAATAGTTTACATCAAATACAAAATTATATTATTACTGAAATTACTTTATGCTATAAATAAAATTCTCCCTGCATATAGTGCTGCTGTAGTGAACATTCTTAAATGTCTCATCAAGTAATCTTTATTAACCGCTGTCTGTATCTTTTTGCTTACTATTAGTTATCAACTGGCAAAGAGTGCCTTCCAACCAAACCATTTAATACTGCTTTGTTGCTAAAATTAAAGTTATGGAAACTTCACAGAGAAGGTACTTATTAAGTAGATTAAGTTACCTTAAAAGAAAGCAACAGGGAAAAAAAAGAAAGAGGATTCTGATAGTCTGCCATTCAAGACAAATTAAAGATATATTCTGCTGCTCTGCTTTTTAATGCTTCACTGAAATTCTTAAGCAGTATGCTACTGGCACTTTTGATGGTTGCTTGTAGATCACAGCAAACATAAAATGCATGCATAATGAGAATGATCAAGTCTCATTAGAACATTAAGACTGTTGTAGACAGAGACTGTGTAATACCAGCTTTTGTCTGTGACTACAAGTGTCTCATGAATACTTGAAGAACTGCTAGCACAGAAGAAAAATGAGTGCTTGCATTTGGTCCCTTCTTTGCACTTTGCATTTTTTAAAAAATTATTTTTAAATTTTTATTTTGTTTTCCATTATTGCTGCTAGTAATTATTTGTCTGGGAAGGAACATGTGGAGAGGCCAATGTGAAGGAATTAATGTGTAGGTAATGTCTGCTGTTAGGCAATCCTTAGGAAAGTCCTTAGTTCTTTCTCAGCCAGGCTAGAGACTCTGGAATAATCTGCTTGAATGGTATTGGGTTGTTGGGTTGGTTGGTTGGTTGGTTGGTTGATTTTTGCCAAGCTCGATCAGAAGCAATGGAAACACTGCTGGATTCCCAGCACTGCAAACCCAGTACAATTCACACTGACAAGAATATGAAAAGTTGCTTGCTGCCTTTGTGCTGATGCCAGTTACCCTATTAGTTCAGATGGACTTCTATAGAATGGAATGATAGAAGTAAGCTCTGCTTTTTCCTTAAGAGTCCTATGCAAGCATTCTAGTCCCCAAATAAAGTGTTCATGTGTTTTGGGCAAGGAGGTAATTTGTTTACTATTTTTATTTTTTCTACCATCGCTTCTTAGAACATAATGAAAATGTCCTCATCTTGAGGGGAAATCTAAGAAATGAAAGCAGTGTAAAGTTTTAGGTAAAGCATTTCAGCTGTACCCCTAATGTAGAAGGATTTACAGGCATATTTTACTTTTCATTATCCTCCTCTTACTCTGTTAATAATAAATTAATCTTTTACCTTTAAATTTGAACCTGATTTGCCCTTATTTTTCTCCCAAGCCTTATCTCAACTCATGAGCCCTTTGTTAATTTTTTTCCCCCTCTCCTCTGCCCAACTATAACAGAATAGGGTGAGTGAATGACTTTTGTGGCTGTCTGGTGTTTGGCCAATATCAAACCATGACACTAATTCTGAATGGCAGCACTTAGCAATTGTCAACAGAAAAGCCCTCATGTCTTGCTCATATGCATGCTTTGTATCCTTAGAAAATGCAGTATCTGCTGATCCTTTAAATAAGAAATTACCTAATTCCTTTTAATGGGGTCATTAAGAACTCTGATGTTCCAGGTATAAATTCCGGTTACTACTGTGCACCTTTATTTACTATTCGTATGTGAATCCCTTTGGGTTCCCAATTACTATCCAGCATCGGCAATTGACTCCTGAAATTATTCCCACAGGTCTGACTTTGCAAAGGACACTGCAGTTTACACCTTAGTTCCCTAATTAAAGATACAACACTCAATAAATCTTGAACAACCTACAAGTTGTTTTCCATCTTACTTTCTCTCCTGTCCAGCTGAGAAGGGGGAATGATAGAGCAGCTTGGTGGGCATTGGGCATTCAGCCAAAGCCAACCCACCACAGTTTAATAACATGTATTTTAAGGGTCTGACACAACATTTCTTGGTTCTCATACAAGATCTTGTACCCTTTTATAAAGACTTTCACACCACTAGTGTATGTCCCAGTTGGTGCCCCCTTACATGAGCATGACATTGCTATACCTGGAACCAGAACTAACACCAGGGCAGCAGAAGGTAATACCAACCCAAAAATTCTACCTTTGACACCTGCTAGAATTCCAACAGTTCCAGATACCGATAGGTTTCAGAGAGAGGGCATGGTTTGTCTGTTAATTCCCCTAGGTTCCAGACTGACCACAAGCAGGACTGCAGTGCACTGGCATCATCCTCTCCTGACACCAAGAACCTGCACACATCCAGCAAGTAGGGGTCTGCCCTTAGGTGGATTAACTCACTAGGTTCAATCTTAAACACTCTCATCAGATGCCAGAGGTGACTTTTATTTCAGCACCTAATCACTATAAACAGAAGTACAGCCCTACAGCAAGTAAAATACCAAAATGCTTTTTATTCTTTAAACCGCAGGAATGAGGCTCTGTAATGAAATTCAAAGGTAAAATGACAAACAGAAATGAAAATACTACATCTCCAGATGGCAGTAAAGTTCATTCAATTCGAGCACATTAGGCACAAAATGAAAAAGCAAAGATGGATATATCAAAAGATGACTGCAATTCTCTCTTTACTTCAGATAAGTTATTCATTAAAAAGTTAAACACATATTTAAGAGAAGAAATAACAAAATAGTCCCAAGCATGACAAGCATGAGCCAAGTAAATAATAAATGCAAGAGAATTATGCCAAAATATCTACTTTGCGTCTAATTTGCAGCAAGATTTTTGGAAGAACACTCACAGAAGCATTGCAGCAAGCCTTTGGCTGTGCTGGTGATAGTGGCCACCAACTTCTGTGCACCTGTAGTCTTTTTGCTCCTTACATTTTTCCCTATCTATGCTTGTTAATTTGAAAACATGCTTTATCTGTAATGCAGGAGCAAAAAGCTGGCTTTCTCCACTGTGCCAGGTGCTGTGTACACAGACACATGCAGTCCCACCTCTACGGACCTTCAAATACAAACACCAGAGAACACAATGGAAATAGGGACAGCAAAGTCAGTAGTGTGAAATATGCAAGGACTGTGTCTCTGAAGCACTGAACTGCTTTTGGGAGTACCAAGTACTAGTAACTGATATGAACAGAAAGTTATTGTGTGCTACTGAAAAAAGAGAAGGAGAAAACATTTTATAGATAATCAACCCTAGGACCACAGGTCCAGGGAGCTCTGGAAAGACCTGTCTCTTGTAGTGGAGTTCCATTACCCAATTCTGCTTGACAAGCTGGTAGGAGGGTCAGCTTCCTAGACAGAAAACAGCAGGGGAAAACACAATTATTCTTCTTCGGGGCCCAGCATGGATGCAACTTCTCACATGTCTGCACAATCCAGCTGAACAAGCACATCAGGCTATTGGTAGGGACTGAAGTTGTCGTGACATCCTTGGAGGAGCCACTACTCTTGCAGACCCAGGAGACCACCGTTGAGCTGGGCTCCAGGAGCACTGGAGGGCTGCTATCTGATGCTGTGTGTCAATGAACCACCTCAACTACACTCACAGGCATCATGCAGCTCCAGCCCATCTGCCAATAGTGCCACTGCCAGCTTGGGAAGCTTCCCTCCTCCCAGAGCACAGAGCCTGGGCTAGGCTATGCCTCACTGCTCTGAGTTCTCTGACGGCCTTGGGCCAGACCCTCAGACAGGAAGAAAAGGCATAACTGACCACTCACAGTGCCTTGTTCCAGTGTGCAGTTGGCAGCACAGAGTCACAGGCACTGCAGTGTTCCTCCTATCCCAGGCAGGAGAAGAGAGACTCCAGTCCCTATACTCAGAAATAGGCTTATCCTTGTTGAAAAGGCCAAACACAAAACAGTGCCTAAGGACTAACAAGGAGTCACATGTCTGCTGGCTACCCAAGACAGTAAATGATGTCACTTTTTCTCTTAGAAGGCAGAAGAAATCTATTTTCTGAGGTGCCCTGTGAAATGAGCACTTCGTATGTCACTGACTGAAGTAAAGTTGGCTGCGGACACTACTTTGCTGAGGGTTGGGCAATCTGAATAATCTGCTGTGTCATTCAGAATCAAGGTCATAACTGCACATGGTTTGACAACTAATCAGTGGTTCATCCTATCAGTGCTGTTCTGCAGCAGCTGAACAGACATCCTAGACAGGAGTTCACTAACTGCCCACCAGCAATTATTGAGTGATAATACACACAGCTCCCCACATTTATGCAGATACTCAGGTTAACTTGACAGTTTTATACCTAGAAGCTCAATACACAGTAATTAAAACTAAAAATGTTTTGACAGTCAAAACCAATGGCTATATAAATTAGAATTATATAAAAAGCAATGGTTTCAAAAAATACAGATCTATAGATAAATCAGAATGTTGCAGTAGAGAATAATTTAATACAAGACTGTTAATGTAAAGAAGCTCTTAAATACAGACGCAGATTCTGGCTGGGAGAAGAGTAATCTTCAGAACTACAGCCAAGGGAAACTGAGAGATTAAAGAGGAACAAAAATCTTCTTGCTAAAGAAGGAGTGGAAGAAAATGCTAACCCAGGTCTTAGAGTCACACCCAGGGCCATGCAGCTCTGTGGTATGTCTATGCAGGCGCAATCTGAAGTTATCTTTGATGAGGCTCTTTGACCCAGAGATTAAATACCTCACTTGGTCCCACATCCTATTACACACATGCTACTGATCAAAACGTTAGGAATAATGCCTAAAGGTATTGAAGAGGATGCTGCCACACAATTTTACTCTGCCTTTCTCCAAGACAAATCAAGTAGTTGTTGACAGCATATGTAATGCATAAGAAAAAAAAAAACACACAGCAATGCTAGATTAAGCCTAGTTTGTCCTATGTGGTGTTTTCTCTGATATACTTCATGACGATGAAGCAACATTGTTCAGTAGTAATGACAGTCATGGGGTACCTTTTAAATAATAACAATATGAACAATGGATTTAGACAATCCTCACAATTCTTCCTTGTACTCTGAAGGACAAAAATTGTTTTACTTCACTCCCTAGCAACACATCCCCCTAAATGCTGGATCTGCAACTGAAACTTCTGCAAGGTTTTACATGTGGGCTCAAATATGCCATTGGTTTTGTATATTGAAATACTATGTAATGGCTAAGATGAGTGTGGAAAAGACTAGAATACAAGAAAGCCTCTCACTGTGTCTTGATTTTGCCATGAAGACTTAAAAGGTATATATACAAGCTTGCAGGTTCTAACCTCTAGGGACAGGAATGAACATTGTTGGTCACCATATCTGTGAAAAATGTCAGACACATATAATATACATAACACTGTGGTTTTAAAAAAAAAGTCTCTGTCAAATATCTGATGTCTTTAATTTCAAAGGAAAATCACATTAAGTGTATGAGATCTATACCACTAAGAATGCCACTAAATCACCTGCACCAATTTCAGAGAGTCATTGTTTAAACTGCTATTCAAATAATTTCAAGATTAAATTTCAAATGGAGCAGCATTAAAATACAAGACCCCCACCTGTGCAATGTTCTTCCAGAAATGCCTCTTCCCATATACAAAGCACTTCTATTTAGCAAAAGTTCTTAAAAAAAAAAAAAAGAAACCAAAAAATAAACATCCTAGTTTTTAATTCTGTAGATAGGGATTACACACATCCCAGAAAGTGAGAATATGCAAACATCCCAGAAAGAGAGAGACTGCCATTTCAGGCTGTATAAAGTTAATAATGGGCTGATAATTCACTTGGCATTGAAAAATGTATATTTATAAGCAACCCAAATGACTGAAAATAAAAGAATGTTCAGTAGCAAAGTGTGTGAAATAGGCATAATGATAAGAGAAATTAAATTACACCTCCTACAATGAAAAAAATAAACCAAGGTGTTTTGTTAATCGATGGGTGATTGCTGCTATGTTGCCATGGAAGATTTTCCTTTAACATGGCAAGATAAATGGAAAAAAAATCGTTCCATAAATCTGCCACCTGACTTCTCTTAAGTGCAGCTTTCTAAAGCATCTTAAATACATTTAAGAGTCTGACTCTAAATGCAAAGAGATTTCCATAATAGATTCCAAAAAATCCTGTTGGAAGGAGTAGCCATTTCTATGCAAGTAAACAGCCCTGAGGCTAAAGTAACAACAAACTAGAAGACAAACTCCAGAGCAGATTGTTTGCCAAAGAATTCACTTTGTGATGCCCTAGTTGTATCAGTGAGAGTAAGGGGATTTTAAAAAGTCTGGAGCATCTGCAAATCTCATGGGAGCTGACAAAAAAAAGTGGGGGTCTAGCATTTCTGAAAACTGGGTCATTTCTACTTAACCATAACGACTGTGGAAGGTTTACTCTTACTTACTACAGGACACATTGAACCCTGGAACTTGTGCCTATTACAGATTGATCTGCACATTCATGGTACATAAATTTTATTAATTATCTGTGAAACAGAGTTTAATCTTAAACCTTAACTTAGAGCCCAAAATCACTTTCTTTGAACTCATACAGACAGAGTAACTTGGACCAATCCTGGTCTACTGAGAAACGTAAATTGTGGCATTTCTTCCCTTGGCCTCATAACTAACCCAGAGGCTGAGAGTGCTCACATTTAGAGTGTTAAATTAGACACAAGACTTCCTTGAGTGGAAGACTCTCCTCCTGGGCAACAGATAGAAAGCAGAGGTTTCTACCAAAACTAGGATCTTTTATTTGCCTTGCCTTACCTTTCCTTTCCTTTCCTTGCCTTGCCCCACTGCATTTTGGTTTTCTTCTGCAAACATCATGCATAACACCCCTGAGGTTACTGCTAGGATGGAACAGTTTTCTTCTGTCTGCATCTCAGATGCAGCAGAAAATAGTGACTGGATTTCTGGTACCTCCATTGACTTAGAGGGAAGAGTAAGTCCTGATGCTGTCTCAGTAAGAGGGACCTTGAAAATTTCAAGAGTAAGTTTCCCTACCAGTGAGCAACTAAAGAGTCCTATTTAATGTTTTTCTATTTTCACCTTGGAAACTAAGAGGGAAAACTTCAGGAGAAGTATTAACTATGTCTGCAACTCCCAGTGGTGGCTGAGTCCTACAGAGCAACATGTGTCTCTCCAGGAGGGTGGTTCTTACAAGGCACAGCAGTGCCTTCAGATGGTCCTGGTACCAAGCAGTGGGTCTAATTCTGGCTGTCACACAAACGAAAATGGGTGACTGAGCAAAGGGCAGGGCCATCACCAGCACACAGGAGCCAGCAGGGACCAAAGCCTGACGGTACATAAAGGGCTCTGAAGCACTTTGAATGGGGATACCACATAGCCCAAAGTTTGTCACATTGGCTCCACCTATGGAGCCACATGTGCCTACTGTGTGCCACAGAGTGTTCTTCAGTTCCTGAGCCACATCTAATCGTAAGTATGCAAATATTTGTGAGGGGGGAATGCTTGCAAAATGCACTCTATGGTTGCCATATGTTATTGAAAGAATTAAAACGGAGGTGGCATGGGTGGGGGAAGTTAATTAAATTGTTAGTAAATAGCTACTAATGTTTGCATTATAGTAATTTAAACTCATTACATCTTTTGTACCTTCTGCATCTGTTCTGATTTTCTCTATTTCATTGTAAATGTATACAACACTCTGAGATAAGGCAGTTTTTTCATCTTTGACAGGAAGACATTAAAAAGATAGTTGGTATTTTAGAGTGTCATTTTGTTCTTACTAACATAAAATAAAAACTGGTTTGCGGCATGGAGTTTTCAGGTCTTGTCAGTATTAAAATAAGGATGCTCTATATGGACTGCTGCAACTTTTCAAGTGTCTTCCATTTCACAATCGGTAGTCAGGGTCCACATTTTTTCAGGTTTGGGGTGTAGGGGAGGGCTGTATTGTAACTGCACATACAAGCTTCATTTTGCAACAATGCATTTATGCATAGTACTGAAAACTGAGAAAGAAAAAAATGACAGTCCTTGAAGCAGAGAATTTAAAACATCCTGCCATAGTGATGGTAGAAAGACAAACAGGCAAGAGCAATGAGATACTAGACAGCCTGAAGAAGCAATGCCAGAGAGCCTGGCAATTTATTCCAGCTCTTTATTTTTATGTGTTTTCTAGAACATAATTTGTTTTCTCACAAAAAAAAAAAACCAAAATCCCAAAGATGACTTAACATTACCCTGCAAAGAACTTCTTCAGATCTTTGCATGCAAGTTAGTCAGGAGAAATCAGCCTTTGCCTTTTTTATGAAGAATTAAAACAAGCAGGGGTGTCTAAAAACATTTTTCTGTTCTCTGAAAAATAAAGAGGAGGAAAGTAAAATACTACTGAATAATTACCCTTCAAATCATAAACCCTTGAAACAAGCCCCTTTTTGCTTTCCACTCTTGCAACTGTGAAGTAGAGTTTGGCCAAAGATGACATGTTAGGGGAGGGAGGAGGACCTGAGAAGGTACTTCAGGATACCTGGCTCAGAGGTGTAAAAGAATGACTAGGGAATAGCCTCTAGGGAATGAAGTTTTCACTGCTCTTTGATACTGAGTGGAGAGAGAAAATAGGACACAAGTCCCAGCAGCCTGGTGGCTCTGGAGGACACTGGTGGTGACCCACAGATGGCCTTAGAGGGTACCATGAAATCAGCCCCATGCATGTGTCTTCCAGAGGGCTTCCAGTGGGCTCCCTGCAACTGCTACTTTGACCCATTGCCCACACTTTTACTGGTCTGGGGAACATGGTTTTGGACCAAATGACTAGGGATTACACTAATATTGCAATATTCAGCTCAGATGATACTTTATGGTAAGTATAATTTGAGTGCTCATCTTCAGAAATCAGTCTTCTGGAAATGTTTCAGACTGAGCAAGAAAGATATATAAGCCACCTCAGAATCACTGCAAAAGTCCTGGTCAGGCACTTCAAAATACTAACTGTTCACCCTCATTTGTAACTTTTCCATTAAATCAGAAATCTTGATAACTTTCACTTTTTGTGTCTAGAAATCATGTGGTTTTACACCTGCATGCAAAAGAAAATAAATATATTTTGCTACTACTTTGAACTACATAACCACTTCTATTAAAAGTGGCATTCAAATAGCTATCTCTTGTGTGCCATAGATTAGTCATACTTTTTTGCAAGGAAGACTATAAATAGTGTTTAGGAGGGAAACAGAGAGTATTTTGCAAATGAGTCCAGATGGAAAACTAACAGATGGCCTAGTGCTGTATTTTGTATTCTCAACTCTATATTTAAATAAAAAATTTTCATAATTAAGATGAAGGTTTGTAACAACGCTAGCTACTTTTCCTGTAGCAGCATCATACATCATGGATCACAGGTATGAACTAAAGGCTTTTTATTAAATAGTGGTTAAATGTATATACAAATCTTATTTCTCAATTTATTTAAAATGTAATTCACGCAAATCAAAGAATAAGAAAAATAAAAACCTTTCACGCAAACATATGTCATATAGTAAAGACATTTACCATCATCTGGTCTTTCTTCTCCTGTGAACTGAATGACCCACCACCTTACTTGGAAGGGAAAGGAGAAGGATTACATTTGTTATAGGTCTTCAGCCAGGAACCATAACACCAGAAGGATTTTCCTATTTCATTACCTGAAAGAAATGGGGTTCTTGAATTTCAATAATTAGAAGATCTGGAGAAGATAAACTGTGCCCTACACATATATTGTAATCTGAGAACCGAATCAAGAGAAGTGCTTTACATGTTAGTATCTTCCATGAAGTGGCATGTGTATGTATGCAGATGGTCCTGCTAGAGAGTGCTGCTAAAGCAAGGGCTGTACCTTGCCCACAGTGTAACAGGTCAGGGGACACAGCAGCCAGAGCAAGGGCTTCTTTCTCAGCAAGCATCCCCAGTCTGTGCTCCCTACCACCCACAGTGCTGATACAGCCTGACAGACAGGCAACATTTGCATTCACACCAAAGAGCCTCTCTACATCTTCAGCAATTTTTTCATGCCACCTGTGAAGAGGTTAAGAGGTGCTCATTTTACAGTGGTCTGCAAGCAGGGTCCATTGAAGTCAGTGGCAAATTACACTTGGTTTTGGGCTACTCAGAATTCAGGAAGGAAAAAAGTGGCTTAAAAGAACTTCCATCTTTCTGCTGTGCTCCCTGAGGTTTTCCTCAGTTGTCTCAAGCCAAAAGGCAACTGTAACTTTGTGGCAAGAGGGACTGCCTCTGTACAAGACAGAAATGCTATACAAATCTATGTGTCGGGAAATCTTTAGTACCAGCAGGGTTCAATAAAAATGACTCTACCAGGAGACACTAGGCTGAAAGTCAGCAACTCAGTGGGCTTACAAATCATTCACAGTGGTAGAAAATATGTGCTTTGTTATCAAATAGCTTCTTCTATTGCTCTCACAGTCGTAACATTCAAGTGCATTACCATAACACAATTAAATACAGTGACTCATAACTATCATCTGCCTCATTTTCCAGCTTACCCTCCCCCCACAGAGGGAATTTGATGTACAGCAGGGTGTCTTGTTTTGGTAGGGTAAATACTGGTTTTTTCATATGTTTCCATTTATACATTAACAAAGGAAAGCCTGGAGCTGCATACCCTGAGTTGGAGCAGAGCAAGGCATGTTTCTGGCAGTCATTTTCTCCTGTGGGATTACAAGGACTACAGGTACAGGTTAGCTCCAGGAATGGCAAGCTTGCCTTTTTTGAGAACAAGGCCTTTTTGAGGTGAAGACACCAAATTTAGAAACTTTTTATTCTTGATAAATCACTCTGTAAACAGACAGTTCTAAGGTACTCATGTTGCTATTTGTAAAACCAAGTAAGATGCTGATTCCTTCCTAGGGAGTTCTGCTATAATGCTGTCACTCTTTGCTCTTCTGGAATTTGCTGTGTAGGTTTGATATTTCTGGAAGTCAATCTTAAAGTGAAGGCTCACTCATTAAATTCTTCCTCTTTTCCTCATGTGTGCAGCACTGATCAGTGGCTGCAGACACATCTGCTGATTGTTACAATTTTGAGTATGTAGTATTCATAAGAAAGACAAAAAATTTCTCAAATAACATTTAAATTATTTCATAAATTTCTAAATTTCCTGAAATTTCTTGAATTCAGATTGTGCTGATTGATGTAAGGGAGGAATGAAGAACTGGAATAATCTGTTTCTGTTATGAGATTTAGTAAGCCTTTAGAGTTGCAGGAAATCTTGTTTGAACAATGGCTCTGATTTTAGGGATTGAAGTTTTGCATTAGCAATATGAGAGTTAGGTTTGTTTAAACTTTTATGATGAGTCCCACATTCTACATAACATCTCCAAACATCTCACCTATGTACGAAATAGTGTTTTGTTTTTACTTCTCTATTACAAGAGCAAATTCTTCGAAGTAAATAATATTCTTTATCTATTGGTGCACTACTTGGAAAAGACACACTGCCATGAAGGTAGATAATACCTTCTATTAAATTATTTCCATGGCTTGCAGTGCTTTATGTTTGTGTTTGGGAAGATGGACTTCCTGTTCTTGCAATAAGGCACTACTCACACACTGTTCTGCCCAGCCCTGTCCCCTCCACTGACATTGTCAGAGTTTAAACCAATTTCACCTTATTTCCAAAGTTATCATCCAATTTACATCATTCGGAAGATCTGGTAATTCAATAAACTGAAACACCAGTTTGATAATACAGCAATGTGCAATGTAATCTGGATTTTCAAGGCTGATGAATTTGACTGTAAATCAGTTCTGCACAGAGGTTTGCCTCTTCTGTGCTTAATTACACCTGTGCAAACATCCATTTGTTTATCGTTGCCAAAAAACCTGTGTGAGCTATTTGCATTCCCAGAAACCACATTTCCATATTGAGCACTTCTCTGAGAATGACATCTCAGCCATTAATTCAAATGTGACACACAAAATAGTTAATATTCTCTTAGTTGAACTTACCTGAATTTTCACCCCATAGTTCTAAAGAAACTATGTGGCTGTAAGTGTAGCAGACTTAAAAATCCAACTGCTTCTGAAGGATGAAAGAAAATTCATTTATTTTCACTTCAGTTTGTTTTGTACACATTTACTGTTCTTTGTTATTTTATGAGTTCTAAAACCTTTAAGACCTTGCTATGCACATTAGCCACTGACTTTATCCCCACAAGGGGAAGACAATGGGACGTTTTCTCATGAACACTTCCTCATTTGGGAAAGTACACACAGCATGGACAAGGGCGAAGCAGGGCTTTAATACAAACATTATTGTTTGTTGTCATTTATAGAGATGGAGTTCATTTTCCCACAGGTGCCCTCACAGTGCTGTGCTTTGCATTGGTACCTGCAAAGCTGCTGGTGACACTCCAGTGTTTTGGCTGCTTCTGAGCAGCTCTGCACAACATCAGCTCTGTCTCTCCATCATTCCAACCTCCCACCAGCAGCTTGGGGGTGGGCAAAATCTTAGCAGAGGACATAACCAGGACTGCTGACCCAAACTGACCAAAGGGATATTCCACACCATGTGACATCAGCTCAGTTATAAAAGCTAAGGAAAGGAGGAGGAAGGGAGAGCACTGGTTATTTACAGTGTTTGCCTTCCGGAGCAACTGTGACATGTGCTGCAGCCCTGCTTCATGGGAAGTGGTCCACTGTTGATGGGAAGTACGAATAAAATCACTGTGTTTTTTCCTTTGTTTGAGTAAGCACCATTTTACTTTTGCCTTAGTAAACTGTCTTACCTTGACCTATGAGTTGTTTTCCATTTTATTTTGTCCCACTTCCATGCCCAGCTGACAAAGGTAGTGCTAGAGCAGTTCGGTGGGCACCTGGCATCCAGCCCGGGTCGACTCTCCACAGTCACATTTCATGGAAAGCTTGTAAATAAAATGCGGGAGTTCAGTGCCGTAACCTCCGCACGTGGAAAAGCCACAGAACAGGCTCAAGGGCTCCACCAGTGGTGGAGTACCCCTGTGGCTGCAGAGAAGCACAAGGCAGGCACGGCAGAGTCCAGCTCCCATGCACAACCCTGCTCCGCCTCCCTGCTCTCAACAGCGTGTTGCACAGTGATGAACCGAGCTGGTATGCGGGCTTGGTGCTGTGACTTTATTTCTCTGAGGTACAATCTTTGGATTCAAGGGATCTAATATGAGGACACTCTGCTGAAGACTACCAACACATTAGCAGAGAAAATGTAAAATCTGCTAGTAATAAGGCATATAAGGAATTTGTGATGGGATTTACAGTGAACTTAGCTCTCATCAAACTGAAGAAGACATTATTGGCTGGATTAGATGTATCTCCTGTCCCAGAGTAGGGTTTTTTTCCCCGACCTAGATGATTCTATGATACTATATAAGCACAATGTCTCTCAACAGTTCTGCAGACATTATTGTCCAGGTGACCTATCCAGGAGATGGGCTATGCCTGTCAGGCAAAACCAATGGATTTATCTGTTTCCTTGCTTTTTTTTTTTTTGTGTAACTATATTCTCTTCATGGCTGCAGAAGCATGGCTTTTCTGTAACTGCTGTTGTTAATAAAATTACTCAACACTTTTAATAGGACTCCATTTCAAAATAAGCTGAGCAGTATCACTGTTAGGATCCAGACTTCAGGGGCATCTTCACCATTGGCTGACATTTCTGTAACTTGTATGGTCCTGGACTGGGTCTCCAAGAGCAGGCTGAAGTAGATGTTAATAGGCATGAGGATATCTTCACTGTGGAAACTTGGGCACTTCAGTCTTCAGAGTAGACTTCTGTGACAAAGCTTTTTTCTCAAGTACTGCTCAGACCAGAAGCTAAATTTAGATGCTTACCATGTTAGGTGAAAAACAGTGTTTTGGGGCATTGTAAGCCCCCATCACTGATTAATAGAGGGGAGAATTACCAGTTAATTTATTTTCCCTAGCTAAATTCAGAAATGGCTGTTTTAGAGCAGGTGTTCAAATACTCTCGCAGAGACTCTCCTACTGCCAAGAGACCCTTCTGGTGGAAAACTGTTGGTGTGACAAATGAATATGCAAAGGAAAGGTTGAGGACAGCTGCAGATTTTAGAGTAGTGACCCCAACACAATTACACAGATGGAAGCAGCCACAGAGAGGCAGATATTGCAAGTTTAATCATGGGAGAGATGTAAGGTGCAAGAATAGGTGAAGAACCATTTCCTTCTTTTAACCTTGGGATGTCTTTTCTCAAAGCATTCCTTAGCTGCTTCAGTTCACAAATAATGAAATGGTCATTTTCAGGCATGATCCTTTTCCTGGAATTCTTCAACAGAAAAAAGTTACAGTTGCTACTAAAGCTGGAGTTGTGGCCTTTATCTGGAAAGAGGACGAAAATGAAGATAAGAGGGGAATTGTTTCATGACTTGAAACAAGTTTCAGAGCTCTGAAGCAGGTGCCTCACTCCATTTCCTTTAAGCTCGCATGCCCTGACCAAGTATCATTGTCCATTTAAGATAGCAAATCTGTCATGATGGTCATCATGTTTTCTTGTGAGGAGAATTTTGTTTACACACAGAGCCTGCTTGCTGGTTCTCTTCCCTAAAGAGATTGTTTGGTTCTGTTTTGCTTCAGCATGTCCAGGGGTATCTTCAATCATCAAATCTTGAATGAGTGCTCACTACCTCCTCAAAAACACTTTCACTACTGACAGATAAAGAGTAAAATACAAGTAGATTGTTTCACAGTACAACATATAACATAGAAGCTAGGGGAACCATGAGGCTACTGCCTTTTGTTAGTATATCTAAGAAAAAGCATGATTATTTACAACATCTGTTCTCTATTTAATGCGACATCCTTTAGCTAATGAGAGAGTTTCTGCTGTTTGTGAAAAAAAGAACAAGATTTTTTAATAATTTTTTTTAACTTCCTTTAAAGTATGGCTCTATCCGCATAATTATGTTTCAGAAACTGAAGTCCACTGCCTGTCTCCATCAGGAATTTATATGAGAATACTCATATACATGATACTTTGATTTGTCAAGGTTAGATAAGGTGAGGTGAAGCTTCCTATCCTGGCCTGTGGGGAGGGTTGAACTTTTGCAGTGGACAGGACTACCTGCAATCTTGCAACTGACCTAAAACTCACCAGGGTTTGATACTGTTTATGCCTGCTGCAGCTGTTTCCAGTTTAATATACTGAAGTGCGTTGCTTGGTGTTGGAAGCACAGCTCACTGTAGCAAGCAGGTTTGAAAAACATTCTCTCTCCTGCTGTGCTGTTTTGGGAGCCTGCAAAACCACTTGGGAACAGCAAACTATGTGACTGCTGAGTGATTGGGTGACTGTCATGCTCCTTGGCTTTGCTTATGGACTGGAGGGCTGGAGTCTGTTCACAGTGATCATGGTCAGTGCAGGGATTTGAGCAGAACATGATGTACCTGCCTGTTCTTTGCAGAAAGGTGAATGCTGCTTGGTGAGAGAGTTTATGCCTTAAAGTTTTCTATTGTCCTTCAGACGCTATGGGCATTGCTTACAATGGAAAACTCAGTGTTGTATCCTTAGCAAGCAAGTCACTGAGACAAACTGCCACAGCTGTGAGAATAAATGCTGGCTAAGTCCAGCATTTCGAAATGCTCTAAAATTATATGACATGCAAAATTAAGCACAGGACAATTTATGCATCAAGCATTCCCCCTTCTTTAATAAGGATGCAGTGAATATCCAAGTAGTGCAGTTAGGATTTTATCACAGGCTATGCTACAAATGGAGCAAACTTAGCAGAGGGATTGAGAGCTGTTTTCTTTCCTGAAGCTGAACAATGAATCAGTGGAAACGTGACACGCATACTGCAGCCAGGAAATGAGGGTTCCAGCCAGAGGAAACTTTTTTTGTGGATGTACTTTACAAATCTTTTTCAGATTCTTGGAGCAGAACATTCTCTCCTGTTGTGATGGGAGAAAATAAATTCCCCGATTTAGAACCTGAAGTCCATTTTGCTTAGTGTTTGGGAATCTGGCTGAGGAAAGGCTAAGTAAAAATGGGCTAATAGGACAGCAGGATTTTAATCAAGTTTACATATGGTGATGTTGAGGATCATCATAACTCTCTGAAAAAATTCTTGCCTACCTCGGTCTGGGACAGACAGCTAAATGAATGGTACTGGCACCAGAAGTCATGTCCTCTTTCTAGGGTTCTCAGGGAATGCATACACACAGGCTTACACATTTTGTGAGAAAGTACATTCCTGGGCTGCTGACTTAAGGCTCCATCCATAAAGACCACGAGGCTCTCCACAGAAGTCACCTGGCATGACTCAGGCTGCCCACTTGACTGAGGTTGCTGTTGGCCCCTCTGCCTCCAGTGCTATGCTCCCATGGTTTGGCTTGCCAGGGTAGCCTCAGAGGCAAATCCATGCCTGCTCTGTGTTAGCCTAACCCCCCTTCTCCTATTTTGTGGTGAGTTGGCTGGCTATTCAGAGTACTTAGACAAGGCAGTATTTCTGTGAAATAACACTGCTCTAAAGATACCACATTTTACTCTTGCTTCAAGCCACATTTTCAGTATTGTGTTTGATGCACACAGCTCCACCATATGCCTGAAGGAACTCCTGTCCTGACCTCCTTTGTAGTGCAAGGCTGTGGGGAACAAACACATAGCATGCTGAATAAAGTCCTTGATGGCTAACACCTTGGCAAGGTTACTGGACCGCCTAGTTTTCTGCAGTTACAAAAATGCAAAGACTTGCACAGTTTGTTGTGGTTTTTTTTGGCTCTGCTTCTGCAATAGATGTGTAATTGAATCATATTCCTGGTGTATTAGCTAATTACAGCTCTCTGCCATAAAGGTGTCTTAAGGTTTTCCAGGTATCTGAGATAGACATCTTAGATAATTTTTCCACAGACAGCTCTTAAATCAGGTCTGCAGAAACAGTTTTCTAAGTCCTGTGACATAGCAGGGTAGTGGAGTTTGCAATAGGTAGAGACAATATAGAGAGGAGCAAGCTGTTACCATGACTTTGTTAGGATATTTTCATACAGCTGGGATGCACACTTTTTTAAAATCTGCCATTTTTTGTTTTTCTTAGAATTGATCTTTCAGGCTGCAATAAAGAAAATGGAGATGGTGCTTATTCCTGCCTTGGGCAGCATTGCCTCTCTCTGGGCCATGTGCTACTGGAGAGGAAGCTGGGCACCAGCCCTGTGTTAATTTTCCCTTGCTCCCACACAATGTGTTACAAAGGAGCACAGCTGCCTGCAAAACACTATTATTACCATGCTGCAATCAACAAGGTAGTTTGAAGCTAGAAAAGAGCAGTCACCACTGGCTTCCTATTGTTCCTTGGGCCTTGTGCTTTGCCTGTGTGTTAGTTTGTGATTCTGCAGTGTTTCTTGACAAAATATACTAAACACCCTAATAAGGATCAGCCAGGCCATCCCCTTCTGAAGGCTTTTATTCCTACTCTTGCAGCAGAGGCCTCACAGTTATCAAAGGGTTGTTCTTCCTGCTGTCTCTGAAAGTTAGTACACTGCAGCATCATTACAAGTGGTCTGTATTTTAGGGCAGGAGATGCTGACAAGAACATCAGCTACAGGGAAGGCAATGAAAGGAAAATATCCTGTCCAAAATTAGTCTTGTTTGTACAACACAAGTGAAAAAAAGTATTTAAAACATAGTAAGCACAGCTGGTGCTAAATCACTTTATTGTGTCTTTTTCTTGTGGTGAGTACTCTTTTTAGTGAGCCACAGTGCAGTCACACTGTGCACTGCTCTGCCCTTCTCCTCATGCAGACACACATGTGCGCCAAGTCCTCGCTGTGCAAAAGAACAGAGACAGAGCTGACCTCCTCCTTCTGTCTTCCTGCAGTGCTTTATCTTTCCTTGGGTTTGAGACTTTTTCCCTCTTTTCTTCCCCTCTTATCTTCTTATACTTCCAACACTGAACCCTCTCTCAAGATCTCCATGTTTCAGCTTCCTCAGCTGATTGTTCTTTTAACATTATTTTCTGTGTTGAAATTAACATTTTAACATTATTTCCTATGTGCAGAAAGTGTTGAATTCTGTTTTTCTTGTTTTCAAGGCTTTTGCCTTTTTGTCTTGTTCCAAGGCTCACATAGCTCTTCTCTGCTCATCCTCCTGCTTTGTTCTCTTTCCACATTCTTCCACTGAAGAGGAGTGGCTCTGACCTTCTCTCCATTTCTCTGTCTCACCACTTTTTATTCCCTTCCTGGCATCAGCTCTAAAACATACCTACTGAAGCAAGTGAGTCAGTTTTTTAAAATCTAGCCACCTATACAGAGAAATCCAACAAACAGATAAAATAATCCTGGTTTTCTCCCTCTTCTTCCTGTTATTTTCCCTGAGTTAGGTAAGAAACTGTTTATAGAACATCTTGCCGCAACTGAAAATTGCTTTTATTCTGAAGGAGAAAAATGCATAGACACCTGTGCAACAGGCTGAGCCCAGAGATATGGAAGACAATCAAATCCTTCAGGACATAAAATGTTTGAGCCAATCTGATTGTAGCTTTTGATTTCTGGGCCTTTTCTTTGCCTTTCTTTTTTTTTTTTTTTTTTTTTTTTTTTTTTTTTTAATTTAGGGTTTTTTATGTGTGTGTGTTGTTTTTTTGTGGGGGGGCCTGTTCGATTTTGATGTTGTGGAGTTTTTTGTCTTTTTGGGGGGCTGTTGTGGGTTTTTTTGTTTGGGTTGGTTTGGTTTTCTTGGGGTTTTTTGGTTTGCAGGTGTTTTATCTTTATTCCTAAGTAATAAAGAAATGTTGAAAATCTACCTTTATAGAGGAAGAAAAATGCTGATCACATCTATGCTAGCTCTCAAAAGAAAAGTAGCAATAATGAAACAAAATTATTTTTTTAACACCATCTTTTCTCTGCGTTTATTAATCAGCAGATGTATAAATGGGGCACTGGGCATTGAAAGAGGCATTTCAAAACTGTTTTCCCCACCACTTAACCACGTACTTTGAAATTGAACAAATTATAATGAGCAAACTACTCAGTGAGTTTGAAGCAGTCTTTTCTTCACTTTGTAAATGATGAATGCACTAGTTTACATTCTGACAGACTGTTTTGTTCATAAGGTTTTGAAATACACTTTGTAGGCATATATAAATTCATGATTTGCCCATGAAGAATTTGCTTCAACTGCCTGTTGGTTGAAAGCGGATACCTTTCTAGTGGATTAGCAGCAAAAAATACAGGAAAATAATTCATTTTCTTACAAAGAAAGCGGGAAAGAATATCAAACCATTTACAGAACTGCTAAATATGAGGTATTAGTGAATAGAGCCACAAAAGGTCACTTCCAAAAAAAATGCAATCTGTATAGGAAAGTGAATTTAAGAGAATCCGTGGGTAATTTAAGACCATGCTCAACAATAATTACGCCTTCTTTTCTTTTTCACCCTGCCTTAGTCTACATGACATTCTCTCTCCTCTGATCTGCTGCCCATCTCTGCTGGACCTCCCTTGTTTACTATAAAGCAAATTTTGCAGGATGGTGTTCTTGGACAGAACACAGAAAAAGTCTTCTCTCTATAATGAAAACACTGGGAGGGAGTCATATATTGGATTGGCATGTTGTTGTTTTTGCTGCTTGAATGGCAGATTTACAGGCCTTTGCCGCTTAGATTTTTACTGCTGAGATAGGGGTTGGAAACTGAATCATAAACATCTCGGTGACTTTGAATAAAAGCAAAAGAAGTGCTGAGGTCATTCTAGCAGCTTGTGTTTGCAGAGTGCAACAGAGGGTGTTCAGCATAAGACAAATACTTTCCTTGGCCAGCTGCCCTAGAATCTGCTCAATTAATGTTATTAACTATTATTTGTTTGTATGAGGGAGATATCGAAAAATAGTGCTTTTCTTTGTCTGCAATTTATCCTTCACAGAAAGATTCTTGTGATTACAATATTGAAAATATGTGGTGGCCAAAGTATAATTGAGATCTTGTCCCATTGCTTAGCAAAAACATTACTGTTTATAATTAAGTCTCTTTTTGAGAGGCACAAAAATCTCCACATAAAGTTGCTTACCCACTCCAAATACTAGTTTGAAAGATGGGATTAGGAGGAAGTAATAAGAGTAAGCCCATCAAAGTCAGTAGCTGCTCTATTCTTCATACTTTTGTGCCTTCTTGAGCCACACTTCACTCACTAAGATGTGTCTCCTGAGAGACCCTCGGCTGCACAGAAAGTAGAGCACAGCCCTTTCTCCCACCAGTCTGAATGAGAAGAGCAGAGAAGGGTTTTGATGAGGCGTTAGCCCCAAATAGTCACAGCTGCTTAGCATATGTTTTAAAATCTACAAGTAGCTAATACATCTACATGTAAGAAAGTAGATATATTGTCAGCAAACATAAATATCTCCAAACATTGCCCTGTGTTTCTACCAGGAAGAACACAATGTTCAGGGCTATGTGTTACATTTTGATTCTCAAAGCATACATAGTAGAACCCATTATTATCTTATGACAGCAAATATTACCATCAAAGGAAAAAAAATGAAATTAAAGAATGTTCATTTTTACTTCATTTTTTTCATTGTGATGTACCCTTTTACAGGCATCTCAACTAGTTTTAGTAAGTGCTTTAAAACAAATAGACAAATACTGATAAATACTTTGATAAGTGCCCATAACAGAAACTTGTCTTATACTATAAGGAGAATAGTGCTCCCTGCAAATACAGGTCAGCAAGATGTTTTGGCTGTCTTAGAAATTGCTCAAGCTTCTATGTGTTTATTCAGAAGTCTGTGTACAGTATTTTTATTTTGTATTTACTGTCTGACCAAAGTTCACCTTCAGCCTTTATTTGTCCTGATGAAATCCTGATGTATTCCTAAGAATTATAATTTCTATACATCCAGTAGATTTACTTTGCGGTATCTCCACTGCAATAATGATGACTTATGCAATTTATGCAGAAGACTAAAATTTTATATACAAAATCCATTCCTGCAGAACCTAATCTTATACTGTTTTTGTTTGAAAGTTCTGTATCCCAGATTTTCCCACACTTGTACTAATGTAAGAGAAGAAATACACCTTTTAAATACAGGATTTTTTTTTCACCTAATACTGAAAGTATGTTTCTGCTTTGTTCCATTCCTCTCTGACGTTGCAAACATAACCTGTTCACACTGACTTCACCAGGACATGGCAGTGTTGTCCACATCACATCACCAGGGTAAGACTCACATGCCAGAAGCCAAGATTCCACAAAAGTGGTAATTTAAGGTTCCACACCTAATTTCAACTTTAAAATCCAGTACTTGTGCAGCCTTGACAACTGGTAAAGTCACTGCTGAAATGTGATCTGCAAAGCTCATGTCTAGCACTAGACATGAGTCTAGTGGTGTCTAACACTGGACATATGTGAACTGTCTCCTCAGACAACCTCTCCTCAGACAACCTCTGGAGTATACTTGCAATAGCTCAAATTCATATAAGATCTGATCAGATGGCTTTCAAAAGTGGATTCAAGAATATGCATAGAGTGCAAGGAAAATACCACATTCTTGTGGTAGGCAGGATTATGGTATCACACTACTCTTCTCCCACCTGTGTGTCACCGAAGTAACCTAAGATGACAAAGCCATTCTGAAACCGGCAGCAGTTTTAACTGAGTAACTGTAGTGCCTTCTGTTCACTTTGGGAACTTTATTTAGTTCAGTTTTCCTTTAAAACAGCACCTCATGCTGTAGGAGGAAAAATATATAATTGAACAGCAATGGCATCTATGGCCTCCCTGAAAATAGTATATCATTAAAGAATGTACCAGTCAAGATTTGCAGCAACTGTCTGTTGTGTATGAAATGTAATCTTCATTTACCACAATGACTTTGAGGAAGCCTGTTCATCACCTGTTGTGTGACAGTCATGTAAAAGAAAAAGAGAACACAAGGAGAGAATCTTCCCCATTGCTCCTGTCTCAAATCATTCCTCTCAAATCCCCCACAGACTAAAACAAGAGAGTCAACATGAGTTGCTTTCAGAACCCTGGGGATGTGAGTTTTCCTGCTGGAGTGATAATTTGTTTTCCTTCAGGCAGAATGTTTCATTCACAATTCCCAGTACAAGTATGTTTTCTAATTCTCTTCTTAAGGGAAAAATATACCAATTAGCTCAGTTTGTGGTTTACTGGGTCTTAATTCATTAATGGAGTAATGTAGCTCAATGCCTGTAAAACCTGACTTGTTATGTAAAAAAGCTGGATGCTGGACTCAGAAAAACATTATCAAGGTTCTTCAGCTCTACCCACAAGTCTGCTTCTGTGCCCCAGGAAACATTTCTTGTCCCTACCACTGCCATAAAAATATTCTCCACACTGCCTTCTGAGTTATTGCTGAGATTTAAGGCATGACTTTGTAAAAAAGTGCCTCTCTTGACCATAAAGCTTGATGTGCTCAGTCCAAGCTCCTGGAAGCAGAAGGGTGGTGTAGCAACCCCAGTCAGAAATGCTATCTCACATGTCCATCAGGATTGCTTCCAAGAGCAGACAGGTGCTCATACTACTGTAAACATGTGTGTCCTGAGCTAAATCCAGCCTATCACTTCCACTCCCACCCCACAGTAGCTGCATTCCAGCGCATAGTGATGAGTCATGGTGGTGTTCTTCTGTGCCAGTTATAGGGATTGAGACTCTGGACCTGTACCCAAAGGATTCCCAATCTCCTCCACAAATCCACCTGACTCAACCTGAGAATGTCTGAGGGATAGACAGACTGTTTCCCCTTTCACTTTTGTAGAGTTTGCCCTGTCTTATTCGATGCTGCCTTGGCATCCTTTCTCTCAAGTCTATGGAAAGCATTAGGTTTTCCTTCTCAACTCTGCAAGACTCCTTCTTGTTTTCAGAAGGCCACTCCAGTGGATCTGAAGTTTTGCCAAGCAATTTGATGGGGAAATAACTAAGGCAGCACTTGGTCATTCTTGGACTACAGAAATCCCTGGCAATAGACAAGGACAAGGCAAACTCATTCTGATATGTCTTGTCCCACTGCAAGTGGAAGCTCACCCTTGTCCTCCAATACACTTGGAGCAGTTGGCAGAAATACCAACCTGGTGCTCTTCAATGCAAACTTTTCTCATGGGAACTCATCTATACAGAAAGTCACTCTGCAAATGCATATATTGCCATGCTGTTTCTGTACTGTTGATCTCTTGAAAAAAAAAATTAAAAACAGGAAGTAAAGAGGAACACTTGGGGAGTTGTTTAAGCTTGACTGAAAGGATTCATATGGTCTGTGTCAGGCATTCCCTTTGGATGGCAGACAGCTACATGGTTATGAAGTCACTGCAAATATTTTGTTTTGAAGGCCCTGGCCTTCATCTGGAATACAGAAGGCCATATTCAACTCCTCAGTCTACTGAAATGAACTTGAAAGAGATTGGTATGAAGTGTAGATGTATGCTTTTGTTAAAGTTTGGCCTTTGAGAACAGCTCTCTCCATTAAGAGAGAGTAGATGGCAAAAAGTAGGAAAATCATGGACTTCTGACTTAATGCCAAGAAAAACTAAATGCAGAGGTTGCAGACAGCTGATTAAAACTGATGAACAAAATTATGTCTGATATCTACATGCATAGCTATTTTGAAGGATGCAACCAAGGGAGGTGTAGTTATTCAGTGGTCTGTTTAGCAGCATTGGTCCACCTCAGCTGCTGCCCATTTGCAGCAGTTCATCCATGGAAAGAACCTATGCCATGCTTTCTGCATGCAAACCACTAACTCAGAGTACCCAGGGCAACTGCAGAAAGACAGAACAAGAAAGGCACTGAGATCAGACTTCTAGCTGCATGCCACAGCTTGGCACAGTGGGACACACTGGCATGACTGGCTCATCCCCCAGCCCAGACACCTGCTACCCACTGATCTGATGTCCTTCAAATGCCCTCTAGTGGCTGTGGATCTGCCTGGGGCCATGTCCACGTGGTGCATCTGGAGGAAAAGAGCACTTTGCATGCACATGTAAAGCATAACCTGAAAGCACATGTGTGGAAAATGACTGGTGCTCACTGGTAGCCCCCAGTTCCCCCATTTCTGGTGCTGCTACACAAAAGTAGCATCCAATAGTGCAGCTGTCTGCTCCACTACGCAGAAGAGCTAGGTTGGGAAGGAACTGACATTCCAACACTGATGGAGGCTCAGTGGGCCCTCCATGTGTACACACAAGGTGTGTTGCTGTTTTAAAAACCGCTGTCTGAGGGGAAATTTTCTCTTCTGAATCTCTGATTAAAAGAAGACATAGCACTCCAGGAAGTGTCTCCAGGGAAGGAGATGAGGCTCCCTGAGACAACATAGTCAGGATCCACTGAATAAAGGATCCTAATATAAACATTAGTGGGGTCTGCCACAGACTGAAACAAGTCTTTGGACAATAAGGTTCTATTGCTGAAGGTCCTAAACGGTAACTGGGGAATCTTCTGCAAGAAGTACAGCTTCGTGCAGAAATTAAAGGAATTCAAGACACACTATGAGCTGCATATTTACTTAAGGCAATCAGATGGAACAACAACAAGCCCCTGTCCCTGTCATCAGGGAGCACAAGTCTGTTTTCTGAGGTGTCTAATATGTCTGTGCAGTTTGCACTTTCAGGTGAGGGCTTTGTCTGACCTGCACCTTAAGGTTTTAAGGAGGATACTGACTTGGCTTCTGCTGCAGAAGATCATGAGAAGTCAAAAGGCTATGACAGTGAGAATCAACACAATTGATGGGGAGGCCAACTGGAAATCACTCCGATATTCTCTCAAGATTTCTTTGTATTTTTCCAATATTTTGTCCTCTTATTATTACAAAGATGCAACTTTTTTCTTTTCAGCTGCTATTTTTGCTTTCCGGACCAGTATCCACTGACTGCTCCATGGTTGGCCCTTGCTTAGACAACCTTTGGGAGCAAGCTCCCACTTGGTGTGTCTGTGACTGCAGACTATTTTTGTAATGCTGGATTTGGCATTGCTAACTTCTCACACCTGCTGCACACCTGCCTAAATTATTTCTCAAGTAATTTCAAACTTGTGTGTGAGGCAAGAGAGTTACAGAAATACTGCTTAACATCCTGGTTCTCTGCAGCTATATTAAGAGAGTGAGCTATTTGGGGCAGGGATCACCTCCTAAGGCATTTGTTCAGCCTGTGCTGCAATGACACTCAGAAAACCTAGTATTTTACTGCCCAGAAAAGCAGAGAGGGAAAAAAGGCACTGCATATTTATGGGAAGACTGCCCTGATCTATTCTGTGTGTGGATGTGCAAATTACAACAGATGATGCACTTAGCAATTATGTTCTTTGCATACATAAGCAGGAACAACAGTTCCCAAACTGCCAATATCTCTCTCGATTCTCACCAAACGGCTGCGTGTCACATGGTTACACAGCAAGGGGGATCAAGGAAATGAGAGGAAAGAATGACAGAGGAGGAAGCTTCAAATGGCTAGATACATGCCTCTCAAATGAATTGCATCTTTTTAAAAAAAGACTGAAATTCACCTGATCTTCAGATCTTTTCTTCTTTGAAGTAGTTTGTTTTGAGCATTTTAAACTCTCTCTGAAAGGATAAAAGTGTCTTCAGCTACCCATGCCTTAAGAGTGTACAGCCTGAGCCTGTCTGTGTGGTGGGCTGCTTCTTTAATCAAGTCAATTTTCTGCCATTCCCTCTCTGTCACCTGATCTTCACATAAAAGAAGAACAACACCCCCATTCCCATCTCCCCCCTGCAAAAAAAACCCTAAAACTCCACCCAAACCAAATAACCAAACAAAAAACTCCAAACCCAAAACAAACAAACAAACAAAAGTCCCAACACAAACACAATTGAAATAAAAGCAACTGGTTCTTCTCATAGACCACCTTCTGAGAATTTCTGTGATTCATTCCACGCTCTAAATTACACCTCTCTGCTTACACAAGAACCATGGCAGACAGTAGGCACTAGGGTATAAGATGTTACCCTTTCCCATGTTGTCTGTATATTGTTCTCTTCTTACAAGCTCTCAGAAAGTTTGAGAGAAAGTTTAAGAGCTATGTGTGGTTTAGGACCTCTGAGGCTGGCTTCTCCTAGCAAAGGGTTACTCCTGCCCTTAGAAAGCTTCACACTGACATGCTGATGGAAGGAAGACTGCAATTTCTACAAGTGTTGATAACCAGATAAAGTTTTACATCTCCTGCCACACAGTCATCCCTGAATCAGAGAGTCTGCTGTCTTTTCTGCTTTTCTCCAGACTTCAGGAGAAAGAAACTCTCAACTGCATCTGCATATTAAAAGGTTGAGACCTCCAAACTCACACATTTGGAAGATGACATAATTTGTTGTGAGTCAGCATGATTGGCAGGTCGACACATAATGCTGGCTCTTGCAGCTCTAAAGCGCCTGGTAAATTGGCGGAACAGTGAAGCTCACCATGTTGTAGTCTGTGAGGTGCATTTCTTGATATTCCCTCTTTGTATAATACCCAGAACAGTTATTTGACAGTTCAGATTATTCAGACCACATCAGGGCTCAGGAAAGGTGGAAGAAGACAGAAATGGAGGTGGCCTGATCCTCTGACAAGTAGCCAATGAAACAATGACTTCAGGTGTGAAGTCACTTAGAGCGAGCTTTTGAAATAACACGGCCTTTTGGGTGGTGCTAAGCTCTGTTTAAAAACTGGGACAGAATTGTTGCAATGGAAACAGCTGGATACTGAGTGCTTTTAAAAATCTGGCTCTTGTTTAGCTGCCTTCATGGGAACTGAGCCTAACTGAAAACCTGGCCCTGACTGGGCATGCTGAGCACTTTAAAATGGGCCTTTCTGGTCTTTAGAAATTTCAGCTGATGGCATTCTGCAAATAGCTGAGATTTCCTTTCTGAAGTACTACTGTTCTGTGTTCCATATTTTTTGTTGTTGCTTTCTTTTTCAGCTGACACAAATGTCAGTGCCTGCCAGTCTGTTCCAGGCTTTGTAAGCTTGTGCAGTTACAGCCTGCTAATTCCTTTGCTTACATGCCAAAAGCCAGAAGTAGCTATCTGTCACCTTGCTATTTCCTGCTTTGGAATCCAAGCCTGAGTGAGTGTGTGAATCCTTCAGCCTGAGTCCAGAGTAATGCTGTAATTCAAGCCTCATCTATGGGAGGAACACTGACCATCAAAAGCCTTAGCCAAATCTTGGGGCCCTGTTGTACTCACAATTGTGCAAATAAAGCTTGTATGTTCCCTGCAAAACAAACAGACAATACTGACATGCAGCAGCAAGAGAAACAGAAGGTATGAAGTGTTGAAGCCACTTAGATAAGAGTGCACAAAGCATGCATAGCCAAGGTGGGAAGAATATTAGATCAAAATAATGATCTTCACCAAGATCATTAGATTTTGAAACACAATGTTCTATCATTGTGTTTCAAAAACACAGCTGGACAAGTTCTTGGTACATACCACCAACTATGAGGAACCAGTGAAGGGTTATTAATAATTCCCAATAACAATGTGATGGGGGATTTCAAATATAGGCAGAGAACCATATGTTAAAAGTCTCTTATAGGGCTGCACCCAAGTATTTAGCATGGGTGGCTGCCAGTTGACAAGTGAGCTGTTTTCATAGCTTGCTGTAATGCTCTCATAGGAATGTGAGAGTTGTCTGGACAGCATATCTCCAACACTCATATCAGTTACACACTGTTGGGAAGTGGTGATTGGTGCTATGTAGTACATTAATGTTCTTGGATGCTCTTGCCTATAGCATGGGGACATGTAGGCACCAGCACTGCCTACATGATTATGCTGTGACTTCAGGGCATAGTATAAAATCCATGGAAACAAGCTGTCAAGTGTTTTTAGCAGTCTCATTCCAAAGGGCCAAAGCAATGCAGCAGGCAGAAGGCCAAATCTGTCTTCCCATGAAACCCTGTTTTTTGTACAGGCAAGGAGGC
This sequence comes from Vidua chalybeata, assembly GCF_026979565.1. NCBI lineage: Eukaryota > Metazoa > Chordata > Aves > Passeriformes > Viduidae > Vidua > Vidua chalybeata. Next base: position 23,995,961 of record NC_071570.1, on the reverse strand, counting down.
ATTTACTGTTTCTCTGAAGCTGAAGGGTGATGGTAAACAGAGCCTCAATGCCAGCTGGAGTGTATGCAGATAATTCTGGTTTCATATGAAAGGTATGAAGCTGGTCTGAACACTTGACTCTCTGGGTAGAGGACAGATCTTCCTGCTGCTAACTTCCTGTTGGCTGTTGGCATCCTGCATCTGAAAAGGTCTCCTTCTGGGCAGTAAAATCAAAGCTAAGTGGCAAAAAACAGGAGAGATTCTCCTCCTGCTCTCCCCGAATCTGTGAATTTCTTGCTGCACTACTTGGGTCTGTTCAGAAGAGAGCAGCCAGCTTCTGCTCACCCCATACCTAAACAGACTCCATTCCTGTGGTAACACCGTCTTCACATTTGCATGCGAAGTATGATTTTCACTGCATTGTTTAGATTGGCTATTATGTGATAAAATCATTCTGTCAGGGAGAGTAAGGGGAGAGTAAGGGAGGAAAAACTTTTTTTTTTTTTTGCTTCTGCTGTCTTAGTACTGATCAGGTTTCTAAAAAAAAAAAGAGGAAAAAAAGAGTTTGTGACAGAAACAGGAGCAGTATTGATCGCTGCTAGGGCAAACAGCCTTTTGTTGGCTAAACTTTATAATGAATTATACACTCTTCTTCCCACATTAAAGACAATACTGTCTTCTGATGTTGTGCCTGTGACCACAAAGTCAAGTGCAGATGTCTCTCCTCCTCCCTCTGAGTGACAGCAAGGACAGGCTGCACCCTCCACAGTTGCAGATGGTGTCTGAGTGGCTTTTTGGGGTCTGCACTATACTCACTGTCAGGAGTCAAGCCTAGTATTTTAAAAATTGAGATATTTCTGCATGAGACACTAAATTAACTATCTCTTTGCTATATCATTGAGAGAGTCTTACCAACTTTCTTACTTCTGAGTGAATCCTAACAAAAGCCTGACACAGATTAGATTAGCTAGGGTCTAATACTGGGCATTTTCTGATCAAAGTTTTGCTGTGGGTGGTTTGGTTCCAATTTGAAGGAGATTCCCCGTTCTGTTTCTTCAGTATCTCTAGGGTAAGGCAAATAACGTGCTCCCTGAGGTGCATTCTTTCATGCTGCTATTTCTGACTGTGCATAGTCTGCTTCTTCACAGTGACCAGGCCAGGGTGTTTAGTATGTTATGGGAGATTAAACAGATTTCCCTACTGTAAGAGAACAATAACTTTATCATCATTTAATGGCTGTTTGTTTTTTGTTCTTTTTTGTCCTAAACAGTTTCATGATACTAGAGTTTCATGTATCTTAAACACAGATCCATAAAGTTCAAAACAAGAATCTGGCTTTGTGCAACTTACTGATACAGCAGGAGGTCCACTTGTGTAGAGGAAAATAGAGAGATTTACAGCATACATTGTGGAGAAATACGGCAGTGTGACATGAAACCCAGCATCAGATTAGGGGAGGAAATCTCAGGCACAAACTTCAGCCTCATGCTTTATCTTCATGCCTTCCTTGGGTAGTAGCCATTAGATATTCACACATGGGATCTGAGAGCCCACTCTAATTATTTTGTTGGGGGAGATGCAAGGATGAGCCTTAGGGACTAAGAGGGAGCAAACCTCCTCCAATGATAGGAAGCCATGGAACAAAGGATAGAGAAATTAATTCCTTCATCTTGAGATTTGCCACTCCTACCCTTGGGGTGGCTGATTATGAAATTTTGCTTTTCCACCTACAGTTTTGTGCATGTGGAAAAAAATGGCCATCTGAAAACCCTCAGAAGCACAGCTTTTTCCACTGATCGACGTTCAGCACAGCATCTGCACTGCACACATCTACCAATGGATAACATATGGTGCCCTCTGCTCTCAGAGAGAAGTGCATAGGACAAGAGAGGTAGCAGAGCCTGCGTATCTCTTCAGCCTAAAAGCTGCTGCTGGATGATGCTGTTGATCATATGAGCTGCAACAGTGTGAGGAGAAGGCCTGTCCCACAAAAGCCTCACAAGCTGTGTGCTTTCCTCCCTGGGCTGTCCTCATGCACAAACACAGAGCTGCTGTTTCATCCAAGATAACAGGCTCCACTGTTACACAACTGGGCTCACACAGACAGTGAGATGGATTGTGCATGGGTGATGACAGGTTTGCAACTTAACAGCTCAATTTAAAAAATCTTAAAACAGTGCTTAATTAGCTGCTAGAATGTCCTGATGAGGACTGTGGCAATTAGGAATTGATCTTTGTTTGAAACAGGAAAAATATTTTCCACCAATGCATCAAATCCTGAACATAAACTAGTCAGTAAGTGGAGAGATTTATCTTAATGACCCCTCTGTTCCAGTTCGCCCTTCTCAAGATATAGCTACCACAGAAGAAAATCACGGATCCAGGAATCAGCCAAGTCACTCCTCTTACAGAAATTTACATTTCTGACCCTACAGTGTAAAAGACATGAGAGGAGGAAGTGCAAAACCTTGGGTCTTCATCCCAAAACATATGGGGATATTAGAAATTATACTGTAAAATCACTGGGACTGGAAACACATGAGCATTCTCTGCAGTAGACCTCACCGACTAATAATCTTTCTTTACTGACATGCAATATAACACTAATAATACACTTTGTTGATAAAATTATAACAAATATGTCCATCCACTGAAATAACAGGGGAAAATCGTGTTTGTGCATATAAAGTAGACATACATTGCAATTTATCTCTCTATGCTGTTACTGCCCAAAGAAATGTACTTATATTTAATCCAGCTCTGGTGCACAGGACAGGCATTCTACAGCTGTCAGTGATGTTACGTACTGTAAACTCCAAACATTCATTGTAAGACTGTGCTCATTATAAGAAGAAAAATATGGTACCTGAATGTTAACTGAAGTATCAATAATAAAAATGGATTACACACATCTTGTTTGCTGAGCAATTATTCCAGGGATGAGACTGGTTTCAGATTTGGCCCCACTGACTGAATGGCAAAACAGGTATTTGTAAGCAGTGTCTCTGACCTGAGAGAAAATCTCAGAAACTTTATAAGTTTTGTAAGGAGAAAGAAAAAGTTCTTTTTTTTTTTTTTTGCTTTAACTATTAAGTAAAACTCTATTGTCTGTGTTATTTCTTAGAAAAAAAAAAGACTCTCAGAATAATTAAATATAATTTATTGAATAAAAGTCTGTAAAACATACATTTCTCTACACTTGAACATGATCCAGTTTTTGAATGTGTATCATTGAGGTTTTGTTGATAGGGCTGTTAATGAAAACTCTGACTCTGTGTAATGGACATACATTTAGATGATGCAGTAGTGTTTAATTTTATAGCAAGCTTCAGATATAGGCTGCTTGAACTGCTTAGCTTTTATATATACAGAAAATGTATGAAACATTTCACTTTTCCCTGTGTGGAATTCTGGGCCTCTATCTCCACCTCAGCCATCGGCAATGTGTACCAGGCAAGCTCTGTGCATATCCCAGTGCTGGCAGCCTGATTTCACAAAATCAAGGAATGATTTGTCGTGGCAGATCCAAAGAAAGATTAAAGATCATCTAGTTCCACCCTCCCTACCATGGGCAGGGACATCTTCTACAGATCAGCTTTGTCAGGGCCCCATCCAACTCTGCCTTGAATATTTCCAGGGATGAGGCACCTGCAGCCTCTCTAGGCAAACTTCTTCCAGTACCTCACCACCCTCAAAGTAAGACGTTTTTTCCTAATAATCTAATCTACATCTACTCTCTTTCAGCTTAAAGCCCTTTTCCTACTACTACATGGCTTTGTTCAAAGTTCCTTCCTCTCCAGCTTTCTTATACCCTCTTTTCTTCAGTCTTCCCTTTGAAGAGCCCTCTTGTCTGGGCAAAAGTATTGAAACAGTGTGTTCTACACAGGAATCATGCTAAATCAGGACAAAGAGCATCTTAACTGTACAGCTTCAAGGGGAATGTACACTGAAGCCCTGAAAGTTACCTTGGCAAAGCTTCAAAACCTAGAAATATAAATCCCCAAAACTGGCATAACAGCAGCTGACTTAAAGGATTCCCTACTGCTCCCCATAAGATCTAAATTCTACTGAATTCAATAGTGACTTTTCTTGTTGTGGAAGGTGTTTCAGACTTCATGTAAACTTAACCCCAAGTGTGGTTCAAATCAGTACTATTTTACCCAGGGTCAGGCAACATGTGATGACTTTCCTTCTGCTCCTTGAAAAGGACTGTTCACATCTGAAGAAGCAAAACTATTGGAAGTAGGAGGGAAAATAATATTTTCTCCACTCCCAAATAAGTGAGATGGATGGTAGATTATGGTGGGACCGTTCATCTTGTGGCCAGTGCCTCACATGCCATCTGCGAGCTGGCTGCTGTATCCATGACAATGGGCAGCTCAGCTTCTTTTAGACATGCAGAAAAGGAAATTTCATACGTGATGTAATAGCTGTCTGGTTGGACATTCATAGCTAATAAACAATAAGCTTTAGGTCAGCTGTTTTCTGGCAGCTAATGGCCACCTGTGTTACAAGTTGTTAGTTGCTGCAGTAATTCATTAAATGATAGAAAATGGTCTTTATGTCATTCATTATGGGATCAATGCAAAAGTTTTGTTTCAGGAGTAATCAGCTTTATGACACTAATGCCACTTCTTAGTGAAAAAGGAGGTTGCCTAGTAAGTAGAGAAATGCAGTATACACAGCCAAACTGGTATGTGCAGGGAAAAGACCCAACTTGTGTGAATTGCCAAACACCAGTGAAAAAAAGAAATAGCCTAATCTTTCTTGACAGAAAGCACTACATCCTTTACAACTTAGACTTCTTCTGAGGAGCCAGGGGAAGAGGAAAGCACAGAACCCCACTTCAACACTTTACACGTTGATTCCACTTCTACAAAACTATGGATAAAGTATGTTTCCTACCAGGATGTGAGAAACTATAAAAAGCAAAAGCCTTCCCTACAAGTAGTGTATAATGTTGGCAAGAGCACATGCATGAATTTCTACTCAGAAGACATTAAAATGACAAGGGTCATGGAAGTATTCACAGTTGCCAGAACCACATGTTTCTGGGTGTACCATTTGTAGTGATAACACCTCATAAGAGCCACAAGCTGGGGACACATCAAAAGGAATCTATTTTCAAGTTTTACATTGTGCCTAATCTTTGCAACTTCTCCCATGCAATCTATAACTGGCAATTGATTTGTACACAAATGAGAATTTGTAATAAGAAAGTGCAGGAAGACGTCCTCTTCTTTCTTCTTCAAACACCTTCTGCTTTGGTGAGAAAATGTTGCACTTAAATTGAGCTGTATACTTCACAGAGGCACAGTGTGGTGTAACTTCTAAGCTCCGACTAACCAGAAAAGAGGATCATAACCACCTCTCCAGCAATTTTTAAATCTGTGTGTTGCTACTGAATTCAGAAACTATTTATGCCTCAAAACACATGAAATGTGGACCAGATACTGGAAAGAAAGTACTTCCAGCAACCTCTGTAGCTGTTTGACAATTAGCAGTTGCAGAGCTGGCAGAAAAGCCAGGAGTAGCCAGGGTCTGGCATGTGTATATGTTACCTGAACTGAGTGCTGGAGGAGACCCCCTCAGTTAGGACAGCCAACAATTTTCAGCTGCATCTTCCAAAGAGACATCCAGGTTTACATGCGCTTGTAAGCAGGAGGAGGAGCAGTAGCAAAGCAGGGCACAGCTGGGCAGATGTGCTGTACAAAGGAAATAGAAAGGCAATTCACTTATTTCTCATTTGCCTGGTTCTGCTTCTCCTCAAAAAAAGTCCACAGAGATCCTTTTCCACAAATAGAGATAATGCTGATTATTTACATTAATAAGTAGCTAGTGTCCTCAGGCAACCATTGAAGGGCACAGAATTCAATGGGAATTTATCCCTAACACCATCAGCCTAGGATGCTACCACTGGGCCCTACCTGCATAGTATAATATTCATCATTTACATGCATATGTGAAAGGAAGAAGGAGGATCAGCAAGGGTAAGAGTCATGAAGGATGGAGAAGACAATTGTATCAGCACTACTACTTGACCTCAGGACTCTTCTCAAGTTCTAATAACTTTTTTTATCTTTTGAATAAATGCTCGAGCTTTCACTTGCATTTTAGCCAAAGGTGAAATAGCAGGCAAAACTCTCCCTCCCTGAGAGTTTTGGAGCAGCAAAGGTGGGGTCTTTACTTTTGTATACAGAATGGCAGGTTAAAAAAAAAAAAAAAAAAGGATGGTCATGGGAGAAAAAACGGAGCAGAATAACAAGGTAGCTACACTGGCTGATGGAAAACAGCAGGTAAATTGAGAAGAATTTCATTACACAGGGCAAATTAAAAGATTGAACTTGCAAATAGAAGCCAATAAAATTACAGTGATGAAAGAATTAGAAAATAAATAAATTAAAAGGCAGAGGTAGATGGAAGTAAAATATTGCTTTCATCACTGAGTGTAAAATGTGTATTAATGTTTCAATAATGGGACAAAGGGTGAAATAACTACATCATACCATAATTTTAAATGAATCAGGGATCTCTTGCAGCAAATCCACATACATATATATATATGTGTTTATATGTGTGTGTGTGTGTGTGTATGTAACAAATACATGGAAATTTACTCCCACTGCAGAAATTCCTGTCAGATGTACCCACTTCCACAGAATTGCTTCAGTCTCTCTAGTCCTTACTAACAGTGTCTCTAATGCTCTGTTTCTGAGGTGAAAATGGAAAGATGAACAGCATGTGAATCATGTTTTTTAAAGTGTGCTGATGGTCTGAAGAAACACTAGAAAGGTACAAATTTGCTGAATTCTGACATCTGAAGTTAACAGTCTGCATCTTATTAGAAATAAGTACAATATAAAATTAAATATAATACCCCATTATTATGAGATTTACTGAATGCATAATTAAACTACTAAAGACTTTCTCTATCTGCCACAGTGCTTTGCAAACTCCAGAAGAGTCTTTATGAAGACAGAACAGGCTGCAGGTGGAATAGATTTGATACCTGGCTGCTTACCAGACAAAGGCTGGCAATCTTTGTCATTGTGCAATGTAGTGTCTTAGTGTAGATACACCCACTGAAAACTGCAATCTTAAGAAGATGGGGTCATTTCTGGGTTTTTCAGATGGGGTTTACATTTCTGTAAACTCACACTCCTTGTGTCCTTTAGGGTGATGAACCAGACACATTTGCAGGGAGACTAAAATACAGAGAAAACCTACTCAGACATGACATCTGGTTTTGTTTCCTTCACAAAAAAAGGGATTTAAAAGGTCACCTAATGGAGGTATATGTCATCCCACTGACAAAGAAAATGACTGAAGCAATATAACAGTTATTACAAAGGTATGAGATGAAGAAGTGCCAATCTTGTGTAAAAGACTTATGTGCAAGTTATGAAAAGGGGAAATTTTGACTGAAAAAGGAACTATGGAAGGAACATAAATTCTCTGAAGTGCTTAGTGGTAACTGGATTTTATCTACCTCTGAACGAAACAAAACTCAGACCATGCAAAAGTTCTTCTCATGAACATCCTACAAATGAACTTGTCCAAGGAGAAGAAAAGGAGTGCACCTGCAAAGAAGTAATTCTTGCATTTGATACGGTCGTGTTTATTCTATGTGAAGACAGAGATGATTGGGCCATCTGTGCTGTACAAATAAAAATCACTCCTAAAGTGCATTGATTGTACAGCACCTTTAAAAAAAGAAAGGTTTTTTTGTTCTTTGGAGACCAAAACTCACCTCAAGCTGTATTACCTAATGAGCATCATGCACTACCTAATGGGCAAAAATGTGAATGAAAATCTGAAAATCCTTCAAGTCACTGTGCAGTGTTTCTAGTAGCAAGAACATCCTTCTTCTCTCACATCACTGATACCATCAATTTCACAAAGAAAAGTAAGTAATGAGTCATTTTGAACAGCAGGTAATGACAGTACTGGCCTTTATTCTCACTTGTGCCAAAACCCCTTTCATACGAACCTGGGAGACCAGAGAGTCCTAAAAGCAGCACTTCACCATGTGTTGAGCAACTTTAATGAACTTGAAAATCAAACCCATTACTTGAGAGAGAGTATAATAAGGTGTCTGGATGCCAATAACCCTCACACAGATGCCCCACTCAGTGTGAGACAGAAAGAGACTCATCAAATAACTAGGAAGGGAAATTATTCCATTAGCTGCAGAAATCAGGAGGAAACACTTCCAAGAAAGATGGCACTCTGTACTTGGAAGGAAGGAGAGCCTCTCTCCCTCTCTGCAGTTGGTTTTATAGACAGAAAAGGTTGGGGGTGGGGAAAGAAAGAATAAAGGAAAGAAGAGGTCTTTCTAAAGCTTGAACACTGGTCATCTGCAGGATCTAATAACTCTGCAAGATAGTGCATTGAGCAGACAAGTGCAGCTAAAGATGACTGGAGAGACAGGAGAGAAGATAAAAGAGAAACAAAAAAGACAAAAGCTGAGAAAATATTACTAGAGTAAAGCTAGAGAGAAGAAAGAATCAAAAGTAAAAGGGAGAAAAATAAAAATTAAAAAGGCCAAACCCATAAACAAATAACCCTACAGACTTAAACCAGATGTCTATAATAGGAGTTTGGGCTACAATGCAGTACAAATCTGAGACACATGGGAATACTTTCTCTTTCAATTTGTCCTTGTTTGTTACATGTCCTGATTTTACTTCTAAAAAGGGAAACTCTCCGGTTAAGAAAAAGCCTTAAACATTCCTTGATGTTACCACTTACTTTCTCATCTCACATTCCCATTATTGGAGTGTTTTCATTTTGACTATTGATGTTTTTTCTATCATCAAGCAGCTGCATTGAGTGAATCACCTGGGTACAGTGGGATTTGGGGCCTGGCACTGGGAGAAAAGGGTGGTTCTGACACCCAAAATCCACAGGGATCTCAGAAGAATATTTCTCATAATAAAGGCACATAGGCCTCATGCACCTCTTGCACTGAAACATTTTGTTTATGCCTTACGCCCAGAACACGGAGGCAGCAACCTTGGGTAACTTCAGGAATGCTTTATTAACCTGAAGCTCTGCTGTTCCCTGCAGCCGCCACTGAACCAAGACTGGCTCTGGTGATGCTTCCACACCCTGCTCCACTGCTTGGCTCTACCTACAGAGGGGAAGGTTAGTTCAGTCCTGCAGGTTGCTCCAGGATGAGTGTTCCCAGCCTCTGTCTGGGAAACGGTGCACGTCTGACCTTGGAAAGTGCACCACATTTCTCCTATGCAGATTTCCTAGCTGCGGGGGTGGCCCAAGGCCTTGTTTTTTATTCTGTGAGTGATATTCCCCACAACTGCAAAGTACAAGCATTTAATAGACCGTCTGTGTATGGTCTTCTCATGGTCTACCATGCTCCTGGCAATACCATATCTCCCACTACATTTCAGCTCCTTTCCCTCAAATTCAGTAAAGCACTCATGTGTGTGACATCAAAATCTTGATACAATATGAAGGGATAGAAAAGGCTGCAAGCTAAAGGGGAATTCTACATATTTCTGAAATGGTAGAAGCTATTGTTTTGCATAATGCCTAGCCAACCCCAAAGTGATGCAGCAGATGGAGGAAGGGAAAACAGGTTACATGCCTGCAGTGTAAGTGTACTGACAGGCTTTGCTCTGCCTACTACCTAAATGACTTGCCATGCCTCTGTTAAGAGTGGTTTCTGAGAGGATGTGAAATTGCAGTTTAGATTTATGAATACTTTTCATGTCAGAAGAGTGTGCTGAAGCACAAGTTTATCTGCAGGTACCAGCCCTTGGGTTATAAAATAATTATTTTGTAAAAGGCAAAATATTTATCATTTGGATATTGAAAACAAAGAGTAAGCCTTGACTGGAATCTCCTAGTAACAAGCACCTTGAAAATCACATTATTTGTATAACCATGTTATTTTCCATGCTGTGACTTTAAAACAAAGAAAATCCAAATAAAAATTTCTTCTTTATTTGCTTCCAAATTAATTTTGCCAGTTGTTATTTTATGACTTCATAATCTCAGCCTTCACACCAGCACTTATGCAACTGTGGCATCTTAATTTTGTTGATGCATACTTAAGATCAGATCTAGGAATTTAGGAAATTAGGTGTTGAGTTCCTGCAAACATGTGCTTCTTAAGGACAGTCCTGGGAGCGCTGAACCTGAACAGTCAGAAGGCAATACTGCTTTCAGTTCCACTAGCTGAATTTGAAGAAATAACATTTTGTCATCTGCAGATTTGGCTTACTACCAAAGCCAGATTTTTTTTGTAAAGTATGCATGATCCATGGATTTGTACTTGTTTCACTGCAGGCCATACATAAAAAAAAATGTCTACAGTATTTCCTATTACAAATCAATAATTACTTCCGCAAACTTTTTAATTTCAAAGACAGATAAAAGATTAGTGAGGGACAAAACTGTGTGAAACAGGCTGAGATTCAGAGTTTACAGCATAGTGGCCTAACATACTAATATATTAATATACCTGGTTTATATTAATTTTTATTATTTTTAATTATTTTTATATTAATTTTTATTTATTAATATACCTGTTGGTTTATACCTGACAGAGTTAGTAGCTATGCATACAAAACAAACCCAATTTAAAGCTGTGAAGCTCTAACTAGCCAAGAGTCAAGATGTTTTACAATTGTCTTTTTAATTATTTTCTAAAAAACACATCACCCATTTCAAATCTAGACAAGTCTATGTATGGCTAACTTGGGCAAGAAGAAAATGGTTTTATCCCACCTTGAATTTCTGCTTCCCAGGAACCCCAGGTCCTTTCCAGTGTCCTGTACCATAATCAAACCTACCTTTCCCATCCCTATGCTGTGGCCCCTACCCTTGCTGACCACCACAATGCACTAATAGGTAGGGGTGCCCCATCTCCATCCAAGCAATGCTAGTGCAGGCATGGGGAGGCAGCTAGAGGGCTTCAGCTCCAACCTCTGTTGTCACACCTGCTGGTTATGGCCCGTAAAAACTGATAAGCCCATAAAAAAATGATAAGACTTCTCCATTATGAACATGATAAGACTTCTTGTCCGAGTTGTTAAGATTTCTGCGCTTAACAGCTTAATAGGTAAATGGGCTTGTCATCCCATCCCAAAACATGCACAGCAGCATGTTCGTACAGGATCTGTGTGAAGGAGCGAGGAGATGAAGGTTGCTTCAACTTGTCCCAGTAAGTTTCAGTCATTCTGGCGCATTTTGGATGTAGCAAAAACACTTGTAACTCTTTCGCCCACATCTAAAACAATCTGCTGTTCATTTCAATTATACAGTCCTTCTGTGGAATTAGTTGAACAATTACAAAGGAATCTGTGCTTGCCTGGAGCTGAAATCACCTACTAGCACTGAAAAGGTGGTTTGGTAGGTACCAGTGCCTGCTTCACCACTGTAGGCCCACAACGGCCTCCACATAGCAGCATGACTCAAGGATTCAGTGCCTTCCCACCTGCTTGCACACAGCCACCATCTCCTCCTCCGTTTCTAGAGCTCTGCTGCCAATCCACGTTACCTAACAGCAAAATTGACAAATTACCACCACAGGACAAGGGCTCAGGCATTTCATCAAGGGTGGTAATACACTACGGTCTCTCCCCTGTCTTTTGTATTTCCCTCACATTGATCCTTTCTATGTCTGCCCTTTCATCTGCACCATTATCAGCCTTCATTGACATGGTACCAGCCACATCCCTCATGAAGCCAGTGCACCAGGTGACTAACCTTTCCACTCAAGATGTCCTTGTCAGGGATTTTAAATTCTAATTAAGTATAGCTTCATTGGTTTTCCACCTGTGAGGGAATGCTATCAAGTGCTGCAGCACCAGGAGGTAGAGGTGGACAATTATAGGGAAGGAACTCATCCTAATTCTGATCTCTTGAAAACACTGCTTCTGTTTTCACTGTGTATCACATTTAGATCCTTTGTGTGTGTTTTGAAGATGTCCCCCTAAATAAAAAATAAAACAAAAAAAACCCAAAACCTCTGGGATTAAACCAACCTGCTTTTGCTCTCCTTCAGCTGCTGTACTGCCATTGCAAATCAGTAGGTCACACTTCTTTATTCCCACACAGCAATTCAGCAGCAACAACCAAACCAAATAATGCTTTTCTACTCATTTGATTTCTGGGGTCTAATAACTGCCAAGTGCTTGACCACAGAACTCTGGCTTGTGTCCACAGCCTCCAGGACCCTGACTTGGCTTGCCTCCAGCTAGTAGCTGAGACTACTACTACTGGGACTACAGCAGCACAGGCAGTGTGCACTGAGGCCATAGGCACATTAAATTAATGTTGGATCTTCAGCTCTTTATAGGTCTTGGGGGAAAAGGGCAACTGGTTTGTTTTTACAGAAATATGTATCAGTTCTTTTTTCATTTTTGTTGCTTTTCCTACATAATGATGTTTCCATTTAGGGACATCTATAGAAACACTGACATATTGAAGGTGCTTCTGAAAAGCAGGAGACCTAGAGGAGACATTTTGAAAGGCACACCAATCTGCCAAATGTATGAAAATGAACTGTGAAAGAGTAAACATTTTTAAACTTATTTTAAATAGTTTTGAAGTCAGTGGAGCATACTACAAAAATCAGCCCTCTAGTTTTATAAGAAGTGTGCAGCTCTCCATCACCTCTACCCTGGATTTCATAGAGCATGGATCAGTCTTTCATTGAATGAAGGCGAGTTAGAACTTGCACACCAAGACTGCAACTTAGGCACTTCTGCCCCAAATCAGTCCAGGAGAACAGAGTAGAGAAAGTCCAAAGCAAAGCCTCCACCATCCTGAAATGTACATACTGTCTATGTGGGTCCTTGGCACCAGCTGTTTCATTTTGTAGAACCTCTCTTGGAGCAGTAAAAGCAGTCTACAGCATCTTACAACGCAAACATAGTTTATTGCAACTTATTCCATTATTCTGTAAGTTGAGAGTATAAACTGAGCAGTGCAGGAGCAACCCTTCGCATCTGCTTTCCATGTGGGAAGATACAGATAGCTCCCCATCTAATACTACGACTACCATTTGCTAGAGTAGCATCTAGAGGCCTTTGATTGGGATTAAGCCACAATTATAGGTACTGCTTGGACTTCATAAAGTAGCTTCTATCTCAAATAATGAAGAAAAAGATGTATGCTGAGGTACAGCCTATTTATAAAAAGAGCAAGACAGAAGTTACTGCTGTGGTTGTACACTTTTACAGGCTAGGCATAAATGGGGTCACAATTGAAAAATTCCTCTAGTCTCATTCTCACCCAGATTCATGTTTACCACTAAACTGCAAATCTGGCAGAGTTAGCTGATCTCAGCTGAAGCCAGCCCTGAGAATGCAAAAAATGCTGGAGGTCAGGAGCCGGGTGGGATGGAAAACTGGGCAGGGAAACCTCCTCCAGCATCCCTGTGCCAGCTGCTGTTTCTGAAAGCCTCTGCTAGAAGACCTATGCCTTTCTTAGCTCTAAATCCACCCCTAACAGCAACTGAATGTCTTTGATTTGTATGAATAAATTTCAAAATATCCTGTGATTACAGCTTCATAATATTCCAGAAGCAGATGGCAGGCACAGATGACACTAACAGTAGCTCTAAGTGCAAATAGGCGGTGGCAGAGAGGGGTGAGGAAAGACAGTTAGTTTAGGAAAACTATGGAAGAAAAAGAGCTATTACTTTGAAGAGGCAACCAAATAATGAAAGCAGGTAGAGATTATTCAATTGCCACTAGGAGAGAAATTCAGGGCTATGCTTCTTGAACTAATAGTGCGTGCTTAAATGTCTTGTTAAACAGAGAATAGAGGGACAGAGAGAGAGTGACAAGGTACTTAACTTCCCTTGACCATTAGGACCAAAACTCTGCTCTCCCAGGGAATAAATAGCAGTGTACTTTTTGGAAACTAGCATTCATCACCTGGATAAACGCACACCATTAACCCCCGCTCCTCCCTTACTCCTGAACCAGGTGATAAAGTTCACTAGTCTGAGATAAAGCTCTTTTCTAAATCATCTTAGGAAACAAAGTATTTATCTGCCGATCCAGCAAAGTTTTAAAAATCATTATACCCTCACTGCAAACCTTGAGGTGATGCTTACTTTTATTAAGATGCAAGTGGGAACGAGAAACCATCCATGATATTAAAAGAAATTCTCACAATGTCTCTTCAGAATACTTTCACTCTCATTCCAGGCAGCAAGAAGGGATTATTTTCTTGCTTCTACAATCTAAAGAATTAAGCAACAGAGAGGAAATCTCCTGGAAGATACTCAGTGCATCCTTTTCCTCTCCTCACCACCTCTCCTTTCCAAAATTTTTTTAAACATAGTGTTCATCAAAGTAAAAACTGACACGCAGTTCCCTGAAGTTCTCCTACAGTTTTTTGATTTTGGAAATTTCATTTTCTACCTTATGATGATTATATGAGTGAGGATAAATGCATGCTTTGGGTTTCATCTTAAACAGAGAGGTAATAAACATTGTAACTTTCCACTGCAATGGAACAAATTCTTCTGTAGATGGGCAGGAAGGGACTATGTGGATTAAATTATATCTGAGCACTTGAATATGGATAAAGATGCTATATGGTGTTTATACAGAAGAGTGGAAAGGGGGAAAAAGAGAAGAGGCAATGGTGGCTTTCAAGATGCAACCAGAGGCAGCCAGTGAAGTCTTCACTTTTGCCCTAAATACAGTCCACCCTAGTTTCTCAGTCCCTCTGAGCTGCAGCTGTTCATATGCACAAACACATACACATAAAACCCCAATTATTAACAAATAATTCATTGTATTTTGCAGTTTTTTCTCAGCTGATTGCCAAGTGTGAGTCAGCAAAAAAACTGAATTACACCTGCCTTGTACCAAAAAGTTTGTTCTTCCAGGCACACAAAATAAGACAGAGATAATTTCAACCATGCCATGCTGTGTTGATTACTTGTTTGCCTTTTCTCTTTGTGGGATGCTGTTGTTCAGAAGGGACACCACTGAGGCTGATAAATTCACCTTACTTCTAGCTAAGTAGGAAAAAATAGCTTTGTGTTGCCCTGATTTTCCTTTCATGAAGTTTATAAAATACCAAAGTACATCTATACCTGAAAAGGCAAAGGCCATCTGCTCAACACTTCTGTCTTAGACACTAATCTCTCACACCAGGATTGCACACCAGGTTTGCACATCAATCCCTGAAAGAGCCTGCTCGACTTTGCCTATCAACAACATCCACCTTTTTGTCTGTCTTACTTTGGTGTCTTGGCATGCAGGTCTATCCTCAGTGTATGAATGGCCTTCCTCTGCCTCATCAGAGTGGAGAGAAATTAATCCCAGAGATGCTGTGGCAGAGCCTGGTGGAGAACACAGTGAAGTCTGAGAAGTGGCTGGCTGGGACACTCCTCTCCTGGTGTGGGCTGTGCCTGGGACCAGGACACTCTTTTCCTGTGCAGAGCCACTGCTTTTCCTGTGCAGAGCCACTGATCATCCTCTGTCATGCTCCTTGCTTGCTCTGGCTTGCCCAGTTTGCTCAGTTAGATAACAAAAACCACACTGGGCCACTGACATTGCAGGCAACAGACATTTGGAGTACCATTCCTCTATATTCCAAAAGTGCAGAAGATCAGAGCAGATCAACCCCTGAGAGCAGAACCTCTGAGCCAGATGCCCAACAGCTGAGACCCCTTGGAGGAGCAACAAGGACTGAGCGAAGGAGGCAGAGGAAACTCTTCTGCAGTGTAAAGTCCAGCAAATTTATTGGGAGAGGAATGCCAAAGGGGAGCACCACCAAAAAAGAGTCCCGAGCATACCTGGGCACCGGTTTTTAAAAACTTGCCGAGCAGAGGGTGGACACCACAATACAACCAATTGGTAACTTCCAGGCTGTGGCATTTGGGATTAAAACAAATCAGAGAGGGGGAGGAGAGAGGGTCTGGCTAAGGATTGGGTCTGAGGGTGAGGGACAGGGAACTTTCTGGAACAAAGGGTAGGGTTAGGGCTGATGGACAGGACAAAGGGGCAGGGTTGCCTTGACAGGCAGGGAAGGATCTGGAAAGTAGGGAGGGGATTCTTTGAGGGACAGCTGGGTAGGTGGGCATAACATAGGGGAAAAACCAACTGTAATAACTCTGGGGGCACTGGAATATACCGTAAGATAACAGAATATTCATCTCATTAGACTTGCACACCGCAACAGGTAAGGTTCTCTTTCAAACTTTCTGAGGGATGCACTCAGCTAGGTTCACTGCCATTGGTCTGATGGGCATCTGTGTATGCATTTTCTGGGTAACATGGGGAAAATTATGGGTTAGCTTCCCACCTTGTCCATTTCACATGACTCATGATCTTTTGGGAATTTAGTGACACCACCTGAGCATCTTTGTAGGAGATATGTGGCACTTGAATGGTATAGGCTTGTTGATCTGCAACAGTGAGGACTGCCTCAATGTGCTGTTTTAGCTTGGCTGACAGCCCCTGCAACCTGTGCTTTGGCAGTGTGGGTGACCCATCGTGACTGTATCTTTGAAGGATTTAGGTAATGGTGGATTGATTTTATTTCTTCAGTTTATACCCAGGCATTGACCTTTGGCTGTTGGCAGATTGATCCCTTCCCAACAGTTTTGTTCATCCAGCATTTAGACTTACATCATGACAGTAAAGGTTGAAGGACCTTTCTTACAGCTTTGCCTACAAATAAATAGCAATACTGTAAGAAGGCAAGGGCACACTAAAAAAACTTGAATCAACCCCAAATGCAGCCAAGTCTTTCACGTAGCAAAACCTACTTCCATCAGACATGACAATAGCCCTACCTGGTGAAAAAGCTCTTTGACCTACACCAGCTTCTCTAGCATACTCAGCCACATCTTGACAGTGGTGAGAAGAGATAAAACCTTTCAAAATGGATGTATTTGTACAATTTTAGCAGCTACAGAGCAAGCAAATTTAACGAAGTGTCACACGTGGCCCTGCTGAAATGTTGGGAAAACATTGCCCAGACTGTCAGAGCCAAGGGTTTATTTGAATTGTCTCCCTTAGCAATGCCCCTGGGGACTGCAGTATCACCTTGCAAAAATTGGCAATGTCACCTACACTGATTATTCCAGGGTACTGGCACTGGGGTTTCTACCTGGACAGTAGAAACACAGAGAAACTGAAAAACAGAGAAAAAGAGATTGTTCCTGGATGATCCAAGAGCACTGAGTGTACTGGATGACCCAAGTACATTGAGTATACTCTACCTTTGCCACACAGAGGCTTAGGTTGCTTCTGAAACACCGTAGTTCAGTTCAATTTGTCTTGAAATAAAAGGTTATCATTTTACTTCGAAATAATTGGACTGTAACTGCTAGTGATTCAGGAGCTGTTTTACACACAGCTCAGTGGTCTTTGACACAACTGAGCTGACCATGGGTAAAGAATGGGATGGTCTATATTGTTACAGAAGGTCATCTTATTAGTTCTCCCATCAATAAATTCTGATGTTGACACAAGTCATCCTTAGCCTATGCACATTTAGATTTTCCACATCCTTATTTCAGTTAGGAGTATTATTTTCCTACAGTACAAATACTATATAAATGTCTTTTTCTTAGCATATAGCCTGATAGCTAATTGGGCTGTGGCAGCTTAATAAAGTTTTAAGTATAAGTGCTACCTTTTTGTGGCCTAACAAAGCCTTGTGACTAGAAGAACTCTCCAAGCACAAACATGGCCATGGACCAGGCACTCCTGAGGACTGGTGTCAGCTTAACGCTTATGGGAATCCAGACCTCAGTCTAGTTATTGTTTTAAAAATGTGTATCTCTATTTCCTGTTACACTGACTTCTGCATCGCATTAAAGGTGTGGAAAGACTTTCAATAGTTTATAATTAAGCCAACATAAATGTTGTAATGTCCTCAACTGCCTATTTCTTTCCTTTCAATGACATCTTCATCTGTGATCTCTAAAGCCCCTTCTTTGCTTTTCAGAATTGCATTTGTGCTCCTTCCCAAAGACTTTATTTGCAGCTTTTTATGAGTAAAGGTGGGGAGAAGAAGAGAAATAAACTGTGGAAGTTAACCCTCTAGCTTTTTCATCCTGCCTCAATGTATGTTTCCTCTACCTAAGTGGAGCAGCAGTGGATTTCTCAGAGTTTATTTCAGGTATGTATGCTGACCTTCTACTCATATGTAAATCAACTTCACTGATGTAGCATTATGACTTACATAATTGGTTTATTAGGAGAGTTTAGTTATAAAAACTTCCAATATTAAAATTTCACAGTACATTGCCTTGCTAACAGGCAAAAATCTCATGCTGGTTAATCTAACTGTCCACTAATAATAGACATATCCCCTTTACTATGATATACTATTAGAGTTATGATGGGCATTGTCTAAAAAGCTTCTTCCTCTCCATTTTCTCTCTTCACCACAGTGGAATGGCAGTACCACTATCTTTTTTTTTTCATGTACACACTATACATTGTGTAAGTCAATGGTAGACTAAGAGAAAGGAAATAATGACTAGTAATTTTGTGTTTCATTCATTAAAAGAGTACTGCATTGAAAATAGAATAGAAACTCTTATTTGAAGTTTTATCTTTGTCAGAAATAAATGAATAAACAACAAAACTTTTTAATGAGAAGATGGCAGGTGCTTCACCATACACATTTTGCTGTTTATCAAAACTGCATCTAGAGTCCTTATACAAAGTTATGAAGTATTAGGGCTCCATCTAAGACATCAAATAATGTTTCTGCTTGTCAGCAAGACGAATCATACAGTGTGTCCCTCCTACTCTCAAGCACATTATATGCTTCCATATGCATATGAGCACATGCCCCTGTGTGCTTTGGACTGCTTGATTTAGGTTAATTTCTTAATTTTCCAATTTTTAACAGAATGCCAGCTGAGACTAATTTACTGTGTTTTCTGGTGGCACCTTGGTGGCATCATATAATTTTATGCTGAAAGGAGTTCTTACACATAATAATGCACTTGTGAAGTTTTCACTTGTCCTTCCTATGTAGTGCTCCTCTGTTTAACACTCAGAATTTAATCACAAGGGTTTACATCAAGATAGGAAAACCACAAAGATCTGGACTAAGCTGAGTAGAGTCAAGCTCACCCATTTTAGTAAGTTATTAGACAGACCAGACCTTAGCTTTGAAATCACTTGAATGGCATAAGTATATTCTCAAAAACCAGGTTGATAAAATGAGTACATTAACATATTCTGCATACAGATATGTGATTTTTGTGTTCTGTCATTTTGAGCTTCACAAAGCCAAAACTTAAAAAAATATATATTAAAAAACGTACTGGATGGAAATTATGTAAATGCAAATCAATAGTAGAGCCCTGATCTATTTATATAGAAATCCAAGTTCCTTTTTAAAAAGAGAGTGAATCAATCATTAAGGATATTTTGCAGTGTCAGTTTCTATCTTGTCACAAGATCTTTGTGAAATCCCAGCTAACAAATCTCTTAAGACACACCTTCTATACCCAAGAAGCCATGCCAACAAATTAACAGCCCTGAAGTCCTTTCAGGAATTCTCTTTGGACTGTGCAGCTGCCCACAATTTTCAGCATGCACCATAGGAAAACAGAGAATGCTCTCAGCTTCTTCATTTGAAAGTGACCTGTACTCTGGAAAACCAAAAAACTAACAGTTCACTTCAGATGTCTGTCTGTGCAGAGAAATTTAGTGTCAGCATATCAAAAGTCTGATTGAAGCCATGTTAAAATTGGTCCTGAAGAAAAAATGTTAATAATTTTAAATAAAAAAGGGCCAGAGGTGTAATTTTCTTGTTCCTTTTATGATAGGAACTTCCATGCTTTTTATTTCAAATTCAGAAATAATCATATCTTGGGCTGCAGGTTATTTATTCCCTCTGCCACACTCCTCTTTAAATGGCAAGGACTCTGAGGGACACTCTACACAAACACACTTTGTAGAAGTTTTCAAAACACTTTCACAATTGTGGGTCCCTTCCAACTCACCATATCCTATAATTCTCTGATTAACACCTAGGCAAGGTGGTTTCATCCACACGTGGGTCCTGCAATAAGTAAATAATCACCAAGTTGTTCATTGATAAAATGTTCCTTATTAATTAAGTCCCTGTCTATCATTGTGAGTGTGAATGATACTTTTTACAGTGATGGAAGAGAAAAAAGCATTTACCCCAAATATTTTTGCCATCTGACTCTCATTTACTTGCAACATTAGCAAAATTTCAATAGCTCACCCAGGTAGCTGGCATAGGGAAGGGCACTCAGCATACTCATTGCTATGCAAAGCATGATGAACAGTGATGGTCATCACCAATTGGTGATTATTTCTCCATTTTGTCATTTCAAGATACCTCTGAGGTTGCACAGAAAGCTCTATGTCTCAACCATATTTATGGGTATTCTCAGTTGTTTGCAGTTATTGTGTAGTTCTGATTAATACTTCCTTTTCTGTGACACAGAAGGAGCTGCATTCTAATACCATATTTATTTTTCCTACCAGATCCCATATTTTTGCATTAAAAAACCCCAACTTATAAATCAAAGTAGTAGTCTTGGAGGTCCATAAAATGTGAGACCATGAAATGTCATCACTATACATTTTATTTTCCTGTCTACTCTTCCTGAATCTTCCAAATGTTGTTAGCTTATTTATGGCTGCATTGCTCATTTGGGATACCTTATTCTTAAGAGGTATTTGGGCCAGGACCTCCAGCTCTACTTCCACGGCTTAGGTTGTGTTTGGAATGGTTATTTCAGCTTCCCTCTTCATAGGCAAGCTTATGTCCAACCCTTAGTGTCTGTGGTAATCTTAGAGCATGCATTGAGTATTGTTAATCATGTTTTTCCCATGTCTGGCAAAATTATTATATGTTAGTCACACTATTTCTATGTACTTTATTTTCTTTGATGACCTATGCTACTTTTTCTTTTGTTCTTTTGGTCAGAGTAGGCATTAATAGGCTTCATATAAGATTTTGGCAACAAAGATCACATTGTACAATTGATATCCATCTAGTACTGTGTGAATGGAACTAGATTGCATGGATCATCTTGCCCTGCAAAAAGTCAGAGCAGTTATTACCTGGGTCTTTATTTTATTTTATAATTAAACTTGTATCATTTAGTTAACAGCCAGTGAATTTTACTCTCCCCTCAATGGCAAGTTAGGCTACATAGCCTAACCTGCCTACATAGCCTACTTTTGAATTAGAGTCTGCAATCCTTACAAGCATAAATTGTATTGATATAACCTGTTTATAACCCATATACTGGCTGAATGCTTGCTTCAGCCTGCAAAAAATAGTGACATTTACAATTATGCATTTCAGTAATGAAATAATTTCTTTTTCTCGTGTTTCGTAGTACTCAGCTCAATGACAACTTACAAGACTTAAAATTGCCATCTGCATGTCCTTTATAGGCTGAATCCAGATAAATTTCAACAGTTCTGTGATACCTCAATTTTTAAGATATATGCTATTGTGTAGTTCAGTGTAGTAATTCCAACAGGAGTTGCCATGGGTTTATTACAATTTATCTAAAGGGTACAAAGTAGTAAAGTGTTCTTTGTCCAGCAGCTGAGGAGTGTGTGTGTCTGTGTGTAATACATATATTTTTCTAAATTTCTCTAACAACTGTTGATGGAGGGGAGAATAAAGGGAACAATTGAATCAGACTGAAGGTTTCTCTCTGCCTCTTATAGAGCACTGCCAAAGCATTCTGAGTGACTCTTCCAAATTGTGATAGCTGAGATAAATTTCCAAGCTTACACCTATCGTCTGAAATGGGGGGCCAAATAAAATTATGGGTAAAGTAAGGCCATGGACACAATAGTAGAAGGAAACTGAAATATAATGACGCCAGAGCCAATACAGGTTGCAGAAAATTAAGCCAGAATGGAAAAAAGAAATCTATTAATAGATTCACCAAATGGAAAAAAAATATTCATCTTGATGTTTAGTGTAAGTATAAGTGTTCTTTGTTTACAAATGCAGTGCTACCTAAGCTATTATCTTCAGACAATTTAAGCTTTCATTTATTATCTGTACTGTAACTTGCACTTTGGGATAACTCATGAAATGACAAACAATTTATTATGGAGCACTATAACTAAAGTATTCAGCATGCATGTATTTTCTTTCCTCATTGTGAATACAATAAAGTTAATCCAGTCCTTTCTTCATGAACTGCTGCAATACTCAAAGCAGAAGTACAATACATTTTCAAGCATAAGTGTGCTGATAGCAAATGTACCATTTCAAAGTTAGTTCAGCAGAATATGTCACCTGGTGAGGGGTATAAATGCATAAGAAACCATGGCAAAGGCATTTGTCACATCATCAGAGTAATGTTTGATCCAACATATGACATTCTGAAATGCAAGGAGTACACTGTAACAATGAATCACCTTATGTAATATGTAATAGAAAAGATATTACAAGAAAATATTTGTATTATTATAATATAAAATAAAAAGTATATTATTATGCATACAGTGACCTCCAGTCCTATCAACATTTCACAATGCATGGTGCAATAATGACTAAGGACAAAAAAACAGTGATTAAAACAAAAATCAAGAGACAGTGGCCAGGCAACACTAAAATCCAAAAAATGGGGAGAAGAATGTGCAGACAGAGATGGGCTTCACTCACACAGCAGACATTAGCAGGGCTGGCTCACAGCAAACATTCCCTTTCCAGGAAAAAAAACTGTTGGGCAAACTGAAAAAACTTCAAGACTGCAAAACACTCACACTATTTTCTGAAAGACTAAAGCTTTGTACAGCTCTATGTGGACTTACCCTTGGTATGAACATGTCCAGCCCTTCCTGAACATGTAAAGGAAACATCTCACCTAAGTTAATTCATGACGCAGGCTCACATTTTTTCCTTCCAGTATTGTAGAGGTCAGTCTAATACAGCATCTTTGTACTGCCTTACTAAAGAAGTGCATTTGCTGAACACGCTTGGGCAAAAAGCACAATGAATTCTATCACAGATGTCATTTAGCTCAAACTGCATGATGCTGTTTCAGTCACAGCATTCACTGCCTGAAACCAGTTATTCTCCAATTACACCTGAAGCAATGATGAGAACAAATGCATTTCATTTCATTCTTTCAGTCATACTACCTCTGCAGGGAGAAGGAAGCACCTTCTTCATACTGATGCTATAGTCAAAAGTATACAACATTGCTTGGAATCCCTGAAGAAATCTGACAGGACATTGATCCCCTTTCCCAGTGATTCAAATATCCTTCACTAGACTCCCTCATACTCTTACAAAATCAGTCATCTGGCTAAACCTTGTCCATAAACACCTGCTGAAATACCCAAAACCCATGGAAAATATTGTGATTGTCCACATTTGTTTCATGAATCCTAACAATAAACAAACAAATAGCCTGGAAAGCCATGTTCTCTTCTGTCATGGCATTTACAAGCATGGCAAGAAGAAAGTATCTATTTTTTAATAGTTATTGCCATCTCAGCTCATATTGCATCATCACTTTAGTAGCTTTCTTCACAGTAATTAGAATCAGCAATAGAATCCTCAGCTCAAATGAACACAAGCTTTAACCCTGAGAGTGCTTGGAAATTTAAGCACATACTTGCAGTCAAACACATGCTTATGTCTTGCCACATTGATCACTTCTGTAAGCAGGTGTGTCTTCATTAAAAGAAAATGGATTTGCTCTCAACAGAGTGGATTTGAAGCTGCTTTTATGAGTTGTCATATCAGCATTGATTTCTAGCTCAAGCTGTTTTATGAAGAGTGGTAAAAACATAGCTGAGTGGGTGTGGACAAAAAGTGTAAGCAAGTAAATAGAAAGATGTGATTTTATAGATGTACATGCCACTGTGACAGGGAAATGAGACCAAAGCTGAAAAGACCTTGCTAACATCTCCATATCTGGTAGATACTGGAGTAGATTGAACTGTTTGTCAGTTGGGCTCAGCTGACACAGGAAGGGACAGAAGGAGATGCAACTTTCAGGCTAGAGGACATGGATCATTTTTTATTTTCATAAATCAAGACAGAAAATTCTAACTTTACCACAAGTTTGGAATGATGTTCAATTCTGAACCTGTGATTAAAAACCAGAGCAGGATCTGCTGAACAACATCCATCTCAGTTCTGATTGCTTTTGCATATTCTTATCTTGAATCCAATCAAAAACTCATGCAACATCACTTGTTTATGCTATAATTCATTTACATATCATGTAACTATCCCAATATTATGTTTAACACTGTCTGATTAGTGTCCAGGTAACCCTAATTCACCATAAGAAGGTAATCACTCATATTAACAGATCTGTGTTTGTTGGTCCAAAAAGATATTTCATGCTCAGTATCTGTAGTCTTTGGTAAACTACTCATATTCTCTCTCTATGCCAGTGTTATCTGGATTCAAATGTCAGCTTGACAAGATATTGGCTAGAGCACTTTAAATCAAGTAGAAAAAGACTAAGGTGATGTCTCAGCTTTCCCAAGTGGGAAGTATTCACATTTTAGTATTTTCTGGAGTAGTGCACCCAAGGTAATGTATTAGTGGCTGTGTGACATTAATGCTAGCAATTACTGAGAAATGCTTATTATACAGTGCTATACTAAGGCAGTATTGCAATAAACAGATAAATTACAGCATTTGCTCAAGTTCAGCATTCAAGTTTTCTATTAAGTTAAAAAGAAAATATTTTCTTTAAAGCTAGTTTTTTCCATTGCTATTGATACATGATTCTTCTGTCCAGGAGGTAAAAAATATCGAAAGCTTTTAACAATTTAAATGTCTTGGTGTCTTTTCAGATGTAAGTCCTTTTTCATACACTTGTGCTATGGATCGAGTGAGAACTTTGAACAAGCCCTGCCTTAGCCTCAGATTTTTCACAGCAGCTCTGCTTAGGTGACCTGCACCTAAATTGCTCTGGCTCACAAGTTCTGAAGAATGGCAGATCAGGTCTATTATAAAATGGGTTATTTTTTAAATAGACAGGAGATTAACAGACAAAAGGCCTTAAACAGAGTTACTTACTACACAGGATAAAACAAAAGAACTACTAATAGATGGCCTAAAACAGTGCACAACATAAAGGTACCTCTGTAACAGCTAGCAAAGAAACAGTATAGAAAAGGAGTGAATGCCAAATTGATCATGGGGTACACAGAGACCTTTCACTCAACTCTTGAGAGAGTTACTCAAGACAGGCTCCCAAACCTTGAGGAGAGATCCCCATATATTTCTAGGAAATATGCAAATGAAAGTATGGCATAGCTTCTATAGTTTGTAAAGCGAAGTGCCTGTCAGTCAGAAATTCAAGCTTATCTTCCTACAATCTTGCTTTTAAGGCAAGATGTTTATTTTCAGCTGGGAATGTCACCGCCATGGTGCCAAAATAACTTGCTACAAGACAAGCTGCCCTGACTGAGTTATTTCAACAATTAGTAAATGCTTATGAGGGGGAAGATGCCCTGAGCTACTGCATCAGCTGATACGTTAACAGATAGGCCCTCCTAGGGCAGGGGGGTATCCTGCCACAACTTGTTAAAAAATGTTGTCATTATGGAGATACCAGGCACAATTCAATAGACAAGCTTTCAAATGAGACTCTTTTCTGGGGTGAACAGATTGATGGCTACATGCAAACTGGATCAGGAAGCACCTGTATAAAAGCAGTTCTATAGACACACAATGTAAGGTTTTCCAGTTATCAAAATTTTTTTTATCTTAATATATAGGACTCATCTGTGCCATTCTCCTTCTCAGAAGCCTCAATGTCTCTTTTCCATTTTGGGGCCTCATACAACAAACATTTAAGCCATTAGTAACTTTATGCATATGAGTGAAAATCAGGTCCTGTGTGATTTCTGCCTGGCAGGTGCCACAGATGACTATTATTTTAAGATATGTTGTGGGTTAATGCTGGTCAGCATGTCAAGCCCACACAACCACTTTATCACTCCCCCTCTGTCAGACAAGGAGAGACTAGGAAGAACAAAAGCAAGAAAATTCAGGGGTTGAGATAAAAACAGTTTAAAATGGGAAGGAACAAGGAAGAAGAAAGAAAAAAGCAATAAGCAAGAATAAAACAAAAGCAAGTGATGTGAAGAAGCCACTCACTTCCCACAAGCACACTGATACTGACACCTGGTTAGTCTCTAAGCAATGTCTACATTCAAAAAAACCCCAAACCCTCCCCACCTCTGACATTCTATGGCATAGGGTATTCCTTTGGTCAATTTGTGTCAACTGTCCTAGTTACATCCTTTCCCAATATCTTATGCTCCCCCAACCTTGTTGCTGAGGCAGAGTTGTGAAAAGAGAAAGCCCCAGTGCCACGCAAGCCGTGCCTCAACACTGTGCCATTGCCACTGCTTTAGTCACAAATCCAAAACAGAGCAGCATCTGGAAGAAAATTAACTCTATCCCAGCCAGGCTCTGTATAATGTTTGTGTCTGTGCTCCCTATTCAATCAAGTATAGGACTTGACCCTGCATTCAGATAATGCAGAGCAGAGATGCACTGGCTGCAAGGATAACACTCTAGAGCAGCTTCTTATTGGAGGATTGATGGGGAGTGAACAATAAATACATTTTCTGCTTCCTTAACCAGCTTTTTATGGGCATGGAATTTCCCTCCAATAATTACTTTTTCCTCAGCTAAACCAGGCAAATATTTTGACTATTTGATATTCAAAATCATGGTTTTTCAGTTTTCCACACATTTCCAGATTTCTCTTAGGAGAAAGGAATGCCAGCCTTCCATGAAACATGAAATCCACAAATGGGCAGTAAACCTTTCAGGCTGGAAACACAATGGTTTGAAACAAGCAAGCAAAGTGCTATTAGCAGTCTTCACCTTTCCTGATAGAAGCCTTCTCCTGGCAGCTGCTGTTTAAAGGCTGTCTCATCAGACACCACCATTGACTATGAAAATCAAAGAAGACAAGGCAAGGACTGGAGTGATTCAGAGGCCCTGCCTCACTCCACATGGTGCTCTCCAGAAAATGTGAGGAGTTTCTCTGACTGTTCAATGCTCCCTGCTTCCATGGACTTCAGAGCACAAAACTGTTCTACAAAAAGCTTCAATTTCATTAATTCATGGGTTTAAAACACATAAAGAACTGTCCTGAAAACTGATATTTATATGAGTTACGCTAAACTATTGTGGGCACCTAAGCACCACACAGACACTTGCTCCCTTCCCGACCCCCAAAGACAGTTTTATGGGGAAAGATAAAAGGAAAGAGCAAACCTCAGAAAATTCATGGGTCAAGGTAAGAACAGTTTAAGAAGCAATGGAAAAATGAAAGAAGATATAGAGGAAAAAAAAAAAACAAACCAGAGCGCATGATACAAGGACAATCACTAATCACCTCCCATGCTAGACTGATGCCCCATCAGTTGCCAAGCAATAGATAGCAAACCTTCTGTCATGGTTTGGCACTGGCGCAGTGCCAGTGCCCCCATGAAAATACACTCTCCCCAAATGAGTGCTGTGAGATGGGATCAGGAACAGAGCAGAGCAGGCTTGAGCTTAGAAATAAAGAAAAAAACTTTATTAACCTACCACTATAATAGACGACACACACAGAATCCAGAATGAAAACCTTCCCAAAAGATTCCTCCTCCCCTCACCCAATTTCCACCCAATTGAGACAAAACCAGGATTCCCAATCAATTTGCCACCCCTCAGATAATCAATACTCAGTCCATCATGGGAGAGAGGAGTCTCTCTTGCACACTAGACCCCCCAGGAAACACAGTTGTGACATCTTGTGTTTCCCTGTCACACATGGCACTGCCCGGAGAAAATCTGCCAGTGTGACACCCTCCTTCCATGTACTGTGCTCTCACCACCGTGCATGGACCAAGACTGCACATAGGGCTCCTTTTAAGGATGCTTTGCCAAGGACCAAAGAACAACAGTTTCTCATCTTGGGACAACACTCCCCCCCATTTTCTCCTCCCCTGGGGCCGAGGGTCTTAAGAACAGAGATCTTCCCTGAAGACAGAGGGCACCACCACACCTTCCTCATCTTTCTATGTTCACTCCACTCCTGTCACTCTCTTGATGTCACTGCAGCAAGTTACTCTCACCCATTCCTGCACATGCAATTACTCACTGAAGCAGGCCACTCTCTTGGCTCAAACCATTGCATTCCCCCTAAAAAATGTAGTCTCTGTGTTGCAGAAGAGATTGGTTCAGTCTATGGCTATACAAGAAAAGTCCAGCCAAAAGCCACTCCATCATCTCCTCCCACCTAGGATTTCTTCTTCTAACATCTCAGGTCCCAGGCCATAACTCTTCTCTTTCAGATCAAGGAGGATTAATGTTCCACAAAGCTTTCACTGTCCAAGAAGGGGTTAAAAGTCTCAGGCTCCCAGGATGGCTGAAATCTTGGCTCACTCAGAACTCCCATGACTAGGCACCTTCCCACCCTCCTTCTCCTTCTCCTCTGCCAGCATACTGCCGGCACAGTCTCTGTCTCTCTCACTCTTTCTCCCTCTGAGGGGCGGAACAAAGACATCTCAGTTTCTCTCCACCCTTCCGTCCACAGAGGCCGACCCAGTTCCAGTCCCTTCACACCCTGGCCTACCTCTCCCAGACCACATGGCTTCCCCTCGCCCACCCAGCCTGTGGCTGGGCAGGGGAGGTCTGAACTCTTCTGATGACCAGAACCAAAGAGAGTTCCCCTGGGCGTTCTCTGCTTTTAACGCCCTGTGTTCTCAAAGGCATGTCAAATGCCTCCAGTGGTCACTCCAAATGTCAATATCCAAATCTGACCACTGATTGGTTTGACCCCAACTTCCTGAGAAAACTCACTTCCTTGTCAAACCAGGACACCTACCTAACTCCACTCTTCCCTCTGTTTTATTGCTGAGCATGACACTGTAGGGCATGGAAAATCTCTTTGGTCAGTTTGGGTCATAGGCCTAGTTGTGTCCTCTCCCTGCCTCTCACACACTCCAATCTATTCACTGAGGTAAGAGTGAGCAGCAAATGCTTTTATGCTGCACAAATGCTGTTCAGCAGCATCTGAAATGCTGGTCTGTTATCAGCACCACAGGAGTTGTTATGGTGAAAATGATGTTCATCCCAGTCAGACCTAGTACAAAGGCTTCAGATCAGTAACTAGCAGAAAATCCTAACTCTGACCTATCTGGCAAACCCATGAGTCCTTTCAGTCTGGCCTTTGGCATCCTCCTTGCTTTTCACTGCTATGCTACATTTTCAGAACAAAGACAAATGCCTCTCTATCTCTCTTGATGTAGTAGCTGCAAGACAAATTGCTTTGCAATGAATAGATATAAATGCCTTGAAATTAATTTTTCTAATATACCCTGGTCCTGCTTCCCTGGACAGCAATTCATGTTTGTATTGGAAACCCTCTCTAGGAATTTACCTGTAGTGTAGCCATGTCCAACTTTTACATCTGAATAAAACAGTAAAATTAGATTGCCTTCCTGTTTTCAGTTCATTGATGATAGCTATGACAAATAGGTTTAACTTGTATGGTTAAGTTCTATCCAAAAGCTTCTAAGTAATTTGTACTTGATGGGAATTATTTCACTGTCACTGAAATTCCAGTGAGGGTTATAGTGGGACAAATGTCTTTGAAGTCAATGGAGTTGCAGTTGATCACATCAGGCTTAGTGCAACATCTATTTTTTTACTGGAACTAGTAAAGCCTCAGTAGCTCTGGGCAATGGGATGGCTCAGGGGCTTGGGTTGCCTGCTTGTCTGCTTGTAAAGTGACAATTGCCATGGTATCAGAGCACCTCCGGAAAGACAGCTTGTTCCTGCAGGCCTACAAACAAGCATCCAGCCTAACTGAGCTCTTAGAAGTACTATCATGCCAGGGATGATCAACAGCATGTATGCATTGCTCAAAGAGAAAATTAGTTAATTTGAACTTGGGTTCTCTGGAAGCTGTGATTTTGAATTTCCTGAAATTGCAGAAGACCAAGAAATCTGGTTCCTTGTTTACTGAGCAAGTCCTGTTGCATTAAAGGGGAAAAAAAAAAAATGTTAGCTGGACTGCCAGCAGTATTTAAGAAGGCAAATGATTACAGCTGCTCTCTTTTGGGATGATTCACTGACAGCAGTACACATTCAGGTACATGCTAAAAACACAGTCACAGCACTGGATCCCTTTGGAGCTGTAGGCACAGGGCAACTTATCAAAGAACCTCTAAGCAGGCTCAGGCATGACCTGAAAAGCAGCCCTCAGACCTGTCAAGCCAGCTGCAGCCTAGACACGGATACATACCTAGACTACTTTATGATGAAAACTCAGGTGCCTACACACTTGAATAGGTCTATGTGCAAACCGCCACACAGTGGGGCTACACACAGGGGCTGAACAGCTGGAGAGCAGCTTGTCAGAAAATGTGCTGGAGCTCTCAATAAACAACAAGCTGACCATGAGCCAGATGTGTGCCCCTGAGGTAAAAAAGGCCAGTGGTATCCTGGGTTGCTTTAGGAAGAGCACAGCCAGTAAGCCAAGCAATGAGATCCTTTCTCCCTGCTCAGCACTGGTGATGCACACGCACATGCTGGGTCCCAGGTCTGGGCTGCACTGAACATCCTGGAGTGAGTCCAGTGACAGACCACAAACACAGTGGACTGGAGCACCTTTTACAGAGAGGCTGAGAGAGCTGGAACTGTTCCACCTGAAGAAGAGATGTCTCAGGAGGATCTTGTAAATGTGTATAAACACCCAACAGAAGAGAATAAAGAAAATAGAGTAAGACTCTTCCCAGTAATATCCAGTGAATGAAGAGGTGGCAGTAAGCACAAATCAAACTAAGACATTCAATTTAACCATAAGGAAAAAAAAGAAAGTGTGAGGGTGACCAAACACAAGAACAGGTTTTCCAGAGAGGATGGTAGTCTCTGTCCCTAGAGATATTCAAACCAAACAGACAGAGCACTGAGCAACCTACTGTACCTGACTTTGCTATAAATGCCCACCCACCTCAGTGGCTAAGGTTCTGTTGCCCCCATGGATTCCACGCTTCCACTTAGTTTCTTGGTGCCTAAACTCTTCCATGACTTAACAATTAACTTAGATGACTTAACAATTCTGTCCTGACTGCCAGCCTGCAAAACAAGGGCAATACTTGCTCATTTTCTAAAAATTATAGAGAAAGGGAAAATGCTAGTTAATATCATATTTACTCAAATCTGTGAGTGAAAATTTACAATGGAATGAAATTAAAATTATTCAAGTATTTGGAAAAGCTAAGAAAACACCCGTTCAGCATACAAAACTGAGTGTAGCACAGAATTATACTAGGTACCATGACCAGAGAGATGCAGGAAGTTGGATATATTTTCTGAAAGGAAGGTTCACAACAGAAAAAGTTGAGCAGTAGCTGAAACAAATTCTTCCTTTTAAGCATTACAAGAAAAAGAACCTCTTGCAAATCTGAGGACTGTGGAAAACATTGTTACATCAGTGAAGAACTTATAGGGAAGGAAAACTGGCTGAGTTTCATCTAAATTTACCTATCACATTTCAATTAGCCAAAACTAATGAACATATTTTCCCTACTGAGAGTAGGGACTTACTAGTTAGTACATTTAATTTCATTTTCAGTGTGTACAGGTTAATCTTTAGAGAAAGTTTAACAAGTCTGGCATCTGTATCACTTCTTCCAAAAGCCTTAGACATCTTGTGAAACATCTCTGAGACAAATATCTACAAAGATTGTTTTTCTCTGTTGAGAAAGCATCATTTCAGCATGATGCATGCTCAATTTTCAGCATTTGCAGACTTGCCAATAATTTACCTTAGAGCTTGTTTATACATGCACCTTCCTCCAGGCACCACCCAATCTGTCGTAAACAATGAAAATAAGATGAAAGTCTGCCTGTTTTCATTTCCTCAGTTTGCCAGCTCAATTTAAATCACTCTGTAGAAGGGAAACCTTAAACAATCAACAAAATTGGGAGCACCTGAGGAATCTGCTCCAAGAGCATTTAAAGAAATTATGCTTTTAAGCCCAAGTATATCCCTCATCACTGAAGAAGGTAAAATGAGATATTTTTTGTCTGCATCTATGAATGGATCACATATGGAAACATTATAAATAATGTAACTAGAGCTCCAACATAAGAAGAACAAGGACCTGTTGAAGCAGGTCCAGAGGAAGGCCACAAATATGATCAGAAAGATGGAACACCGCTCCTATGAGGACATGCTGAGAGAGCTGGACTTACTCAGCCTGGAGAAGAGAAGGCTCTGGGGAGACTTTAAAGCAGTCTTCCAGTGTGTAAGGGAGGCCTAGAAGAAAGCTGGAGAGGGACTTATTACAAGGGTTTCTAGTGGCAGGACAAGGGGGAATGGCTTCCAACTGAAAGAGAGTAGATTTAAGTAAGATATTAGAAAGAAAGTCTGTCCTAGGAGGAAACAGAAACAGGATGCCCAGAGAAGCTGTAGATGTCCTGTCCCTGGAAGTGTTCAAGACCAGTTTGGATGGAGCTCCAAGCAACCTGGTCTAGTGGAAGGTGTCCCCATCCATGGCAATGAGTCTGGTATGGAAGGATCTTTAAGGTCCCTTCTATGATTCTATGACAAACCATTCTATGATTCCAATATTTACTCTGGTGAGCACTGTTAGTGTAGCCAAGAAAATTCTCTCTGTGGGAAAGACTGTAAGATTAGGCCCTATATTTCTGTAATTAGTAGTTTGCACTTTTAAAAATGCTGACCTTGATTATCATTATTAAGAAGCTGGCCTTACTTGCTTATTTAGGCATTGTTTGTTGTTGAGCACATGGTAACGCACTCAACAGTTTTCTCAAAAAAAAAAAAAAGAACGGACCTTATTAGACTCAGCACAATATTCCTTCCTTTCTTTAATTTCCAGATGGTTTTTCACACTCTGGCCTTCAGGGCTCTGCAGATTTAGGAATACATTTTATAAATGCTGCTACATCTCTGTCCTGTGCTTAAGCAAACCTAAGTACTGAAGCATTCAGACACTTACTCTGGGGAACAAGCTGGCAAGACATACTAGAAGAGCTTTGAACTACATTTAGCAGAGAAAGAGGATGCTTTACTGGCTTATCGGAAAAAAAACAGGAACAACAGCACTTTAGGGAACACCAGGGAAATACCTGTAAATCATCCCAAAAGAATTAGAGAGGGCTCTTCTCAGGAGATGAAGAGGTGGATAGCCCAGCTGAAGTGCCTCTACACCAATTCACGCTGCACGGGTAATAAGCCAGAGGAGTTGGAAACCATGGTGCAATTAGAAAACTATGACCTAATTGCTATCACAGAAACATTGGACATGAGTTACATGACTGGAGCACTGCAGTTGAGGGCCACAAGCCTTTCAGAAGAGACAGGCTGGGAAGGAGGGGTGGAGGTGTTGTGCTCAATGTTAAGGAAGAGTTAGATTGTGAAGAAATGCCTCTGATAAACAGCCATAAACAGACTGAGACTCTGTAGGTGAAAATCAAGGACAGGATTAAGAAAAGGACACCTGGTGACAGGGGTCTGCTATAGGTTGCCTGATGAGAGGGAGCTGGTCAACAAGGCATTTTGCTTCAGATACAGGAAGCATCATGCTCACAAGCTCTCATCCTGATAAGGACTCCAACCACCTGGTCATCTGCTGGGAAATCAATACAGCAAGCAATCCAGGAGACTCCTGGAAAGTGTGGGGGACAACTTCCTGGTGCAGGTATTAGACAAACTAACCAGAGGTGAGACATTACTGTATCTGGTACTCACCAATTCAATGGATGAGCACATCAAAGCAGTTAAGACCAGAGGCAGCCTCAGCTGTAACAACCACCCTGGTTGAGTTCATGATCTCACAGAGTTTGGGCCTGGCAAGGAGCAAAATCAAGACCTGAACTTTGCAAGAGTGGAATTCCAGCCATTGGAAAAAAAATTGGTGAATGGCACCTAGGCAACTTTTCTTAAAAATAGAAGGGCTGGTAAGAGCTCTCTTAAAGCACAAGGGATCTTTATCCCAACGTGTAGGAAATCATGGAAGGCAGGCTGGAAACTGGCATTGCTGAGTGAGTATCTGCTCATCAAACTGAGGAGTTAGAAAGAAGTACAGCCTGTGGAAGCAGGGACAGGTAACCCATGGAGACTACTGCAATATAATTTGGATGTGTAGGGATGGCATTAGGAAAGTCAAGGCAAAGCTGGAACAGGACTTAGCAAGAGATGTGAAGAACAACAAGAAGGGATTTTATAAAACCATGGGTCAGAAAAGAAAGGCCAAGTAGAGTGTATCCACACTGGTAAGTGAGAAGGGTGAACTGGTGGTAACTGGAAGGCTAAGTTACTCACCAAGTTCTTTGCCTCAGTCTTCATTGGCAGTCAGGCTTCCCACTTCTCTCAAGTCCCTTGTCCAACCTGGGTGGGTGTTGAAGGATGAAAGTCCTTCCCCCTATAAGCAAAGAAAGAACAGGTCTAGAATTACTTGGTGAAGCTGAACAGCCACATGTCTATGGAATCTTATGAGATGCACTTCCAGTCCTGAGGAAAGTGTCTGATATTGCCAAGCCATTCTCCACCACATTTGAAATGTCCTGGCAGATAGGTGAAGCAACTGGAAAATGGGAAACATCATTCCCATTTTAAAAAATGGAAGAAAGGAAGATCTGTGGAACTATGAACCAGTGAGCCTCACTTACACGTTTGGGAATATTATGGAGTAAATCTTCCTTGTAGATACACTGAGGAAGAGAAAAGACAAGGAGGTGATCTGAGGCAGCTAGCAAATTTTACTGATAGCAAATCATGCCTGATTAATCTGGTGGTCTTCAACAGTCCAGTGACAGCAATGATTGACAAGGGAAGATCAACAGATGTCTCCTGTCTCCTTCTGTAAGGCCTTTATAGTCCCTAATGACATCATTACCTCCAAACTGGGAAGACATGGCTTTGATGAATGTATTAATCAGTGAATAAGGAATTGGCTGGATGGACACAGCCAGAGAGTTGTGGTCAATGGCTCTTGTGAGCCATCCAGGTGGAGGCCGGTGAAGAGTGGTGTTTCTCAGGGCAGACAGAGGTCTGGGGTCTGGTGCTCTTTATCAATGACATCAACAGTGACATCAAGTGCACCCTCAGCAGGTTTACAGATGTCACAAAGCTGAGACACTCAAAAGGCAGGATCCTCTCCAGAGGGACCTGGACAAGTTTGAGAAGTGGGTCCATGGGAATCTCATGTGGTTCAACAAATGCAAGTGTAAAGTGCTGCCCCTGGGCCAGGGCAGTCCTAGATATGAGTACAGACTGGGGGAAGAACTCATTGAGAGCAGCCCTGTGGAGAAGGGCCTGGGGGCTTTCCTGGGCAAAACGTGGATGTGACCCAGCAGTGTGTGCTCACAGCCCAGAAGACAATCCTGTCCTGGGCTGCACCATAAGGGAGTGGCCAGCAGGGAGAGGGAGGGGATTCTCCCCCTCTACTCTGCCCTAGTGAGAGTCCACCTAGAGTGCTGCATGAGCTCAGAAAAGACACGTTACTGTTGGAGCAGATTCAGAGGAGAGCTACGAAGATGATCACACAGCTGAAGCACTTCTTCTGTGAAGACAAGCTGAAAGACCTGGACTTGTTCATCCTGGAGAAAAGGCTCTGGGGAGACCTCATTGTAGTCTTCCAGTACCTTAAGGGGGTTTATAAAAAAGAGGGAGAGAGACTTTTTGTATGGGCAGATAGTGACAGGACAAGGGGCAATCATTTTAAACTGAAAGAGGGCATGTTTACATTAGCTATTAGGAAGAAATTCTTTACTGTAAGAGTACTGATGCTACCAACTAGGACATAAAGTGCTCATTTTATAATATCTTGTCAGATGTTAAGAATTGTAAGGATTTTTGCTTAGTTTTCATCCTAATTTTTAGACCTGAGATTGTTAAAGTGAAGTCCATGAATTTTTCAGAAAATAAACTAACCCACAGAGGAATACTTCTGGTAGTTGAAACTGTGGGAGTGGAAGTCTCATAAAATTATTTTGTTGTCTTTTTTTCATAGACTTCTTCTGAACAACTTGTACTCAGATGGTGCTTAATGTCATTAATACCCAAAGCCTTGTGCAAATCAGTGTTCCTTGCTGCAATACTAGGTTACATTTCCAGTCAGAAAGTAACCAGAAAAAAAAAGCATGCCCCAGCTATGAAAGCTTCCTTTCCTTTGCAATAGCAGATGCATCAGAACAACCTAAATGACACAGATGATCAAAAGATATTAAGAGTGTTAAGTTCTCCCCTTCCGTCACAATGCCTAGGAAAATGTTACAGCAAAAACGTTAAGAAATTATTGAAATTAGGGGAAACCAGCCTATCACATTCTAATTATATCTGAAGGTGTAGTTATACCTGAAAATTGAAAAAATATTATTCTCTAAAAACATCCTTGTTCTAAAAGCTTTCTAAAAAGCTTTGAGAAACACATAACAAACACATAGCCAGTCTTTTTACAGGCTACATTTTTATAGGAGTGAAAATCCATCTTTTGTAAAAAACAATGGAATTACAGTTTCTGGACAAAATACGAACCTGTTATGGGCAAACCCACTTGCACCAACTGTGAAGCAGTATAGGTATTTACATTAAAGAGCTACTTGCAGGTCATTGTAGGAAAGCAGCAATACACCACTTTCCACCACTTCAGTGACACTCAGAGTAGACAGGATCACCAAAACACTGAAGGAATAACTTCTGCCTGCAATCAAACCTGTTGTAAGGTGAAGAAGCCAGAATACAAAAGGACTTATAGATAAGCTATACACATTTATTATATAAATCCTGTTCCTGGAGGGTTCAAAAAGCTATACAAGCACTTCCTGCATTTCAGATGCATCTTTGACTTTCAGCTTGCATTTAAAGCATGCCTTGCTGTTTTTCTTATTTCAAACAACGGTGAAGATTAAAACAGATTTTGGCATTTCTTTTGACCTCAAACTATTCTCAATATTTGCAGCATATTATCTAGGAATCTCTGAACTACAGGAAGTTACAGGAATGCCTAAGTGACTGGATTGAAAAACTATCGAAGAGTCAAATAATTTGAAAATGCAGGATAGAATAAAAAACACTTAAAATTTATTCTTTTGTGCTAATATTGTTATTGACACCATATCAAAACTGATATAAATTTCTAAATCATGTTACATGAGATTATAAAGCATCTAGGTAACTTAAAGAATACTGTGCCTTGATTCAAGATATATAGGGGCTGCTTTTTACATTAACCTGATTTAAGAAAGAATAAGAATGAAGCAGCTCTTCTATAACTTTCCCAACAAATCATGAGAGCTTTCCCAAGCAACTTCACATGCATTACCTGTGGTCTATAAGCTAGAAAATTGAATATTCTTGCTTAGAAAGAGGATCTTGTCTTCTCTGTCACTTCTATGAGCTAGAAAGATAAGGCTGAAGTATCAATTTCTTTACTCTTATTCTTGGAAAAACTGTGAGACTGTACAAGCAACAAATGAAAGAAAAATCCTATGAACAACTAGACTATTCTTTTAGGGAAGAGCAGGCATTGCCAACAGAAAATATTTGTTAGATTGTGCTAAATTCCATTTTTTCTAAGAGGTCAAATACACTTTTATCCTTAGACAAAACCAGATTTTTTATGTGTTCCTGATACATATCCTTCACATTCATCTGATAGTCTGCACTGCAGAATTCAGAGAAACATTTTTATTAGGGATTTCAGGATCTTTTTACTACATATGATTCAAGGAACTTTTCTGCATGTATTCTGTAATGTGCGATAAATCATTCCACAAGAGATTAGAGTGACCCCACCACTATGATATCAGTCCTCAGCTCTAGTAATGGCCATGTTGAAGTGTCATCTCATTTCCTAAGAGTTCCTAATGTGTCCTCATTATTCCTGGCTGCAATTCATGCATCAGGGGGATCTTGTCCATGAGCGGCATATAACAGGGATGTTAATAAAAGAACTTGCCCAAAATCAGACCTTTTGAGAATTACGGTCCTGTGTTATCAATACACATCTCCACAAGCATGCTTTGTGTTAACAAATTTTGGCAATTTACTGCAGCCTCAACTTTGAAAGATGATTATTTTTATTTAGAAAAGCTGAAGTGGAATCTGGTTTGGACCAACACAGTGCAGGACAGGGTTCGCCTCCAATCTAGCAGCTGCCAGATAGGAGAGGAAGAACTTCTGAGAGAGAAGCATGGAGGTGTGCTGCACATGATCATCTCGTGATTCCTTCTCCCAGCCAAATGGAGAAGGTTATCTTTGCAAGGGCAGACTTTGTATTTAAGACATGATAAAGAAAAGCCAGTCAAGCTTGATGGGAAGAAACCTTTACAATCACATCCTGGGATTCACTCACATTTCCTAGTAAGCATACAACAAAGAGCAGATCACTCTTACAAGGAGGATCACTGTAGGGAGAACATTTTCCAGTGGACCAATAAAGAAGCTGCCATGGTAAAAAGTGCACTGGCTGCATTTATAGCATATTGAAGTTTATACTAGCAGCTTAATGCAAATTTCTGTCCCTAATGATTGTACCTAGACCAATTTTACTAGGAAGATATGGAGTACAACTCAGCTCCAGCTGCTGCTAAGGGAAACAAAATTTATTTCTGCAAGAAATGCAGAAATAACAAAAATGAAAAACAAATTATACTTATTTTTCCAAAATTATAGTACTAAGGTATTTTATAAACTTACTACAGCAAGACATCTTACATTCTGAAATTTCTTCAACTTTGGAACTGAGTTGCAAAAACCTACAGATATTTCCTAATCTTAAACATAAATATTTTCTGAATAACATGATTTGACTTTCATTAGAGTATCATACAATCCTGTTGACTCACTTAATAGGTATCTATTCCTACTGAAGCATCTTCCAAATTAGGAGGGATGACCTCATCCAGAAGTATTAAAACTGGTATCTGTATGTAATATATTTTATACTTAAATTAATTTTTAAAAAGCTCAGCTGGCTGTGTTAATTAGCTAATCACACACCTGCTCTATTTAGGTTTCAAGCTGGAAATCTGTAAACACGATGAGTTGAATTCTGCAGGCAAAGCTGCTGAAGTACAAGGAGAGTCCTGTGTGAGCAGCTGTTCAACAGGGGCTTGTCTGAGGCTGTAAGACTGCTTCCACTTGCAAATTTTCATGGCTGGGGTAATATACAACAAAAGAAATCAACCTGCACCAGAAATATCGGGAAATGAGAATTTCAAATATCTTATTAATGTAAACTGTTGATCTCAGATGACATGATCTCTAGATGTGTTTCTAGGGGCAGGGATATGTCTGTGTTTTAATATACAGTATCTCTTAGACTGTAACTAACCAAAAGGAGGATTTTCTTTGCTTTCTTTTTTGAGAGAGGCGATTTTTCAGACTTGATAATGTTTGTCAGCTTCAAGTCAAAGACCATCGCTAAGAAATTCACACTTACAAAAAAATAACTTCAGCAAAAAACACTTGTTCTTTCCAAAGCAACAGTCAGAAAACTAACATAGCACAATTTATTGCTAGATCAGGCCTCCAAGTATTTACAAATAGGAATATGAGACATTGCTTCCTTTCCCTCAGTTCAGTGGGACTTCTCAAACACTTCCAAAAATCATAACTGCTATTCAAGTGGACAAAGAATTCCAAAGCCTTATTTCTCTTTAGTGAAAGTCAATAACTGCAATGTATATTATCATGCTGAATTATATTAACACTTGTGGTACCTAGACACATGAAATTGACTATTTGCCTTTGTTTTGTGACTGTTGATCAATCCACCAAAAAAATCCAAAAACCAAACCAAAACACGTGGAAAAAAAACCCAACAACTTTCCAGGGACAAATGTTCAAAAAATGAAAAAAAATTAGAATGGACTCATTGTAAACAAATAATTAAACACAACTTTTTTAGATTGACAAATACTTGAAAGCAGGTGAGGGATTGTTCATGCATATTTTCTGTTCCTCATTTTAGAAGAAGAAAAACTACTTTCAGAACGAATAGTCTAGTGAAAAAAACTAAAAAATCCTCACAGAACACTTAACATCTTTTTTCATCTTTTTTTGATTCACCAATAGAGTTTCATGACCATTTTCAAAAGAAAGTTATTTCAGGAAGATAATTTTTGTGTGTTTGTTGCAATTTTCTGCAATAACACGTTCTAAAGCATAGTTGAAACTTGTTGTATTCACCGGCAAATTAAGCAACCTTGGAAATGTGTTGAACACTACAAGAAAGAAGATCTTAAGTATCTTACTATAGGACTTCACTTGAAACATGAGATTTAAACCTTTTCCTCTTCATTAGATCTGAAAAGCATGTTGCTTTTCAAATGGATCTACAGATGAGAGCACCACTAGTAAAAATTCCTGTCTGGAGCTGCTATGAAATATAAGCAGACTGTAGGAAATATTTTATTAATTTTATGCTCTTGGATGAGTAAGAGACATTTCAAGTGTTAAAGCAGAGTAGCCATTAAGATTACAGTTGAGACATGATTAATTTTCTCCTTGCTGTCACCTGTGCTAGTCTGTCACCTTTCCCTCTGACCTGTTTCTATTCTCATTTCCTCAGCACTCTGTGGACCAAATCTGTTTTGGTGACATCAGTGATGCTGAGATCAGAAATTGGCTCCTTGCCTCTATTTTTCCCTTGCCTTCCCTTTAATTTGCCTTTCCCTGTGCTTCTCTTCAGAGATGCTTTGCTGCAGCTCTCAGTGCTTTGCAGGTATCCTTGACTACAGCTGAAATTCCCATTCCCTGGCCAGCTGGAGCAGGTCTGGATATAATCCAGATCAAAAGCAGGTGGCTAATCAGCAAACGAACAACTTGTTGGCACACAACAGAAGTGTCTCAGGCCCTACTGAATCCTCTCTTTTCAGTCTTAAATTTGGCCGAAAAGTAGTTGTGGGTGGTGGATCTTGAAGAAAGTGGATTGTGAATCATATTGGAAAAAAAAAAAAAAAAACCCAAACCCCACAACCACAAAATGGCTCTTTTGGAACTGAACAATCACAGACACCCAACCAGCAACCAGGTAGCAGGCAAGCCAGCAAGGCCCAATACTGAAGCACACTTGTAATGTGCTTTTTGAAGATGGCACCAAAATAACTTTGTAATGCAAAAATCTATGATTGGATGGATAGCAGAACTTCTATGGTATTAGAAAGAAAACCGCAAAGTATTTTAGCAAATCTCTGAAGATATTAATTGCACAATAATGTAACTTTTGCATAGGATTTCTAAGATATAACCAATCTAGCATAGGTTCTAAGAGCAAACAAAGCTGCCATGTGCACGGTGATTTGAATATGTTTACAAACCCTGCTTGTATTTGAAATCGAAGTACATCTTCTACAAACACTTCCACCTCGGGAAGTTACTCAGCAAATCATTACAAGTGTAAGATAAGTCACTACTTATTTTCACTATCTTTTCTTGGATGGCTTGTTTTCTAAAGAGAACTCAAATTTAAAATTACAAGTATTTAAACCTACCTGTCGAAATTCTTGTTGACCATGGTTATTTTACAGAATGCCTTCAAAATATCCCTCTTCTTCCCATAATTGATGCAAATTATCAAGCTGAAAGAGGAAATTCACTGTATCAACACAGATTCAACATTTCTGCCACCTAGATCATTGGATAAAGTGTTGACCTTTATGTGCTGTCCATATATCTGCCACTAATTTGTTCTCTCTTTTTAGGGAAATTGCATGCTGTCTTTGTGCTTTCAAAAGTGGGGATTATCTAACTTGCAAGAATTTACATGTTTGGCCAAATTACATTTTCAGCACAAGAATGTTATTCTCCACAGTGTAATTGCAGACATAAAGAAACAGTGGAGGGAGAAAATGCACCATCATGGCATGCTTAGCTAGAAATTCTACCATCACGTGTTAATGTGGCTCCATATGCCAGGAGTACATAAAAAGAAGGCCAGTGTAAGGGATCTGAACAGGAATATCAATACAGTCTACTCCAATGCAATTAAATGCCGCTTTCTTTATGCCAAGGTACAAAAAACCCAGTGAAAGTAGTATTTGTCAGGACAAGAAAATATGGTAGCTATGTGCATCATAGCTCCATAATGTTTTGGCAGCAAATCACTTGCTGTTACCTGAATTAAAAATAAAAGAATTTCCAAAGAGGGACAAACCTAGATCACATGTGTACTTTCAGAAACAAAGTAGGAAAGTTTCAATCTATGACCTTTTAAGTCCCATCTGCACTAACACCTCTGCCAATACCAATGCTCTGATTTTCCAGAGGGCCTCTAGTAAAGCCTGGCCATTAAATAAAATCTTCAATATAACTGCAGACCTTCACTCCTAAACTGGTGTGCAGGTTGTATAGTCTGTTGCACGGCTTGTGGTAACTATCAGAATCACAGTCCTTTTAACAATAAATTTTCTACCCACCAGCGTCTACTAATAGCCAGGCTGTTTTTTGAGTAAAATTACACAACACATAATCCTTGAAATGAATAAGCTATGCCTGGAAAAAAGCACTTTCATAATGACTGAAATTTGAGATCTCTGAGGTGGATTGCCTTAACCCTCCATTCAGCCTCTCCACAACTGCAGCTGCATTAACGCTTTTGTTTTTTAAATTGTTATAACACTCCTTTAACCATAACAAAAAATAATAGTGTACATGAGCCACAGTGGCATGATAAAAATGTTACTTGTTTACAATCTCTGCTAAGTTTTCTTTATCCCTAAGATCATCCTCTAAGCAACTACAATCATAATTGCTTCTGTGTGAAGTTGCTTATACAGGGTGTTCCAAGTATGCTATCTGATGAAACAAAGCACTGAAGTTAGTTTTAAAGTTATATGTGAGCTACCTGAAAAACCTACACCAGCCACAGCCATGAGGAGGCAAAAGAACTGGCCCAGTCAAATATTCCTACTAACTGCCAGGAACCTCCATTTTACATTCCTTGGCCTAAATATTTTCCCATAATTTAGTTTAACTTGGTTTGTTTCTTATTCCCATTATGACTTTTGTCTTACCTTCTCTTGTGCTTCCTCAGCTCCTCTCTCATGTAGGAAAAAAGCCATTTTTCTTCTAGGCAGACCGTGCATTCCAGCTAGAAACACAGATGCAAGTGATCAGATTTCATGTATATTTAAAGGCAGATTTACAAAAACCAAATAAACAAACAAACAAAAACATGGACAAAACCCCCACAAAACCCAAAAATAAAAAACTCATCCACTCTAACCCACAGGAAATAGATATAGGAAAGAGAGTGGGTATGTAGAAGGAGCAATATTTTTGGAGGGATCCCTCATTCTTCAAAGCGGCCAAAATTTTGTGTGTTTAATGGGTGATATACAGGAAGCAAGGAATAGCAATCAATGATGCTGATAA
Organism: Vidua chalybeata; assembly: GCF_026979565.1. NCBI lineage: Eukaryota > Metazoa > Chordata > Aves > Passeriformes > Viduidae > Vidua > Vidua chalybeata. The sequence goes on along the minus strand of NC_071570.1, from coordinate 23,952,613 downwards.
TGGAGCCGCATCTCTAGATTTGCGAGAGTAATAGAGTTTCACATCCTATCAGTGTTATTTTCTGTGGAGGTAGCAGTGTAACCCAGTGTATTTGGGTTATTCTTCAATAGTCTACAAGTTTTTGATAGCTGGGCTGGAATGACTACTTGCTGCTATTGCCCTTACTCATGCATGTGGTCCAACTCCTTTATTTAGAAATTCTATGCTGTGACAAACACAGGTTTTGCAGGTCAATTCCCCAGGCAATGAGACTAGCTAGACGTCTGCCCAACGAACTAATCAGTTTCTAAGTGGACAATTTCTATTTAACTTTTGGGATGGTTTCTGAATTTAGCATGCTGCTAGTGTATGTAGGGTTAACCTTCCAGTTTGAATCTGCCTTGTGCAAGGATTTGTGCCACACCTTTGCTCTCAGGGGTTCTTCTGGAAAGTCCTCCCTCTGTGCAGTGGCTCCAGAAACAGACATGCCTGTGCAATCTTTATTTAGATTACTCTGATCATAGCTCTTTCCTAGGATCTAAAATGCAGCCTGTTCAGTCTTACAAGTGAAAAAAAAAATCGCTTTTGGCCCAGGCAAAGTAGGAAGCAACTCAGAAGAGCAGACTACCTGATTTATTTGGGATAAGACAGAAATAATCAGTTGTTTCAGCAACCTATGCAACCTGAAGAGTCAGTTTTACTTCCTACTTGCATAACGTTGGCTTCTCAGGAAAGAGTTGGAGGGATGCAAGGCAGCAGAAGCAAACAGGATTAACGAAAGTACCTAGTTTTTTTTCTTCTCCTGGTTGTCATGGCAGAAGTAGAAAGCTTAGTCTTTTGCAAGTCCTCTAGAACAGGTACGGCAACAGCTGACTATAGTGGGAGTAAAGTGGGAAGAATTGATGCAAGAGGGATGAGATTAACTCTCATTACTTCAAAACAATTTTCCTGTTGCAAGAACCATTATCACCTTTCACAAAAAAGACAATTTATGATAATAAATGCCAATTAATTAATTAACAATAATGCCCCTAATAATTTTCTAATGACCAAAAAAATAGCTTGGCTTGTTTACAGTGATGCAAGACAATGAATGCTTTGCAGTGAAATCTCACAATGAAATCTCTTTGCAAGAGATTTCCATGTGTTCTATACCTGTTTCAGTCCTTACACAACTGCATCTCCAACTAAACTGCTGCTAGCTTGGAGGTTATTTTGTCATTATATCCCTTACATCTAGCTGTATGATAGCTTACTTTTTGTAACTGATTAAATTTTTTCCTTGTCCCTGGGGTTTCCTTACACAGCACTCCAGTAATGGTTTCCAGTTAACTTTTAAATGTCACTTTATTTGGTCAGTGGGGACATGGTTGTCTTACTACTCTTCTCAGTCTGCTTGCATCTATCCACTCACAAATTTGTTTTCTTCCTTGTTAATTATTCTTACTGCATCTAATGCATCCACTCTTAGAAGAGGTTCAGTAGTTCACCAGCAGAATTCAGGTTCTCTGTGTTTTTTGAAAGACTCCTGAGAAAGTTTAATACAATAATGCATCTGTGCTGCTTACCAGTCTGTACACCACACATACTAACACTCGTGAACCTAAATGCCAACATACACTTATACCCAGGCATACCACACTGACAGCCTGCTTTGCTTGAAAATTTGTTTACAATAGTGGGCCTGGTGAAAAGGCAGATGGCAGTCAGGGGCAAAAGGTGCACAGCTATTGTCCTTAATGTTATTGTTAGTACATATTAGAATGCATGAGGGCAATAGTGAGGCAGAGGATTCTACCCATGACACACTTAAAAAAATCAATTTGCCCTGCTAAATAAGAATACAATGGGCCAATAAATAATACAGGAAACAATGGACAAAATTATAAGCACTATGGACAATATAATAACAATGACGTATCAACCTAATTTAATCACCCAGAGTATTAATATCAAGCCCTTTGTAACTAAGGCCTGTATTTTCACCTAGCTTATTCGCCTCCCTGGAATGGAAGCATTCTGCTTTTCAAAGCTTCTAGTCAGAGATGACCCATTTGAATGCATCCCTTTACATTTACTGAAATTAGCAAGTGCGTTAGAGTTAAACCCCTATTAGACAAACACCTCTCCAGTACAAATCCACAGTTGCATGACGGCTTATTTTCCTTGATACTTTCATCTTCTATCCTGAACAAATTAACTCTGAGGTAATTCAATTTATCTAATTTCTTTCAGATACTAGTATGTTAAAATTTAGTTGAATCCTTCTCCTGATTGTCTAATATTAATATTCTTCAAGTACTCTTATGTCATTTAAGACACTTTATAACACCTCTATAGGTAACAAGTGATAGGTAACAAGTGATGACAACTTTTTGTCAGATTCCAACTCTCTGCTGCAGGGATTAACCTGACAGTTGTTTTGCTCTATTTTGTTATTGCTCTGAGTATGTCATTCTATACAAATCTTATAGTGGAAAAAGCCCTCATTAATTTTGCAGGAAACTCCCAGATATTTTCATGAAGTTGTAAATTTTCAGAAATTCAGAATGGCTGGTTAACTGCATGTGTTTTATATGCTCTAGAGGAAGTGAAAGTTGGAAAAAAAATTAGTGACAGTTGATAACAGAAATATTTGAAAACCATTGATAAGTTGTGTCAACAGGTTTCTAACTCCTCTGAATATCTTCTTATCAGAAACAAATTATTTTAATACTGTTCAAAAGTAGTATCCAATTCTGCTCCTTTAGTTACAAAAAGCATTAAAAATAATGGTTATAGCCCTACTAACAGTTTTTTATTAAAAATAATTCTGATTATTCTCTATTTTAGGAAAATAATTGAAAACCATGAGGCTAGATACATCTATATTTGAGACAGTTAGAGGCTTTCAGACTGATAAAGGCTTCTAAAAATCATAAAAAAAAAAATCAGATGGGCAAGAACACAATGTTTTGATTGTGATAACAGTCTCACACATACATTATATTCCACCTGAGTATTAAAGAGTGCATGGCAAAGGATATAGAGCTCTGACTCATAAGCATTGCAGCAAACTGTTGCAGCAGTTAGACATTACTAACACACCATTCTGCTTCTGGCAGCCAGGACAATGGAGTGTCCCATGATGTAAAGTCTCTTCAATGGGCTAAATTTTCTCTTCATGGAAAGCACAGGGTGACTTTGTGAAGCTGGCAGTGACAGTCTCCATATTCCTAGACAACCACAAAGCCCCACAGCAAAAACCACTGCATGGTTTTGGCTTAAGAAGCAGTGCCATACCCACACCTCAGCTATCACAGGTTAAATTGGAACAGCACCATCAAACCTAGACCCGGTAGTTTAATCTCCACGAACAATTAAGAATCTAATAGACCAATTCCAGGAACATGTTTTATGATATAAGGGAGAGGAAGCCTACCCAAGGGGTAGTGTTCCATTAAAATATTTTATTTCAAACTACTAAAATTTCTATCAGAGCTGTAATGAGAGGAGCACTATTTGAGCCTAGTAGAACCTTGAAGAGTTTAGTAATTTTTCATAGGAGGTCTCTAGCAAAGCTGGTTAGAATAGTCTGTGCTAAGCCTCAAACTTTCATCTACTGGCAGACATTTTTTCTGCATTTATACATAAGTTTCTGAGAGTATAAAGATTTTTCCAAGGTATGAAGACAGTATATAGCTACAGCTGTTCTGAGAGCTTTCTTTGCCAGAGGCTAACTACCTCCTAGCTGTCTCAGCTAGCTTACCTTTTATTGCACAAGACAAACTGGACATTAAGTATCATCATCACTATCCTACTCAGAGCTGTCAAGAACATGATTGCAAGTTAACTCAAGTATGTTACACAGCTAGATTAAAACATCATGTATTAAAACAATGCTTTTTAACTGTCATTAAGTTTAACATTAACAGTTGAACAAGATCGCAAAGGCCAAACAGCCTCTAGCTCTCAGACAGACAGCAGACAAAGTTGCTGCAACAATAAACACAACATTCTTGCAAGCTAAGTAGCAGAATTTATACGTAATAAAGTAGGAAACATGTAAAGAGGCTGAACAACTCGTTGAGATTTCTAGACCATGCGAACTTACAATTTCGTCACAGTTATTAATCTCTTGTATGATATCCTGTTTATGACTGGATGATTTTTTCTGGAATCACCTTTTTGTTGGATTAAAAGTTGCCTTCACCTATCACATTTCTTGTGAAGAATGAAATTCCCTGTAACATGTCAGAAACACAGCCTGAAGCAGTATTACTTTGCCAAAATGCAATGGGTTGGTTCGTATCAAAGAATCATGGAATAGCTTGGGTTGAAATGAGCGTTAAAAATGATCTAATTCCAACTCCTGCCATGGGCAGCACCACCTTTCACTAGACCAGGTTGCTCCGAGTCCCATCCAAACTCGCCTTGAACACTTCCAGCAAAGGGACATCGACAGCTAATGGAGACAGCCTGCTCTAATGCCTCACTTCGCTCACAAGAAAGAATTTCTTCCTAGTATCTAATCTAAACCTCCTGTCTTTCAGTTGGAAACCATTCCCCCTTATACCTGTCCTTGTTAAAAGTCTTTCTACCTCTTTCTTTCTACCTCTTCCTTCAGGTACTGGAAGGCTGCAGTGCCATCACTTCAAAGCCTTCCCTTCTCTAGGCTGAACAAACTCAATCCTCTCAGCCTTTCCTAACAGGAGAGGTGCTCCATCCCTCTATCAGCTTGGTGGCCTCCTCTGGACTCACTCCAACAGGTCCACGTCCTTGCTATGCTGGGACTTCAAAGCTGATGCAGCACTGCAGGTGGGGTCTCAACAGAGCAGAGCAGAGGGGGAGGGCTTCTCCCTGCTGCCCACACTACCTTGCATACAGTCCAGTACACATTTGGCTTTCTGGGATGTAAGTGCACATTTCTGGGTCATGTCCAGCACATCCAATTTGCTTTACCAGTCAAAATCAACCTGATTTATCTGAATTTCTGAGTTAAAAGTAATATGAATAGATGTGTAAGCAGATCGCTAGAAGCAGTGACCAATGTAAACAACAGTTGCAGAAAGCTGACATCTACTTCTTCCATTAGCATTACTGAATGGCCTGTCCTGTACACCATCCCCTTATGAACAATTAATTTTGGCTTCAAGATCAGTTGTTCAAAGCTAAACAGAAGCAAACTATTCTTATATCCTAACCTGAGTGTGAACACTAAATTAGAAAGAGCATATTGACAAGATCAGCTGAACACAAAACTCTTAAATTGCATACCTTCCATCTTGAGTAGCTGTATTTCATGTTCATGCACCTGATTTAGTAAGAAGTATAAACAGAAAATAAAAGTATCTCCAGAGTCCTTCTTACCTATAGCAGTTAGCAATGAGCTCATAGGGGACCACAGACAGAACACCCTTAAGGCTTTATCTTGTCATTACTCTGTAAGCTAAGTAGCAGCAGAGATGGCTCCAATTTATCCAGGTGTTTGATAGCCTCTAGAAAAATTTACTCATCCCAGATCTGCTCCTTGCCTTTGGTATTTCCAATCAAATTGTGTAACTGAGCAGTTAGCAGTCATTCATCTGGGAAAACGTTGTTACAGTACACAATAAAATTGCCCTTGCACACTGAGAACATATTTAACGAAATACTGAAACAATTCTCTCTTAATAGACTGTTTCCCTCTCCATTTTACTGTTGTTTTCCCTTATCATCATATTCACCAGGCTGACTTTGGATAAAATACATTTCTAAGATAAGAAGGCTAATGAGACATTCCAGGACTTGTCTTGGATGTTACATGTTTAGATAGGAGAGAATCTTACATTATTCTGCTACTTCATATGGTGCACTGATTTATAAAATTTACCAGTATGTTCTAATTGTGTTCAGTTGTTATTGCATGATGTGAAAACAGATACCATGACTGAGAAGATGCAAACATATTCTACTGCTCAAGAAATAGAAAAAAAAAATATTAATATAACCTGTGACTTGCTTGTGGATTCACAATCTTGTAATCTGAAAACTAAGCACATATGAAACAGGACCTAGAAAAATACTGTGAAAACAAACAAAAATATATCTAAATTTTCTCTTCAGAGAATGAGAATTACAGTTTCCTTTTCTATCTGTGCCATTTAATTTTTTTTCCTGGTCGCCAGGACAAGAATATCCCTTTTTATATGATGAAGTTAAGTATGACAAAAACCACATTTTAGGGAGGATGAAAGATAACTTGTTAACACCAATTAGCTTTACTTAGATTCCACTGTCTTAAACATGCTTGCATCTGGGCAAAACCAGTCTGTAGCTTGAGAAAAGAAAGCACTGATAATTGGTTCTCAAACATTGTTTAAATGGTGAGCAGTAGCTTATAAAAATGAGTATTTTTTACATAGTGTAATTCCACCTTGTAGTCACTGTGCATAATGCTGGCAGAAATAGCACTGATGAAGGAAAAAAAAATCTGGAAAGAAAAATAAAGCAAATGAAAAAAAATAGGTAACTGTAAAGAAGGAAGGAGAAAAGTGCAAAGATAAACACTTGTGAGTAAAACAGAGAGGAACATAACTCAAATTTGATTGTAGGAAAGAAAAGTGGAAGAGAAAAAAACAAATTTTGGGAAATTCTACTAATAGAACAGTCATAAGATTTTCCTGGTGTTTAACTGTGGTTCATACAGAATTTTCAGGGCAAGTCATGCTTTTCAAAGGCCCACAATATTCACTGCCTTGACAGATTTCCTTTCTAGCCTAACAGCATATTCCAAATTAGAACATGTATTAGATGTATGTAGTATATGCCATTCTTTGAATAGTGGCTTGACTTGAGCCTTATTTGAAGAAAAATCCATTGTCCTCCATACTTGTTTTTCACTTGGATTAAACTGAATCACCATAGTCTTTGTAATCATACCGCAAAGAAATTATTTTTCCCAATCTAGTACATTCAAAATTCTACAATGGTAATTTTCTTTATGTATTCTGACATTGCCTGTAATTAGCATGATTCTAAAAAGGAACACCAGAGTAAGTTAATAATGATAGATTCTACCTGCCTCTTGTACTTAAGAAGCAAACTCACAGGATGTTTAAAGATGGGTAAATTCACATTTGCCATAGGAGCACTATTAACCACAGGAAGAACAGCAAAATAGATTCTCTAAGAGATCTGGCTTCAGTTCAGAATTCTGGGTTTGCTCCACTGACAAAAGATATTTGACTACATCCAGCAGGCTGTGTAACAGGTCAGGAAGAGCCAGAACTAGAAAACAAATCATCTTACTACAGGCACACAAAAAGATAACGGGATGCTCGAACGACAGCAGGTCAACACCCAGGAATGAATGCTTAATAACTGAGGACACTTCAGAGTACCAAAAAAATTCCATTCTGGGCATGGTTATCTTCAAAAGTCTTTTAATTCTTTTCACTAATGAGTATGTTTACAAAATCTGCAGCTGACACAAAGCTAGTGGGATTTGGTGAGCACCGCAGAAGAGAGGATTGGAACTGAAATGGATGTTGAGAAATTGCAGAGGCTCAGAGACCATTAAGATAAAATTCAAAAAAATCAAGTGTCGAGTATTTTTCTTGTAAAAACATACACACAAAACTGGGACTATTTGCTTGGGAAGTACAATGGCAGCCTGAAAAGAACAAAGGAAGAAAGGAATAACACAGTGTACTTCTCCTCTCCTGTAAATATGACATAAACCCAAACTCTGGAACTTTAGAGACTACAAAAATAAATAGGAACACTAATGCATTATCTCTGCAAGCCAGCTCACCTTCCTCACACACCAGCTTTATTCTGGAATGTATTCAGAAAGGATCTTTTGACCAAGAAGATAGCTATTAACCTCTATTTAGCCTTGAAAAGATCTCACTTGAATATTGTCTTTTCAACATCACACTCACAAAAACACCTTGAAAGTTTAGAGCAAATGAAGCTACTTTGAAACAGGCTAACAGGCTCTATCTTTTAAACCTGTGAATGCAGATAGATGAGCATGTCTCCAGAAAAAAAAAGGCTAAGGGGAAACAGGTATGAGTAGAAGCACATTCATAAAAGTTGTATTTGAACATAAGTTTTACTTTTAAATTAAATAGTAATTAACTTTTCCACAAGAGAAGGAAAAGCTTGAACCAGCTCCAATTGACTTCACTGTCAATCATACCAGGCTGAGATACACTCTACATTCAATGTATTGTATGAGTATTGTTTACTCCTGTCATTACAAGTGGCATAACAACCAATGTTTAAAGAGTAACCTTCCCTCCAGGATTCACATACTTCAGGGAAAGTATTGTTCCCCTTTAACAACTAGGTCAGGAGAAGACCACTGGAGGTTATCAGCCTCCTTGCTCAAGCAGGATCCCCTAGGGCATGGTAGTCAGAATTTTGTCTACATTGCTTTTGAGTACCTTAGGGAAGGAGACTCCACAACTGCTCTGGGCAGCCTGCTCCAGTGCTCAATTAGTAGAGAATTTCTTCCTCATGTTCAGGTGGATGTTTCTATGGTCCAGTTTCTGCCCATTACTCAGCATTACTAAGAAGAACTTGGCTCTATCCTTGTGACAGCCACCCATCAGCTATTTATACATATTGATGTGCTCTTCTCCAGACTGAATAGGCCCTGTCCCAGCTGGGATGCTCCAGCCCCCATCTACGCTACCCTCAGCTGAACATGCTCCAGGAGCTACATGCCTCTTTTGCCCTGAGAAGCCCAGAACTGGACGCGTTGAATTTCAGACAGTTCCTCTCTGCCCACCTCTTCAACCTGCTGAAGTCTTTCTAAAAGGTTGCACAGCTCTCCTTTGTGTTGTCAATGAACTTGCTGAGAAGGCATCTGCCCCTTCATCCAAGTCACTGACGAACAAGTTAAACAATACTGGACCAGTACTGAGCCCTTGGGGACACCACTAGAGACAGGCCTCCAATAAGATCCTGTGCCACTGATTACAACCCTTGGAGATCTGCAGTTCAAGCTCAGGAAATTTAGGCTGGACTGTGAGGTTCACAGGTGCAGTAAGAACTGCCACCTCACTGTCCACTCATCCAGCCCATACTTCCTCAGCTTGCCTATGAGAGTAACACCCGAGACAGTGTCAAAACCTTTGCTCGAAGTCCAGGTAAACAGTCACTGCTCTTCCCTCTCATCCACACAGGTAATTGTCTCAGCATAGGGGGCAATCAGGTTAGTTAAGCATGCTGACTACTCTTCATCATCTTTGTGTCCACCACATATGTGGAGGTGGCCTCCAGGATGAAATGTTTCATTACCTTTTCAGGGATTAAGAAGAGACCGATTGGCCTGTGGCTCCTGGGAATCTCCTTCTTGGCCCCTTTGAAGACTAGAGTGGTACTTGCTTTCCTCTAGTATTGTGACACTTCTCCTGTCTGCCATGACCTTCCAAAGATCTGAGAGCAATCATGTCTACTAGTTCCTTCAGCATTCATAGGTGTGAAGGAACCCATCAGAGCCCATGAACTCATGGATGGCCAAGTTCACTTCTTTATGATTTCCCTGGACACATGAAAGAACATTTTTAAGCAGAAGCCTGAGCATAGAGCCATCTTCTTGGAATGTTCTAGCTTAAGCCCTTTTCCACAAGCCACCCAGGCTAAAGCAACTGGATTCTACTAAGAACTGGCTGAAATACTAAAACATAATCTTTTCTGCTATTTCTGTTGCAGTGGGTGCAATTGTCTCTGGCAGACAATTGGTAGCAAACACAGAAATAGCAGCCCTAACTGTTACAGCAGGAGTTTCGAGGTGGTAGTGGTGAGGTTGCTGTAAACAATTGCAACTCCCGGGTGGTAATGACCTCCTTTTGGTAGAAGTGTCCCTTCAAGAGTACCACCAATACATCAGTTTCTCAACAGACTTACTATGTTGGTATCATTCTTCAAATAAACAAGCTTTAGTTCCACAACAACGCATCTAGCTAGACAAAGACTCTTTTTGTAGTGGTACCTCATCTAGTTTGAAAATTTTACATGCTATTTTACCATTAATGGCCACATCCATTTAATTCAAGTTAAAGATCCTCATCTTTTCTTCCTTTTCTTATGTTAGATAAATTAATAAGGGGAAAACAAATTTATCCTATAGCATGTGACTATTAATCATGTTTACATATTCATTATGCACAAAGCTTTGGCTACTTAAGTCTCATATAGGGAAGCCTTACTGACCCTTCCAATGAAGATTTTCATATCAGGTGAACATGCCTCACTTGACAAAAAAACTCTCGTGTTTCCCACCCCCTCCAGACAGATTACAATGAGATTTAATGGTACTTCATCAAAACACAAAAAGAAAAAGCCTTCAGAGTGACACCAGCAACAGGCATGTTCATGGTCTTGCAAAATTAAATCGGCTGCTGCAACCTTCCCAAAATAAACATAATCATTAACTAAATATAGCTGTATCTATTCCAGAGTCAAGAGAACCTTTTTTTCTTTTGCCTAAAAGATTAAATTATTTATTTTTCTTCTCTGTATGCTTTCTAACAAAAAGAATGGCTTGACCTGGTTTAGAATGGTTTGAGTGTTGCTGAATCCAGCGAACAGTTGAGCTGTTTTGAAAGAAAGCTTCTGCTCCATTATTTTATGTTTGTTGTCTCTTCGGCAAACAGAAGAGGCAAACAGTCCTCAGATTTACACTGGGAAATGGAGGAAGAAAAACAAACGACAAACACAAATGACTGCCTAATGAGAGTTTCAGTATTAAGAAAAAAAATTATAATGAAAAAGCATCTCTTTACCCCTTTCATTTCCATTAGCATAATGTTCCAAGAATGTTAACTACATTCTTTTACCCCTTAGACACCAGTTTGCAGCTTAAGACAAAGCTAAAACCAAAGCTATAAATTACAAGTGGATCAAAAGATTTACATAATGACCTAAGTTATTTTGTATATAAAGATTTGAATGATTCGATTTCTTTGATTTTGTTCCCAAGTAAATATTTTTTTCACTGACAATGGTGAACTGAAAATACAGCCTTTTAAACTTTTTACTTTATTGATACTTTGCGTTGTCCAGTTAGCACTGATTCTTACACACCTACCTTTTGGCATTTTGGTAATTTATATAAAAAAATAAAATAAAGCCGATTAAGCTGGAAAACTACAGGAACAATAGTAATTAGCATTGTATTGCCAGCATTGTAAATTGGTGATTTGAACAATAAAAAGAGCTCCAAGCTTAACACCATGTAAACAATATCTGTCATTTTAAGACCACAAGGTGCATTTGGTGCCCCCAGCACTGTTTCAGGTCTTTAACTACTCCACCAGACCACAGCACAGGAACCTCACTTAAACTCGGTCACCTGAGCCTCTGTAGTAGCTACTGATTTTACTTAGGTTCCTACGAACATTCTTACTCCACCATACAAAGTGAAATTTTACTTGCAGAATGGCAAATAGTGCCCATGTGACATGATCTTAAAAAAATATAACTACCTCTAACACCACGTACAGTAGTCCGGCTGTATTTTTTTTATCTCTACAACCCGCGTTCAAGAAAAGAACTAACCCTCAGACAGGTGGGTGCATTATTTTAATTAAGTACTTAGTCACCTGTTACACGAACAGGTACAGCTTGTACAAAAAATATGGGAGCTCTACAGCCCCTGCTGCAAACCACGCAAACCACCTGAAGCATTAAAAAAAAAAAAAACCAAAAACAGAAAAAAAAAGAAGAAAGAAAAAAACCCCAACCCCCCCGCCCCCCAAAAAAAAAAAAAATCCAGCACTACCATATAGAACTGGAAAGCGTCCTTCCAAACTAACTTTAAAAAACCTACTCAAACGGAAGCAAGCAAGACGAACAAACACAACTGCACTATTTTCCCTCCCAATCCCGCAGAAACAAGAGCTCCACCGCGGTTCTTCACCCGGGTTCATTCTATCCGCCGGTGCCTCAGCAGCCGCCCCGGCCCTGCACCGCAAGGAGCTAGGGGCACCCTGGGCGCTGCCGCTAGAGCCGGAGCCTGCCTGACAGGCCGGTTCCGCTGGAATGCTCTCAGCAGCCTGCTCTCGTCCGCGACAGCACCCTCTGATACCGGAGAGAAGGGATGGGGTGTAAGTTTTCCCCCCACACGTGTTTTTATGTTAAGGGGAGAGAGACACCCGCCCTGGGCACGCACACACACACGCACACACTCACTCCCAACGGCCAGACACAGCTGATCCCAGGCCCGTCAGACTGGCTCCTCCCCGCCCCTCCAGGGGGGCAGCGGCACAGCGCAGTTCCAGCACCTTCTTCACCTCTTCCCCAAACTACTCGCGCGGGTGCCGCCCGCGCCCTGCTGCCGCCTTCCTCGGGAAAGAGGTCCTGCCCCTCTCTCCGCGCCGCAGAGGCGAGCTGGGAGGGGCGCGGGAGCGCGGCGGCGGCAGCCGACGGGAGCGCAGGCTGCCACCTCTGCACGGCCAGCGCGGGAGAGCACCGCTCGCCCTGCGCACGGCGCCGCGGGAGGGCAGCGCACCCCGCCCCGCGCGCGCTTGCACACCTCCGCTCCCACCCCCGCCTCCCGGATCAATGACATCTCCCCGAGCCAATAGAACCGTCCCTTCTACGCAAGGGGCGGACACTCCCTGCCTGGTGGGCCAATGGCAACACCGCCGTCTGTGCAGTGGCGTCCGCGAAGGGGGGGGCCGGAGGAGGGGCACTAGTTTAGGAAGAGGAGGGAATGGCTGTCATCATTGAAGTCATGTTCGTAATCTAGTCCCTCGCTCCGGTTCTGGACTCGGGTGACTCACTGAGGGGGGAGAGGAGCGACAGTCAGCACGGCGCTCCGCCCGGGCGGAAGGTAAATACAACTTGCAACTCGGTCCAACCCCGTCAGCTCCCCGTGCCCGCCACGGTCCTTTATTGTCACCCGGCTGTGCCGGTTCGCACCGTGCCCACCTTCCCTCTCCCCATCGCTCCCCTTCCTTGGGCACGGCCCCGCCGGTCCCAGACACCGCCGAGCCACCTGCTTCCTCTCCCCACCTTCCCCGGCTCCCGGCCCTCCCGAATATTTATATCCCCCAGTGGGTGTAGAGAAGAAAGTTTTGATCCGGTATTATTCTGGAATAATCACGATGCGGATCTCCGGAGTGGGAGCGACAGAAACCCTACGGAGTCGCCGGTGGCTGACTCGTGAGTCAGCGGCACTCTCGGTCTTGCCGCCCAGCGAGCGTGTCACGGGCTGCGGGCGAAGCGGCCACGGGAGAAATAGATCCTTGGGGAGCGACAGCCCACACGGACGGGCCGGGGGAGGCTCCGCTGCAGCTGTCGGGGTCGCGGGGTGAAGTTCAGGGTGTCCGGAGGCAGCAGAGCGCGGTGCGGTGGGGCTAGTTTTCCGCCGTGGCACACGCTGGCTCAGACCCAGCCGAGCAAGGGGAAGTGGGGAGGCATGGCGGGGGGAGGAACATGGTGCATGGGGAAGCGGTCTCGCCTGCGAGGAGAGTAGCGGCATTCCCCGGCAGGGCCAGGGAGGCCATGATCCGGATGATCGCTGCGTGCCTGTCACAAACATTGCAAACACCGGGGAGGGGGAAGAAGCGGGGGCTTGGACTTTAGCCCAACAGGGCTGCGGCTCCTGTTGCTTTTCGGTCTCTTGTTTTTAACTGTGCAGTTACTCCTGCTGTAAAGGTGTTCCAAAAATAGCTTGCATGTCGTCGTACCCCTCCCGTTTTCCCTGCAGAAATTCGCCCCTTTCCTCCTCCCCACCTCCAAGCAGAGTAGCACAAAACATGCGCTTACAATTTTGGAATCGCCTGCCAAGCAAAAAAAAGCGTTTTATTTCCGGTGTGCGCGGAAATTTATTTTTTTTTAACCCGGCCGGGCGGGAGCGAGGATGCAAACGCGCACGGATGCTCAGGTAGCTGCGGCTCGCCTGCCTCTATGTCGGGAGAGGGGACAGCGGTGTTTGGCACCTGGAAAAGTTCTGTGCCCAGCCGGAGGCGGGGGTGGGCAGCATAGCGCTGCTGCAGCCAGCTGCCGGGCGGGGCCGGAGGGCAGCGGAGCCCGTCCCCGGGCCGCTGCGGGGCAGAGGCGGGAGACAGCGGCGGCGGCGGCCGGGGGAGGATAGGAGAGTGGGTGGGTGGCCTTTCTCGTCCCTCCGCCTGTACAAGCGGCGGCGGATCAGGAAGTCACCGCCGCCACACACAGGCGCACAGACATGTTTGGTCGGCGTGACATGGTGGCGGAGGGAAGGAGAGGCGGGGAGACGGGCCCGGCCCAGCCCTGAGGCATGACCCGGCTGCTCACCCACCCGCCCGCCTGCCTGCCTGCGGCCGAGGTACGGGGCCGTGCGCGGGCAGCGCCGTCAGCAGCGCACCCGCTGCTTCATGGAGGGGCGGAGGCAGGCAGCAGCGCGGCCGCAGTTCCAGGCACAGACGTTTTACAGCTTGTCGGCCGGGGAGAAAACTTTCCAGAACGGCTAGAGGGGGGAAAACAGGGCCCTGCTGGTTGTGCGCGCCCGCCCCGGCGCCTTCGCGGGGGAGGCGGCGGGCGGCCCGGCGCCGAGGCCTGCGCGCCGCCCGTCCTGCAGGGCCCGAGCACCGGAGGGCAGAGCAGAGGGAGGGAGGGAGCGGCCGCCCTTGCCCCGCCGCCCCACGGAGCTCCAGGGTCGCTGGTCCTCCGCCGCGGGTCTTCTTGTGTTCACGGTGCAGAAATGGAGTTTTCTTGCGTCGTCTCCTCCCTTCTTGAATTTATAATGGTGGGACTACAAACTGCGCACGGCTGGAAAAGTTACAGCTCTACTAAACTCGATCTGAAGTTACAGTTTAACGATTGGCTTGGGTTGTTTTTTGTTTTGTTTTTTTCCCTGAGCGTTAGGGTCAAGTAAAGGGAGTGTAAAAGTGTCTGCAACTTACATACATCGTACCGAATTTGTTTTTTCTTGGTATCTGATTAATATGTTTGATATTCGAACTTACCGAATGTTAGGTTAACGCTGTTCTTTTTAGGGTATACTTTATGAATATTTATGTGAATATGAATATACAAGTAAATAACCAGCTGAAGAATTGAAGATAAAAAGTTGTTGGATTTTCGGTTTTTTTGTTTGGTCGGGTTTTTTCCGCTGTGTTCTGTATGCTTTCATTGTAGAATTGAGCTGGGGTCTGTGACACGGCATTGTTCCGTTTGCATTCTCTCTTGCTTTAACTTTCTGAAGTGTTAAGTGGTTTTAACCACAGACCCTAAGACCCAAACGATACACAATTCTGTACCAGAATTTAATTCCTTTGATAGTGTAACCAGGTACTTGTTCGGAGTGGAGTAGTCTCCTCTGTGCAAGTTACTATTGTTGTGCAAATACGGGCACACTTTCTCTTTGGGAATCTAATTGCCCTACTACCGTCTTTGACTTTGTTTCTTTTGTTCTTTTGTGATTCTAAGGAAAAAAGGTAGTGTGTCAGAAGGATAGGTTTGCCTGAAGGCAGGTTTTTATGTATATCTATATATATCTATATATCTATATATATAGATATATATATATATCAGTAATAGAAAGCAAAAAGACTGTATAGATAGTGACCTTTTAAAATTTAGACTGGATCATACAGCATATGTGGACTTGCCAGAGGTGAGAGTAAAAACATTAAAAACACTATTTCTCTCACGAATTATTTCTCTAGCTTTAAGACTGATATTTCTGTGGTGTTGGATGGAACATGTGCCAAAAGCGTGTGTTCAAAGCAGTCTTAGATCTTCTCTTTTGTTCATTTCTGAAGTAGTCTATGAACGTTTCTTGTCAAGTTTGAAAAGTGCGTCCACCAACAACTGAGGCTTGAAAATTGACAGGAGAAAAAGTCATTCAGTTTGCAAACCTGTATTACATATATTCGTGTCAAAGGTGTGTTTGAAATTACTATCTCCGTTTATATTTTTCTCAGTTTTTGTTGGACTTCTGAAGTTAAGGTCAAAATGTGCACAGTAGCAACTGAAAAAATGTCTACATTTTACCTCTGTTTTTTTGTTGTCCTGAAGAGTAATATTGCTGTGAACTACAAGTGATTCTTTTCAGGAGGAAATTCCTCAGTCTTTATATGATGCAGAATATTTTTGTAAATTACTCATAAAAATGTCTATTATATTTTTGTGTGTTTCCTGCTTCTGTCAAAAATCCCTATCTGTAAGAGGTGTTTCCTGGACCTCCATCGCTTTTGGACTTTATCAGATTAGGTTGGGGTTTTTTTTGATTCTCTACTGGAATAGTAAACACAAAATTATGGCATAAAGATCACTTGTCATAAAATTGGCATTAGAGAAAAGCTCATGCCTTAATTCCAAGATAAATAGAGAAGGATGAATAAGGGAATGAAGTAAAGCTTTCTTAAACACAGCTTTGATAGTTTGTAAATACAGTAGAAGGAGAAGACTTAACACTGAAAATTGTTTTCTTTGTTTCTGACACGTGTATGAAGTCATTACTTCATAGGCGTTAACATTTTCCTGTTTGTTTCCAGTTGGCAGAGAATATTTCCTATTTATCACTTCAGAGTTTGAACACCTAGGTGGGTCATTTAGAGGTGGGATAGTGGAGAAAATGTTAAAATGATGAGTTTGTTTTTACAGAAAATACAACTTGTATTTAAAAAGAAAAACTTGTATTTCACAGAAAATACAAGTAACTTATTAAAACAACTTTCTTGATTCTTCCTCCTCTTCTTTTCTAGTAAAGCCAAGGCCTGTCTGTAATATGGTGCATTCCTTTCCTTCTGCCTGCATCTCTTACAGCTTTTTATTTAGAAACAAATGAGAAGACAGTCTTCAATAACTCTGGTTAATACCTGTTGTAAAGCTCACAGTATGGAAACTTAATCCATGACCATTCAGTAGTGTCCTGTATCAGTTTTCTGTGCCTGAAATTTACAGTGGAGTCTACATATGTATCAAACGTGGGATTGATCTTGGACATTGTCTGATGGCAGTTAAACTTTTGACTGTAGCTATCTGCTCTCCTTTTCCCAAAGGCTACTGTCTTCTGCAGCAAAGCTATCAGAAAGGATCATACGTCTATGCTGTAGTGTCTTCACAGTAAAGTCTGGCAGTGTGGCTTAGCCTAACTTGTGTGCGCTCTGATTTGTGCTTATGCCTTTTGACAGTCTGGAGTACTTTCAACTCCCAGCTGTTAACAAGTAATTTTTTGCTGCTGATGTTAGTTTTTCCTGAGAGGGTAAGCTATAAGCTAGAGCGGCTGAGAAAAGTTGAACTTTACGTAAAACTGAAATATCTATGCAGTAGGAGTAAGAATTTCTACAAGAATATTTCAAGGTGAGGAGTACTGACTATGATCCTAATGTAAACTCTCTCTTATACTACGTGACTCCACAATGAAGTTTCTGGAGTAAGCATTCCACCTGTTCTGCGAGCTCTGTGTGAGCCTGCAACAGTTTCTGGTAGACATGAAGAGCTAGACATGCAGCTGGTAGAGCTAGGCATGCAGCTAAAAGAGTGTTGCAGAGGTTTTTTTCTTCTGGCCTAGGTGTCTGGATAAGTAATTAAGGTTCAGCATTTCTGGTTCTGTGGTTTGTATTTTAAACTACAGATTACCTTGCAGAAGGTTTTCAAGATACAGTGACATGGCATACATGAGCATGCAAAGGCAGGATCTCAGTGTTTGGCTTCTCTTACGTGAGCTAATAACTCTGGTATATGTTAGTTGAAGATTTGAGTTTTCTCACTGATTTTTTATTGTTTCATGTAAACCTGTTTATTGATTGAATTGTCATTTAATGAAATGACAGTAGTTAAATCATGATAAAAGGTAATGCAGAATGTCCTGTGAAGTTGTACAATACCAAAACACTGTTTTGCTTCTAAGTATGATAAGTTATTTAGTGATGATGAGCTATCATTACTAATCAGTTCTTCTACTTTGAGCATATTAATTTGATTATAGTTAGCAGATTATGCAAGTAATACAAATCACTGATAGTATAATTCTATGTTTTCTATGGTAGTATAATAAAGATAACTCCTGTAGCCTATAGCGTATCACAACTTTACAGTTTATCTTTTCAAAGCCAGCTGTGAATCATGACTGCCGTTGGAAATGTGTGGGGAGAAGTAGATTGTAACTATTTCTCTTGTGAAGACAAAGTTACAGCCAGCTTTGCAGTGTCTGTGTGGCTGTTGTGTGGGTCCGTATTTCATAAGCTCTAAGCGATATAGTTTCATTACTTTCCACTGCATATCCAAGGCAGGAGATGTGGCCAAAACATCCTGGCTGAGGTTCAGTTTAGGTTGAGAGGAAAGGCAGAAGTTATATTAGATGGTGAAGGGAAGTAGCTAGAAGAATTAAAAATACTTACTGCTGCATCTGTTCTTAGACTTGGTCTGTGCCCTGTCAAAGCAGTCTGTAATCCCTGGATCTTTCTGGGTGTACAGCTGGTCTTGAATTCCAAAGTAATGCAAATGGTTTTTTACCTGCTGTGTTTTCGTTTAGGATCTGCTAATATTTCCTCATGTGAAAAAAATCCCTGCCTTTGTTACCTGTGGGTTTGTAGCAGGTTTATACCAAAATGTGTGTAATAGAAACATTGAACTGATGAAGACCATATTGTATAGGGAATTAGTTACATCTACAAAACTTTATACGTGTATATAAAATGATAGTGGAGAAACATTTATGCTTAGAGATTGTTATTGAAAATTGTTCACAGTGCAGATATTCACTGTCCTAAACGGTTTGATCTAGAAATAGTTGAGCAGAGATCCTAAGTCTCCCTTAATCTTCAGCTCTTGTTTTGTGGCTGTTTGTATTTGGATCTGGCTAAAGTTACTCAGACATATGATAGAAGCCTTTTTTATTTCCCTGTCTTAGCTCTGGTTATGTCCAGCAGAGGTGGAGAAATTTTCTGAGACTACAGGAAGAACCATGTGATTCACCACAACTAATTCAATTGCCAGTGGTTCATCTGGGGCTGTTCACAAAAAAGAATTGGTCATGTTGATGTAAATAGATCTAAGACGTGGTAAGGGATTACAGTTCAGGAAAAAAAAAACCCTTCCTTTTTGAAGTCATGTGAATAATACTATTCCAGTGAGTATTTTGAGGAAATTGTAAGATTGGACACTTGAAAAACAACTAAACATATAATGTGTTCAAGAATCAGGGCCAAGAGCCGTATCATTTAGAACAATAAGATGTTTTTTGTTTTTTTTTTTTTCATTTCATTATAGTCTTGTAATTTGTTGGAAACATTTACCTTTTTTTTGCCTCTCCTTCCCCCTTGCTTTTTAATTCTAACAGGCACCACTTATTAAAAAGCAGTCCAAAGAAATAGGTCAACACTGGCTTTTGGCAGGGAGTTGGCTTCATACTGCTTTTTCATTGCAGATACCAGAATTTAGCCAAAATAATACCAATACTATCTGCATGGAACCTGGCCGCTGTTGGACCTGTTGGCTTTTTGTAGATTTTTGCTTTGGCTTTAATGGGACTTTCATAAAGGCCTAAATGAATTAGATATCTAGCTTTTACTGAATTTTAATGAGAGCAGGGTGTCTAATTTCTGTGGGGTTTTTTTTAATACAGTCTCAGATTTAATAAATACAAACTAAGCTATTTTTGAAACATGTTAAACTATAAACTTTTTAGCAGGTGAGTTCTGTGAACAGATACTTAGTTGGGAGGGCCATACTTTGTTCTGGTTTAGGTCAGTGGCATTTTTTAAAATTTTGTGGACTACTGTTGCCAGAGAAAATTCCTTTGTCTCTTTATTTGCATGCAGGATATGTTTAATGTATTTGTAAATGGCAGTGTGACTAATGGACCTGAGACTGGAGCTAGTTTTTATGAGAACTGCAAGTTGAATTTGAAATAGGATGAATAGGTGAATAGAGGGGAAGATTTTAATACCCATTTTAATGCATAGGTATAGGTAGATGTCTTTTATGAAATAAGATATTTTGGGATACTGTATACTGATAACACTTTTATTATTGATTGTGTTATGGTTCTGTATACATTCTTTGGAATGGTAGTAGTGGTGCTAGGTATCTGCTTTGTTAAATGGATTAAATTTTGCTTATAATGCACATAGTGACTCAGCTGTAAGAGTGTCAGATTTTGCAATATCATGATTGATACATGTAAAAACTATTTGTTGCATGGAAATGTGTGTTGTCCTTAATACAAGACATAGGCCTCTTAGAGGAAGCTATGATGTTTGCAGTTGTGAACATTTGATAAGTTGATTCCTTTTGTGATCATGTTGAGGGGTTGTAGAGGACTACTTAGTGACTGTGGAGTTTTGAACTAAGAAGCTTCATAGGCATCTCTGTGTTTTACCTTGCAAAGAAACAGGTTCCCAAGGTACCAAGTCATAGAATCACAGAATATCCTGATCTGGAAATCACCCAAAATGATCATTGAGTCTAACTCTTGCCACTCCACAGGATACCACAAGAACTACACCAGGTGCCAGAGACCTCTGTCAGGCTTGGTGGCGTGACCGCTTCCCTGAGGAGCCCGTTCCAGTACCCAGCAACCTTCTGGGTGAAGAACCTTTTCCTGATATCCAACCTAAAACTCTTGTGACAGAACTTCAGGTCATTCCCTTGGGTCCAGTCACTGGTCACCAGAGAGATACAGTGACAGAGTCTGTCCCTTCTCTTTACCTCATAATGAAGATGAGGTAGACTGCAATGAGGTCTTCCCTCAAGTCTTGTCTTCTCCAGGCTGAACAAGCCAAATTACCTCAGCTGCTCCTTGGTACTTCTGGTTTGGGCCTTCCACCATCTTTGTGGTCCTCCTTTGGACATTCTCCAATAGCTTTATATCTCTTTTGTTGTGGCACCCAGAACTGCCCCCAGCACTCGAGGTGAGGCCGCCCCAGTGCAGAGCAGAGCAGGACAATCCCCTCCCTTGCCCAGCTGGCCATGCTGTGCCTGATGCCCCCCAGGCCACACTTGGCTCTTGTGGCTACCATGGCACTGCTGACTCATATTCAACCTTCCATTGATCAGAAGCTCCAGGTCCCTTTTTATGGCACTGCATTCCAGGATCTCATTCCCCAGTCTACATCCAGGATTGCCCCATCCCAGGTGCAGGATTTGGCATTTGGCTTTGCTAAACTTCATACCTTTGGTGATGGCCAAGTCTTCCTATTTCTAAGTTTCTCTGTAGGGCCTCTTTGCTCTTGAGGGAGTCAACAGCTCCTCCCACTTTTGTATCATCTGCAAACTTAGTATCCCTTCAAATCCTTCTTCCAAGTCTTTTAAGAAGGTAAGGCAGCAGTGTGCCCTTCCAGACCAGAAACCAAATGCATCCTGTGTTACATCAAAAGAAATGTGGCTTGCAGAATGAGGGAGGTGGTTCTCCCCCTCTATGCCTCCCTCATGAGACTCTACCTGGACTGCTGTGTCCAGTTGTGGAGTTCCCAGTACAAGAAAGACCTGGACCTGTTAGAGTGGTTCCAGAAGATGGCCTTGAAGAGGGTTAGATAGAGCACCTCTCCTGTGAGGAAAGGCTGAGAGAGCAGGGGTTTTCAGCATGGATAAGAGGATATTTCAGGGAGACCCCATTGTGGCCTTCAACTACCTAAAGGGGCTTTATAAAAATGAGGGAGAGGGACTTTTTGTATGGTCACACAGTGGTGGGACAAGGAGCAGTGGTTTAAACTTAAAGAAGGTATGTTTAGATTAGCTGCTAGGAAGAAGTTGTTTATGGTGGGGGTGGTGAACCACTGGCACAAGTTGACAAGAGAAGTTGAAGATCTCTGTCTCTGCAAGTGTTCAAGGCCAGGTTGAACTGGGCTCTGAATAACCTGATCCAGTGGAAGGGGTACCTGCGCAGAGCAGGGAGGTTGTAACTAGATGATCTTAAAAGTCCCTTCCAACCCAAACCATTCTGTGATACTGTGTTTAAGAACACTGGCCCTAAGGAGAAGCCCTATGGAACCCCAGCAGTGACAGGTCACCAGCCTGATGCCACCCCATTCAATGCAATCCTTTGTGCAGCCCATCAGCCAGTTGGTTACCCATAACATGATGTGTTTACACAGCTGTGTGCTGGACATTTTGTCCACAAGAATACTGTGAGAGACAGTACTGAAACCTTCACTGAAATCCAAAAGGATTATATCAACTGGCTTCCCTTGATCAAGTAAGCGGGTTACTTTGTCATAAAAATAAGTTAATTTTGACAAGCACGACTTTTCCGTCATGAACCTATGTCGGCTGGGACTGGTGACTGCATTGTCCTTCAGGTGTTTTTCAATACCTCCTAGAATAGTATTCTCCATAATTTTGCCAGTCACTGAACTGAGACTGCTAGGCCTGGAGTTTCCAGGCTCATCCTTCTTGCTCTTCTGGAAAACTGGGACATCAGCCAGCTTCCAGTCAGCTGGGACCTATCTGGAGTCCCAAGTCCATTAGAAAATCATTGAGAGAGGTCTTGTGATGACATCAGCCAGCTCCTTGAGTATTCTCAGATGAATTCCACTAGGCCCTATAGATTTACAGGGAAGTGGGAGTTGATCATTCTCACAGCCACTGTCCTGCAACTCAGGGCCCTGGGACCCCTTAATCCATCACTGACATTGAGGACAGAGGTAAAGAAAGCATTAAACATCTCTGCCATGTCCATGTCCTTGTTTGTGAGGTGACCATCCTCATCCTGTAAGAGGACAATGTTATTTCCCCACTGTCTTTTGCTATTAGTGCATGTAAAACCCCTCTTTTAATTGTCCCCCTCAATTGTGGCCAGCTTCATCTCCAGTTGAGCTTCAGCACGACAAATTTTCTCCCTGCAGTGGTGAGCAGCATCTCTGTAATCCTCCCACGTCACCTGACGTTACTTCTGCTGAGCCTACACCTTCTTTTTTTGCCTCTACCTCCCAAAGGAGATTCCTGCTCAGCCAAGCCATCTTCTGCCTCAAATGCTTGACTTCTGGCATTTGGGAACTGCCTATGCCCTAAGATGGTGCTTCAAACGTGACCAGCACTGACAGACCCCAGCACCTGCAAAAGCATTTTCCCAGGTTACCTTACTGATTCCCTGAGCAGCCTGAAGTCTGCTCTCTCACATCAAGAGTTGACGTTTGCTGGCACTTTTCCTTCTGTCAGAGATTTTGAGTTTGATTACTCTGTGGACACTGAGACCAAGAATGCCACCAATCACTATGTCACTCTTGAGACCCTCTCTGTTAACAAGTATGAAATCAAGGAGAACATCTTTCCTAGCCAGCTCTCTTAGTACTTGAACCATGAAGAGGCATCCAGGTGTTTTAAGAATCTCCTGGACTTGATTGTGCCAGTTGTGTGATCTCCCCAGTTAACATCTGGCAGGTTGAATTACGCCATAAGAAGAAATTTGAGGGTTTCCCTTGATTACTTGAGGAATTCATCTCATTGTTGTGCCTGTATGATCTATAGCAGCCTCTCATAATGACATCATTATTTGTTTATACTTTAATCTTAACCCAGTGAGTCTCAATCCTGCTGTTGCCAATTGTAAGCACCATACATTCTTGTCCCTCTGTTATAAATGATGCTATACCCCTACTTTACCTTGCTCCTTTCTCATGCTTGTAATTCATTGTAGGCTACACCTCATGGAGCAGATAGAATGATCACACTTCCTCAAGTTCTGGTGTGCCATCCCATTGCTTATCACTGGGAAGCCTGGTTTTATCCCTTCCTGTCTTCCAATCTAGTTCAAAGCTCTGTCAATGAGCCCTACTAGCTCTTGAGGTAGAACCCTTCTTCCACTCTGTAAAAGGTACATCCCTTCAGGTATCGGTACACCAACTGTTGTATAGACCATGCCATGATAAAAAAAGAAGCAGATTCTGCTGATGACATCCAATTTTGGAACCATGTGCCCATGAGAAGCAGGAGACTTCCATGTGGCTTGAGTCTAGTCTGCATAGCAGGCCTTTGGTTCCCTGAAGAAGGGTGTCATCTGTATCAACTACCCTTCCTTTTTAATTAACGGGGCAGTTGTGATGAAGGTGGCAGGCTGTCTGCTACAGTTGGTTTCCCCATCCCAGAAGGACCTTTGTCTACCTTGTCATTTGACTGTCCTGCCCATTCCAGGGCATCATACTTCTTGTAAATGGTATTAGTCCTACTTTCTGTCTTCAAGTTTTCAGGAGGAAGAATGTCCTGCCTAGTGTGGTCAGTGACCAGCTTCCAGTGTTTGTGTTTAAGAGACCTCTGCCTTACTACTTGGTAGGGTTCTGAGTCCACCTGCATCTTCTCTTCAGTGGAGGTTTGAGACTTGTGAGTCTCATTGAGAATAGTGTGTCAATCTCTCACTCATTCTCACAAGTACTGCACAGGCTCTTTGCTTCATCCATGGGTCCTTAACCTGGCAACAGCTCACTTACAATAACACATCTTCTGTGACAGGAGTGATGGTCAGCCCCAGCCTTATGGAGAGGCATTAGGCACTTCTGGCAGTCTGAGTCCTGAAGAGCTACATCTACCATTGAGTAGTCTAGCTGGCTGGAGGCTTCTGACATGGCTGGTACCATGACTTCAGGGGGAATGAGCTCTGTGGCTTGTCAAAAAACCATACCTGAGGGAGCATTCACTAATAAGAGAATGCCCTTCTTCTCCAGCTACTGGGTCTGTTCACTGCCTCTCTTGGCTGCTCTCAAATGGTCATATGAGAGCGCTGCCAGTGTGCCCTGGTCACGTTCACTAGGACCCCATTTGAGAGAGTTGGAGCAGCTGCTGTCCTTGCTGGCTGCACTCATGCCCAGTTGGCTGCTCTAGGGCAAGCTGCCAGTCCCAAGTGGGTGTCAGTGCTCCCCTATGGTTCCCCTGGCTCCAGCCCTGCTCACTGCAGTCATGGCTCCACACTGGACCTGTTTCCCTCATCAAGAGGTGGTTGGGGGCAGTGAGGCTGTGTTCCAGCCTGTCACTACTACTGGCTCCACCTGTGCCCACTCAGCCACTCCAGGGCAGGCTGGTGGCTCCATGTATGTCTCAGTGCTCTCAGGCAAGGGAACAAAAAGTTCTGAAAATAGTCTTAATAATCCTTTTAATGCTTTGACTGTATTACCATGAATTTTTGCAAGTACAAGTTTCAGGCTAGTCACAGCTGTTTAGAGAAAGATTGTTTAACATGTAGGTTACAGAGGTACCCTACTCTGTTTCCTGCTTTTAGTAATTACTGTGCTGTGCTTGGCCCACATGACACATCTGGTGATAGCAAGTCAGTTCATCTGTTTTCTGGCAGATGTTTCTCATAGCACACCAGCTGCTTTGTTCTGTGGCTACCATACAAATGTCCAGAAATTGATGGAATTATCAGGATCCTTATCTTTCTAGTGGGCTTTTAGAAGGATGATCAAGCTAATGGGCAATGTTAAGGATTGCATAAGCATTTTCTGCTGGCGACAGCTTGCATGTGTATGTATGTACATGTGTGTGTGTGTGTGTGTGTGTGTGTGTGTGTGTAACAACTGCCAGTAGATTTTAATAATTTTTTTGCCATGCCCCTAATGTCACATAGAAATTGTGGTTTTGTTTTTGTTTTGTTTTTGTTATTAGAGCTATTCTGCTAATTGAAAAGGAGACAGAAAATAGATGTCCACGCCTACAGATCCTGGTACCATGCCTCATCCTGGTCCTTCCCCTGGACCAGGACCTTCACCTGGACCGATTCTGGGACCTAGCCCAGGACCAGGGCCGTCTCCTGGCTCCGTTCACAGCATGATGGGGCCAAGTCCTGGTCCGCCCAGTGTCCCACATCCAATGCCAACAATGGGGCCTACAGATTATCCACAGGAAGGCATGCATCAAATGCATAAGGTAATAGTTTATTACAAGTGAACCTTTTTTTCCTAGAGTTCTCTCCACTGATGAAAAGAGCTACTTAAACTACATTTAGTCCTGTTTAACTGCTGTTACACATCACTTGCAGAACTTCAGCTACACTCTTACTTCTTTCTTTATTACAAAAGATTATTAATGTATCAGATCAAACACAGCTTCATTCTTAGTAGACTACTTCGTAGTCTACTTAGTAGTTCTTAGTAGACTACTTTGAAGTATAAATAGTAGTTTGGAAATGTTCATTTGTAAACTGTAGTTTTCAGTAAGACAGATATCACTATGGAGAAAAAAATGAATGATAGTATTAAAACATTAAGGCACACCATTCTAACCATTTTTTTCTCTTCTTCTTGTCTGTTTGGATGTAGCATGTGTTTTTTTTTTTTTTTTTCTGGGGTGGTTTTTAATTTTGAATGAAATGATTGTTCTTCTTCTTAAAAAAAAACCCATAACAAACTTAATCCACCTTAAAGGATTTGTATTACAAATTTGTTTACTCTTCCATATTGAAAATGTGGTTAAAAATAAGTTATTTCAAGTTATTTAATAAAGACTCCATCTTAGAAGGGAATATAAAACTATGTCATGTAGAACATGTCAATAATTGCACTTCTGTGGTTATTGTTATACCCTTAAAATTCGACTTGTGTGTGCTTAGACTATCATTAATGTTTTTTGCTTTGGGGAAATACTTGCCTGTGTGGAAATTCCTTTGTGAGAACAGTCTCTTTATGTATTGTCATTTTTGTTTGGTTGTATACCAGAGATTTAGAACACAGAATAATTTTAATTGCACTGATGTTCTACTCAGAAATATGTGTAGCAACTTACAGAGCCAAGATACTGAAAACATTTTGGCAGCTATTGCTGATTCCACTGGGAATTGTTAGATGCGCGTAGAGAAAAAATTACAGTCAAAAACCGTTTCAAAGTAATAGAAACATGTTTTAATTTTCCTCTTGAAATGACGTCTTCATTTTGACACTGTCACATATGCATCAGTTTCATTCATTAAAATAGTACCCCATCAGTGGGAACATGACATTACCATCTTTTACATGAAGAACTAAAAATATTTTAATAACACAAAGACTAGCTGAACTGAAGGAGGTTGTGATCCAGCTTTCCATTTGCACTGACCTGTTGTAATTCCTGAGAGGTCAGTATGTGCAGTAACTATAACCTTTGCATTTTAATCTTGAGGTGTCTGATTTAGCTGTTAGCCAGATTAGACATTTGCAGTTGCCATTTTTTTGTTTTGGGGGTCAGTTACAGCCCAGCTTTTCATAACTCTGTCACCAGAGTGACAGAACCCTTCATAGCCAGGGTTCTAATGTCCTTCATTCATTTGAGTTTTCTTGTACCTGTAGAAGAAGAACTGGCATCAGGAATTTTCCATAGAATGGCTGAATGCTTCACGTTATGTTTTTAATTGATATATCCTGTTACACTGTTACATCAGGCAGATAGTCCTGTGGTGTAGTTAGAAACAAACCAGCAAATGTCACCCCACAACATTCTTTCAGGGACTTCAGAGAGCATCTCACAAGGTTCTAAGAGCCAGAGCAGAAATTCTCCCATTGAGGTGGCATTGAAATATTTT
Organism: Vidua chalybeata; assembly: GCF_026979565.1. NCBI lineage: Eukaryota > Metazoa > Chordata > Aves > Passeriformes > Viduidae > Vidua > Vidua chalybeata. The sequence continues at coordinate 23,925,246 of NC_071570.1, read as the reverse complement.
GAAAAATGCTCCACAGAGGGTCTGGATAGCTAATTCAAAGATGGTCATTCAGTATAGTTACAGTAAATTACTCTACCTTTTCTATACCTTCATTCTGATAATGGAATAAAGACTGTAATTTCACCAGTCTTCATTTTAGTAGCAACAGGCTTGCTGTTGTCTTTTAGGTTTATACTTCAGAGATTCCAGCATGTATTCACATGTGTGTGATTAACCTAGAAAATGGGTCTGTTGAGCTGATACAGGTGAAAAAAAGAAAAAATGAAATAAAATCTTAGTTAATTTTTGGTCTAGATGAGGTTTTGGGTCTGTTTTTCTGTGTAACTCTAGAAATAGTTTATTGGGATAACTGTTGGAAGGGTCTAAGAAATGTTGTAGAAGGATGCCTCTAGATTATTTTGCAAATGTTACTGGAATGTTGTTCAGTGAAACTGAAAAACTGGTCAGCCACCTGCAGCTGGACCAAATAAACATTTTCTTTTTGTTTGGTGCTGTATAAAATATGTTGTCTTTAAAGCCATCATATATCACAACACTATTTTTAATGAAATGCAGTAAAAATAGGGGATTGCACCAAAAGTGTCCCAGTTATGCAATTGCTTTGTGGGATACATATGTATGATATGATACATATGATATGTATGGAGTGGCATGTAACTCTACCTTTTAAAATTCACATACTTAAGTGAAACAACTTCATTCTGTGTTAGATGTATGACTAGCATACAAATGATAATGTAATGCAAAAAGCTTTAAAAATCCAAAGGATCAATCAATAGCTAAAACGCTGATTGAAACAAATTTATGTTAAGAAATCATAATTCCTAAAGTATGTTTATTTAAGAACTGGTATTACGAAAATTAAAGATTGTATATTCATTATTATTAACCAGAAGACCTTTCCACTGGAAAATTTACTACTAGTTTACATAACACAATTTTGAACAGAAGCGATAAATTAACTGCATTTCTTGCTGGTTTCTTAGGGGCTATCAACCAAATTTCCAGCAAAATACAGGTTGAGATTTTACTGAAGTGTATCTTGGATGCATCACAGCTATGTTTAAGAAGGAATACTTAAGAAGTCTGTTAGGGATACTGCTGAATGGACAAACCGTAACAGCCTCAGAGAATCTTGTGAGAAGAAATACTTGGAAGCTGAAAAGCTGAAAGATGTTAAAAGAAAGTATTGCTGCCTTCCTTGCCCTAATCTTACTTTCCTTCTGCACCCACATAGAAGCTCCTCTGCAGCAGAAGGAGGTTACATGGTTTTGGTCTGAATTGTTAAAGCCTTTGACACAGTCCCCCACAACAGTCCTCTCTAGATTGGAGAGAGATGGTTTTGATGAGTGGACTGTTAGATGAATAAGAAAGTGGTTGGACAGTCACATCTGGAGGGAAGTTGTCAATGGCTCACAGACCTGATGGACAACAGTGCCAAGTAGTGTTGTTTTTTTCCTCAGGGGTCTGTTTTGGGACCAGTGTTATTTAATGTCTTCATTAATGACAGAGGCAAAGGGACTGAGCAAGTTTTCAGATGATACCAATCTGAGTGGTGCAGACAATGTCTGAAGGATGGGGTGCCATCCAGAGAGACCTGGAAAAACTTGAGAAATGGGTCTGTGGGAATCTTTAAGTGTTTTAACAAGGTGCTGTAAGGTGCTGCACCTGGGCTGGGACAACTCCTGGTATCAGCCCAGGCTGAGGATGAAGAGATGGAGGGCAGCCCTGCTGAGAATGGCTTGGGGGTGCTGGTAGATGAGAGACTGGACCTGACCCAGCCATGGGCACTCACAGCCCAGAAAGCCAAATGTGTTCTGGGCTGCATCCAAAGCAGCGTGGGCAGCAGGGCCAGGGAGGGGATTCTGCCCCTCTGCTCTGCTCTGCTGAGACCCCACCTGCAGTGCTGCATCAGCTTTGGATTCCCAGCACAGGAAGGACATGGACCTGTTGGAGAGTCCAGAGGAGGCCACCAAGCTGATAGAGGGATGGAGCAGCCTCTCCTGTTAGGAAAGGCTGAGAGGATTGGGTTTGTTCAGCCTAGAGAAGGGAAGGCCTTGAAGTGACGACACTGCAGCCTTCCAGTACCTGAAGGAAGCCTGTAAGAAAGAGGTAGAAAGACTTTTAACAAGGACAGGTATAAGGGGGAATGGTTTCCAACTGAAAGACAGGAGGTTTAGATTAGATACTAGGAAGAAATTCTTTCTTGTGAGCAAAGTGAGGCATTAGAGCAGGCTGTCTCCATTAGCTGTCGATGTCCCTTTGCTGGAAGTGTTCAAGGCGAGTTTGGATGGGACTTGGAGCAACCTGGTCCAGAGACTTCCAACTGCAAGGGGTTTAGAACTTGATCTTTGAAGTTCCTTCCATCTCAAGCTGTTCTGTGATGCTCTGATACAGCCTTCTGTCATCTTCTTATGCACTAGCTGGACCACATGATTATAGCTGCTTAACTTTTGGTTATGACAACATTGTAGTTTGTGATGTTGCATGGTGCTCACTTGAGGGATGGATGAAGTACTGTGAGCTCTTGGTTTATTTTCTCTTCCATTTAATTGTAACCTGATGCATAATCACTTATTTTGTAATTTGTAATGGGGTGTACTATAAATGATTGCTGACTGTGGAATAATTACAGTGACATCATGGGCAATATTACTGATTTTGGTGAGTGAGATAAAATGTGAGGGAGAGAAAAAAAATCTTGAGAAATACAGTAGTTTGTACTAAATATGTTAGTTGTTCACTCAGATGTTTCATTAAAACAGGAGGCAAATGGTTTCCCATTTCAGATATTATTGGGTAACAGATCTATGCACGTTAGATATTCTGAGAATCAAAGTAGTTCTGTCATGGTCCTAGAAGTAACAGCATGCAACATCAGTAGGCATGTTCCCTGCATTTTTTTTTTTGTTGTTTGTATCTACGTTAGTAAAGAAGAAAAGAAGTATCGCCAACCTTGAAAAATCAACAGAGAATGTAAAATGGTGATTTAGTGATTTTTTTTTTTTTAGATTAATGGAACTAGTGGCCAAAAACTACTAATTCCTGCTGCAAAAACTACAGTCAGACTGGTTATCCATCAGGGATGCATTTAGTTATGCTGTGTAGTTATGTGGCAGTTACGTGACAACATGTTGCTGTTCGCCCTCTGTAATTCCGTTGTTTCAGAAGCTGTATGGTGTACAAGCAAACTAGTCTGGTAGTTAGTCTTTGATTTTAAGGCTGGAGGTTTTTTTAAGAAGGTGGATTAAAACAAAACAAAAAAAAAATCAGACACTGTAATGTCACAGTTTACCTGAAAATAGGTCAAACTGCAATGCATCTGTGAGAAGACCTTAGTTGCTAAATTCAGAGTAAAAGCACTGTAGGCAAAATTTTCCTTATGCATTAGAAATTATGTAAGTTTGCCAAGTCTATAGGCATGTGATAGCCTACATGAAATGCATCCCTCACTCTTTTTCTAGAAACATTGTTTATTTGGCCTGTTCAGTACTTATTTCCTTACTTACAGGGACCAAAATTGTAATTTCTACTCTTAAGTTGAATATGTCTCAACTTTCTGTTTCCCTTCTGTTCTGTCATATTAGAAGACTAAAATAAAAAGAGTACCCCTAGTGTGATATTAGTGCTTTATTGGTAATATAGGTTACTTATCCCGGCACAATGTCTTTGTGGAAGGTAGCTTTAATAACTTATAGAGGATGGAAGAATTTACAGAAATTACATTGTGTTAAGATACCCTCTATAATTTTTAACCTGTTGCATAGATTTAGAGTTTTCCTCTAGCTCTGTATCTATATAGTGATTTAAAAGATTTACCAGAAATAACTGTTCTTCAGTTCTTGTAGTCCACTGCTGTCCTCTGCTGAATTGTGTTCCCTATTGTATATGGTATTTTCATAGCCAGTAGAGGTTCTTTTATATGAAATATATTCTTGGACGTACCAGTGTCTGCATACATTAGCAATTGCGTAATAATTAAAACTAATTTTGACTTCACAGAAGTTTATGCCATCTTCATCTTTTGTATTTTTGCTAGTAAAAAGCTGATTTATGAGTTCTAACGATTTTAGTTTTCAGGTTTTTTCACCATATAAGCAAATACACAGATGCAAACCCCTTTCTTGCTATATATGTAGTCTCCCTTCCATTAGACTTGAAGCATTTCAGTTTGCCACACTGGTTTTTGTGTCTGTGTTTTTTTTTAATAATACTTTTTTTACAAAAATCTGTTCTTTTATCTCCATAGAATCATGCCTTGAATTAAAGTTTTCTTGTTTAGTCATGTCACTACCTCTTCTGTTCCTGTTTGATTTTTTTTTTTTTTTAAATTTCCTCTGTCAAAGGCCACATACTTGGTTCTCTTTTCTCTGCATCTCTTTTTTAACTGACAGCTCCTTTCCCCACCCTCTTTATGCTGGTACTTCTGATGTATGCATGCTGTGTGCCTTCTTACTCCCATCCGAGCTGTTTGCATTCCCAGAGGTTTCATAGTTTTCACCTATTAGTGCGGTGAAACCCATTCCTGCAGTTACGTATGCCACAAATGTACAGCTAGAGTCTTCTGTTCTGGAAATCAGATCAAGTTACCAGCAAGTCTCCTCCTCTTGGTAGCCATAAAGATACCATGGCAGCCAGCACATACCATGACAAAATAAGAATGCGTCCAGTTTTATATTTGTTTTGGTTTCTGTAGTAGTCAGCTCATGCAGACAGAATGTGAAGCAAGAGTTCTCTTCTGCGTTGGCTGTCTTTGTAAGAAGGGGCCACAGAGAGGGAGGGATCTTCATGCCTCAGAAAAGGGCACTGAGATTTACTTGGTCCGCAAAGTGGAACTATTTTTAATGTGTCAGTCATCTGTGCCTACATTTCTGCTCCATATCCCAAGTTCTTGTATTCAAAAATAGCTTCTTCAGTAGTATGTATTTTTCTGATATAATTTCTTTTCACAAATATTTTTATAATGTCATGATAATAAAATGATTTGGTGAAACATGCAAAATCAATTTTATTTTTCCTTTTCTACAACTTTCCTCCTTTTAACCCAAACTTCTGGTAAGGAAAACTGATAGTGAAATCCTTAAAAAATGCTGAACAACAACAACAAATTCTATGTGTTTAAAGGTGTTCTCAGTCAAATCTGATTATTGCAATTTAAAGTAGAAATTTTATATGAAGGGTTTATGAATTGAAATTTAGAATTATTTTTTCTTTCATAGAAAGGGTGATGTTTGTTTAGTTCTGTTGAAATTTAGTCATGTGAAACAAATTAGTCAAAAATAAGAAATGTGACTCTTCTTTTCTGTGAGCTGATGTAGCTTCCTGCACACTTGTTTAATTAATTCCCTACATGTTCCACTAGAATAAGTTATCTTTCATCTCTTTTTTAAAAGAATTCTCAATAAATAGATGTACATCTAGATAAAACAGACCACAAGGTCTCCATTCACAGTAGGGTTTGCAAGAGCAGCATTTAGTGTGCATGCATGCATGTGTTAGAGTGGGGCAGAGCCATGTATTTCTGTAGAGCAAGGCTAAGTAAGTGATGCCAGTCTCTTCCTTCCTAATACAAAGCCTTACGGAGCTCTAAGTTAGAAGTTAGTTTAATCCTTTCCATAGTTAGGAATATGATATGAATTTTGCTTTCATAGAAAACTTCATTGTGTCTTGGGACATCTTTCTTCCAATGTTACTTTTCCCTTGTTTTCAATTTCAGAGCTCTTCAGTTTTTATTATGGAGCCTTTTTCAGTGCCCAGAATGCCTTCAGCATGTTTTTCAGATTCCAGGCTATCTTTTCTTCACTCTCAAAGGAGAGCACTTGGAAATGTTCCGTGTTTGAAGTACCATGGGAACTCCAGTTTTAGAGGAGTGTATGAGGGACAGGAGTTGTAGGGAGCACAAGTATTGTTTTCCCTTCCTTGACTGCCTATCCTTGTTTTTGTTCATGAAGAAGAGGTTACTTCCTGCAATGACACCCTTGTTTTTGAAGAGAAACAATGTTTGGGACATTCCAGTAAAGCAGTGACTGAAAGGGCAAAGTTTGAGCTAAAAATAACTCAAGTTAAGCCACAGGCTCTACTTTCATAAGTTAGTGTGTGTTACACTGCTTTGTAATATGAGGCTGATACAGGTTATGTGTTTGTATTTGGACAGTTTGCCTCCCTGGCATTGCCAAACAGTTCATAAGGAAAAAAAAAAAGGCAAAAAGGAAACAGGGGACAAGCAGTCTGATAGTGTTCTATGCTTCCCTAAATATGTGATTTCACGGCAGAGGTTCCTGGTTTTCTTTATTTTGAATGACTTCTGAAATAAGTTTTCCCTCCTCATGTATTTGTTTAGGTTTTGAGTTAGTCATTCATATTTTTATAGTGGATTTATATACTATCTCTCTCTAAATACTTATTTTGTTTTCACAGTCTATTGATGGCTTACATGAAAAAGGAATGGTTGAAGATGTTCATTGTGGCTCCGTGAAGAGTATGCGACCTCCTCATCCTGGAATGGGTCCACCTCAGAGTCCAATGGACCAGCATAGCCAAGGTTTATCCATACTATGCATGCTCTATGATTTTGGTGCCTCTTCTTCCACAAAGAGTCTGTGGTTCCATATAACAGAATGCCAGTTATTTCCCTTCAAATTTATTTGGAAAAGCTGAACAGGGCAAGGCAAATAGCTGAATCCCATTGCTTTCTGGAGTACCCATTAGGCATATATTGGACAAAAGCAAAGGTTCAAGTCTATGGCTAGGGCAAGTCTATCACAGATTTCAGTTTGCATCTCTAAAGAAAAAAACCCACCAACTTACTTCTTATCTTATGTGGCCACTGTAAATGTAAATACATTTTAATATGATTTATTATCATCAAGTGCTGATCAAAGTGCTTTCCAATGTTTTTTATGCCAGAAGACAGAAACCCTTTTTAACACATTGCTACGTGCCTTCTCTGTGTCCTGTAGGTTGGAACATAAAAGGACATGCATTCTGTGAGCAGCTTGGTATTTTGGAGATTTAACTGGAAACACCTGCTAGTATTAATAAGTTCAACAGCAGACAAAGCTTTCTACATTGCATGCTGAATTATTTTACAGCAACTTCTGAAGAATCCCAAATGATGTTAGGCTCTTGGTGTGACATACTCTGTATAGATCTGTTAGGCGCTGGTCCTAAACTTCTTTGTGCTTTTTAGTGGTATGTGACTGAAGCTCTAGCCTGTAACTTGCCAGCTGAATCCCAGTCTGGGACCCAGATAATTAGAAAGTAATATTTTTCCATTAAACCTTTCAGTATCAATAGTAAAATAGAACTGACTTTGAAGAGACTTTGCAGAGACGAGTTCTTAATCAGATAAAACTTCCTCTTTTGTTCATTTCCACAAAATGTAAGCATGATCATCTGAGAGACAAATTTTGCTTGTCTTTGCATTTAGGGGACTCTTTTGCTTGGGATGAACTGAACAGAGTGTTTGGTCTAAAGATGAAGATGGGACAATTCATACATTACATACTGAAAATACAGGAGCATGGGTTGCAAATGCTTCAAATACAAGTAGCTTCTGAGTTGTTTTCTTCTTTTTTGTGCTGCCTCAGGTCAGATTTCCAGGTTATTTTGCACTGTAAAAGGATGATTGATTGTATTAATAGTAACTGTCAGTATAGGAGACTACAGATTCCTGCTCTCTTTTTTTGTACGCCAGCAACTGTTACCATGTAAACAGAGATTACTAGAGTTATGATGTGGAGCATGCTTTTAAAAGAAGTGGTCAAAAAAATCTCCAGGTGTTCTAATATTCCGGATACTTTTTTTTGACAATATAGAGGACTATTTTAGCTTTCATTGCCTCTACGTCTCTGGGTTTTTTTTTGTTCCTACACAACTGTCTTTTCCACAAAAAAGTGGTGATGGCACTTGATGTTGTTCTAATACCTGCTGGGCAAAGTCTCATCTACTAGACTTGTAGGTTTTTGCCATTAGAGGTCCAGGGTAGAAAACCGGGTTCCTTGATAGCCTGTCCACCTATTAGATCTTTTCTGTCTGATTTCCCACAACATTAGAGAAAGTAGGACATTTGTGTTTTTACAAATTTTGTGGAAATATGCAGTGTGGTAAAAGAGAGTTTACCCATGCCTACACTCATGGCAAAAGGGCAGTATGACTTCTCTGAGAATCCACGGAAGGATGCCTGGTAACTTGGTGCTGACAGAATCTTCGGTTGGGTATGGTAGAAACCAAAGCTTATTATAAGGTTCACTTCCTCATAGATGTCTGATAGTTGAGCTTACAGTATACAGTTGTGTACAACTTTTAACAATATAAGTGTCAAGTAGAAATTATATCTCATTAGTTCTAGGGCTGGTTTTTTCATGGCTTATTGTTTGCAGTCCTCAAGTTGAAGTAGATAAATATGCACTAATTGATATTTTTGAGGGGCATTTGAGGGAAAGTAGCTGAATAAGTCCAAAACCTCAGGAAAGGAATTGCCCTAAATTTCCTCATTAATTTGAAAGCTTAGGGAAAATTACTGTGTGTCATTAAATATTGTTGTAGGTAAAATAAAAATTGTCTCTCTTTTAATTCTTTGTGATGTCTATAATTCAGACCATCAAGCATCAAGAAAAGTTTTGTGGGAAAATCACAGAATCATAGAAACATAATATGGTTTGGGTCAGATGAGGACCTTTAAAAGTCATTCTGTCCAATCCTTTTGCAGTGAACAGGGACGTGTTCAACTAGATCAGAGCCCCATTGTTATTCAGAGTTGTTCAGTGCCCCATTGAAAGTGACCATGAATGTTTCCAGGGATGGGGCATCTACCAGCTGTTCTGTTCTGAGAGTTTCACCACCCTCATTAAAAAAAAAAAAGTCTTCCTTACATCAAATCTGAATTTATTGACTAAAACAATTCCCCCTTGTCCTGTGATTACAGTCCTTTTAAAAAGTCTCTTTCCAGCTTTCTTTTAAGCCTCCTTCAAGTATTGAAAGACCACAATGAGGTCTCCCTGGAATGTACCTTTCTCAGGGGGAACAACCCCTACTCTCTCAACCTGTCCTCACAGGAGAGTTGGTCCATCCCTCTAATCATCTTTGTGGTTTCCTCTGAATCCTCTCCAACAGTTCCATGTCCTTCCTGTGCTGGTACCCCAGAGCTGATGCAGCACTGCAGGTGGGGTCTCAGCAGAGCAGAGCAGAGGGGCAGAATCCCCTCCCTGGCCCTGCTGCCCACACTGCTCTGGATGCAGCCCAGGACACATTTGGCTTTCTGGGCACAATGGTAGGTCATGTCAAGCTTCATGTCCACCTGTATCCCCAAGCCCTTCTCTGCAGGTCTGCTCTCTACCCCTTCATTCCCCAATATGTATTGATACTGGGTTTTGTCTCAATCCTTGTGCAGAACCTTGCACTAAGACTTGTTAAACCTCATGAAGTTCACGTTGTCACACTTCTTGATCTTGTCCAAGTCCATCTGATTTGGATAAAGTCAGCCTTTAGTCTGACAAATGTACTATTATATATTATGTAAATATGATACTATTATGTTATTTTTATATACTAGTCAAACTAGTCTGCCATTTTTTGTGGTGATCATAAGCTAAATTCCTTCATTAAAACGTGAACAGGTGTGATACAGTATTTGTACAGCTGTCAGGAAAAATGATCTTAGCCCATGTATGGGGTTTCCCTATGCATTGTTAAAGCTGGTAGCATGATGACAGACACAACCTTATCTGCCTGGTAGAGTTATAAAAATTCCTTGGCTTGTTACTGTATGATACTGTGATTTAAGACAAAGATATCACTAAGTAAAATCAATATAATCTGCATTAAATATATTATGATAATTAAATGACAGATTATAAACGTAACTGTAACTTGAAGATGATCATCCAATTGTGGATTTTTCTAGTCTTTTAGAAGTCTGTTTTGGTTCAGTGCTGTTCAAGGTATTTGTGATCTGGAAAAAAGTTTGAAGTCGTACAGATAAAAATTATATACAACACAGAGGTTTAGCAGTGAAAAATAAACAAATTGCTTACAAAGGCTGATCAGGATCTGAGAAGAATGTACTTATTTTTCTAGCATAGGTTTTAGCACAGCCAAGATCAATGCATGTCTAGGAGTGAAATAGTTTGCTGTGTAGCAGTATAAACTGTATCATACAAAGCAGTCTATACTGCTGAGAAGAGTATGTTTGTTTTATCCTAGAGAATGTTAAGCTCCATTTTTTAATTTATCTGACAAGAGAATTAAAATAATACTTGATCAGTCTACGCATTCCCAGACAATAAAAGGGTTTGTAATAGATTGGGCCTTTAAAGGGAAAAAAAAAAAAGCAAAAAAAAAAAGCAGCAGTATATTTTGGTACCTGCAAACTATATGAATTCAAAATGTGTTCAAATGGCTTTATCTTACTTAATGAAGATATTTAACTTTTGAAGCAAAGATTACACAAGTATTTGTGGTACGTTTTGGGTCATACAAAAGCTAAATCAACACTGGATGTCTTTGTCATCTGTCCTATAGACCAAAGGGAGAAGTATGTTTAGAGGTCAAGAATCACTGGTCTGTTTTAGAAAAGTTAGGTAGACCATTGTAATGGTCCCTTATTGACAGAAATCTGCCTATTCACAGGCTCCAAAATTCTGAGGACTGGTAAGCTAGAGTAGGAAACAATGTCCTTAAATTTTTTGACAATGGAAAGGTGGATAGTCTTCATAAAATGCTTCAGTTCTTAGAAATCTGGGTGTAATAGTTGTGATGAATCCATAGGCTGTTGTTCTGTATGGCAGTTTACAATGGGAAGCGATCAAAAAATGAGATTTCAGTTAAATGTCAGATGTTCCAATAGCAGTCTTTTTAGTTCTTTTTAGTAATTTTGTAAATGAGGGAAGTATTGCAAAAGATTGTATCTACATGCAAAAGGAAGATTTTTTAATAAAATATATGCTTACAAATGTGGGTGATAAATTAGAAGTAAATTGACAACTGCACATGCAGTTGCAGATATGGTTATGTAAATCAAGCATACAGTTGTGAATGAACAAGAGAAAGTGGATACAGAATTTTGGAAGTAATGATTCTTATGTTAAGAAATAATTCACTATCCTTTTCTGAGGTGAAATTAATGATGAGCAAGTCAGAAACATTTGAAAGCTAAATCTGCAAGAACTGTGTCATTTTACTGAAGTGCCTGTTCACCGGTTGTATAGCAATTATTTGAGATTTTTGCATTTTTTAACCAACAGTAATTACTAAGTTAAGGTATGCAACTTTATTATTTCGTTTCTTTATTTTTTTACTGGTGCTCAGTGAGATGCAAGTCATGCAGAAAGAATGTTCTACTAGCTCAGATCATCACATTTTTATTGCATACTGCAATAGGATGATTTTCAAAAGTCTGACATTAATATATGGGGGAAAATATTATGAGTTGGTATTTTGCTCCTCAGCAATTGCTCCTTCCAGTCTTACTACCAAATTGAAGAAAGTAACATTCCCAGCTAGTTTTGGTGACAGATCCTCTTTTCTTGAACTTATGTACAATGATGCCCCTGTTTAGTCTTAATGCCTTTGTTTTGATGCTAACAGGTTAAATGAGTGGAAAATACATTGCTCCATCTTTGTATTTAGCTGTTTAAATAGTAAGCTTACTACACATTACTGATTTTGAATTTGGTTAGAAACTGTCTTCCAGCACTGTGAGTGAACTGTGGTGAATTCTGCAATATTTATATGAGGAGTATGAAATTTACTGTAAATTGTTAAGCTCTTCAACAGTTATCCAACAGATTAAACTTATAGTTAGAACTGGCTTTTGAAGGGGATTAGAGAGAAATTTGAAAGACAAGCTAATTCCTTGTATAAAATAAAATACTTTTATTATAAAAAATCATAAAATATGTAAATGGACTAGAATAAACAATTTATGTGTTTTTCTGTGATTTGTAAGAATTAAATGAAGTTACTGTGATACAGCAGTGAAATACAGGCCAATTTGATTTGTTTGGATATCTTTTCTTGCTGTTTGTAAGTTGAAACATAAGGGCTGAAGGAATTTAGGATTCTGGGACTTGATCTATATTACTTTTTATTAGTCACACAGTATTTGTTGAACTTAAAAGACACACAGTTTTTAACTTCTAGAATTCACTAATATACTGCTACTTCACAGGTAATGTTCATTGTCCCTACTGTTAAATTAGTTGCACTTCCTTTTCTGAATTCATTCAGACTTTTGAAGATGAGAAAAGACCTACCACCTTATTCATCTGCCTGCCAGTATAAGACCTCTCAACAATTTTATTTCTGCAGTCCTAGTTTTAAATTACTTGCACACATAACCTCTCTTTCTTCTTTGTTCAGTTTCACAAGAACTGGTGTTAACCCTGGCCACACTGCTGAGAGGGAAATTTTATGTTTTGCTTGCCTTAGGAAAGTTTGTGGCCTCAGTCTGACATGGACATACTTTTCACTGTGTTCCAAGACACTGTGCTTTTGTACTGTGTGTTGTGGAGGTGTACTTGATTCTTTTTCTTTGTTTTTTAAACTAACTTCAGTTAATGATTGAAGTGATAGTTCAGTGAGTTACACGGCTATATTTCTTCAATCCTGTCTATATTTTCCAAATAAAAAAAAAATTTTTACAGTCACATTCTTAAGTACAAATATAACTTTGCTGTTGGTTTTAGCATAAAGATGTGACCTATATGTTCCTCAGACACGTTCATTGTTTAAGACTTATTAAATTTTAGTGGCAGTTCAAAACCTCTGTTGAACATTCCAGTGTTTGGATTGCTAAAACTTTGATTTTTTCTTTATCTTTACTAGGTTTTTTAATTCATTTGTAGGTGTTCTTTCTGTTTAATTACAGCATTAAAAGTGGAGGAAAAAAGGGACTAAATTTTTAGCACTCTGATTTTTCAACTTTAAAACAGAAAAGAAAGATGTATTGTTTCTGTTATCTGAAGTGAAACAAAAAGCAATTAAAACAGAAACATTGTGTACACACTGCCCTCCAATAGAACTTAGAGAAGTGTTAGAACTAGGATTTCTTCCAATGTTAATACTGTAAAGAATATACATTGTTTATGATGTGCTGTATTGTATTTTTGCTGTACAAGTCGATACCAAAGTGGAATTAAATGTTTCTGATTATGCGTACAGTTAGGAAAACTTGAGAAGTTTGAAGTTGAGAAGAAGAGGCTTCTGATGCAGCCTCTTCTATGACCCATTGAAGGATTTTGGGGAAGACAAACAGGACTCTCCTCAAAGATGCACAGTAAAAGCACAGAAATAATGTTTACAAATTGCGTAAGTGAAATTCTGATGGGACAAGATCTGGAGAAACCTGATAAAGCTTAGAAATGACCATAGTTTTAAATTATAGACAGAGTTGTTTGGCCTCCCTTTCCTGGTATCCTCTGTGTTGTTCAGAACTGTAGGTTACTACTGTCCTTTTATGGTGGTTAAACTCAATTTTAGGGGATGTTCTCATGTGCATGCTTATCTGTGTTAAGAGTCTATGTGTAATGAGCTAGGAAAAAAGCAAGTAGTATAAATACTTTGTTAGGACAGGCTTGTGGCTGTATCTTCTGTCACTGCTACCATATGAAAGTTTTCACACACTAAAGAAAAATTTTCATATAACAAAATTTACATTGTGTAAATGCTACATTTTAGCATCTTTACAAGAGGTTTGGGAGGATTTTGTTCTTTCCTGGCTTTACGGAAATTTTATTTTCATTGTTCCTCTTGTCAAGCACAGTTTTTCATTGTTAAAAATTCTAATGCAGAGGACTTGGAGGAAGAGAGAAAGTATAAGTAATAAATACATAATTGGAAAGATCAAAAAATGTCTGCTTTTGAAAACTCTTCTTTGCAAAACTTAGTCACAGACTTAGCAGCTTGAACTGTCAGGACTGAAAACAAATACTCAACATCTTAGACCACTGTTGTAAACTTTGCAGTTCAGATGCATTTCAAGAGCTTGACTCTGAAATCTATCAGTCATTTATAAAGGAATTTATAGATTGGACAGTATAACTTGAGGAGAGACAGAAACCATTTTTTCAAAAGCAGTTCAGAAAATAATGTCATTCCAGTTAGGTGCTATTTAAAGTAAAACCTGGGATTTAGAAATATAATAATGGATAAACATTGCAATAAACCTTACTTTATAGTATAAGCTAGTAATGCAGTTGCATATTTTTTTTTGTTGTGGTATGATGGGTGTTTTTTTAAGCAGTGTGCTCAGCAAGAGGGATTTGTAGCTTCCCCTCTTCTCTTAAAATAATAAAGAGATAAAAGTAAGTCAGTGGAAGAAAATGGGTAAGTGGAGTAAACTTGAGTTATTTATCATACCATTTATCACCAACAAGGGATGTATAGACAATTTTTATATTGAACTAGTATATAGCTCCAGTAGTTCCAGCTTTTTAATGTCTCTTTCTTCCTTTTCTTTGAACTTCTCCCCTCATTTTTCTCTTGAACTGTGTAACTTCTCTTATTCTTTCCAAAATCATCTTCTTTTCCTGTTGTCATCCTCTTTAGTTTGAACCTGGTCTGTTTCTGTCTTGTCTGGTCTTTTCCTATCACAAATCCCCTTTTCCCCTCTGTACTTCTATCTAATTTTGTATTTTTTTTTAGGAGAACTGAAATCCTTTCTTTTTATTCTGTCTCATACATTTACAACCTTTATTTAAGTTGAGCACAAATTTCAGTTCTTTGGCACTCTAATCTCTTTAACTTGTTTAAGTTCTAGTGACTTACAGCTCCTGTCATCCCAGAATTGAGACTGAAAAGTGGAAACTACTTTGAGGTTTTGCCTATGTTGCCTTTACTGGAGGGTCAGTAAGAACAGTGAGGCTGAAGAGCGAACAGAATTTCTTCTGTGGTCTGTACTACATATAGATGAAATAGATGTAGTTTCACTTTAAAGTGGCAGGAAAATTGGGAGAAGAGTAGATTTTGTGTCACAGAATCATGAACTGTACCATGATCTTTGGAGTTCTGATCTTTGGCTTATGAACATGGAATATGAAAAGGAGCCAAAAGGTTTTTAGATTTTTATGAATTTTTTTAGACTTTTCCGATTTGTGAGAAGATTATTTGTGTTCCACAGTACCAGAGCAAAGTGAGTAAATATTGTTACCTCTTTTTCACTCTTGGTGGATAAAATCCCCAAAAACTAGCTGTTGTGCTTTTTGGAGCTCAAGAAAATATGTAATAGGTGTAATTGATATTCAGAATTAAAACCACTGCATTTTCAAGTGCTGTAATAAGATATAAGCACTGTTCATTTCAGAAATGTGGTTGCTCTTGACATAGTCTTCAGCAGCTTCTTCAGACGGTGATTTTTGTTCTTGCAGTTGGTGTTCCAAGTTGTTGGGCATCCAGATGGCAAAAGGTATTGAATGTACTTTGTATAGCTCAAACCTTTAATCTGTATGAACTAAAGAGTATTGTATGGAAAGTGAATACCATTTATTTCTACTTTTCTATATTGGCGAGTGTTGGCTAAGAGGGCCTGTAGAAGTGAATGGATATTCCTTGATGTGTGTGCCTCAAAATAAACTTATACTATTAAGCTATAAAATAGGTGAACTTCAGTGCATATGTTCTACGAAGAAACATTTTTCCATAGTTCCAGTAAGTAGCACTATATCCCCAGGCTTCTGTATTGTATTTCATGTTTTAGGTTGTCTTACTCCAAATATGCAGATAATTGTTATGTTTAGGAATTATTGGCGTAAATAACTGTAGTTCTTCTCAAAGAAGAGCTCCTGAGGCTATCTTGATATTCCAGGGAACTTTGGATTTCACTTTTGTCTTCGCAGAAAATGCTACAGCTATCATGACCTGAGAGAGACACTTTTATACTTTATGTACTGTTAAAAAATTGGATGAAATTCGGGTTTAACTATCAGAGTGGTAACTTTATGATTCTTCTACTTGTTCTAGGTTATATGTCTCCACACCCATCTCCACTAGGAGCCCCAGAGCATGTGTCCAGTCCAATGTCTGGAGGAGGTCCAACACCACCTCAGATGACTCCCAGTCAGCCAGGACCCATTATAGCAGGAGACCCACAAGTTATGAATCAGCCTAACAGAGGGCCTTCCCCCTTCAGCCCTGCACAGCTGCATCAGCTGCGGGCTCAGATTCTAGCATACAAAATGCTGGCAAGGGGTCAACCCTTACCAGAGAACCTTCAGCTTGCTGTCCAGGGCAAGAGAACACTGCCTGGCATTCAACAGCAGCAGCCTCCCAGTGCCTTCAACAGGCAGTCTGGTAAGTGAATCTTTGGTAGGAATCATTGCTCAGGTAATTCTCGAAGTCCTACCTGTGATAGATTAAGAAATAGGTGCTGTGCAGGGCTGTAATTTGGGACTGTGTTAAGCCTGAGCAAGTGCATAAAACACATATGTTAATATGATATTGTCAAAATAGAATACTAATAACTGAAATAGAAGTTAATTCACTCTGCGGTACTGTGTCTGTTCTGTGTTTGCCCTGCTTGACAGTTTTCGAATGTTAATTGTACTTTACTAATAGCAATTCCCCTTGTTTTTCTTATGGTGAATTTTCAGTCTCCTGTTGCTATTCTTATGGTGAATTTTCAGTCTCCTGTTGCTATGCCAGAAAATAGATAAATAATCTGTATCGAGTTGACTGATTATTTAGGTTGTTGAAAATAAACCATGTATAGTGTGTTATTAAGTGCAAAGCGTAAGAAAAAGGAAGTGTGCTTACTTTTTTCTCACAATGGTGATAGATGTTGCAGTGAGGTAAGCAAGCACATTTTGGTCCTAAGGAAACCCTTACATTAAACACCCTAAACATGTTAGTTTCTGAACCCTTCCATTACTGAGTTTGTGTTAGATTCAAAGGTTAAGATGATACTGGTTCTTAGATTTTACTAATGGCACTCTTCACTTCATTTTGGTGGATATGGCTTTGCTATCAATTAAATTTGGTTTTTTCATGAAACATGATTTCATAAGGTATATCTATTACTTTCATCAGCTATATGTATTATAAAAACCACTTAAATCCTTACTTAATGAAGAAAAGTACTACTTGCCTGAATAGACTAGCATGCTAGAAAACAATGATTTTTGAATCTTGGAAATGGCTTGTGTTTTATCAAATTTTTTTCCTCTGTCAAATTGCAGGTATTGGATTACATGCAATGAGTGGTACTGCGGCTGGACCAGGGGCTGCACCAGGGATGCCTGGACATACAACTGCCATTACCCCTAAAACATGGACTGAAGGTATAGTGGGGAAAAATAAAAAGGAAAGGTAAAAAGCTGTGCAGGAAAAGTAGCGTAAGCTCTACTGTGTCTTAAGAGTTTAATCAAGGAGAGTCTATAACCTTCTTTTCATTTAGAAGAGACCCACATGAAATTACTGCAATTTTTAGACAGACTGTACATGAAGCACCTTTTCCCAATCAGAATGAAATGTGTATGTTTTCTGAGGAACATGCATAAAACTTAATAAGTTATATTTTGAGTATGCTTAATTGCAGCAAGCTTGTCTTTCACCTTTGCTACTGTAAACAAAAGTTTTCAAATCATGGTAGAATTACATTGTTTCCTTCTGTGTGTTTTGTTCTTTTGGAATCAAATTGCTTTGAAGGATCAGTGTAGTCTTTGAGATCAAATGAACAGTGTAACTTTTTTCCCCATGTCTTCAAATATATTTGTCATTCATTGCACAGTCATTCAACTTCCCAGATTCCCTGAGAACTGGGGTTGCACAGAGATTTTTGATGGGCTTGCTTTTTTCATTCTTACAAGCTGAAATGCAGTGTACCTACATACAAAATCTACAGCTTGTTCTCAAGTTCCTTTTCTGGAGTTTGATGCAGATGTGTGAATGACAAATGGTGATCTCTATATATTTCAGGATGTTGATTTGAATTAAGGTTGATTACAAGATTGCAGGTGTACTTTGAAGTTGTTTTCCCTTGAAGTGGCTATGACTCTTGAGACAATTAAGCGGCATCTTTATTTTAGCAATGTCTGTTAATAGTGAATTCATGAACATCTGAATGCATGGGTAACTTGTCATAATGAAATTCTAAAGTCTATGACCTTTAGTTACTGTAAATGACAGGTACTATTTTCATGTTAACTGAGGTGTTGCTTTTCATGGTGATTAGAATAATTGAGTTCCTGATATTTGAAATAAATAAAATTATTAGGAGATCATAGTGACACAAAAGCTATTTATATGTGGCATATATTTCTAAATACAGTTGTAAAAAATTTCATATGGTCATCAAGTTCAGATAGAGGTCTGAAATTGACCTAGTTCTGCTTGTTGTCAGGTTGTGGTTAGATGCTTTCTTCTAACTTTAAGGATAGTGAACAAGAGGCAGATTGAGGTCTGCATTTGGAGGAAGTTAGTTCTACAGCTGTTTCATTTCTGGTAACACTAGAATTAAAAGTCCGCAGGAATAGCAAAAGAAATGGCATTCATCATAAAATTTCATGTGTTTTGTTTTTCTTTTGGTCATATATACCATATATTCCTTGGCCATATACCATATATTTCTTGCAATATATGGTATACTTGCATTTTAGTATGTCTGTTTCAAAAAACAGAGTGTAGTCTCAGTGTGCCTTTTCTTGTGATTTTGAATGTATACCTTACGTTCATGTCTTGTCTTCAGAAAGCCATCTTGATTTTCTTCCTGCTTTCCATATTTCGTGTTATGAATCAGTACTGTTCACGTTTCAGGCCAAGCCCCAGATATGAGTGTCTCCAATGCACAACAAAAGCTTCCAGCGCCAGCTCCTAGTGGGAGGCCTTCTCCTGCTCCTGCTGCCGCCCAGCCTGCTGCCACCATGCCTGGACCCTCTGTACCACAGCCCCCACCTGGACAACCTTCACCCATTGTCCAGCTGCAGCAGAAGCAGAACCGCATCAGCCCTATCCAGAAGCCACAAGGACTGGATCCTGTTGAAATACTCCAAGAACGTGAATATAGGTAAGAATGAGTAACAAGATTAAAATGATTCTTGTTTTTCACATCCTTAACTGGAACTCCTTGCAATCAGCTAGTGTAGTGGTAGTAGTGTAAAACAAAGTTTCCAGGGAAAGCTGTATTACCAAGAAGTACACAAATATCAAACCAAACAATTATTTAATTCTACCCCAAATGATGAACTAGTGAAGCATACTGGCAGTATTACAGAAAACCATCCAAGTTTAAAGAGAAACCAATTTTGTGCCCTACGTTTTCAGTATTATAAACAAAGGGAATTTGGAAGAGAACAGAGACAGCCAAAAGGCTGAAGAGTTAGTAACCACAGCAAAACCACATTTTATGAATATGATGGTATGAATATCATGGTAGAATTACATTGTTTCCTTCTGTGTGTTTTGTTCTTTTGGAATCAAATTGCTTTGAAGGATCAGTGTAGTCTTTGAGATCGAATGAGCACTATAACTTTTTTCAGACAGCCAAAAGGCTGAAGAGTTAGTAACCACAGCAAAACCACATTTTATGAATATTATGGTTTTGTCTGGACAAGCAAAGAGTGAAGAGAATAAGAAAGTCACGGGCAAAATTAGAAAAAAAGTATACCAATTTCAGAAATTGCCTCCTGAATGTTCTGTTTAGATTATGAAGTATATTTGTTACAAAGTATAGGGTAGAACATTTCTTTTGGAGTTAGAAAGAGACTTCTTCTCTCATCACAGCATCAAGGCTATTTAACAACTGACCTTGAGAATTTGCCAGGCAGAAGGATTTTGACCTGCACCTAAAATATGTTCCTGATTATTATCAGTCAGAGGAAAGTAATTGCAGTCAGAGTATTACCTGTTTTGGTTTAATGATGCATCTTGCATTGTTACTTTGAGTTTGTAGAGGAGGGTGGTAGCCAAGAGGGATGGTGATCTCACAGAAGACTGGTTTTACAACTTCTGCTTTATGAAGGTAAAACATCATGAAGCGCTTTTGGGTGTGATACCATGCCCAGAATTCAGGCCTTGATTACAGAAAAGCTATTACTTTTGTGTCAGGTATTGCTTAACTAATTCTGTCAGTGCATTCTTGTCATCATTCTGCCAGTCTTATTCATATATCCTGGGACTGAATGGCTGTATCTCTTTCAGCATGAGCAATCACTATTTTCCAGCATCTTTCTCAGAAGCTTGTAGAACACACCATTTTATGGTTTTACAGTTATTCTGACAGAAGAATTGTAACACTAACTTCAACCAAGAATCATATGGCCAGTATGATGCAACATTTTCTGCATCAATTAACCTCAAATAGTTACTCTTCCTGTGTTTTCAGCCCTGCTGTATTGCACTGTTTGTGCCAAGCTGTTATGTCTTAGTGTTCATAAACAGAGGAAAGTGAGGAGTGACAAAAAAATAAAGCTAATGCTTTTACTTACCAGAGAACCAGTATACAGATCGAGCATGTTATGTTCTAAATACACTGATGTTTTTGGCAGAGTGAGATCAAAGTTTGATAGGGATTCTCCAGCAGAAGGCTTTTATATTTTATGGGGTTTTTTATCCTAGAACATAGATGTAAGATCCAAAGCTTTTTAATGCTGAACATTACTGGTGTTTAATTTTGCTTTGAGTTCCAGAATATGTAGAACTCCTGGAAATCTTTTCATTAGTTAAAACTGTGTAAGTAACATCAGACAAAAGTTTTGAAAAAAGTAGTTTGACAGCTTCTGTGGTTTGAATGGTGCTGGATTTAGCTTTAATATAGGCAATTTTAATTCAGAAACGTGTCTTCACAATTTCTTAATAAAAATGGAGCAGAAAAAAAGCCAAAATAAACATCCTTATCCTGAAAACACCGAGGTTAGTGAAAGCTTTATGAAATAGTTGGCTCTTGAGATCTCACACTAAACTCTTTTAATAAAGGAGCATTATGCCTTGAAAACCATTTGAATTCCAGATGGATCTCTGCATCCCTGTGTTCCCCCATGGGATGCAGGGGCACAGCTGCCTCACCATGGCCTGCACCATGGGCTGTGGGGGAATCTCAGCTCTACTGCCTGTGGCCCCTCCTTCTCTACTGATCTTTCTGTCTGCAGAGTTGCTCCTCTCACAGGTTCTTACACTGCTCTTCTGTAGTCATAATTACATCTGCCCAGTAACTTTTTTTCCCCGCTTCTGAAATCTGCTATCACAGAGGCATTACCACCATTTTTGATTGGCTCAGCCTTGACCAGTGGAGGGGTCTGTCCTGGATCTGGCTGGCATTGGCTCTGCTGGACATAGGGAAAACTTCTGACAGTTTCTCACAGAAGCCAGTGCTGTAGCCCTCCTGCTAGCAATACCTAGCCATGCAAATCTAATACACATTTTTATAAAATTCTCCTTAATGCTTTCTTCAAAATAAAGTGCTGCTTTTTAATCTCACTGAATAGCTGTCTTAAAGATAATAATGCTTATAATTTAAAGTTGTTTTATTATGTTGAAAGGCTTTTTTCCACCCTCATTCTCATTGCACTTTAAAAAATAATAGACTTGGTAATATCCTGCAGATTGTACATGGTTTCTTTCTGTTATCTGCAAAGTATTTTCTTAGGTATCTTCTTTACTGCATGGCATCAATACCAGACAGGTTTGATTGTACAACCATAACCTCTGCTGTTGACTTGAGTTAATGAGGAATGGGTGTGCATCACTTATTTTGCAAAGAGATCTCTGCATGAAGGTAAATTGCTGAACTGCAAAGATTAATTTATTACATCCTTTAAATGGTGAGATTATATACTTCAAGTGATTGTAAAAAGATCAAAGAAACTTCTTTCTTTGGATTCTCTTTACCTAACAGCTGTTAACATTTTTCCTTGAAAATAACAGCAGTACAACAAACCGTGGTCACTTCCTTTGAAGACTAGAAGGTGTCTCAAGCAGTTCTTCTATTCACTTGAGTTGGAATTATTTAAAAAATCCTACTGACTACTGAAGAAAACATTATTATCATTACTCTGTTAGTACTATAGACAATACATAGAAATAGTACTTCTAGGAAAGTGTGAATGTAACCCATCTAGTTGTTATTTTCTTTATTCTTCCATACTGTAGATTTTCTTTTTTTTTTTTTTTTTTTAGGTACTGTAGATTTTCTTTTACTGTTTCTACTTCTATTTTTTCTGGACTTTTTTTAAATAGAGAACTGGTCTGAGTTACAATAAGAGTTTTCTGAGGCAGTATCTCTTCTGACTCAGAAATACTGATGTTCTTGTTCCTATTTCTTCCCTCTAATTAGGTTGTTAAAGGAAGGGCAATCACCCACCAAAGCCTTGAACTGTCATTGTTTGTAGCTCAGTGCATTTCAACATATGAAAGAAAATAGTTGAAGGAAAAGTTATCCTGGATATACTAATCTGCTGTATAATTTAACAATAAAATTTCATATGCATTCATTTCTGATCTGCTTTTTTATAAGCTCAAGTTGAAAAAAAATTGTTAGCAGTGAAATGCATATTATATGGGAGTGGACTGCATAATGTGATGCTGGTACATAATAAGCACATTCTATGAACTTCAGTTATGTTTAGACATATCTCAAGAAACATGCATATTTGGATTTTTGTTACAGATTTTGGTGATAGAAATGCAGAGACCAACCCACCTTTGGCAATTACTTGAACTTGTATTGTGTAAACTTTTATGACAGCAAGATAGCACTTTTATATGTTTTATACCTGAAGTGAAAGAAAGAAAACAATTCTGACAGAACTAAGAAGTCAGCCTTTCACTTCATGTTTGTTTGGAAATGACTCTTACAGTTAGTTATCTAAAACCATAAGGTATGTCAGGGAGAACCTAGATTAACTCTGCATGTATAGTAAAAGAAGGAACGTTTATTGCTAGCAAGAATGTAAAAAGAAATTGAAAATATGTTCAGTATTCATTTGCTATAGTAAGTTCACAACTCAGAAGAAAGATTTGGAAAGGTTGTGACTGCTCCCTTAAGGTTTCATTAAAGTCAGGGAAACGGGGTTGGCTATAATTGTTTTGTAGGTGATAGTTTCAGGAGACACACTGCAGCTATTTGGGAAGGGAAAAAGAATTAAAAATAATCGTTGTGATGCAGGATTGCATCCATGTGTAGGTAAGCGACAGGGTAGAGCATATCATTTAGAGCAGCTCGGCTGCTTTTTTGTAGGAATGTACACTAGCTAGTACATCTCTCCAAGAAACCACTTAATTTTGAAGATTTTACATCCTTAGGTGAACTAAAATATCTTCTTACTAACTGGAGTGCCCAATTGTGCAAAATGTGAGCTTTTTTAGTGTGTTATATAAACTGGAAATAGCAAAATAAGGCAGTGTCATTTTCTGAATGAAGACTTTTCTGCAGGAATAATGAACTTTTCTGGACTGAGACAAGTATTTTCAGCTTTTAATGAAACTTTGTCTAGTAAATAAAAAACTCCTCTTGATTTGTTTTTCAGCCTGTACAACAAACATTACTTACCTAATTCCGTTTTAATTTTTTACTCTCTTAAAGACACCAGTATAGTCTTCTGCCGTAATGCAGTATTACATCCTGTTTGTTGTTCCAAGAACTTTAGAATTATTCTGGTAATGCTAAAATAGAAAAAAAATAAAGTTCTGTCTATTAGTCCCTCTCTCTCTCTCTCTCTCTCTCTCTCTCTCTCTCTTGAATTTGCAAATGAATAGAAAATTAATTTCTAAAGGAAGAGTGAAGTAGAATTTGAGTTGTAGTAGCAGCTATATAGCTTTGAATATTTGATAAACAAACTTACTTTGTCCATAAAATAATGAAGTCGAATTCCAGATAGTAAGGCAAGTATGGTCTATGTCATCACTGACTACACTGCTTAAAAATAATACCCATCAAAGAAGCTTGAAAGCAGAATCCTGAATAGTATGTGTAAAATAGAATTCCCAAGTTTATTTTCTCATATCTAGTTCTAGTTGAAAAGAAAAGCCAAGGGACATTTTGATCACTTGACAGTTTATTTTCAAAGTGGAAAAAGATACCCAGTGTCATCTCTACAAAAGCCTGTTAGTTCAGAAAAAAACAGAAAAAGACAAGTAAATGCCTGAGTTAAACTGACTATTTTTACTACATAATTTTAGTAATGCCTTACAGATTTCTTGTGGTGTCTTATCCCGTTTTCTGGTTTTGTAGACTTCAGGCTCGAATTGCTCACAGAATCCAGGAACTAGAGAACTTGCCTGGTTCTCTGCCCCCTGATCTGCGGACCAAAGCTACAGTGGAGTTGAAGGCACTTAGGTTACTCAATTTCCAACGCCAGGTAATGCCATTTGAGGAAAATTTTCATAACAGTCACAGGCAAACATGTTCATGCAGCAAAGAGTAAACTGGAAAGAGATTCTGCGTTAGTGCAAAGTGTAAGCAGATCATGCATGAGAGTTGACATAACCAACAAGCGAGTCACGGAAATGTTAGATTTTATTTTGTTTTGATAATAAAAATGTGCAGCTGTTACTTTTGCTCCTTGCTTTATCTTCCATTGTGGAATGTGACCAGAACTGTGCCTTTCGAAATGAACATGACATTGGTACAAAGACAAAATAAGTTCTGGACAGACTGCAAGCTGATTTTCAGCACAGACCTTCTCAACAAATACCTCTTTCTGGACATACTTAGTATTTCCACGAATCCCCTTGTTTTAATAAAAGTTGTATGTTGGTGTTTTGTGTGGTATTTCTCTGTGATTTGTATTTGGTATTTCCACTGTGTCACAGACTTCGAAACATAACAGGATCATATGTAAAATGTATGTTGAATGTTGAGTGCCTGTATCAGCAAATTAGTTTCAGAAAAGGAATCACACTGCCAGACTGTTATGGGCCTCTTGCCATTGGCCTTTACAGCTAGTTTGGAAGAATGAAGATGAGATTTGGCAGGTCAAGCGAAATGCTTCCTGACAAAAACCTTGGCAGGAGTTGTGCCTTGGTGTCCAAGTCTTCCTTCCTTTGTACCCTTGGCACTCCTTTGTAATGAAGTTTTGTCAGAGGTCAGATGAAAAGCATAGGCTCTCCCTGCTCTACTGCTGGGACTGTGGCAAAACTGTTCCAAGCTCTTAACGTTTACCTCTTCCACCTGTCTTCTGTACGGCTGGCAGTGAAACAAATTGTCAGTTATGTTCAGGTCCAGCACTAAAAAATGTGTTATGTATGCAGTTCATTTGCATTTTATTTTGATAGTGTAACATCTTGGCTGGCCCATTTTATTGCAGCAGGACAGTTGTTACCAGCATCTTGTAAAGAGGGAAGAAATTATGATTAAAAGTAATTAATGCTTTTGACCATTCTGAAGGTTAAAGTTTTGTTTAGGGTAACAGATGCAGCTGTTGCAACTGTATCAATGCTCTATTCTTTTCAGAACTATAATGAAAAGGGAAGAGGAGACTGGGATATATTTTGAATTGTTTACTTTTTTACTCTGCCAGAACAGTGTTTAAAATTGTTTTATTAAGAGCTATTATATTTTTTTGAGTGTTTGTCTTTTCCCCCCTCCCTCCACTGGTAGTTAAGACAAGAGGTAGTAGCCTGCATGCGTCGTGACACAACGCTGGAGACAGCACTGAACTCCAAAGCCTACAAACGAAGCAAGCGCCAGACTTTAAGAGAGGCTCGTATGACAGAAAAACTTGAAAAACAGCAGAAGATAGAACAGGAGAGGAAGCGTAGGCAAAAGCACCAGGTATTTTAACTTACTAGGTGTTTGCCCCATGACAGAAATGCACCTTGCTTTGCTGCGCAGATGTTCTCTTTTACATATTATATTTATCTTTGGAGGATTTCTGATTAAAAAACTCCAAGTGCTGTGATAAGTAATTGTAAGACTGTAAGATCAGAATGCCTACATTCCTGATTTGCTAGGTCAGAGTGCCTGCACTAACTTGATTCTCTTTCTAGGAATACCTGAATAGCATATTGCAGCATGCTAAAGATTTTAAGGAGTACCACCGGTCAGTCGCTGGGAAAATTCAGAAACTTTCTAAAGCTGTGGCAACTTGGCATGCCAACACTGAACGTGAGCAGAAAAAAGAAACTGAGAGAATTGAGAAAGAAAGAATGAGGAGACTAATGGTAAGAAGTAGAGGGAGATGGTTATTTTAGTTAAAGTTATGTACTGCATCCTTTTAAAATGCTTGTATATTATCTCAGCCACTCCCATGTGTTTTCTTTGTGAAGTACTCAGTAATGACAAAAATATAAATCCAAAATTACTACATTTTATTATGTATGTTTCTGTTAATGGTAGTGTGTTACTATTGAATTTTACTTATAGCTCCTTATTTTTAAAAGTTTTTATATAGGAATACATTGGTGTTTTTCACTAGCATGAAAACTTAGCACAGCCACTTCTGAATAACAGCAACTTAATCTTTTTAACTTAATATATTAACACTTTTGTATAATTGCAGGGTTGTTGGTCCATTTTACAAATAATGGACTTTGGTTTATTTCTAGGTTTATAGTTTGGAAGATTCCAGATGATTAACCTGTTCATGGCATTACTCCACAATTTTTACATACAGTTGATGCCACATATGAAAGTACCTAACCAATAATAGTAATACATGTATTTTGAGAATGAATTGCAGTCAGTACTACCCATTTAATGCTTCAAATCATACTCCTTACCATTTCATGGTTTTTCCTTCCCTATACCCTCACAATTGCAGTTGTATCATTCTAAGAACAGAGTAAAATGGGTTCATGTATAATCATATCTCTTCAGAATTCTGTGGAACTAATTGAAGGGCTGCCTGCATTTCAGGAGTTAAAATAATTCTGGAATTCAAAGCATAGAGAGATCAGTGCGTATGTACAAGTATGTCAGGGACTTGGGGTAGAAAAAATTCTTCAAGACATTGGTTAACTATATCTTAACATTTTATTAATGTTTCACCAACACAGAATGATAGTAAATTGACAAGCTTACTTTGTAACTTGCTGGCAAAAAGCAGTAAATATCTAATAGAGGTGCAGATGCAAATGATAGTTCCTGTCCAGAATCTATCCCCACCATGAATATGGGCTGAATAGTTTAATTTTAAAAATCACCAAGTGACATGCAGAAAAAAAAATAAATATAACAATGATAGAAACTTGGAAATGAAAGCCTATGTAAAGTTTAAATTAAGAACTTTCATAAGAGAATAACAAATGTGTAGGCCCTAGAGCATTTCTTAAAATTACGTAATAATCGGTATTGTAGAGCTTTTTTATAATTGGAGATCATCATCAGCAGTTTATCTAACCTTTCTTGTAAAAATGTTAATTATTAGTAAAAAAGGAGCTGATTTTAAACAAAAGCAATATTGACATTTAGGAAATACTTCTGTGTATTGTGGGGTTCAGCTTATGTAAAATTGAACATGCAGTGTGATAAGTAATGAAGATGTCCACTGCTGAAAAGAACAAAGTAGATTTGAATGTCCAGAAATGGAACAGGATACCAATGCTTCCAGGTTATCAGTGCTTTCTCCTAAAACCTCACCAAGACTCGTTAAGCTCTTACCATACATACAGAATTTCATAGGCATTTTCAGTTCAGGGTTTTGCACCTACTGCTCAAGTAAATCCTTTTGCAAAACCAATCTGTGTGTTTTGTTAATGAGGTTATTCTGCCTATTTAGTTCTAGTCCAGTTCTAGTCTAGTCTGTGAATTTGGAATTCACAGATGTATACTATTGTTTTTTTTTAAAAACAGCATCTCCTCTCAGATGCTTGCCATGGCCTATGAAAATGTACTGTGTCTAAAACTTTTTGCATATTTTTTCAGGAATGCTGAATTCATTCCACAAATTTCCCTTAATTTACTATGATTAGAAATGGTGATTGTGTCACAGCTCATTAGTAGTACTATATATGTGTAATGCGAAAATGGGTGTTGGTGCAATTTAAAAAGATGCTTGTCAGACAAGCTTAAATGTATAAAAGAAGTACCTTGGCTAGATATTGTGTATTCAATAACATTAGAAGCAATAAAAACAACAACAACAATCGTAATGATAATTTATTTTTTCTGAAAACTTGGGGTTTGAGCATTGTAATTTTGATGGGTTGAGCATAACAATGGAATTTTGCAAGCAATTTTGCAAGCTCAGTTTGAACATTATAGTTATTCTTACTAACTGTATGCCATTCTGGTGTCTCTAGAAAAGTAGATCTCCCAGAGTGCTGTATTTTGAAGTAATCTTCTTTGAAGTATTTCTTACTCATGTTTGGTTTTTATATGGCACTGCATACTTCCTGATTTTGTTGTTTTAGCCAAAATTGAGATGGGCACCTCTGCTGCTTTTTTGTATTTTTCTGACATTCTGCATTATATCGTCACAGCACATGAAAATAATATTTCTTGCATGTCCAACACACTTACACAGTATGACAAGGATGCAGAAGTTGCCAGGATGACTCAGATAGGGTTTATCTGATGAATCCTATTTCTAATAGTGAACTCTATCAGAGATGAAATAAAACCAGAGTAGAACAGTGGTACATAAATCAAACAAAAAAAAAAAAAAAATCACATGACATCTAGAAGAAAAGGGACTGTATTCATACTGGAAAAAGGACTAAATGCAATTTTATGTCCAGCTCCTGTGTTCCTCCCCTTGGTGAGCTGCCTGCACTTTCGTGTCATCAAAAAGTCATCTCTGTAGGAGACTTACCATCTCTGTTTCAGGACATTCAATCTGCCTAATGTAGCATTGATTTTTTTTTTCCCTCCATTGCCAGTCATAACTATGGCAGACTTTCCCAGTCGTTAGTGCATGAGAGTAGGAAATGTGTAGAATCATGGAATCTCTGTCTCAGAGTGACTCAGCCTGTCAGAGGGCTCTCTAGTTGAACGACCTTCCAGAAGTGTTAACATTGAGTTCAAAACAGGTTACTCAAGGCTTTTTTCTGTCTTGAAAACCTCTAACATCAGAAATAGCACAGCTTCCCTGCCTATTCAGGTCCATCTGAAGTGCAGCCCAGCCCTTGAGCATATTGACAGATAGTTTCATGTCCTCTGCAAATTTGACTGAAGTGCCTTTGAATAGTTGTGTTAAACACAACATGATGCAGGGACCCCTGTGGTATGGCTCTTCATACTATCTTCAGATAAAGTATGACCTCTGACACCTTGCAGTGGGATTTTGGGTGTATTGGGGAATGACAAGGTGAGCAGGACCCAGCAATTTGCACTTGCAGACTAGAAAGCCATAGACTACAATATAAGCCGAGGCCAGTGATACAGCAAAGTGCCCTGCCCTTGAGTCACAGCAACCCTGCTACAGGCTGGGGCAGAGTGTCTGGAAAGCTGCAGAGCAGAAAAGGATGTGAGACTGTTGGTTGACAGCAGCTGAACATGAGCCAGCAGTGTCCAGGTGGCCAAGAAAGCCAATGGCATCTTGGCCGGTACCAGCAGTAAGTGGGGCCAGCAGGAGCAGGGCAGGGATTGTTCCCCTGTACTCAGCACTGGTGAGGCCGCACCTCAAATCCTCTGCTGAGTTTTGCGAACCCACTCGGAGAAGGATATTGAGGTGCTGGAGCACATCTGAAGAAGGGCAAAGGAAAGGTCTAGAGCACAAGTCCTATGAGGAGCAGCTGAGGGACCTGCAGTTGTTTAGCCCAGAGAAAAGGAGGCTCAGGGCAGCCCTCATTGCTCTGTACAGCCATCTGAAAGGGGATTGTATCAGGATGGGGTTTGGTTTATATTCCCAGGTAACAAGCAAGAGGACAAGCAGAAACGGTCCCAAGTTGTGTGGAAGGTTTAGATTGGATTTTACAACAAAGAAAGTACTTCTCTGAAATGGTTGTCAAGCATTGAAACAGGCTGCCTGGGGAAGTTCAGAAAGCATGTGGATGTGGTGCTTGATGACATGGTTTACTGGGGGACCTGACAGTGTCAAGTTGATGGTTGGACTTGATATATTTGGGATCTTCCAATCTTAATAACGATTCTGTGGTTCTATGAAAGTATGGTTAGAGTAGGTATTAGGAAGAAATACCTTACTGTGAGAGTGGTGAGACACTAGAACAGATTGCTCTGAAAAGCTGTGGATGCCCCATGCCTAGAAGTGTTAAAGGCCAGGCTGGATGTAGTTTTGAGCAGTGTGGTCTAGTGGAAGGTATCCCTACCCATGGCAGGGGAATTTTAACTAGATGGTCTTTAAGGTCTGTGCCAACCCCCTATGACGCTGTGACATACTGATAAAAATAAATTACTCTCTGGGCCTGATCATCCAACGAGCTCTTTACCCATGTAGCTGCCCCTCTGTGCAGATCATAATGACCTAAGATAACGCTTTCTTACTGACATAGCAGTTAGATGGTGTGCATTCAACATAATTTCTGTCATGATTGACATCTCTTTTGTGTCACTAGGCTGAAGATGAAGAAGGCTACCGTAAGCTGATTGATCAAAAGAAAGACAGACGCCTGGCCTACCTGTTGCAGCAGACAGATGAGTATGTGGCTAACTTGACTAACCTGGTATGGGAGCATAAACAGGCACAAGCAGCCAAAGAGAAGAAGAAGCGAAGGAGAAGAAGGAAGGCAAGTAGTTACAGCTGATATTTTTAAGCCATTTCTTCTTCAAATCCAATTTAAATGTTGATAAATGTGGTGATGCCTGATTGTCATACATGTATCAGAGTGTCTAAAATAATCTATACCACCAAATTCTTAATTATGAGGGAACTCATTTCTCTCTCTATTGAAATATATATATATGCTCAGAAGAAAGTGATAAGAGGCAGGATTATAAAATTCTTAGCTACTTATCTCCTCATAATACTAATTTGCTCATAAACTTTGTACAGGTAAAAATGAGACAGATGTGTAAGTTAGGATAATGTACCCAAAAGGGGTGCAATTTATCAAAATTTATGGCATATTCAGGGAAAAAGATGGCAAGAGTCTGCTTTGTCTAGCTGTCTCATCCAGGGCACCTATTTTAGACCTCCACATTATATACTTGGTAAAGTCCATTTTGTTAGGACCATTGAAAATGGCTAAGAAACTTGGCTAGGTTTATTATAGTAAGTGGGTATTTTGCCAGTGATGTTGTTCATTGTACATTTTTAACCTTTAAATGAAACTTTACAAGACTTTTCTTTACTTTTCTTCATATGAAATATTTTACCCTGCAAGAGAAAGTTATTGAAATTGAACAGTGCAAATTTCAAAAAAATAATCCCATGTGTGAAATAGTGATTAAGAAACTATTTGTTATTTTTTACCTCAGAGTACCTTTCATCTCTTGCAGAATATGTAAGAGGATTTTTGTAATCCATTTCCATGCCTGGTCTGCTACTAATTACTGCTACAAATACAAGCACTATGTTTATAGGGTTAACTAACAGTACTGGAAATATGCTAAAAACAACCAGCATGGAAAAAACACTGATCTTGGACATGAATGGCATAAAAAATAGTACATGTTTTTTCCTGCTCTCAAAATAACTGTATTCCTGAGAGTATGTTCTTAACATAGAAACAAAAACATGTCTGCAGAATGAAGATGTAATGTGGATGGGGCTCTTGGCCTGTATTACCAGTGAGAACATGCCAGATTTAATGTATCTAATGCACAGTAGAGATAATCATTATTGAGACAGCAAGTGGAGTAACTGCATTGCTGTAATAACATAAATAAATACATATTCCTTTAATTGTCCATATATGTGTTATGTTTCTATGTCAGTTTAGCCTAAGTATGTATGAGAAACAGCATGATTTTCTGGCTGTGTCAGTAAAGACATAATTTTCTGTTCCTGAAGTTGAAAGAAGATATGTCCTGTAAATATTCAGTGTTTATCTCACCCTAAAACCTAAGGGAAGATTAGCAAAAAAAAGAAAAAAAAATGTTTGCTCTGTCTTGGTATCTGCATCTTTTTGTTTGTAATTAAGTTCTTTCCAGCAATGTTTTGCTCATCTGTGAAGGAAGTAGGAGTTCTCACAAATATTACCCTTTGTTTTAATCTATAATTATATTAATTTTTCATTCCATGAAAGTGGAACACATTGCAATTAGTGGGCACTGTGTCTTTTTTCCAAGTCATACACTTCCAGTTCTTAGGCTTTTATGTTTTGTAATCCATAATAAAGTTTAACCTACTAATACCTGTAGTTAATGTTTTGTACTTACAGAAAAATGAGAAAAGACAGTTCTTAGGATTTTCTCCTAGTAATGGCAGTGAGGAAGTAGATGATGAAGAAATAATTGCCAGACTCATTATAGAATATCCAAGTGAACCTTATATTCTTAGTAGAATAAAATTTGAGATTACTCCATTCCTTCTTTGGGATACAGTTTCTGTAATCTTCATGATGGATTTTCCCTTTTGTTTCTTTCATATTCCTCTGTTTCTGTTTTCTGTCTCTAGCTTCCTACTGTAGTCATGTATAAGAAAAAATATTCCATATGAGATTTTCATCTTCTAGGCTAGTTCAACTTGCTGTGCAGCTTTTCACTTTATTGTTAGTAGTTTTTCCTGACATTATGCAGAGAATTAACAAAGTGTGTCTTCTTACTTTTTAATACTGAGATTTCCCCAATTCAAGGGTTAAGTTGTCAATATTGGAGATCTGTTTGCCTGGTCCAAAATAAAAGTGCAAGATGTCTGTCGTTATTGACATTTATTTTCTTTGTGATATGTTCTTCTGATTTCCAAAATTTTTAACTGTAGGTTATTAATGTTCTTACAGCAGGGTATGATTTCTAAAGAGTGAACAACACTGATGCTTACTGCTTGTCTGTAATTTGAGTTGTAAGGTTCTTTTC
The DNA here is from genome assembly GCF_026979565.1 of Vidua chalybeata. Classification (NCBI taxonomy): domain Eukaryota; kingdom Metazoa; phylum Chordata; class Aves; order Passeriformes; family Viduidae; genus Vidua; species Vidua chalybeata. Next base: position 23,892,464 of record NC_071570.1, on the reverse strand, counting down.
CATTGCCCAAGCTATAACAATCTTTATGTATTAGACAACATTCTCTAGTGTAAAAGAATGGATCCCAGCCCTAGTTCATCCAGGGAAAAGGTATCCTCAGTTAATGTAGTGTATTCAGCCCAAGAGTAGATACATGTTTTCATAATTTATCCTGCCCTTGTGTTTATTTAAAATCTTCACTTCTGGTACAGTTCTTTTCTTTGCAGTAATCATACCTGCTGCCCAGAAATGCTGATGCAGGCAGCCTTGAAGCTTGTATTAATTTTTGTTCCTACTGAGCATCAGCTGCTACATGTTCATTTCAAGTACATGCTTTAGATAATGGAATTTAGTGACAAAGAAAAAGGCTGAAGTATGATCTGAAGCAGATATTAAGGATTATATCAATATTGAGAAGTGCAGCTATTCCTCAAGTATACTTCTTAAAAAAAAAAGGAATAACTTGATAGTCTGTATTGATCACATGCTTTAATAATACTTGGAAGTTTTTTATCTCTAAAACACAATTTAAGAGATCACTTTTTGTTGTTAGTCTATTCTCTTAATATTAGTATACAAAATATTTTGCTGTAGTACTACAAACTCAGCAGTGTGATATAAGGACATGCTGGAAAATGTCCTTTCTTGCTCAGAATTGTTTAGTAAAGTTTGAATGCAGAAGTAAACTACATGACTTTCTTTTTTCCTCATACTTTGCTGACATTTTTAACTAAGGTAAATGAGGATAAGCCTTGAAGAAGATACTGGTCATTTCTCAGGTTGGTGCCTGGAGAAGAAATAATCTAGTTTTCTCCAGTGAAGAACTCCAGGGTTCCTTTTGTTTCTAATTTGAGTAAGGTCTACATATGATGGGAATATAGTACAAAAAACTCAAAAAATACTCATTCTAGTTAGTTGTCAGACCAAAAGACCCAAAATATATACCCAAGATAAAAGTGCCTTGCATGAATGTGCAATCTGTGATGTCTGCTGACACCTTTAAAATGTAGATTAAAGCAATTCAGAGGAAATTAGTAGTAAATAATGTGAAAAACATTTACTAATTTATTTGCATTAGAATAGCCTGAGCTTTAGGTCTGAGCTGGAAATTGAGTGGGCCAGCCACTCCTTAGATTTATATAATTGACTGAATAGGTACCCTCCTTACATTAGTAAATGCTTTTTGTGTTTTTATTGCTCTGGGCCTATCTCTGTCTATATCCATCCACACCTTCAATAACTTGAATCCCAGGCTGTTCAGAAATAAGTGAAACATATTCATGATCCAAAATGTTTACATCAGATAAAGTATACTTTCTGTACTTTTAATCTGACTGTAGTATATATCACTTCTTCATTTGTTGTAGAAAGCTGAAGAAAATGCGGAAGGAATGGCATCTGGTCTTGGTCCCGATGGAGAGGTATGAATTTTACAAGGTGTTGGGTTTTTTTCTTCCTGTTAGTTTTCGGTTTTTAAAAAATACAACTTTCCAGTGATTATTCTGGATTATGTATCATGGCTATAACCTCGAAAAGAGTTATGATGACAACTGTTCTAAGAGCTGTTGTGTATAAACAGAAATAATAATTATGTAGGTTAATGTTTATGCTAGCCTTTCAGTATTCCTAAAATCAAAGACTAAAATGAAAACTATATTGAATGTATCACTGAGTGTGATGAAGTCTGACTCTCAGTTTTATAATGTGCTTACAGTAAATATTTTGCTTGCAGTCTATATACAGACACCTTACTTTCTAGTTTGAGCTCATAAACACAATATAGTCTTATCTTCTCATATTTATAAAAAATACATTGTTGACATTGAATGTAATTACCTTTCAGTCACAGACTGAGTACAGTGTTATGATGGATCAAGACATCTGAAAATTCTTTCCTCCTCAGAAGCAAATGGAAATTAGTAATTTTTTTGTGTCATTCTTCAGATAATATTGTTCATTCAGTAGCAGAGCATATGCTGCCTCATTCAGAGCTCTTCCGTTAGTGCAGTTTCTCTATTCCGCTTCATTTTTATATAAAGATTTTAGAGTTGTATTTGTTTTACTTCTGCTCTCTTTTTATACTTGAAAGTGATAGTTATGCTAGTATAGTTAAGAGTTATAGCAAAATACTTTATTTGCACAAGGAAAATGCACATAACATTCCTGTAGCTTCAGTATTAATGGAAATTGGCTGTGTTTTGTACTCTGTCAGTCACTGTTTAGAACTGTTCAGAATTAGTTTTTCTTGCTCATATGTATCTATTTGGAAAATATTCTTGGGTATAAAAAGTATTAGAAGGCAAAAAGTTTTTGTAGTAAAAAAATCTGTGATTAAACAGGGCAAAGAAATAACATAAAGAGTGATTATGCTATTCTAGTTTTGTTGCAACACAGATAAGTAAGAGATTTTATTCTTACAGGTGTTTCATCAGCTTAGTTGAAGAAGTTAGGACAGTGAGTTTTAAAACAGACCTTTACTTAGAAAGTTAACTAAATTGCTGGCTCTTGTTTCTCAAAAAAAAAAAAAAAAAAGGCCGTAAAGTCACTGTATGTTTTTTGTTACAGATGTCTCTTGGTATAAACAACAGGATTAAAGGCGTATAAGAATACATACCTTGTGTCTTGAGTCACAAAAACCAATAGCATGTTCTTTTCCATGTTGTTCTTGTTAATTTACTTGGGATACTGGGATGTATTTGTGGATGTCACATAGAATATGTTACACACAGAAATACCGTGACCCAGTGTTTGCTTAGTGGGAAAGTGTGGCATCTAGTAACAAAACTTCACTGGTTGTTCAGTACTGGAATTTTGATTGTACTATTAGTTCTTTTTATTATATAAGAGAAGTATGAAGTTCAGTTGCCTTATATGGTAAAACGTTACTTGAATTTTTAGCCCATAGATGAAAGCAGTCAGATGAGTGACCTTCCAGTCAAAGTTACTCACACTGAAACAGGCAAAGTTCTTCTTGGACCAGAAGCACCCAAAGCAAGTCAGCTGGATGCTTGGCTGGAAATGAACCCTGGGTAAGTAGTTAGTATATGAAATAGACTCTTTTTTCTGTTTGCATTGATGTTTTTCATGTTACACTCTCTTGTTTACCAATTATATTCCTGTTTTAATATATTGTATGTAAGCTGAGTAGGAGATGAACTGAACCTATTAGTTCCCCTTTTAACTGTAATTCACAATCTTTCTGTCATTTTTCTACAGCTACGAAGTTGCTCCCAGATCAGACAGTGAAGATGAAAGTGGCTCTGAATATGAGGAGGAGGTATATATCTTTAAAAAGAAATACTGTGACAATACAGTAAAAAAACAAGTACTTATTTCATATTTCATTTTCCTCTTCTTCATAATGAAGAGAGGGGAGGTGATAGCAGATGTGCAGGTGCTTTAAGACTCTTATGAACAGGAAAATTGATTGATTCTGTAATTCTTGATTTCTAGTATTTGTTCTTGATATACTCTGTAAAGGCCTAACTGGTAATTGTGGTTAGGAAGAATAAATATTTTACTCTGATTATGAATGGTAGTGAACCAGAGAATTGAGCAGGTTCCTGTTTTAAAATACATCTCAGAAAATGCTGCATTGTGGCTTTGTGCTGAATGAAATTAACATCTTCAAGGTTTATGCATTGACGGTTTTATAGGCATTAAAATATCATGGTTACAACTTGTATGTTATGTTTATTAAAATGTTAGGGATTATGCCAGAGATTTATATTCAGACTTCTCAGTATTTGATTCAGTATTTGGATGGTGATTTAAATACTGTTACTACAAAAATTCTGGAAAGAATCTTATAATTAACCCACACAAAGATCCCAGCCTTGCAGGGTCATTATATTACAATGAATAATGAATAGTGGTAATTGCATAGCATTTTCAGATCAGTACTTTCTAAAGGAGAACAGAAGTGAGGAATAGAGAAAGACCATGTTCAATCAACAACCATGTTCAATCAACAGGGAGCAGAACTAGGTATAGTACTCAGATCTCCTAAGTTTAGCAGTCTTTACACTACTAGACCAAACAACCATTGAAACTGACTGGACAGTATGATGTTATGGTGTGTCTTTGTAGGAGTAAAGTCTGGTAATGTAATTCTACATGTCTTTTAGTATTAAGGTTGGAGAGAAGGGCCTGATACCGATCAGATTTTAGAATCTCACTTAGTGAGATTTTAAGTTGTTCGCTATCTGCTGCAACTGTAGCCCAAAGTTCTTTCAAAAAGAGTAAAAATAACTGGTTTTAAAAAGTTAAGAAACTAGAGGCCTAAATCAGTAGTACTTGGCAGTATTTTAAGCCTTATTAATTTATCAGACATTTAGAATACAACATAAAAATACACATGGTATTAGAATATTCTCCATGAATATGGTAGTCAGAGAAAGCCTTTGGAAAGGAAGATCATTACAGGGGAAAATAATTTTTATTTCAAAGTATTATGACTTCCTGCTAGTTAATGTATGTCAAAAGTTATTTTGTTATGCTGCAGTGCAATTTTATTACAGAATAGGTGTGAATTGAACCTTATGATTCAGATGTCTGTTGTAAAACACTGACCAATGAAAGCTACCAGTATGAGAATGCTGACTATGACGGAGGAACACGTTACACCTCCCAGCACTTCTGTTCTTTTTCTCTGTTCTGTAGGATGAGGAAGAAGAATCAAGCAAATTAGAAACAGATGAGAAGATACTCTTGGATCCTAACAGTGAGGAAGTTTCTGAGAAGGATGCAAAGCAAATCATTGAGTGAGTTTTCCTTAACTACTGTTTATTAGGAACTGTGATTTCTAACAGTGGCGTTTCACAAGAGTAGCTTTCTCTAGATTAGAGTGATTTGTTTTATTTCTCTGGTATAAATACCTGCAGGAGAAGGAAAATGATCATTTAATTGTATTCTCTTCATAATCTTGCACTCTTTGGTGTACTTACCTCACTCACAACTGAGGACTTGAACAGTTTCTTTAGACATGGTCAAAAAATACTTTTTTGTAGGAATACACTCGAGTTCTTTTTCTGCTTTCCAGGACAGCCAAACAAGATGTGGATGATGAATATAGCATGCAATATAGTGCTAGAGGGTCTCAGTCCTACTACACTGTTGCTCATGCTATCACCGAAAGGGTGGAAAAGCAGTCTTCCCTTCTCATTAATGGCACATTAAAACATTATCAGGTAAGAAATCATTAAAACAATAAAATACCTAAAACTTCGAATTATGCCCAACATTTCAGTGTGATATTTCAAATGACAAACTGAAAATTTACAAACTGAAAAAATAAGAAGGCTCTAGTAGGTTAGAATTTGGAAGTATGGACAAAACAATGATACCTGTCACAGATAATGTTACATATATCCTCCTTGAATAATACAAACTTTTTACAGCTACCTCTACCTTTTCTTCATTGCAGGTAAGTAATATTTTGATTTTGGTATCCTTCTCATTGACTTGTAATTTCATTTCTTACTGTTTTAATTGTGTTGGATTAACAGTATTTTCCTCCTTCCAATAGTTAAAAGTTTAGAGTTTTATTTTTTAATTAAGGTCCTAACATTTTGGGGCAATGATAGATATAATTTGAAAATAAGAAAAATATTTTGCTATGGAGGTTGGTGTCAAATGTTCTTCACAGACTTTCACTGGATTTAGTAACCAAGACCTTTGGTATTTTGATATAAGCTAGATTCATGTGTGATTGAAAATGACCTTGATGCATATTTGCTACACTTCTGCTATCACACAACTTTCTAGTAAACTCCAATAAGCTGCATCTTATCTCTAGCCAGAAGATTGTTTGTGTGTGTATATATATATCTTTCCACATAAAGAATAATGATGTAAACAAAAGAGCCTCAATTCTGAAGCAACTTTGTAGGTGGGACATACAGTGACACTACAGATGCCAGTCAGCTCTTGATGACTTAATAATAAATATGGATCAGTCAACATGTATGTAAGGCCAGTAAATTTGCAACATTATTTTGGCTACTGTCTTGCAGGGACAACAGACAATGCCTCAAGTGTGTATTGTAGAATTTTCCCTCTGAACTTTCTCAAGCCACCTAACTTTCTGCTCTCTCCATGCATGGGGCAGACCAAAACTCTGGATATGAGAAGGAGAAACTTCACACATCCATCAGTAATGTGATACACACATTTGGAAATCTGTCTGACAAGGGAATAGTGCTTTTTAGCAGTGTTCCTTGCAGTGTGAAATTCTGTTAGATAGACATTGCTAAGCTACAGAATTCTGGCTTCCTTCCAGCTCTGGAATTTTATACACAAGGCATATTTGGACAGAGGTGGCCTACTCTTGACGTGAAGTTTTGGACGACAAATACTAAGTAGACACATGCTACAAGAGCTTTAGCATACCAGTGATACAGTTGGCAAGTATGAGGCTTTGTGTTTTGTGCGGTTTTGAGGAGATTGGTTTTGAAAGATTTTAATTGACACAGGCAAATGTAATGAAATAGACACAGAAAGTTTTAGCATTTGAGAGTGTTGAAATTGAGGAACAAATACCTGCTGTGTTGTTTATCAGTCTTACTATGAGTGCCTCTGTTGCTTTCTGTGCAGTAGTAAAACCTTTCTACATGAAATCTGACTTCATCTTACAGAGTGTTTTAAACAGGAATGGTATTTCCATGTAAAGACAGACAGGGGTCTCCATGCATATAATAATACTAAAGGAAATACAGCTTGAAAGTAGACAGGGACATCAGAACATTAGTTCCATACTGCTGATTTATTATTAATTATTTTTGTGGGTTTTAAATAACTGAAACTCCTACTCTTCATTTCAGCTCCAGGGACTGGAGTGGATGGTTTCTCTCTATAATAACAATCTGAATGGAATTTTAGCAGATGAAATGGGACTAGGAAAGACAATACAAACTATTGCTCTCATCACTTACCTGATGGAGCACAAAAGACTCAATGGCCCCTATCTCATCATTGTTCCCTTGTCGTAAGTAATGGGTCTCATTCTGGCATTATTGTCCTAAGCATTGCAGATTGTTTTAAACCAGAAAGTAAAACACTTGATTCTATTAATTTTGGCAAACTGTATTGAATTTACTGTAATTCACTTGTAAGCCAAAAGAGGGAGATATTTTTTCTTTCCAATTACATGCATGCACTTCACCTCTCAGCTTTTAACTCTGATAATAAAATCTCTTGCTTAATTCTTTAAGCAGCTGGTGCCTCATCTAATACCATGCAAGCATGGTTTAATGACGTTGATCTTTTAAGTACTGTATAGGTAGTTCTGGATATATGTAGCCTTGATTGATAGACACTTTTGTCAGCTGTGCAGATTGATTGTTTATTGTGCTGCACCCCTTTTGCTTTTTCTTAGCTTTCCAAAATGATGCTTGTTTCATAAATTCCTTTTAATGCAATTTCCTCTCTCCAAAGGTCAGAATGATTTGAATAAAAAATGTCAGTCATTGTAGAAAGCTTATAGGATGTTGAGGAGTTGTTACCTTATTTTTATGTGTACTTGACTTGATTGATATTGAGAGGTTCCCTGGCAATTTCATTAGCTAATTTGTCCACCAATTGAGCATGCAAATTTGTTCTAGAATTAGGATAAATTTGATTTGTGGCCATCTCTTGATTTCTTTTGAGGTGTCCTGTCTTCTGGCTGTGCTGCAGTAGTAAGTGATTAACCAATATAAATGCCACAGGTGTGCTTAATTTTATGAATACAAATTATAAGCTTAGTTTGAAAAGAAACATCTGGGAGAAGATCTATAAAACAAAAATAGTGGGAGTGTTACTAATGTCAATTTTCATGTGGGCACAGTAGAAAATCTGATTTATTTTAAGTACTACAGTGTTTTTTTAAAAAAGTGAGAGGAGCTGAAAGTTCTTTCTTTTATAGATTTTAAAAGCTTCCTTTCTCTACCTTTTCTACATTGCTAGTATTGTTGCCATCATTGGTCCATTAAGAAGGGAAAAAAAAAAGTAAGCAGCTGAAAAACCTCAGGGTTTTATTTTTGCTGTTGTCTCATTATAGCAATTTACTTCACTACAGCAACTTTTTTTGTTAGGATCAAACAGCAGAAACAGTGCAAGAATGGATCCTCATAGTAGTGGCTGGTGGCACTAGGAGTAGTTCTGCTTGAGTAGAGCACAGATAAAGTCTATTATCAGTTTCATTGGGCTGTATTTGAAAAGCTGTAGTGTCCATTTTTGGATGATGAATCTAGTATAGAGGAACTTGCAAATCTATTTTTTGTCCAGAGACGCTGTTCTTACCGTTACTATGTACCAAAATATAAAGGTGCATGTAAAACACTACTTCTACTGGTTTCAAAAAGGGCCCTGTATATAGGTTGAATGAGTGTTTTACACTTCTTTTCCGGTTACTTCCTTACCCCTAATCTAAACCCGAACCCCAGGATGCAACAACTTCCCTCTGAGATGCTTGTATTTTATTGCAGTATATAAAGTGCACTTCTAAAATATGTTGTTATTTATGTGGGTTGATTACATAAAATCTTTTGAAAAGCTAGCAACCACTTGGAAACACTTAAAAAGTTTGATCTGCAGATGATGAAACATGTTACTTTTTCTCTATAATCTCTATAGGACTTTATCCAATTGGACATATGAATTTGACAAATGGGCTCCTTCTGTGGTGAAGATATCTTACAAGGTTTGATTTGCTTTTTATATGACTGTAGAACTGAAGGAATGAGAACTAGAGACAGTTTTTCCTCTGTCACTGCAAGTTTTTTAATTATCTGTTCATCAGGTTTTGTCATGTACTAAGCAGTGTGAGTTAGCCATACTAAGACTATAATAATATGAAAGACTGTAGAAGTAAAACAACTGTAAATCATTGTACAAAATGCAGAATAAAATTGTTACTTACCACATTTGCAAGGCTTCTGCTGAGAGTCACAAATGGTAACTACCTAGCATTTTATTCCTAGCTAAATACTTTATTGTGTGGCTCCTGTAGTAGTGATGTAGCCAAGCAATTTGTAGGGAGACCAGATGACTGGCTTTATATTTCTGTGAGCCCCATCAGGAGCTTTACAGTCTAGCAGAGGTTTAGGGAAGGCACTTGGAGAAGGTCTGGAATTATGTCAATGCATTATTTACAGGATGGTAGGATTGCAGGTTCATCTGGTTGCTTATTATCTGCTAATTCATAAAAGCTATGGTTTTTCTTCATCAAAGTAAAGAATAACAATTCACACGTTTCTGTCTTTTAGGGTACACCTGCAATGCGCCGCTCACTTGTTCCTCAGCTTCGAAGTGGAAAATTTAATGTTCTTTTAACTACTTATGAGTACATAATAAAGGACAAACATATCCTTGCTAAGGTAATTTTAACTATTATCTCTCTACAGCAAGACCCGTTCACCTTCAAGTGGTGCATACCACAAAACAAGTTTTTTTTTTAATGGGGAAGTTCCCAGTTCTGTCCTTCAAAGAAAGTTATCCCTTTCATTTACATTTCTGTTTCTCAGTTTATGATTGAACTTCTCAGTCACAGCTATCCCTTCTGTAAACAGTAGGATTTTCCTAAATGTGTCAAGGGCACTAATTTCTTTGTGCAGTTCTGTCAGTACTGTATCCTGCCTGTCTTTGGAAGAATGTGACTTTTCTCACCTCTGCATAATATTCAGCCTAATCTGCATCAGGGACTTCTAACTTTTTCTGTTATTTCTGTCCTGAAACTCACTCCTGTTAGGGCCCTTCCAGCTATGTGGTCACTTTTCCCCACATGACTATAAATAGTTACCTATATCATGAATTTGGTATCCAGACTAAAGAGTCTACACATTGCGCTTCTTAGGGGCTCACTGTCTCTCTACAGGTAGGTATCAAATATAATGAATCTAAAAAAACCTACTGTACTGTAAGGCTATTTCATGTGCACACAAAGCAGACGTATTTTGCTACACAGAGAAACCATATTGGTCCTCCTGTAGTTTTGTTGTTAATTTTCACTTCATTTTCATCTGTTACATACTGCATATTTACTGCATATCATTTGTTTGTCCTCTCTAATACGAAGGCAGTGCATTTTCTTAGTATTGTTCCGAATACTTGAAGACAGCTTGAGACTACATAATGTTCTTTTTCCTTTATTTTTTCCCACTCTTTCTGAAAGATATAAGGACAGCACTATGCTGCTCATCCTGTGCTGGGAAATGGAATTATGTAGCACCTGTAAAAGTACAGACTGAGGCGTCCCTAGTCATATGGTCAGTGTGACTGTCCATGTTGTAGTACAGATGATAAAAGAGAGCTTGAACAACAGCTTTCAAGATCTGCTGTGATTGCATTTAAGATTTCATATTAAGAAATAGAAACTTATTTGAAAATGCAGTAACCGAGATGTTTTTAATTACACTGTTTTCTTCTCAAGTAAAAACATAGGATGAGCTGAAACAAAATGAAGTTCACAGTTGCTGTTGTTTATGAGCATACGCATCTTTATCTGAAAAGGCTTTTGTCTCTTGTCAAGGTTCTTGTTACAGACAGATTTATTTGAAGTTTATATGATTTCTTTCTTCCACTGTGAGCCATATTCTGGCCTTGAAGAGCCAGTCATTCTAATCTCTTTCCCAAAAATGGAAGGAATCTGCTGTTAGCTGTTTCAATTTCAGTCAGAATTCACCATCAGATTGAGCGTACCTAATGTTTGTCTCCCTGTGTGTTGCTAGCAAGGACACTGATAGTTGAATAATGCTTGATTTGGCTTTCCTCAGGCTTGAGACTGATTGATGTCTCAGGCTTTAAGTATTTTTGTTTTGTACTTTTTGGGAGGACCTTGATGAAGTCTGGCCTGTTCTAACTTTGCCAACCTTTCTTCTTTTTCTTTCAGATTCGGTGGAAGTACATGATAGTAGATGAGGGCCATCGAATGAAGAACCATCACTGCAAGCTGACTCAGGTCTTGAATACTCACTATGTGGCCCCTCGGCGAATCCTGCTGACTGGAACTCCTTTGCAGAACAAATTACCTGAACTCTGGGCTCTTCTCAATTTCCTTCTTCCAACCATTTTCAAGAGTTGCAGCACCTTTGAACAGTGGTTCAACGCTCCATTTGCCATGACTGGAGAAAGGGTACTGTGACAGTGTTTTTTAAAAGATCAGAAATAAACCCCTTTGATGAAAACAGAAATGCGCTTACTCAGAAGGATTAGTGTTTGAACTTGTGCTGGTACTTAGGGATTTAACATAACTAAAAGACCCCTTTTTTATAATACCAAAATTTTAATGTTTAAGGTTTAAAGTTACCAATTTTTTGACTCAGAGTCAGTTTAGTTGTAAGATGCAAATAATTATTGCACATTCTTAACTTTCCGCGTGAGAGGAGACATTACCTAATAGATTTGACTTGCCTTGTAGTGACTTTTATAAACTTCTTTAGGTGGACTTAAATGAGGAAGAAACTATTCTGATCATCCGTCGTCTCCATAAAGTGCTTCGACCCTTCTTGCTGAGAAGACTGAAGAAGGAGGTTGAGTCTCAACTGCCAGAAAAGGTTTGCAATGAGAGGAGTCTTGGAAGGGGTTTTATATTCTTTCTAAGCATTAAGTAATGCCCCTTTTTGAGATTTATTTTGCAGAACAGGACTTCTCTAGTGTTTGTTTGTTTATACCTCTTCAGAGAAAGCTGAGGAAGCCTGAGTACTTGAAGTGTCTGCATTCTCAGGATTCCTCACCAACTCTAAATGTGTTTGTTGCAACTAGTGTAAGATATGCAACTTCTATGCATTAGAATCTGGTTTCAATTTATGAGCCAGCCATACACTGAGGATAAAATTCTATCTGTACTTGCACTGAAGGAAGTTGAATCTAGTTCACTGAAATTTCTGAAGAACTACTGCACTTTATAGAGCAGTCACAATTTGGTCCTGTATTATCATTCCAGAAGTTGTGTGAATTGTCTTGTTGAAATTGCACAATTATTTTTAACTAGTAGCATTTTAATTCAGAACATAAAATTATTTTCTGATTTCAAAGGTAATTGTTTTTATTTCTGGGTAACTCATCTTATCCCATTGTGTCCTCCTCTGCAATTCTACATCCTTCTTCCCAGAATGACAACAGCAACTAAAACAAAAAAAAACAAAAAAAAAAAAAAAAGAAAAGCAGATTTGAAGGTGTGATAAGGAGAAGTTGGTTTTAAGGTAAACTGGATTAAAACCAAACAAAACTGAAATATTTGTAAGGTGTGTTATGAGCTGACTGGCTGAATGAATGGAGAACTACGTACAGATGCTTAGAGACAATACAAAGAAAGGCATTTAAAATTTATTTTTCATCTTTGTAATCGTGTAAACACTACTACTGTTGCAAATTTCTGTTCCTTCAAATGTCAAATTCTCAATATCCTCAGAAAAGTTTATTTGAGAATAAAAGATGCTTGCTTTTGAAAATAATACTGAAATCAAGGCACTGCATTTGATAAATCCAATAATAGAGATTGGAGAGGGAAAATTTTCAAGTTGCATACACACTCATACTCAGAAGACCATGTTTCTTTTTGTTGCCATTATCTTGACAAAAGGAGTTTATCCAACCATGAGGATTGAACCTGGGGACAAAAGCCTACTAATCAGGTTCATTTGCTCTTGCAAATCTTGGTAAACATTAAAGAGTCACTTCTCTTTAAGAAGTTTATACTTCTGTCTCTCTGAGAAGAAAATAACCTGATAGTTTTCTTCCTGTTTATTTATTAAACATTACGAATCTTATGCATTATCTTTTTTTCACAGCTTGAAAGATTTCTAGCCACTAGTGTGGTTTTGTTATGTTACAGTTTTTATTTGACATAACTTAATAAAAACATAGTGACTATAATCTGGATATTGGGCAGTAGAAAAAATTACACTGAATTGGTGTGAGAAGTTTTTCTGTTACTGTTTTTAAATCTGATGGTATGCAGTTAAGAACTAAATATAATTTTGTTCAAAACTGAACAAGTCAGGCTGAATGTAGCAATCATACAGTACTGTATTAATTCCTAGTGTTTTGGTGGATGTTGAGAAAACGGTGATAGTCTAGATAAACAGTATGCCAGTTAGGATCTATGAGAGATTCTTAATTAGTAGATATACAGTGATGATATTTTTATTATGACTTGCTGATATTTTTATAATATGAACAGACACAATAAATTCAGTTGGTTATTAAACATAAAATAGGCTTTTAGTTGCATGTTAATTTTAAAATTAATTTACTTTTTTTTTTTTTTTTTTTTTTTTTTTTTTTTTTTTTTTTTTCTAGTTTTTAAAAGTTACATAGTGAGAAGTAAAGTTGCCTCACTGCAACTGTGACTCACAAATACTCATTTCTGTGCTTGCAGTTGGATTGCTGGTCATTGACATTTTATGTGGTGATATGGTTCAGATAAAAGATTAATATATTTTTTTTGTTTTGTTGTGGAATGACAAGAACCTATAGTTAGATCCTACTAACATTATTATGTCCGTGTGTTCATAGTTTTGTTGGTTTTTTTTTTATACCAGGTGGAATATGTGATCAAATGTGATATGTCAGCTCTTCAAAAGATCCTGTACCGTCACATGCAAGCCAAGGGAATCCTGCTCACGGATGGTTCTGAAAAAGACAAGAAGGTACAAAAGAAAGACTAAAATATGAAGGAAATAATGTATTAAGAGTGAACATGTTAACAACACGACTTCTGTTTTATAAAATTAATACGTAGACTCTTACTGCAGATATCTCCCATGGGAAATTTCAGGCATACCTTTCAGTTACAAGACTGCAGCTATTCACAGGGAGAAGTGTGGTTGCACTCAGTTGTATTCAGTGTAGTTTCACTGCCTTTCTGCAAATGGGCAATATTTGAGACAAAAACTGCACTTCCCTTGGCTGAGCTTAATTCAATAATATATCTGAATAATTGTGATTGTGGGAGTGATGGCTACAGAAGGTCATTTATCTTGTCTTTCAGAGTTATTAGCTAAGTCTTGTTTCAGTTAGCTAGGACTGTATGCTTGCATTTATCCTTAAAAAGTCTGTTGGTGACAAAATTCTTTAAGGGATCAGTAAGATTCAAAGTCATATAGTGAGATCTAGACTTTGTATTAGTAAATGTTGGTTATGCTGTTGTGGGGTTTGATCCAATCACTACTAAGTAAAGAAATTGCCATTCATCAGCTTTCCGCATTATTACAAATTTGAAATACTGTAGTAAATGTGAAATACTTTGAACAGACCCTGCAGAATATCTAGAATGTAAGAGTTCCAGTTTGCACCCTCTAGTGTGTATATTGCTGATGCAGTGCGCATACCATCTTTCCATTATCCTTTTCCAGGTTGCATTGGTACAGGTGATTTTTTTATTCAGTATCTTAATATACCTTCCTAGTTTTCTTTACTGGTGCTTAATTAAACTCCAGAAAAGGAGCTCTTTTTCACTGGATACTGAAATGCATCTTCATAGTTTGAACACTTTTTAGACACTAAATCATGTTCCTCAGTTGTATTTTTTAATGCACTTTCTCAGCTTGATGTCTTTATGTTTGTCCTAAAAATTTCATTTTGTATCACAGTCTTCTATTTCCTTTTCTGGTCTCTTTCTTTCATTTGCTCAGACACTTCTGTGTATTTTGTTCTACCTGTTTCTCTACCTAGCTTTGTGATTAACCACTAAAAATTGCCTTTTCTGTCTTCTGAGCATTTCCCTTGTCTTCCTCTCTCCCCAAGGGGCTAAAATTTTTCCTTTCTTGCAACCTTCTCTTAATTGACTTTTTTCTTTAAATGTTAAATCAAACTGTTATCACTGCTACCTGTTGTCAGCATAGGGAGGTGGTTGTTAAGATTGCTTGGCTTCAATGATCAGACAACCACTGTTAGGAAAAAAATCATGTCCTTCTGCAGGTCTGGCCTGGATCCAGCTGAGATTAGAGACAATTCACTCAGATGGAAACTCTAGGAAATTTTTTTTTATAACAAATCTGAACTGCATTTTTGGAGCAAATTTAAGATGATCTTAGAAAGAACAAAACCAAGTTTTAAATATATGGAGTGCCCCCTTCAAATGGATTATCTCTGCTCTAGGTGAAAGTTATGATTTCAGTGTACTTCCCATAAAAGACTAGAATATTGCTAGTATATATTATAATTAAGTACTGTATTTTCCCCTAGTTTAAAATTGGTTAATTGTTTTGGCTGGGATTTTTAAAATAGATCTGAATTAGTCATACTTGGAATATTGATGCCACTCTGATCACATTTTGATAAAATGGCAACAAAACAAAATGGCATTTGAAAGCAACAAGTTTTTGGCAATGTTAATGTGATACAATATTCTCAAACTTACACTGACCAGCTGCAGTTAGTTTTTAACCATACAGTTTGGTCTGGCACACCTGAGTGTCTGATGAGTATCCTGGTTCTACAAGATTAACTGTAGTATATGTTTTGAGAATATACTTTCTTAAATAGTAAGATGACTCATGAACTTGTTGAGCTTTAACATTTTAGTACCTCTGGCCTCATGTTTTGCTTGGCCTGGAGTGAGAAACCCATATATTGAGTTAACAGATTGGAGAAGTTACTATGGAATTGAAAATAATCCAGCTAGAATTACTTCTGTTAGAGGGTTCAGACATTATGGAGTTTGTATGGTTTCGTAGTAAAAAGTATAAATAATCAGGACAGTAGATGCTTTGCTTCCCTCCAAGAATACTACAGGTAGAAATGTAGTGCACTTTGTCGATTACTTCCAGGTCTTCTGTTTTCATAACAGAGCATCCTTATGACAGATGAATTTATAGAGCAAGGCAATAGCTTTTTGATTTTTGTTGTTTCGGTTTGTCCTGGTTTGTTTTTTTCTTACTGTAGAGTTTTGTTGTTTTTTGATTTCCTTATTTTTTTTTTTTAATTAGTGATCCCATGGGTTTAGGATTAAAATATGTTAAAAGGGTATATTCATAAGCTAAGAAATTAATAATTTGGTTCGCATTGTTCCCTATTGTACCCATAGGGAAAAGGCGGAGCAAAAACTCTTATGAACACTATCATGCAATTGAGAAAGATATGCAATCACCCATACATGTTTCAACACATTGAGGTAAGACTGATAGGTCTGATTTTGAGAGTTGTTTTTATTCAATAAAATAGGATGGGATAATAGAAAACTGCTGCTGAAGCTTATGTGTGTGGGAGGGGACATCTCTGTCTACATAATTTATACTGGAAAGGACAGATTTGAAAAAAACATGTATTATAGCCAACAAGTGCCATCTTTTTATTGATAATCCAAAGTCTGTTTTTCAAGTAGTTAATTTTGGAGCAGTGTCTTCAAGATGTGAAGAGTTTTTTGTTAATTTAAGACAACCCAGAGCAACTTGATATTCATATATACCAAATTCATTATGTATAGACACTGGTTCAAAATGTCATGTGTATAATCTCTGTAGTTAGCAGACTGCTAATCTTCTGCAATGTCAACTACAGTTGTTCTATTCCGTCCATCTTGTTTTTTCAGCAAAAATGTACTATCTATATACCATCTCTCAGTAGGACCTAAGTATATCAGTATAATATATGTGAAAAGATAGAAAGTGTCATAGATATCTGGAATATTGCCAAATTTATGAAAATATAATTAAGTGCCTACTATGATGTATTATTATTATTGTTGTTTTAGTTTTCTCTCTTCATGACCTTGTATGCTGAGTAATTAAATTGAGTAATTTGCAGATGGATCTTCTGCTGATAAGTATCTATTAATTAGTATTCTACTCTATTTATAATCTGGTAAAATGTATGCTGCAGAAGTCACTTCTGGAAATCATGAATTTTAAATAATAGTGCAGGAAAACATTAAGGAGAGCACTGTTGCCACAAGGTGGTTTTGAAGAGTACGAACATCATTGAACTCAAACCACAATGCTCATATATTTAATTTGATTTCTATAAGAGTGCATAGTTTTTGATTGCTGTGTAGTTTGTCTTATGTTTATTGCTTATATCTTTGCAGGAGTCCTTCGCTGAACATCTGGGCTACTCAAATGGTGTCATTAATGGGTAACTGTTTTTCCTGCTGTCCATAGTGTTGTATTGGAATTAATGATCACATTGTTTTTCTGGAAGCTACATGTTGGGAAACTCAAGCATTTTATACAGAGGCAGAAGTAGTACGGGGCACATATGTAAAGCAAAACCTAATAGTACTAGAAGTGTTATAAGATCTTTTCATGACTGTCCATCTCTTTCAGAATGGCAGACAGAAAAGACTTGGGTCTTCCTTCCCCCTTATTTTGAAAAAATATACCATCTGAAATTCATTGAGATGACTCTTTAGCAATATCTGTTAGAATTTTCTTCTCTATATTGTTACTTTTGCTGTCTACTTTCCCTTTTTTACTATCTCTTTTCCAAATTAAATTACCATTTCTTCCATTATCTGAAATGAAGATTTGTTTTATTTTTCTTGACACTCCGTGCAGCTGTCAAGTTAATGGGTACTTTCTAAACAAAAAGTGTGTGTCATCTACCTAACTTTCTTCTTGTTTAGATACTAATGGTTTTTTTTTTTTCTTTATCTAGTATACCAGACTCTTCATGTCCTTAGCTAGTATACCAGAATACTTGTCTCTTAAACAATTTAGTCTTTGGCTGATTACAGATATGCATATCAGAACTCTGTGTATATTCTGGATTTTGTGCCATTGCTAATGATTGTATTTTGAGAGTGCAGACTCAGCGATAGAGAATAGTTGCATGAAGTTCATTTCTGTAAAGTGTTTCACTGTGGTGCTTATTTAGACTTTCTACTTATTTATATTAATTTTCTGGGTTGTGGGTTGAATTTCAGTGCTAGGAGTAAATTTTGGAATTCTTGCATAGAAGACAAAAGAGTAGCTAATCAAAGCAGCTAAACACTAATTGGGACAACTAAGGTTGTATGGGTAAAGAGTAAACAGACCCCTGCCACTATCTCCATATATTAGTTCAGTTTGCAATATTTCACTTCCATGTGTGTGATAGTTGAGTGGAAAGGGGGTCTTTCCAGCAAATGCCTGATGAATACAATTTAAAACTGCAGTTGCAATTGAAAGTTGGTTTTAGTGCAAGTTGAAAACAAAGTAGCAGGTGAATGTCTTAGCTTATAGAATCCTTATCTAGCTAAGAAATGACATTTATTTTAATAAATAATGAAAAAGAATTGAATGATTGAAAGTCAGCACAATTTTAAAATTCAGGGGAATGGGACTTCACATGTGTTTATTTTAATCAACATGTGCAATTTTAAAGAAAGAAAAGTGCTATTAGTCTTGTTTAGATTAAGTAAATTAGTCTTTTTGTTATACTCTGACATGATAATGACAACAGACTTCTAAATGTGGGCTTATTCTGGTATTTACTGTTCTGCTTCTCTCCAACAGAGCTGAACTTTATCGGGCCTCAGGGAAGTTTGAGCTACTCGATCGTATTCTACCAAAGTTGCGAGCTACTAACCATCGTGTGCTTCTTTTCTGTCAAATGACATCACTCATGACCATTATGGAAGACTACTTTGCTTTTCGAAATTTCCTTTACCTGCGTCTTGATGGTAAGCTAAACGGAAAAGAAGGATAAATACTAAGATAAGAGGTCTCCCTCATTAGTTTGGGCATGGGATCCCTGGGTTCTCCTCCTAGTGTTTTCATAACAGTGCTGTGTTGTGACTATACAAGAGTGAAAACAGGTTCAAAATACTATTTTATAATCCTGCAAGTGTATTTACCATGAAATTATGCCATTAGACCCTTCAGTGGTAGTTTACTAGAATTTCCCATATTCTTCCAGGCAGGGAAGGTACTAAGAAAGACATACTTTTGCTTCTGTTGGTAGAAATAATTTTCTCTGTCTCTTTTAGTGTTTTCTGTTATCTATTTATCCTGCACATCATTTGGTCAATTGATTCTTTTGATAAACACTGAGGTCTATTCCAAGAATGCAGCTTATGTATAAATTTGCTGCTTGGAGGCTCGTCTCTTTTTCACATAGGGTTTAAAATCCAAGGTTCCCAATCAGTCATCGCTATTTAAGTTGCCTAAAAATATTTTCATGATAAGAGATGATAATGCCAGTGTTAGGCCTGTATTGCAGTGGAATAAATTCATTTTTGTCTGTTTAAAATTCCACTGTTATACTTCACAGAATAGCTGAATTTCAGCATGATTCCTGAATTTCACAGGAAGATCAAAAGCCTCAATTTCTTCATGTGTAGATATGTTTTACTGCTTCGAACAAAAATATGGTTTAGAAACATTTTAGATACTAATGTCTTTATTCTGTTCAGTATCTCTGTTGAGTATTCAATATCTTTGTGCATGATCTGGATGAGGGGATTGAATGTACTCTCAGTAGATTCACATACTGCCCTTGGGTCACAACAACCCCAGGCAGTGCCACAGGCTGGGACAGAGTGGCTGCAGAGCTGCCCACAGGAAAAGGACCTGGGGGTGCTGGTGACTGAACATGAGCCAGGGTGTGCCCAGGTGGCCAGGAAGGCCAGTGACATCCTGGCCTGTACCAGCAACAGTGTGGCCAGCAGGACCAGGGCAGGGATTGTCCCCTGTACTCAGTGAGTACCCACTGGAGAGGCCATACTGTCAGTTCTGTGTTCAGTTCTGGGTTCCTCACTCCAAGAAGAACATTAAGGTGCTGGAGCATCTCCAGGGAAGGGCAGCAGTGCTGATGGAGGGTCTGGAAGAAGCAGCTGGTGGAGCTGGGGTTGTTTAGCCTGGAGAAGAGGAGTGTTGGGGATGACCTAGCGACAATGCGGCGGCGGCAGTTCTCTGCGCGGACCGCACTCGCTCATCTTGGCAGCAGCGCTCACTGGTCGGCTTCGCGGCGGCAGCAGCACTCTGTGCGGCTCCTGGTGTTTCGCAGAGATTCTCTGCCTACGCTGCAGCTTTGCGCTGGCCGTGGCCCCACATTGGGCACCACTAGCAACAATGTGTCATTTTTCTCAGCCCCAGTCAGCTCCTGAGTGCCCGGCTTCAGGTGCCTCATCTTCTGGTCAGGGCCGGCGCTTGTCATGATTCCCAGGCGCTTCTGATGCTGCGCACCGTGGCGGGCTGGCCGCGCTTTGCCCTCAGCATGAGGGAGAAAACAAAGAGGCAAGGGAATTGTCCAAATCTGTCCACGTGGTGGCTGAAGGCTTTAATGGCTGTGGGAGCCGCGGTGGAGAAGCCGCAGACTGCTCCCAACTCCGCGTGGACGAAAATGGCCCCAGGACTGGGGAGCCATGGGATGATATAGGGGTGGGGCAGGGAGGGCGAAGGCTCTCCCGCCCAATGGAGGGCAGGCGCCATGGTGATGGCATAGACCATGGTGACCAACGGGAACGTGACAGGGGCAGACACAGGGCCTCGGGGTGAGTGAGGTCACGGGAACAGGGTGACGGACACAGAATTCTCAGGACTGGACGGGGGAGTGGTTACAGGAGTGGCGTGGGGAGGCTCCAATAGTAGGGAGCCTGGAGCTAACCACCGCGGCAGGGGGAAACACAGAGGGTGCATGTGGGTACACAGGACTCTGCTAACTAACATACATCAGAACCCCTAAGCTGAACCCAAACCCAGGATGCAGCATGACCTCATCACACTCTACAACTGAAGGTGTAGGCAGGTGGAAGTCAGTGTCTGCTCTCAGGCAGCCAGTGACAGGACAAGAGGACACAGTCTCAAGGTGCACCAGGGGAAGTTCAGGTTGGACATTAGGAGGCATTTCTTCACAGAAGGGGTGATTGGGCATTGGAATGGCTTGCCCAGGAACATGGGGAAGTCACCATCCCTGAAGGTGACTTGAGGAAAGATTGGGTGTAGCCCTTAGTGCTGTGATTGAGTACACAAGGTAGTGTTTAATCAAAGGTTGAACTCAATCATCTCAGAGGTGTTTTCCAATCTATTTAATCTGGTAATTGATTCCCACAATTCTATGAAAGAAAAATTTTAAATAGCATAGTCCACTTCAGTTTTAAATCTGTTTGAAAGAGGTCTTCTTCCATGTTGATGATCTCTGCCTCATACTGAGCTTCTTAAATAGTGATCATTTTTACATAATGTTTTATCTCACACATTATAGTATTACACAGGACCAGCAGCATTTATCAGAATACTTTTTAGTAGAGAAGCAGTGTTTTAAGGTAAATACAGAGAAGAGCATAAGTGAGACTTGAAGTTTCTTCTGAATATTTTAACAGTGTTTTAAATTGACTCTTAGCTTTGTGTTTTACTCAGAAGAAAAAGTAGTACCAAGAAATATTCTCATCCTTTACTGATATTAATGAACATGAAGTTGAACCAGTATTATCCTTGAATGTAAAATGGGATTATGAAATGGACACACAAATGAGCTATCTCACTGTGCCATAGAATGCCAAAACTGTCTGAAGAACATATTCCCATGCTAACAAAGCTCTTCACACCTCTGGCCTTCTTGTGTTTTAATCCTTCTATTCAAGACAGATAAAATACATTACATTTCAAATGTTTCAGATTACTTTACATCATGTATTTTTAAATGAATTCCTTTTCATGTTAGAATGTTTATGGCAAGACACAATATGGTAAATACACCTCATTGTCTTTTTCAGGTAGTTCATTAAATTAGATAAACCCTTTTTCTTCCTTTCCTGTTTCATAATGACAGTTATCTCTCATACAGGGATGCAATCTATCCAGGTTCTGTCCAGCTGTCTTCTTACATGGAGTGTTTCCTACCCAATTTATGTGCTTATTGGGTTCACTGTGTCATCCGTGGGCCAGCAGTTTGGCTGTGTGATTGTGATGGCTACAGATAGGTGGAGTTAGTTTTCCTCCTAGCAGCCAATGTAATGCTGTGCTTTGCATTTGTAACTCCACCAGTGACATCACCCCAGTGTCAGGCTATTGCTAAGCAGCACTTGCAGTGTCAAGGCTTTCTCTCCAAACACCCCTCCCCGCCAAGGCCTGTAAGTCTGCATTGAACTGGGACCCAGATAAGACAGCTGACCGAGGTTGACCAAAGGATTGTGAACAGCAATAAAACCTGAGGGAAAAGAGGCATCACTTGTTATGGCATTTGTCTTCCCAATTAGTCATTACAGGTGTTGAGGTCCTGCTTCCCAGGAAGCAGCTGGACATCTGTTTGCTGCTGGGAAGTGCAAAAAAATTCCTCTTCTTGTCCTTGCACACACACCTTTCACTTCTATTAAGCTGCCTTTTTCGCAGCACAGGAGCTTTTCTGTTTTATTTCCTCCCCATGTACTGCTGAGTGTGGGGAGGCAGGGGTGTGTATCTGGAAGCCAGCTGGGGAACAGCCCATCATAGTAATTAAAAAAAAAAACTTGTATTGTCATCTTCTATCATATATCACCCTCCAGATGGGACATTTTAAGAATTTGAAGTCTTTTGGTATTAACTATGACTCCAAAGGCAAATAGTGACATTTTGATAAATCTCTATATAAGTAGCTTTTAAAAATATTTAATGTTGCTCTAACCAGAAGGCATTAATCAAAACTAGAGCTCTCTTCTGTTTGTGTATAGTAGTTTCAGTTGAAATTTATGTGAGTTATAAAAAGGTATAACAATGTTAGCCAGCATTTTAAGATCTACTTTAGAAATGTCAAAACAAATGCATTTAAAGAAATCTTTAGAAGAATCTCATAGGTGTGATAGGCAGTTGACCTAAACATTCATGGCCAGTGTTATGGAAAATGTGGCAGAAATGTCAAAAAGCAGTGCACTAAAATAACCCCTTTACATGTAGTTTTAGCAACAGACACTGTATTTACATTATTTCAGTACACAACTTTATTATATGATATTTTTAATTTCTTTTTTTCAGGCACAACAAAATCAGAGGATCGAGCTGCTCTGTTGAAAAAGTTCAATGAACCTGGATCACAGTACTTTATCTTCTTGCTGAGTACAAGGGCTGGAGGGCTAGGCTTAAATCTCCAGGCTGCTGACACTGTTATAATCTTTGATAGTGACTGGAATCCTCATCAGGTTGTATTTATTTTATCTTCATAAAATGTGCAAAGAATCCATGATGCTTTTTTGAGTTGCTTCTTTAAGTAAATGATGTAGCCTGGGAAGAAAGGAAAAAATCCAAGTAAGAGATAAAATGCTTCTTTGAGAGGTATTAGTGAGACAAACTGCCACAATCAGGAAATGTTTTGGTTTGAATTGGTGAACTAATTCTGTGCCTACATACGTGTTTTATCTGAGTCTTGGGGGTATCCTCAGTGCTAGCAGTGTTAAAAACCTGCTTCGTTTGTGTAACTGTACTCATTCTTTAACCCTTAGAATATAATAACCAGCTTGCTAGCCTTTGGTAGGTAGTTTGTAATACTTCAGTAAAGGCTATGCTGAATGCTACCTGTCTCATGAAATTAGGTAACCATGTGAGTGTAGTAGTCTTGGCCTGAGGCACTGAGCTTACTCTGTGGTGGTTAGTTGTAAATACAGATACCAGAAAAAGAGGATATCACACCACTTTGGCTTGTTTTAAAGAGCCAGAAGGGGTAACTGAATGATGCCTTTGATACCTTTCTTTTTCTTATTTGTAAGAAAGTAAGTGAGTACATACTCATGTGTATGTTTTCAGCTATTGTGCCAATGTATGCAAATCACATAATACTCAATGACCACATGTAAAATGTAAGGGAAGCAAGACTAAAAAGAGTTTTACTATCTGTGTTCACTCTGTTAAATTACTCTCTGTGTTCTTTGCCTAATAGGACTTGCAGGCCCAGGATAGAGCTCACCGAATTGGTCAGCAGAATGAAGTTAGAGTCCTGCGACTGTGCACTGTGAACAGTGTGGAAGAGAAGATACTTGCTGCGGCAAAGTATAAGCTGAATGTAGATCAAAAAGTTATTCAGGCAGGAATGTTTGATCAGAAATCTTCAAGCCATGAAAGGAGAGCATTCCTCCAAGCTATATTGGAGCATGAAGAAGAAAATGAGGTAAGGTAATCAGAAATAATTACTCAGGAAGTACTGACGCTTCTTTTATTCATCATTTACAAAGAGTGACATAACTCTTGAAATTAAAACTTTCATTATTATTTCTTACCATCCATTTAGAGAAATAGTTTTTATCTTTTTTTATGGTCACAGTAATAGGCTGTAACCTAGTGGTTATGATGTAATGGTTATGATTAAATCTTAGTGTAGAATTAGGCATTGCAACTTAAAATCCATTCTACTCTTTATATTTTTGGCAAATAACTGCAGTCAAACAAAGATTTTTTCCAGAACACATTATAAACAATTTTCTAAGTCCAATATATATGTTCAGCTACGCAATTTGATTTTCAGACATGTTGAGGAGCTAGTGCTACCTAGGTTCAGTTTTGAAGGACCCTGCTTATTTTGCTTCCTTTGGAATCTTTTTAAGAGTTAAGATCTGCTTTGATATGCCTTGGCCTTAGGACAAGCCCGAAAGTAACTGTTTCTTTCTGGTGCTGTGTACAGCCTGGACTTCTCATCACCACTTTCTCTTTGAGGAATAATTAGCTGTTTAAAAAGAGCTGTCAAGTCTTTTCTTCTAATAGTGGGAATTGAGGTTCTTTTAATAGTGAGAAGTGAGGGACACTAAGTGTCCCTCTCCTTTCATTGTGTTCTTTTATGGAACTCTGGAGTATGGAGTGATGAACCTATTTTTCACCTGTCATTGCAGACTCTTCTCTTAATTTGAACAAAATTTAGTATTTTGACAAAAGCCATATTTGGGAGAAATTAAATAAATGTGTCGATTATACTGATGACACACAGAGAGAAATTTTTGATGGGCACTGACTTTTTCCCACATTGGAAATACCCTGTTCTGGTTAAAGACAGAGCTTTTGAGACTGATCTTGCCTCTGAGTGGGGCTTGTGTGTCTGAATAAAGTGCACGCCAATAGGAGATTTTACAGCCTGTGTTTCACTGGCATCCTTCATTATATGGAGTAAAGTTTTAAAGAACAAGGAGTTTACTTCTTCAGTCATTATTCGTCCTTTTGTGTAAACTCTGCATTGTGCATTTAGAAAAGCATGATTAAGATGAAATTTTGTATTTTAGTATTTTTCATAGAAATTAAAGAAGAGTGACAAAACATTTTTATCAGTAATTGTCTTTTATTTGTGGTGTTAATGCAGAAATTTGGTGATATACATATGTACCATTTTTGATTAAGTAAATCTGTAGTTCTAAAGCAGACCACACTTCCTATATGAGTAGATAGATGAACTTGAAACCAGCTGCTATTTTCAGTAATCCTGTGAATTTTCTTTAAAATTTGGAGTGCATTTGTTTCTGAAGCATTTATCTGTTTCATTTATCTGACACTGTTTCAGAAGTCAGGGCTGCTGCATGCCTTATTTTGTAGATGACTTCAGAATAATTTGTTTCTTGTGTGTTGTTCAAATATACTTAGTCTGCCATCCTGAAGATGCAGATTTAAAAACTGTTTATTTGCCATAGCCCAGCATCAGTCTTTAAAGCATTGATATTGCGGTCTGACTCCTAGCTGAAGCTTTCAAGTAATACTTCTTTATGAACAGAGACTATACAAAAGTCTGCCCACTCAACCTCTTGAGGACTAGGAGGAATTGAATTTGCACCATCCTGCAGTGGTTAGCCATTGCTCCTTCATTGCAGCAGCATGGAGTGTCAAGTGGGAGATTGATGGGAAAAAAGTAAACCTCTCAATTAAAAGTTAAATTATCAACAATATTAACACAGCCTTGACTTACAAATGTGGACTGGCATGTCTAACAAAGATAGTGTTTACTGATAATCTATTCCCATGCTACAAACTTTTCACACTTGTATGTAGAGTACTATGTTCTGTTCATCCTTTTTTAGTAGTTTCATTTATAAGTTTGGCATTAGGACTCCCCTTATTTTTCTTTCTTCTGTTTGTTTTTTTTTTGTTTGTTTTTTTGTTGTTTTTTTTTGTTTTGGTTTTTTTGGGTTTTTTTTTTTGATCCATTTTTTCTTTTAGCAGTACTAGATAAAGCAGAGAGGTAATTTCTGTATATTTAGAAAGATTCATTAGAATAATAGCAATTGTATGACAAATGCTTAGAAGTTACTTGTTCATAGTGTAATTTTTGAGTTTATTTATAATAAACAGTTGAGTTTATTTATAATTTTTTCTTCTGCAAAGCTTACCTGTTTGGCAACAGAATTATTCAGCCTAACTGCTGATAATGCAGACACTGTTGTTACAGCTTCTACTGTAAGATCACTTATTTTGTTCCGGTCGGAAGTTACTCAGAGATAATAAGGAAGTATGTGGCCCTTTCATGATGGTCACATTTATAATAGAATATTTTTTTCTCTGTGTGAGTAACCATATGACTTCCTTTTGTGAAGAGTGAAGGAGCAGTGACTAGAAGTGAGAAGAATTAGCTCTCTCAATCACTTTCCCAGTTGCCTGATTCATGTTAAAATCTAAATTATATGTTCATTAAGGTACAAATGTGTTCCTCGAGAATTGCATTAATGAGAACTGTTTTGGGTTTTTTCCTGAGGTGTAGAAATCCAGACACTGGAGGGAAGATGTGTATAAATGACTTATTATTTCTGAAAAATAAGCTACAGGATATTAGCTTTTGGATGCTACCTGCAGCGTTCTATACTCCCATTAAACTGGGCTCAAAACATGAGTTTTTAGGGAGAATTATAGGTCTGTAGTGTAGTGTAATATAGGTTCAGGAAGCCCTGTGTAGAGTGACCCATTATCTGTGGTTTCAGAATAATTCAGGGAGGAAGACTGAATATTTTTGGGCTTTGTTTTAAAGTGGATATCATAATGGTTTCAGCTGTAACATTTTCAATTGAATGCTACAGTTCTAAATTGTTTTTCTAATGTCTGTTTCTGTTTTTATGAAATAATCCATTTGTCTGCAGTAGAATGTTCACATCTCAATTTATAAGCAGAAAATTGTCAAGAGAAAATGATTCAGCAGGGTTATTTTCCAGGATAAAAATATGTCTCGTTCTTTTAACTTATTCAGGAATTTTTCAATCTCCTTGCTTTGATGGGAAAAACTTCAAAGTCTAGAATGGTATTTCTGCAGGAATATTGTAAAATAGCAGAATGGAAATACATCCATTTTAACCAAAGCACTAACTGTGCTTCTGACCCAGGAAAACCACAAGTCAAAATTTCCTGGTTTTGTATTTGGTCATTTCCTCAATCTCAAATTTTGAAGGTAGTAATAAGTGTTATTTGTTATTCTTGCCATGTTATTTTGTTACTTCTGAATAGGTGAACACTTTAAAAGGTTTCATTTCAGTTTAAGTGCTTCCCACATGTTGTCAGAGAAAGAGGGTCAGTGGAGCTGTGAGCTGATGGAGGCTGTTAGTTCAAGGTGCATGTGAGTACTTCCTAATAATTTTATCCCTTTCTAATCAGGAAGAAGATGAAGTACCTGATGATGAGACACTGAATCAGATGATTGCTCGACGTGAGGAGGAATTTGATCTCTTTATGGTGAGGATGGTGCAATCATTAAAAAAATCATCTTCTCTAGTGTTTTCAATAAAGGCCTTAACCTTTTTGTCACTCAAGTTTGTCAAAACCTTACTGGAGAAGTAGGTTTTATTTACTTGCATTGCTCATCTGAGGAAAAAAGTGTTGTCTGCTTAAATACAGACTTCCTCAAATGACACAAAGACCTCAGAGATGCTTGCTGTCAGTGAAACAATGACAATCTGAAGGAAGAGTTTGACACAAAGTGAGGAATTTATAGTGCAAAACTGTCAGTTACAGCTCGGCTTACTAATTCTACAGCATACTATTAGTATTCAACATTTTGTCTTACTTTTGGACTTTGATATTGGCAAGGACAACTACAGGAACTTAATAAGGTAGTAAATTAGTAGACTAACAGTGCTGTTTTCTTGGTGAGTTAACTGGGGTATTTTTGATGGTTTTGTCAGGAATCCAGTTAGCTGCATCTCTGCTGCTACAACTGTTGGAACAGTTACCAAAATAGAGCTAGTGGTTCCAGCGTGAGACACTTCTTTTTATTAGTACTTCCCTTTTTGTTTATGCTACTGCAGCACTGATAGAATAATTACTGAAATGCCTTTCTAGGCATGGCTCTTGCCTTTTAGTGTTTGTACAGTCTGAGGATTGCTAGTGGACCTCTGGACTTCACTGACACCAGTACAGGGCAATACTTAAGTACTGAAGGTAAAGCACCATGCCCTCTAATTCTACAGAAGCTGCTTTCTTCTGCAAGATGGAACAACACAGACGCTCCTGTGTGCATAAATGGAAGTGTATCTGGTGGTATCCATAGAAACAACTGCTGACAGGACCAATGCAAAACCTGTGTACACAGTACAGGTTTTATTCCCTCATTGTCTTCTGCTTAAGAATTCATCTGTAAAAATTTGCTGTCACACAAGCATGCAGGGGCCCTTTTTGTGTAAGTTACAGTTGTTCACATACACTGTTGGAAAAGGCCCTATTCCCCTGTATGACACTTCTTTTGTCCTTGCTGATTTGCCAGTTTAGTGTTTTTGTGCTAAGCTTCATTAAGTATTAATCAGAACTGAAATCATTAGAGCCAGGTTGCACAGAAAATGAGTGCTTACAGACACCTGTCTTTTTAAACTTTTCCATCAGTGATTTGAGTGTAAGGAGATGTACATGACACAAACCAAGAGGTGGCCATTTGATCCAAAACTCAAAAGAAATAATTTCATCTGAATTATTGACTGAACATACCCTTAGTCCTATGAAGGTGGATTTGCTTCTAGAAAAGAGCTTCTGATTTCTCAGACCCAGCTTCAGACCAGCTTCAGACCCAGAAGGAAATAACTAATCCATAGTTAAAAGTAGCTGATGAATTTGTATCTGTTTTCTTCAACATTTAGTATTAAATTTGAAGACTATTTAATGTAAAAAAAAAAAAAAAAAAAAATTGAGGAGCCTAGAGTAAAGACAATTTTCACAGAATCATAGAATATGTTGAGCTGGAAGGGACCCACAAGAGTTGATTCCGACTCCTGGCCCTGCACAGGACATGCCAAGAATCACACAGTGTGCCTGAGAGCATTGTTCAAACGCTTCCTGAATTCTGTCAGGCTTACTGCTGTGACAGCTTCCCTGGGGAACCTGTTCCAGTGCTCTGCAACTCTGTGGGTAAAGAACCTGTTGTGGGGACAGGCCATCCTGATATCCCCCCTAAACCATCTGTGACACAACTTCAGGACATTCCCGCAGCTCCCGTCACTGGTCACCACAGAGAAGAGATCAGTGCCTGCCACTCCTCTTCCCCTCACAAGGAGCTTGACTGCAATGAGGTCTCCCCTCACTCTTCTCCAGACTGAAAAAACAGGTGACCTCAGCTGCTCCTCGTAAGGGGTCCTCTCAAGCTCTTTCACCATCCTTATGGCCCTCCTTTGGACACTCTCCAATAGTTTTATATCTCACTTTTACTGTGGCACCCAGAACTGCCCCAGCACTTGAGGTGAGGCTGCCCCAGAGCAGAGCACAGCAGGACAATCCCCTCCCTTGCCTGGATGGCCGTGCTGTGCCTGATGTCCCCAGGACGGGGGTGGTGGCCTTCCTGGCTGCCAGGGCACTGCTGACCATGTTCAACTTGCCCTAAGCTAGGACTCTAGGGGCCCTTTCTGTGGTGCTGCTTTCCAGCATCTCATTCCCCAGTCTGTCTGTATATCCCAGAGCTGCCCCATCCCAGAAGCAGAATCTGGCTCTCAGCCTTTTTGAACTTCATATGGTTGGTAATTTCCCAGTCCTCTCATTTATAGAGGTCTCTCTGCAGTCCCTCCCTGCTTCTGAGGGAGTCACTAGCTCCTCCCAATTTTTTTATTATCTGTGAACTTCCTTAGTATCCCTTCAAGTCCTGCATCCAAGTAATTTGTGAAGCTATGTGGGCTGAATGTATGTTTTTCACATTAATTTACATGGAAGTTTTTAAGGGAAAGTAAGGAGTTGGTAGTAAAAACTTTAAGAGGGAAAACTACATGCTTTGAAAGCCAGGGTTTGGAAATAGTAAGATAGTTAGATTGTAGTTAAATATTAATAGCTAAGAAATAATTTCAATTAATATAAAAATTTATTTTAGTTTTTGTAAACTGTTTATAAAAGAAAAATCTGAAAAGCAAGTTTGGCAGTCAGAGCTATTTGTCTTTCTATCAATATTTCAAGTCTAGCATAGTCAGATAAAGAGCAAAAGGTAGTCTGTATTTTCCTTACTGTAGTGTTATCCGTGCCACTTCATTCCCTTTTAAAGTTGTGGACATGTAATCAGAATTCAGGAGCCTGCAATACCCAACAAAAAATGTGTTTGAGTGTCTTAGGTGTGTAAAAGCATGTATTTTACTTACTTGAAGTGAGCAACAAGAAAGATCAGTTCCATGAGCACCTCTTCTATAGTCACTTTGCAGGTTAGAAGTGTTGTTTGATACAGGACCTGAAATGTAGCTGTGGCCCTAAATATACTGCTCAGAGAGAAGGTGTGTACAAGTGGACTTGCTCCTGTGGCTTTTAGAGGCTTCACATCGTAAAAAAAAAATGGAAAATACTCAGAGAAAAATCAGTGGTTTTATGTGATCTGTACAACTCTTGCCATTTCATAAGAATGCTTCGATAAATTAATTCTCTGGAAAAGAAATTGTTCCCTTTAGTGTTAAAACCGCTTAAATAAAGAAAACATTAAAAGAGCATGATTTTTAATGTAAAAATGCCTTTCAAGTGGAAGGCCAAATGGGTACCAAAACTCCAGTTGTGCTAATACAGTTAATCTCCTTGAAATGAAAATGGCAATCTACTAGAATTGGCTGTATAAATTACTGATTTTACACTGAGTGGCTTGAATGTTTTTCCCAAGGACTCTCTTAGTTATAATTTCAAAGCTTTTACACTGGGTGACTTTGATGTTTCTTCCAAGGACTCTTCTAGTTATAATTTGGAAAGCTTAAGATAATCATCCACAATTCACAGGACAGCAGTGCTCTGTGGTTTTTCTAAACTGGAAATTTTAGGCCTTGAGTGTGCCAACGTTCAAGTTCTTTGCTTAGGTTTAAGTAGCGGTAGCATATTATTTTTAGCATTTAGGCCTTATTGAGGACAGTGAACATATTGTTATTAGTTACATAAAAATAATTTAGATGTCTTTTGGAAACACAGGTTTTAGAAAGATAAGGGAATGATAGAACTAGATGTTTTCCAGGTGTAAATATGGTTTGAGTAGTATCTTCAGAAAAAAAATGTCAGTTTGTATCTCTGATATCTCAGATTAACTGAGATTGTCTTTAATTTTCCTTCCCAGGCGCTATTATGTCAGAAAACAGCTATTATAAAATACTATCTTAGTGTTTAGTTTTTGTGTTAGACAAAGAAACACAGTTATTACAAAATTTCAGCATTGACTTCATGTTCTTAATAGAACATGACTAAAAATTATGTCTCTTGACTTCACTCAAGTTCTTGGCTAAATAATAGAAATTGAGAAATCTATTTCATTTATCCCATTTGAGCTGTTTCTTGGTGCAGCTGTCTGGTTGTCATGGTAGAATAAACCAAGCCACATGTTTGGCTTGAATGAGACTTTTGGGAATTAATTTCAATTGAATGGGATATTCTTTAATAGGTGAAATAGGGAAGTCTGCTATAAAAAATGGCAGGCTGCACAGCCCATTCACTGTTGTCTGAAATATTGGGGAACAGGGAAAACACCCATGTCTTTATAGTTGCTTCTTGGGTGAAGTTGTACCTGCAGACTGAAGACCAATTCTTGCTTTCTGCTTTTCACTGAATTTAGAAATCAGATAGTGCACAAGGCAAGGTGATGAAATCAGATAGTGCACAAGGCAAGTTGTAAGATGCACTTCCTGAGATAGTATTTTAGAAATGCTCATGTTTGAGAAGTGCCAAGATGAGAGAAGATTCAGCATTTTCAATGTTGCCATCACTAAGCCTCAGTTTTTAAATTTGGCTGGGTTTGAGCTGTCCCTCTGGAGAGATAATACTTCTGAATTAATGCATTTTGGCTAAGGTTGTAAAAGGATGATATGTCTAGTTGGCATCATGTGTTAAGTGCAGCATCATGTACACAAAGAGATTTGCACATAATTGAGAGCCGTTTTTTATGAAGATTTAGTGGCCAAAGCAGTAGCTTCATATGATGCTACAGTCAATTCTGATACCAGTCTATTTACGTAAGTTTTTTCAAATACAAAAGTGAAATATGGCCATCTGGTTGTTTTCTCTGCTTAGCAGCTGATTACTGAGTGTTAAGTACTGTATGACTCTTCAAAAGGCCAATTTGAAATGCCTATTCATATTACCTGATTTGAGTGCTTAAGGCAATGCAGGTACAATTCATGGGACCATAGGAAGCCAGGTCAGTATGTAGTCGATAGAGATGGATGCTTCCCCAGGAGGAATATAAAACACCTCACTGATGAATCTACAGTAGATTATAGGAATATATTCTCTGTCTCCATGTCTGAGCTGTTGTTCACCACACTTGAATGATTATTTAAATTTCAGCTGAAAGTCTTAACATCCCCTGCTAATGTTCATACCACTTCACCTAAGCTTATCTGATATTTTGTGTTTTGCTTTTTGTCTGGTACAGCAATAAGATCAGAAAAAAATTCAGGGGTTCAAGCGTGTTGGCTTTCTGGCTCTGTGTAACAAGCTTTTCTCTGAATTTATTAATTCTCTGATTCTTTGTTTCTTATACCAATTCTTAAATTTTCTTCTGATATTCAGGGTAACAAAACTAGTGTATTTTTAGTTACTCTTTAGTTACATATTAATAAAACCTTATGGGGACAGCAGTGTTCTTCTGATCTGCTTTGTGTCACTTGGTTGTGTGTTGTCTTAGTTCCTGTAGTGAAAGCTAGTTATGAAGTAGTGAATATGACTGGAAATGAACAATTGAGTGTAGCTTCTTTTTAGAGCAGCATTTTAGAAGAATTCTGATGCATTTTGAAAGGGAGATACCTGGGAAGGACTTTGTTTAAAGGTTCAAGAGTTATTAGAGAGGTGGGTGTTGACATAGTTCACTTTTTTTGCCTTTAAAACTTTTTTATCCTTTGCCAATTGCCATTCCAGCGCATGGACATGGATCGTCGCAGAGAGGATGCCAGAAACCCTAAACGTAAACCTCGCTTGATGGAGGAGGATGAATTACCATCCTGGATTATTAAGGATGATGCTGAAGTTGAAAGGCTTACATGTGAAGAAGAAGAAGAGAAAATATTTGGAAGAGGATCCCGTCAGCGCAGGGATGTGGACTACAGTGATGCTCTCACAGAGAAACAGTGGCTGCGGGTAGGTTGTTTGTTGGTTGGTTTTTACACTTGAAATTTACTCATTTGTGGTGGGTTTTTCTTCTCATTTTGGAGACTGCACCAGGGAGAGCACAATTTTAGGCCTAAAATATCCTCATTATCCAGCTTCTGCTGCTGTGTTGAAGATATGAGTAAGTTTGGAACTGCACTGCAGAAGCATAAATCAGTCTTACTAAGTGCTGAGTCAGGACTGTGATAGCATTCTATTGGAACTTTTCTTATTTGCATGGATCTTACATCCTCAGGTACTTTTGTAAGTGTTGTCTTTCAGATGCATGAAGAATTCTTCAATACTCATGAAAACCATAAGTCAGTGTATATTAGAACTTCCTGTGCTGCACAAGCTTATTATATTTTTAAATGCCTGTATTTAATCCTTTTAAGAATTTAGAAATTTTCACTTAAATTTTCTTTCTCTCAGGCTATTTAATTTCCAAGTATTTATTAGCTCCATGAGATCAGAACATTTCATAAATTATTTAAGAATTTAAGACCTGAAAGCAAAGATTCTACACTGAAATAACACCAAATCTGGGATTTTGTCTCTTGCTGTTCTCTGAAATCTACATTCCATGAATAAGAATGCATGTGTCTTTTCATTGTGGTAGCAAGAGCATGGTAAAAAGGTGAGGAATGATTGTTGGAAAGGCTTTTCAAAAATTTGATTATAGCATGATTTCCAAAACTTATAAATTAAATGTTATAAGTGCACAACTAATTTATGTGGTTTGACAGAGTCAGTTATGTTTAAAAAGCTTGTCTTGTTTGGTTACAGACAATAACAACAAGAATATATAGTGTAGGTTTTGTGTATAATTCACTAAAGATATGTAAAAATCTTACCCACTTAGTTTAAAATGGGGTGTTTTGGAGACTGCATGGTGCATTACTGTACCAAGAGCTAATCCAGACCTGTTGCTTAGGGGAGAAAAGGCCTGATTTACTCACGAGCTGTAAATTTAAGCAAGTCTTTGAAACTGCAGAGGTTTGATACCTGACATTTTCAAGCAGTCAGTGGAGAAGAAAGATCTAGAAACATAAGCTCCTTTTTGGATTCATGAAGATTTACCTTATCCTACAGTGGAAGCGTATGCACTATAATGTACATCTACTCGGGGTCATTTCAAGCTACTTCTTTAAATGATGGAACACTAGGTACGGCAGCAGAGAAGTTTGGCTTTTGTGTTTCGTGACTTGACTTGGCTGCAAATATTGTTTTGAGTGCTTTATTGTCAAAAATAGCAGGCCTAAAAGAAATCCT
The DNA here is from genome assembly GCF_026979565.1 of Vidua chalybeata. Lineage (NCBI taxonomy): Eukaryota > Metazoa > Chordata > Aves > Passeriformes > Viduidae > Vidua > Vidua chalybeata. The sequence continues at coordinate 23,857,884 of NC_071570.1, read as the reverse complement.
CTGATCCCTGTCATACTGCAGGCAGAATCATCATTTATAGTAGGAGTTCAGGATCTGACTTCTTCTAGGCATTTCTGAGCAATGAACTCAGAAGTCTGCAGTGGATTGTTTTTAACTGTTTGGCTTTTTACTGTATTTTATTTGAATTTTCCTGTTGGATTTTAAGCTAATTACATAATCCTAGTAACTCTGCTCATGCAGAGTAGACTGATACCACTTTTTTTAACATTTCTTTGTGTCATAGGAGAGTTGTCTCCCAGTTCAGTAAATTCGAAAAGTTAACAACTATGCTTATGCAGTCTTTTCCCATAGTTCGTGTTTTCTGAATCTCTTGATTGTTTTCACTGACTTCCTATAGTTGTTCTACATGTGACTGACATCATTCTACAAGTTTGATCAAAAGCTAGACATCAGAATTCCAGATGCAGCATCATTTGAATAAGGAGGACTTCTTTTGCATAACTTCTGTGGTACTATTCCTCACAGTTCAGTAGTTCATTTTCTAACATTGAAGGTATTGTCTCATGCTAAATTTTTGATCCAGTATAAGACCTTAATCCTTTTCTGTGGCTCTACTTCCTTCCCAGCTTTTCAAAACTATGTTTCATATAGTTGACCTTTCCTTCCTATGAGGATTTAGCATATGCCCTTGTTGAATAATTTCCAAGTTTTCTTCACCAAAATTACTCCCAATTTTAAGCCTGTCCTTGGGTGAACTTCTGGTCAACTTGGTGTTCTCTTGAGATTTAGTAGGCATACCTTCTATTTGTCTTTCTAAAGACAATAAAAACACTGAAGTGGTGGACCATTTGATAAAAAACTATAAAGGGCTACTCTGAAAACAATTTCCTAGCAGGTCCCCATATGCTTGGTAGTAATTGTTTTCATTGTTTGCTTCTGAGACTGTATTGTGAGGCCAAGTTAGAAAGCTTGCTAGGCAAGATGGTACATATACTATACTACATATACTACACCTTTTTTGCCATGCATTGTTATTCTGTTGAGAGAAATTACTCTCGCTTCTCCTATTGAGTAATTAAGCACGTTTTCAAATTCATTAAGTTGCCTTAGGACAGACTGCTTCATAGTGCATTGTAATTACTACTATAATTCTACTGTATACATAGTTTAACATGCTTTCAGGTGCACTTGAGGGTATGATGAAACAAATGGAAGCATAAGAACTGCTAATACTTTTTGGTCTCTTCAGTGGCATTACATTTATAACGTAACATTGCTTGTGCGCATTCAGAATAAAACTACGTCATTGAGTAGATAATGAAATGTAAGTAATGTAAGTTTTCTGGATTTTTAAAAATTATCATATTTTTCATGTGCGTGAAACAGAAACTTGGGTGTGACAAACTGTTCTTTGTCACACCCATTGAGCTCTCAGCAGCATTTTCATGTCTTTGAGAGTATGTTTGATTTTTCTGTGATGACATCTCTAGAAGATGTAATAATAATAGTGTACAACATATTCAAGGGAATACTTAACTGTGTAAACATAAAAAAAGGTGGTAGATGCCATTTTCCAAAGGTAACCATGGGCCTATTTTTATTGCAGTATTACAAAAGGAGATTTATTTACCAGCAGTGAGGGACGCCCCTCACTTTTGTTCTCTTGCTGTAGCTTCTATTGCAGTTTTATAGCTATCTTCTCAAAGGGTTTTCTGAACAAAACCTTGCATTTCTGATCAGTAAGTTGGTTTCATAATATTAGTGTACAGTACTGAGCTGTATCTTTTATGTCTTGGGGAGTTGATTAGATCTTTTTCAAGGTGTTTTGCCTCATTCAGCAGCCACAGCTCTTGATTGTGGAATAGGTGCTGGTTCTTTTTAAGTTAGACCATGAACTCTCTGCTGATACATGCCAACACTGGAGAGTGTAGTTCTGGTTCTGGCAGATCCCAACAGGACTTCAAGGGCAGTGTACCTTGAGGTCTGTATGTATGCCTGTACACTGACCAAGTATGTCAAGCTCCTTTCTTGCTAGGAGATAAGTAACTGAGTTTAGAAGCAAGGGACAAAATAATGACAGAAGCCAAACCTGTGATTGTAGGCAGTATTTAGTGAGATTGTGCTGATGCCCAGAGCAGCCTGTAATTCATTGACAGTCTCCCAGGAAAACTCTTAAGACAGAAACAGGCTTCATCACTAGCTGTCGCTGCAGCCTGCTGTTCTATAACTGTTGGCATGACAACCATATTTCCTTTAAAAAAAAAAAAATCTGGCAGGAGGAGTTTACTTCCTGATCTACAAAGCATTTATATTCTGGAAGTATTACATGCTCTAGCAGATTCTGTCCCTGCACCACTTCTAACAGAACTGCAAAATACTTTGCTGGTTCCCATGGCATATTACTTTTGAGAGGGGTCATCTACTAAGAATTTGATTGCCTGAGACAGGGTTCAAGAAACAGAGGATTTATTTGAGTAGGTAAAAGACCCTTAAGACTGTTGCATCTGGTTTCAGCTTCTCATGCAATTTAATTGCTGGCTAGGTGACATAAATAAAGTCGTAGTCTCTAGTTGTCCTTGTTAATTTGAAATAGCTTTATAAGTTGGCCAGGGAAACATACCTGAGTACAAAATTAACAGCATCTCATTTATGTCAGGCAGACATGTAAAAGTCATGCTTGTTTTGCTGATCTAAAAATTCTAAGTGAAATTCATGCATTTGGGTTGTAATTAGTCAATCTTATGTTTACTAAAGTTATGTGGAATAATAAATCAAACTACCTAGCAGGAAGAAATTTGTGTGTGTTTTTAACTGTTTCCTCATCAACTGGAACTTTAACTTTTTGATTTTACACACTCTAATAATCTGTTAACATGTTTGATAGCAAAGATAATAAATTTAGGCTTATTTGTTGGTACAATTTGGTATAAATTACTAAAAGTTTTCAAGTAGGTTTGTGTTTTATTAGAGAACTTCACTTCTATATATGTAACTTCAGAATCAATACTAGGAAGGTATTTTAAGACATATTTTTGTAAACTCGGGTAGTGGAATTTGATTTTATAGTAGTGTTTTGCTGATGGTTAGGGTCAGAGACAGACACCAACTTAAGGCATAGTGTAATTGACTATAAATCAAAACTGCAAGGAGTCACAGAATGATAAACTAAGCAATGCACCTAGTCATTACTACAAAAAATGCCTATAGTGATTAAGAAAGGTTACAGTTACCCTACTTTACCCTTCATCCAGATCTACATATCAATCCAGGGAAGGTGTCACAGTGAAGGTCTGGAGAACCATGCCCAGTAGCTGGGAAATCCTGCGGTGCATCCACCTTTGCAGGCAACGAGGCTTCTGACTTCGCTGTGAGAGTAGCCCAACTTTTATAATAAGCAAAATACCATTATTTCTAATACAGAAACGTCAGGTTTTATCCTCCTATTGGGTGTCTCCCAAAGCCTGGCCAGGACTCAAGGAGGAACCAAGGGAGTTGGCTCCGCCCACAAACAAGGCCAGATGTGGCCTTGTCCTGTTTCTAAATACGGAAAGGTAAATACATGTTTCACCAGTGAGCAGGTACATATATCTTACTGCTAATAATGCTTCACTGATTAATGGATGCATACAACTTTTGGTTGGAGGGGTCATCTAGAGGTCAGCTTTGGCACAGGTCCTATTGTTTAGGCCTTACTACATTGAGTACTGAAATACCTGTGTGTAGAATTAGCATTGCAGCCTGTATTTGTCTCAGTGTGTATGGAAGCTGAAATTCATAGAAGAAGGGGGGGGGGAAAAGGTTTTACCCAGTGGATAGTTTACTGCATAGTTCATGTATGTAATACCCCTGCACCCCTGGTTTTCTCTCTTTATTTCTACTCTATAACATTTCTGGTTGCAATTGCAAAGTTTCCTGAGTTGCTGCTAAACCTGTTTCACAACCAAGTAAGTGAGTATTTGCACAGGACATTTGAAGAAAATTGCATTTTGATCTAAACCCTGCTCTGTAGTGTTGAATTGCAGATGCAATTGAATTTCTTAAGCTGTACGGGAAAATAAATCTCATGTAAAAGACTGTTACTGGAAGATTAAAAAGTCCACCATCCTAAGGTGTTGTCGTCTATGACCAGTGACCATCAGAATGATCCAAGTACTATTTTCTAATATTCAGTGTGAGGCTGATAAGTTTTATGCATGTAGAAGCTGCTTTTTGAAAGGATAGAGAATTGGACATGACTTCAAGGCCTCATTGAATGGTTTTTGTATTTGGTATACTTACTATCTACCTTTCACATCCTTTTCATTAAATTCAATTCAGAATCTACTTAAGAAAAGGAAAAAAGGAGTACTTTCACACTGCAGTGAAATTAAAGCTAGTGAAGCAGAAAGGGTATTTTCTTGGTTTTTCATGGATGAGAGGGAATTTAAATGCATCTACCTTATAGCTTTGGTTCACTATTTTGGCAGGATGGCTTTGTTAGTTTCTAAGGGAAAGAGCCTGATCACACTGGGTGACTTTCTCAGAAATTCTTTTGTCCTTTCTCAGAATGTGGAATCAGGGTCAAGAGTATTAATTTTGGAAACTAAACAAGTACTTAGAAATGCTTCTTAAATACTTCAGAGATATTCTCAATAAAGAATTTTTTTTTTTTTTTTTTTTTGGTGAGAAAGACTTCAAGTCAGGAAATATGAACAGCTCTTTAAGCTCTTTACAAGGAGTACCTACCAGTAAAACAGTGCTGTATTTTCATAAGATTCTTTTTATTTCAGTCTGTGATTTTGACTATACAATGTTACATGTAAAGTGCCATAACACATATTAATGTGCCTTCACGTGGAATTGTACATCTGTTCTCCTCTAGAAAACCTTAAATAGTAATGCCAAATAAGTACTTATTTTTAAAAAATGTGGGGAGTACTGTTAGCATTAGAATAAAATAAACTTAATTTTCTTTGAAATAGCTGTATCCTCTCACATGCCAAGTTTTATAGTCTGGAAGTTGTGAGTTTAAAATCTGGGTTTCATGTTTTGTTATATTATTACTGTTTCAAGTGTGACATTTTTTATAAGAAGAAGCAGTCCCTGTGGTTAAGATGCCAGAAATACTCCTTACGTGGAAGGTCAAAATTCTGATCAGCTGCCTGAAAGAGACTGAGGGGAGACCTCATTGCAGTTACAACTTCCTTGTGAGGGGAAGAGGAGGGGCAGGCAGTGATCTCTTCTCTGTGGTGACCAGTGACAGAGAATGGCCTGAAGTTGTGTCAGGAGAGGTTTAGATTGGGTATTAGGAAAAGGTTCTTCACACCAAAGGTATTTGCATACTGGAAGAGGCTCCCCAGGAAAGTGGTTACCAAGCCTGACAGAATTCAAGCAGCATTTTTACAAAGCTCTCAGCGCATGGTATGATTCTTCTGGTGCTCCTGTGCAGTGCCAGGACTTGAACTCTTCGAACTCAGGATATTCTATGACTCTAAAACTGAAACAAAAACAACTATTAAGTAAGTCACAAAACCCACACAAACAGAAGTCTGCATTGAAAGTCTAAAACATTGTTGTTGCTAGGGGCATATGACAATGGAACAAGAAGCGGCAAACATTTTAATATTTGGGTCAACTGCATTGTTATGTTCTCTGATACGACTTGAAAGTAACAACTGTAGGTGCTATGGTAGCTAACCTTCTGTCACCTATCAGTTTTTTAATAAAGACATTACAAAGATCTGCATTTGCAACATGGATAAGTTACCCATACCTTTCAAAGTGTATATTGTGGCCAAAGTATTTATTCACTCTGTGAAAAGGGAGCCATTTCATATTTTGCCTTGTCATCGGAGGCAAATTGTAAGACCTTTATTGTAAAAGGCCATCTTCTGAAGGTAGACCTGAGCAGGTGATGGAAGGCTTTATGCTGATGTTTTTAATGCAGTATGCATACAGGCAAAATAATTCTTCTGATGGAGTGGTGTATGTATGCAGAGCGCTCTGCTTCTTCTATAGAAACTACTTCTGTAGCAACTTAAATGACAGCAATTTGTCTTTTCTTGTAAGTAAACAAGTATGGAAACACTAACGTAACAGATACGGAAGAACATGGAGGTTTCAGTCTGAATTTCTCAAAAACTATTCAGCCAATGCTTAGGCATGTCGTGACTGGCAATTAGCTTCCTGAGTCATCCTGAAGTACCCTGCTTGATGAGTACAGTAGTATACTTACTTATTCTAGCAGTAAAATTTTAGCCTTAAAAAAAAAATCCTACAAAAACTTGCAAGTAACCACAAACATGTAATTTTGTCCCATACTCTGAAATTGGCATGTTTAGCAAGTTAGAGATCATAGTTCCATGGCTATTCATTATGTATTCTTTTCAGAGGCATCTGACATTTTTAGCTGGGTTTCAAATGCAGAACCAAGGACTGTTGTTGCTTACAGCCTTTCTTTAGTTTTTTGTATATGCACCTATGCTATGCTATGCTATGCTATGCTATGCTGTGCTATACTATACTATACTATACTATACTTTATGATACAATACAATACAGTACATTATTTTGTTGAGAAACTTCATGTGCTCTTAAGTCATTGGCTTTTTCAATAATTCTTTGTATTGTTTGTAGGTAATAGTTTGTGCTCATCAGACTGTGATTTGCAGTGCAGCTTATTTCAGAACAAAAAAGCCTTCTAGACAGATACTGGTCATGTTAGATGTTTACTTCTAGGTTGTAATATGCATGTTAAAGGGTCAGGCTCTACTGTGAGTCCTGGCATGGTCATATAACTGCACCTTCAGAAGCATCCTGAAGACATGGAACTCACTGCATCAGTGCTTAAAGGTAGCATCACAACATACTGTTTTGGTATAAAATACATAAAAGATACATATAATTTCATTTTTTCAGCAAGTTTTCCAAATTTTGACTTAGTTTCATTCCATACAGTCTTCCTCCACATTCTAAGTTATTAAAAAATTATACTGGAATTGTCACAAAGGGGTACCTCCTAGTATTTCTTATTTAAATACAGTCTATTTCTAGAAGAAAATATTTTCCTCTTTTGGCATAGGAAGTGAGTATTCTAGCCTCTTACAATATGTTTTTGTCATATCATGCTCTCTTAACACTGTGTGTTTCCCATTCTTAATTGCCTCAAAGTACTTACATTAATAATATGATAGATATTTAAACCAAATTTCCCATGTTACTGCAAAAATCTTTAAGATATTTTCTGTGAATAAGTAGGTACAAGAGCTCTGTGAACATCCACTGAAAAATAATTAAGCTATAATGGTTTCTGAAAGCTGTTACTTTTTTTCCTCACATATTAATTTTTTGCAAGATATTTTATGTTTTGTTTTATTTTCTCAATTTTGCTCCCATTTAGTTACGTTCCACATTTTAAACTTGGAATAAAAGATTACTGCTTGAGAATATGTGAATATACTTAAATATAAGAGAGAAGAAGAACATATGAAGGAAAATATTTGATTGTATGACTGTTGGCAGTAGCTGAGTTTACTTCAACATACGCAAAAATGCCGGTTCAAACTTTGTACTATTGGCTTCTCTTGTCACATTATTAAGAGCCATAGGTTTCAGGGCACAAAAAAAAATCAGCTCATCTTTAAATTAGAAGCCTTGTGTTAGTCTATTAGTCTGTTAATCAAAAAGAGAGAGAACTTCTACTGTTTTTCTGAGCAGTTTAGAAGGCACCACTGACTTATCTGTTTACGTGAGAGATAAAGAGTTCACTTATTGTAACACTACTGATTTATATCAAAATTAGTGATTTCATGCTGGAAATCTGCTTTTATCCCTTTGTGTTTTAGTTCTCACCTGTGTTGTTTCCATAATAGAAGAAAAGGCATCCTGTTCTTCATAGGAAACGCTCTACTAAGATATGGTATCCTGCTGTTGAGTATGTTGCAGAACAAGAGTTTGTAATGGCTTCTTACCTTTTTCCAGTGCTTAGAATTGTCAATTTTATCTTTACTATAGAGCAGATAGATGCCTGTTGCTGCAAATATTTGCAACATTCAGTGGAAGCAAATGTCCTGGAAAGAGTTAAGACTGCAGTTTCTTTGCAAAGAGCTGGTCTGATGAGGGTATAAACCTTGTCTTTATACCAGGTATTTTTCTGATGTAATTAGTAGGGTCTTAGAAGATAAAGGAGACAAATTTTTTTGAATGAAGAAGGGCTAAACACCTGGAATTTTTTTCAAAAATAATTTTTAAAAATACATTAATTCCCATTCTTAAATTGAATTTTTAAAATCTTTTTCATAAGGAATTAAAATCAAACAGAAGAAATCTATCTTTAGTTGTTACATTATGAGATGCAAAACAACATCCACACTGCTAGTCTGCCAGTAGGAGACAAAGTAAGGATTTCCTACTTTTTCCACAACAGAAGAATGTCATGTTTATAAAAAGGTAAATGCCAAGGGAAAAAAGACAAATTAACATTGCTTAGAATTACCCAGAAACCTGCAACAGTAGCACTATTTCACAAAATGTAAGATAAAACACAGTTGTAAATACTTGCCTCAGAACATGGAAAAGAAGCCATCCTGAATAACTGTTTATTTATTAGTAGTCAGATATAAGTGTGTTTCTGATCGGTTTTGTATGCATGATCTCCCTTGTAAAACAAACATCTTAACCTTAGTGGGAGATGACAAATCCTTGGAATGCTGAATTCCTTTTTGTTCTTGGTTTTGGATGTGGTTATTATTGATGAATATTTCCATAACTTCATTGCAGCATGTTTCCTCCTCTTCTGTGATATTTGTCTGTGAGCCTGAATGGTATGTAGGTGTTAACAGAAATACTATTAAATTACACTAAGTTCTAAACTAATTCATGAACTATTTTAGCAAATCATTAAAAACGAAATTTAAAAATTACCTCAGAAGAGCAACAGGGCAGTAAATCCCTTCAGTAAAAGATTTATTATAGACCAAAGAAGGAAGTAAGTTCTGGAAGCAAAACCCTCAGTACAAGCTAAGCTATTACAACCTTGATATTATTTTCCTTCTAAACTTTTGAGATGCTAGGGAAATAAGGAGCATGTGTTCTCAGAGAGAAGCATGTTTACTGCTGACTAAATTCCAAGCTTATTATTTTAAAGGAATTTAGGAAAAAATGAGAAAACTAATCCCCCCACCCCCACCTCCTGGCACCCACCTTCTTCTCAGAAAAGGTGATTTTCTCATGCAATTAACTTTCGTTGCCCCTTGTGTAGTGAAGCTAATATACTTGTTCAAGAAAAAGCATAACAATAGTACCAATTATCTCACAATGCCTTTGTCAGTATAGAGTCCTCTACACTCCTGTAGTAGGCTTTCCTGAATAAGAATAATTTTTATCAATCTTAATAAGACTGATAAAAATTTCAAAAGGAGGAAATCTTCCCTATTTTCACTTCCTCACTGAGTAACACCAGTCACTAAATGCTCCAGAATCTTGTCTATGCAACAAGCATCTGTGTCTCTGACATAGTGAACAAGATAAAAGGGAAAAAATGAGGCATCTCTATCATGGCTTAGATTTTACTTCAAGATGGATTACTTGTGAATCTGAGGCTGGGAAACATGCCTGCAGTATTTTCATTACAGTCTTCCAGTGTCTTTCTTAAGTTAGTTATATCTCATTTAGTCTCTCAATTTTACTTCCAATCATACTTCCAAAGATACCTGCAACTATTTCCAGTAGCACTTTGTTAATGATATTTAGTCTTTGAGTTATCAATATGCTGTAACGTTCTGAACTATATGAAGGCAATCTGAACTACTCAGGATACCTTGTACTTCAGAAATGCTATTATAAGATCCCTTTTGGAATATGTTTGTTTATTGTCTGGAAGTTTTCCTATGTAATACTTCACAAGTCCGTTATAAATCGTCCTCCAGTCATGAAGGAGAGAGTTTTTCCCCCTGTGTTCATAAACAGGCTATTACCCTAAGTGACAAGAATTCTTCAGCAGGTTATCTAGCTTTCTAAAATGAAGGGAAGAATGTTTGAGAAGCACAAACAAAAAACCCCACCACAAAAAAACAGTTCAGTGATAAAGAGTTAAGAGGATGATATCAATAGTTTCTGGCATAGAATTATTTTAGATTCCTCTCCCATCTTTCTGTTGCTCCTACGTGAGGTTTTTAAAATTAAGTCTTCTTGGCAAGACATTTTGAAAACTGTAGAAGACAATTACAGACCTGTAGATCTTCTCAGAGTGTGGCTAAGTAAATGTAGACCACAGAATAGTGATGACTTTTGGGTATTTTCACATTCAGGGTCTTGACATAGTGAGTATGTATTTCTCACTGCTCTGGTTGAGCAAAGTATGTATCAAAGCATGATATGGTTGCTCCTTTCTATAACTCAGTTCCTTCCCTCTAATGGAGCACTTCATGGTGCTCACTGAGCAGACAAGCAGTGAGTTCCTGGTATCATGAGTAGTTAATTGTGCTCTTCAATTTCTCTGTCCCCAGTTTTTGAAAATCACATTTGTGCAAAATCGCTCGAGGAGTTCCATTTAAAATCACTGTTTGCCTTTTGCAAGAGGGACAGATTAGACTAATTACAGATTTTTTTTTTTCTTTTTAACAAGATTTCACTTTTTAACAGAAGAAAAGTTTACATGCTTGTCAGTGGGTTTTGTTATAACTTAAAGAAAGTTTATCAGTGCTGGCTCTGTATGATGCTTTATTTAATAATTATCATATCAAAGATGAAGCTTCAGCATTAAGATATCTTACATCAAGATTAAATATTAGAATATTTGACCTGAAAAAATTTTCTCAGACCCAAAAGAAAACTCTTGTTAAAAGCTTTGATCCTATTAATATTTTAAGTCATTACCTTTTTTTTTAATATTAGACTTCATTGCTTTGGTTGAGGCCATTTCTCTTTAAAGATAACTCATATTTTTGTGTGGCTATGTCAGAGCATTTTGGCATCAGTCTTTGAATCAAAATTTAGGAAAAAGCTATAATTTACATTATTGTTCTCCTTAATGTCTAATTAAATATAGGCAGCTGGAGTTCCAGTGGAAATAATTGGGCAACTATTAATAATTTTCAAATGCAAAATAGAAAACAGTCTATCTTCTCCTACTCCTTAAAAAGGTGCTTGTTTCAGTGATGTGACAATGCAGACCCTTGTTTCATGAATATATGGCTGAAGAACTCATTTACCATATTTGATGGAATTTTAGCCTGTGTAAGAAGATAATGTATTACAAGTTGATACGTTTTTTGCAATAATTGCATTTTGAGTTTTTAGAAAAAACAATACTTTTATGAAAGCAAGTTAAACCTGGATGTAATCATGAATTCTTTGCCTTTGACAGATTCTGGTCTATATTCTGTTTTAGTTTAGTCTCAGAAAAACTAGACTGGTGAATCTGTTGTTCAGTAATACCCAACAAGGAGAGGAAATTGAATTAAAATAACTTTTCATCAGCCTTTATAATTATTTTCAGGTCGTACTGTTGATAGAATATCTTAAGCCCTTTCATATAATTGTCAAGTGTTAAAGGCATTTTTCCTCACAGTCTTTATCTCGTATACTGATGTCTGTGGTGTTGTACAGCAAGATACAATTGTGATGTAAGGAAACTTGCTCTACAGAGCCAAGAAACAATTCTAATGTGAAAGTTAGAAGCAGTCCCAGATGTCAGGAATGATAATGGTAAAAAAATAAGCAAGAGAACTGGATTTTGAAGAGATCTATTTAAGAATGTGAACTGCAGTGTGAAAAGTTGAAGTCTTCATTGGTTCCCAGATTTAATCAGAGAACAAATGTAAAATAAAGAATGGTAGGATTTCAAAAAGAACAAGACAGGGAAAAACAAACAAACAAACAAAACCAAAAAAAAACCAGGAGAACTTCTTTTGGAATATCAATACAATATTCCCAAGATCATGTTGAAGAGAGAAATTGGTAAGGCTAAGTAGATGTCATTTTAGGGTTTTTGATGTTTATTGTCAGCTGTCCATAGGGTTCTTTTCTTCCTTTCTTCTCTTCTAATGTGGTAAATGTGAACTTCATTTTGCAAAGCAGTTATCTGCTGTTCATTACTGCACTACTGACATAATTTTTGGTTTTAAGTACTTAACAGCCCTTAACCTTAGTGCCTTTTGGCCAGTAGTTAGTAAAATGCCCTGTTATTTGTTGTTCCCAAAAAAGCTCATTCTTTTGGAGATTTTGTATGATTGGGTTAGTATTTATGTTCAGGGAGTTGGTAAGGTGGCATGGTTTTTTTCTGTTCACCTATGTTTATGTGCTTTCTCTTGAAATACTGCATTTAATTACCATGCTAGGGTATTTCTTCACATGATAGTGTTAGAATAGCTCTCTTTCAACTTTGTAAGTTGGATAGACACAGGGCATTGATGTTAAGGGATGTGGCAAGTTCTCTGAATGTTCATCTTGTTAAGATAAAATTGAAGAAGGACACAGGAAGAGTTTGCATGTCCTGTGCTTGTGTCCCATTTCATCTGAAGAGCTTCAAGCAGACTTACTAGTTGGCTCTCTGCCACTTCTGCTCTGTGTCCAGTTTTTAGACTGTAAGTAGTACCAATAGCTTTCACTGCCTCAATTTTCTAGTTACCTAGTCGTTTCCAGTCAAAGGAAAACTAATTATTTACTGCAGTGTTTTACCATCTAAATGAGACAGGCCTTAGACACCAAAGCTGATTTTATGATGAGCACTTCCATTGATTCACTCTGCAACCACACTTGAGTTACCTGATTCCTGTAAAATTATTTTAAAACATATTAGTTGTGTAAGGCCTACACAATTATTGACTTGCAGAACACAGTAGTGAAAGAAAATTGAGCTGTTAGTACTAAATCCTTATTTGCATCTGTAATTCTGAATTGAAAAGGTGTTGAGTCACAGTGCTGTATCATAACTGATAGAAGAATACATGTGTAATATCCTGTCCTTCAAATAGAGAAAAGAAATAGTTTGCATTTTATCCTTATTTTGTTTCTGTTTGGAGCTCATGTATCAATGTTGTAATGATGTTCCCTAATAATACTTCCACCTCAAAACAACTCTTCTTTAGGAAAGGTGAAAATCTAATTGCAAGCAGCAACAGGGAGACAGAGTGTCTCAGAAGTAACTTCTGCTTGCCTCCTGAAAAATATATATTTGTTCTTGGGAGGAGGAAGCTTCTTTTTGGAGGAAGAGAGTTTGATTTCTTTAATCCATGATACATGTGCTCTTGCCTCTTTAGAAATTAAATTGGTTTGTGTACGTGGACTAGGTTACAGCAATGAGTCAGAAAAGCAGGTACATTTTGTCAGTACACCACTTAACACAGGATCCTTATATTTCACTGGCTATTTGCCTTTCATGAGATGCCTGACAACTTAAAAAATTTGACATAATATTTTTACAGCTGTCTTTGAAAAAAATAAGGTGTACAGACTTCTTTTGGTACTGTTTTGTCCAGTTTCCTTAATGGAAGAAAAGTGAAATTTTTATTAGTGTACCATTTTCCATGACTCCCTTGCTGTTCACCTCACTAATACAGAGACATTTGAACATGGGAGATGTCTGTGTTATTTTGCACTCTCACACAGCCCATCATCTGTCAGGAACTGGAGATTTGTGCCTGAGATTTGTATCATAATCATGCTGGTAAAGGTTTGGAAGGGCATTCTCTTCAGTGTAGCACGAAGAGCTCAGTCAGTTGAATTAGCTTAATAAATATGTTGCTGCTAATACCCACATCCTTGGATCATATGTAGAAATATGCACAGAGCATTAACCTATCCGCTGATAATTGATTGATATAATACAGTTTTAAGCCATCTTCTGAGACAGCATATAAGTTTAGTTTTAAATGTCATTGTTTATGTAATACAAATTTGTCTCTTGAGAACAAATGTTAAGAGTTGTAATATTTTTGAGTTAAAATTTTTGTACTGCTTGTATTGTCAGAATGATTTTCAAATGGGGTCACTGTGGTCTTAAAGCTGTCTCAGTTTACATTGATGCATAGAAATTTTGAAAACTTAATATAGTAATTGATTGATATATTACTGGTTAAATAGAAAGTTTAACGTTTGATAGTAGATTTGTAATTTGCTAAGAGTTCCTTTGCTACCTTCTAGTTACTAATTTTAAGAGTATATGTTAGTTTACTTGGGTTTTATTTTTATCATTTGTCTTTACTACATTGCTATATGTAATATTAAAAAAAATCCCGACTTTTCACTTCTATCTTTTCTTTTGTTAATATTTATTTCCTAAAATAATGCCTACTCTAAGCAAAAATTTTATGCAGAGTTCTAAAGTCAGATGGTTTAAACTCTGTGATGACAGGACCACTGTGATTTCTTTTTGGTGGTAGAAAATCTGTTAAGCAAGCAAAAATATAAATATGTTGTAGTTAAGTGAAGTTTTTTGAAGGACAGAAAAATGTTTACAGAAAAAGTTAACAAAGTTAACAGAATGATGACTTGGTTTGGTTTTATTTCTTTTTTAAATTTCTTATAAATCAGATTAGATTATTGTATCAGTTTCAGTAACCAAAACTTGATCTGTTCTCTGTGGAGCAGTAGGAATACATTCTCTGTATTGAAAGCATCTTTAAAATGCATGCAAGCAATTTCAGTTTTAAAATCATACATTAAATTGTGTAACTGTGCTATTATTATTATAATAATAACAAGAATCAGCTAAAAATCTAATTTGAATGCTTAGAATAATAAGGGGAGAAATATGATAAGTAGTTGTCAATATTAAAACCAGCTGAAGGAGGAAGGCTTCAGGCCTTGTAGTAGGTAGAATGAAACAGCAGATTTCAGTATCCACAATCCTTTCAGTATTAAATTTTCAGTAAAATAAAATTACTTGTATATGAAAACATAGCCTTTCCCCAGCTCTCTTTTTTTTCCTGATCAGCTGATGAAGAGACTAGCAGCTCGCTGCTTTGCTGGCTTGTTAATTTTATCCCCACTAACTGTGATTTCCGATAGCCGGCCTGCTGATAGTGGTAAGGTAAATATCTTTTTTCATTGCCGTCTTGAAGATTCAGTAGAACTACATCACAGGCATGTTTAGGTGTGTAACACATCAAAAGTCGGTGTTCTCTGTATTTCAGTGTACAACTGAGTGCTTGAGGAGAGCAGTGACATTAACTGTTGACAGCCTTGCATGCTGTATTTATTGTTAGCTTTTCTAGCTTCCAAGATATGCAGAGAAATTTCCTTTTCTTAATCTTCATTAGCCTCAGTGATTTATAGTGTGTGTCCTGCTTTAGCCAAATGAATATTAATGAATTTGTGTGCTGATTTTTTTCCCCTTCTTTCTTCCTAACTCATCAGATCTCGAGCCTCCTTCATAGTGAATATCTGAATGCTGTGGAAGCATGATGTAAATTGTCTTTTGATTATTAAGGCCTAGTTTCAGGCTGTCTCACAGGATTCTGCTTTTGTGTTTGTCTGTGGATTTGCACATCAGAGGATGCATAGGAAACAGATTTCAAAATCCCTCTGTTTTTTTAAACATTCCAGGTTATTTTGTGTTGTGAATCAGGTTTTGTTCACAAAATGTTTTTGAAGAGACATTGTACACAACTGAGAAAAATTATGTCTAGGCTGTAATCACTTTTTTATATTGATTGCTGTGCTCACATGATCATAAATATTAGCCATGTTTGGTGCTGTGGAGAAATGAAGGTAATTGCCTTAGGATTAGAGCTCTTTCAGCTATGAGAAAGGATTGATTAGCATTTGTATGTACTCAAGGCAATATTGCGAAGCAAAAGCGACAAATATCAACATCAGTTATGTTCTGAGAAACCATTAATCAGAGAGCCTTAGTTTTAAGATTTTTTTTTTTAATTTTTTTTTAATTTCAGTTCTCTTATGACCTGGTATTTTTATTTCTTCTCTTTTGTTGGCTTTCTCAAATCATGAAAAGTTCAGCTTCTTGCTTTATGACGTGGATCTGATAGTGTGTGTGAACAGCTACCCTTTATTCCTAGTTCGGTTTTTTGTAGCAATTTTTTTATCCATCTTTGTAGAGCTGCTGGGTCTGGTTAAAAGCGTACATCCAGGTAATTGAAACAATTGAAATTAGGATTAATTGTCTGTGACTGTGTGTATGGTTTAGCTTTTGGGATGGGTTTTTTGTATCCCATGTTATGAGTCCTGTTTACAACAAACCATTATACTGTCAGTGCTTCTGCCTACCTCATGGTTACTGCTCTAGAAGAAAATTATACATTTGGAGATGATTTTTATGCTTAACTGATTTAAAAGTTGCTTAAAAGGCTTGGAAGAGGAGTTGTTACTACATAAAGTATCTCTGTTTTGTGTGTATGCACAAAGAACTGTGTGTGAGCTGGCTTTGAGAGCGGAGCACAATTTAGACTGTCCTGTTTGAAAACATGTGGTATCAAAGTCTGTTTTGCATGGAACCATGTAACCCAAAACTGACTCTGATATGAAAAAATGAATGTTTTCTATACACTTACTGAGACAATACCCCAGGCCAGTATGTGTGAAATGTGATTTGGTGCAGAATTCAAGGTTCAAATAAAACAGTATGTTTAGATGATAGTGGGATCCTTAGGAAAAGTTAATGTTTGGTGTCTCTTTGATTGCTAGTAGGTCAGTTCCTTGTACTCTTGTTTATAAATAAACAGTACATTCAGAGTTGAATTATCTGCATCATGTGGAATTGCAGAGGGTTTTTATTGTTGTTTTTAAATATAGTTTGTTATTTCCCTTTGCAATATCTCTTTTGTTTAAAAATCATACTTTTTGAATCCATGGTTGTCAGGCAATTGAAGACGGCAATTTGGAAGAAATGGAAGAGGAAGTCCGGCTTAAAAAGCGAAAGAGACGAAGAAACGTGGATAAGGACTCTGGGAAGGAGGATGGAGAGAAAGCAAAGAAAAGAAGAGGCAGACCTCCTGCAGAGAAGTTGTCACCCAATCAACCCAAACTGACAAAACAAATGAATGCCATCATTGATACTGTGATAAACTACAAGGACAGGTGAGCTTGGAGACAGTCTATCTCTATTACATGTGCTCTCTCCGTCCCTGCTGATACCACTCTCTGCAGTTTATAACGGCTTCATTTTTTTCCAGTCCTTAGAAAGACATGTTGATGTCGGAACCCAAGGTGTCCCTCAGACACTCTTGGATGTTCTGGGCCCAGGGCAGAAGCCTCTGAGACCCTGGCAGGCGGCCAGGGACCCCTGTGGTCTTGAGCTTGACCCATGGAACAATTTACCAACCTTGCAGGAAGAACAAGAAATCACAAAAGTTTAGATATTATAATAGAAGTAGTCACAAAGTGAAAGGTAGGATTTTTGAGTGCTGTACAGGGGGGTTTTAGGCCTTGTACAGGGGGGTCTGAGTTTTGTACACGGGGGTCAGAGGTTCTAAGATGGAGGGATTTGGGCGTGCCCTGTCCTCCTTCTTTCTTCTTCCTATTCTCCATGTTCTTGGTGGTGTTGGCACTCACAGATTGGTTTAGAGTAGAAAGTCACTGTTCAATATAGGTAGTAGGCATTGGGAAAAAACTATAAACACCTAATACGTAATGTGTGATATAAAAGATGGCACCAGCCCCTCGGGGAGGGGAGACGGGGACAGCCAGAGACGGGGACAGCCAGAGACGGGGACAGACAGAGTCAGGGACAATGTCAGGGAGTCTGTGTGCCTTGAGATAATATGCAATAAACTGCCTTGAGACCGGACGACTGAAGACTACTGAGTCTTTCTTTGAAGGCACGGGTTGGAGGAGAGACTTTACCACCATCCGGAGTCACCCAAATCCGGGGAAGACTCCGGCATGTTGACACTGCTTTTCTGAAGAGTAATTCCTCTTGGGGCCTGATCCTGAAGGTCTTGCGCTTTGTAGAGTTTTTTTTAACACTCGTCTAATAGAAAGTTGTTGAAACACAATTTTTTAAAAAGTAAGAAA
Organism: Vidua chalybeata; assembly: GCF_026979565.1. Lineage (NCBI taxonomy): Eukaryota > Metazoa > Chordata > Aves > Passeriformes > Viduidae > Vidua > Vidua chalybeata. The sequence goes on along the minus strand of NC_071570.1, from coordinate 23,839,971 downwards.
AAAGTAAGCGTAGAGCTCCTGCTTAGGAATGAAGTCATTCTGCACAAGGTGTGTACTTAAGAACATTCAGCTTGAGCAGGATTTTCCTTCAATTTAGTGAGCCTGTGTTGAAATTAATCTTTTCAAAGACATGACTACAGATTTATTAATTCAAGTTTACATGGGTCTCACAATGAAATACTGAAAGACTACCCAAAATGTGTAGGGCATGAGCATTAGAGCTGCCAAAAGAAAAAATGCAGAAATACTGAAACATCAGAGATGGGAGCCTGTTTGTCAAGAAATCCCCATTTTCAGCATAAAAATACACTAAATAGTTGGACTTCAGGGAAAAAATACTCTTTCTAATCTGAAATGCCATCTGAAGACTTCTGTTTTGCAGATTTTCGAGCTGCAAATCACCTGTGCTTCATGAGCAAGAAACTGAGAATCAGTTCATAATGTCTTTGAATCTGACTTGATTACAGAAGTTGTATTTAAACTCAGTTTGTATCTGCCAAAAATCAGTAAAACCCTCTTGTGTGCTTATCCCTTCTTTGCTGTACATTGAATTACTTAGATCATATAGCACCTATTAAAACTAAGTTAATACTAAATGCATTGAGAGAAAGTCAAGAAGTATTTGCATTAGGTGACCTGCACCTAGGTATAGCAATGTATTATTTGCCTGTAAACAACTTTCAGTCTCTGACTTTACATGGCAACTTTACTCTGCCCTTTTTTGCAGCTACTGTTCTAGGTTTGCATCTGTTCTAGCTTAAGGGTAGTTTGGGTGGTACTTGGTAAAGCAGACACTGCTATGATCTGTGAGTTTTTTGGACATAACTGTTAAAATGAACCATTCTCTGATCTGTGGGCTCTTTCTAGAGTACATCAAAAAGCATTTTATTTTATTTTGTTGCAACAGCATTCATAGCAACAAACATGATGAGCAAGAAGCTGACTACAATCTCAGTTTTTTTAGCTTGCCATGACTCTCAATTAACAGAATAGCTGAGAAGGGAAAAGTGTTTAAGATTAGGTATTCCAGTCAGGACTGGAAGGAAGCATCTCTGCATTTTAGATCCTTGGCCTTGAACCTTCTTTTGAAGCCAAGCATTTCTGATCAGGATATCTGCTTCTCATTTTTAAAATAGCAAGTAAAGTTGCTTCCACTAGCCTTCAGCAGGGGATAGCTACTGATAGTGACCGATGGCTTCTGGGGAGGTTAAAGATTTTTACCTGATGTTTGTGCCTCAGAAAGTTCCTATCTGATTTAAGTCAAAAAAGTTAACAGTTGAGCTATTGTGTAGTGACAAGGCATACTGTTTACTCTCCCTGGAGCCCACATTTATGCAAGACAGATTGCTTCCAATTGAAAAAGTGTATGGACCTCTGTTCTGTAAGGAATTAAAAGTAAGTCTTAAACTGAGCTCTTCAATGTTGTAAGTTACACACAGTAGTTCCAAGTTTCTGCATTCTGATTTTTTTTGTGAGAGAGCATCAAACCACCCAATACTATGAAAAAACAGAATTACAAACTTAGGCAGCAAGGAACTTCAATGTCTTAAAATATTTGGGGTTAACTTGCTCTAGAGTTCAATTAATATTTTCAGTATTTGCAGCTGTAGAATTAAGTGGGTTTTAGGCATTGGAGCCCTTTAGTTTTGTTGAGGGTTCAGTGTTTGTTCAGCTGTGGGCTTTTGTGAATGTGAAGGCAATTGGGGCAAGTATAGAGGGACAGGTTAATTGGAAGAAAAGTAGGCCATGAGTTGCATCTGGGGAAAAAAACAGGTTTTTATGTATTTAGTATTTGAATACTTGAAATCATCTTTAGCTTAAATCAGTGCTAAAAGATGTTCAACTTTTCTTTATGGTAAGTCCAGGGGATTCATCTGGACTGTGGAGAACCAATGTGTTCCAAAAGGTGGTCAGGTGATACCCATCTAAAATCTTACTGACTTAGGTCTGAGTTACTTTGTCAAAGCCAATTCTACAATATGTAGTAAGTTTTATGCAGTTTAAAGGGCAGCACGAAAATAGTGAAAAGAACACATTACTAAGATATTAAGTCTCTCCATGCTTTATCTCATGTTTTCCCTTGCTTTTGAGAAGAGTTGCTTTGAAATACAGAATCATATTTCTGTTCTTATTAAAGCCTTTTTTTAAAAAAATAAAGGTAAAATCCATGGGGCTCACAAAAATATGAAATTCTAGTTGACTGCTTTTCTGTGGTGACACTGTCTAATGTTGATACTACAAGTGCTTTCCTAGCTGTCTAGAACTTGACTTTAGTTGTACATGTCTGGGGATAAGTACCACCCTTTCCTCCCTTACTTAATAAACATCCAACAAAATTGTCAATATCAAGGAAAGCTAAGATATCAGTAATATAAACAATGAGCTCTGGTAAATAGTAATTGCACAGTCAAATGTGAAGATTAAAACTGGTTTAAACAGACATATTAGCAATATTTTAGGTAAATTTTCAGTGTGGATAAATGCAGCATATGATTCTCAAGAAAGGGAATGCAGAGGTCGTTATCCCAGTACTTGTAAACCTCAGATAAAGAACTCCATGCAAGAAAATGGAAGTCAGCATTGAGGTATATTTGCTCTTCCTGCCATGTCCTCAGTGCAATTTCTACCATTTAATTTAGATTTGTCTTTTTTATGCAGTACAGTTTAGCAATCCTCCAATTTCCTTTTATTCCCATTGTGAATCCCAGAGGGATGTTGATTTTTATGAAACATTCCTTTGGCAATAAGTTTAATAGTTCTTAGAGAGCAATTTACAAGTAAAAGCTGATTTTCTTAGGATAATTCTAGAGAGCTAGAGACACAGTGAAGGAGAAAAAACTGCAGTGAGATTTGACTTGACTGACAGCCAGCATTAGTTTCCTGAAATTACAGTATCTAGGATGTGTCCCGTATAATAAAGAAAATCGTTTAAAAATGAGAAAAAGAACAACGATTGAAGGCACTGAGAATGTTGGACTGCTTCAATGCCTTTGGTGTCTCGAGAATTTGTTGAGGTCTTTGACAAGTTGACAGTACTTGATTTATGCAGTTTCTTTTGCATTGGATTCCAGTATTGAGTGATGTGCTTCAAGATTTTCTTCATGTTGATAGGCATTTCTCTATTTTATCTTCATATTTATCTTTGTTAAACTGGAAACAGATAGCAGGTACCTCAGTCTGAAGAACTGTGGGGTACATGCTCCATATCATTAAGTAGAAATCACTATTGAAGTCACTGCTACCTTTTTAAACTGCACCTGTGGTCTCATTACTCAGCTTTCAGTATCAAACCATAAAACATGTAGTGATACTACAGATTCAGATCCTTTTTTACTTTTCTCCACTGCTTTGCCATAGTAGGCAAAGCTGAATTAATGTAGGTTTCATCTATACTCATTTAAAATGGAGAATAGATCTGTAATGAAGCAAAAGTAGGAAAGAAAAGATGGTCAGGATCCTCTGACTTCTAGTCATCTGATCTAGTGAAAGATGTCTCTGCTCAGCCACAGCAGAGAAGTTGAACTAGTTTATCTTCAAAGGTCTTTTCTGACCCAAACCATTCTATGATTCTATGATTTTGCTAAAGCATTTTTAGGGTACCATAGGAAGAGGGTACAAGCTAGTATGAAAGAAAGGAAATACAATGAGTAAGCTCATTAATCTGTGTGAACATAAATAAAAGTACCTAGCTGAAGGCACTGTTAAAAAAGTTACTGATAAACTGGAAAGGAGTTCTTGGAGAATTGGTTTTGGCATAGATCACAATATATTTATGATATGTATTCAAAATGAGGAATGTCCTTGTCAAAATTAAAACATCAGTAGTGGTGTGTTAATCACAGCAGATTGGACACAGTTAGGTATGGGGTAAAAGAAATGGCATGAAGTACAGTATCTCAGAGTGCATTATATGGTACTCAGAGACCAAAAACAAGAAACATTTCTTCTGATTCAGGCATCAGTTCAGATAGAACTGACAGAAGAAGATTTACCTGGGCAGAGAAATTATTGATAAAATCCAACTGTGATCCATGAATATTGTCCAGACATAAGAAAACAGGAGCCCTATTGTGCCGCTATTGCCTATGTAGATATGGAAATACTCATTATGGGTGTATGTCATTATATGTGATACAGTTAAACTTGTATATGGTACCTGAATGCTTTTCTATTCAAGAAAGATTAGTCTACACCAAGAAAAGTGTAAATAATTACTTCAGTGATAACTAGCATGGGAGAGATTTAAAAGAGGAAACAGCTTGGTTTGTTTATCCAGTCTTTAGAGGGGAAGATGGTTGCTCTCAGTAAATTCACTTGGGAAAGAAGGGAAGCATAAACACAGGAAGTGTAAAATTATATAAAAATATAAGATGGTGGTCACAAGGTTATATGACTGGAAGCATTTATTAATTCACACAAGTTATTAATTAAGAGTTCTGTAATCTTTCCATATGGAATGGTGGGACAGAAATAACTAGATAGATTTGGCCTTTGTTCCTTAATTTAAAAAGTTCTATATGATCATTTACAATACCAAGACCCTGGATTCAGGGACTTGGAAACATGTTTCCAGTTACACATGGATTCTGATTTTTCCAAGTAAAGCATCATCTATGCAGACTTCGTTTACAATACATATAAATCTGAGATGTTGCTGCAACTACTTCTTAAATTAAGATTTAAGTGTCGTTACACCCTTGTACCTTGATCTAACCATGGAGTATAAAACATCTGTTTAGAAGAGAGCAAGTTGCAGTTCATCAGTCCAACATTATTGTCACATGTTTTTCCAGTTACCATGCTTTTAATTTGTCTTTCTTTCCCTCTAAAATTGGGAATGCTCTTTAAAATTAATGTCATGGAATCATATGTTATGTATGTTACGTTTTCGCAACACAAAATCAAAGAACCACAGAATGGATCCGTTTGGATGGGACTACAGTAGGTTATCTGGTCCAGCCTCCCTGCTCGGACAGGGTCATCCCAGGGCACATGACACAGGGTTGCTCCAGACATTTCTTGAATGTCTCCAGTGAGAGAAACTCCACAGTCTCTGGGCCATCTGTTTCTGTGCATTGGTATCTGCACTTTCCCTCTCATCCTATTGCTTGGCACCACCAAATCAGTTTGGTGCACAAAAAGTAGTTTGTATGTCCACTTTTAAAATGCTGTAACCTTTTGAAAGAAGGGACAGTTTTACTGCTGATAGCTTTTCTTTCAGAATAAGGCAATTTTATGCCTCATTTGAGCCCCAGCTGCTGATCTGCATCATACACATGCAGGCTTAGTCTCTTAAACTGTATTTTTTCTCTTGTGATGGTTTTCCTCTTTATGGTTTATTTCAGAAGAAGACAAGCTGTAAGTGTAGCTTTCTTTTCCTGATGAAATAAATAAAAATAAAGTAGAGAAAATGAATGATACTTCATCCTGGCAGGATTAGGGAAATGCTCTATAATTGGCACTATTGAGGCCACACCTGAAGTCCTGTGTTTTGGGCCCCTCACTTCTAGGAGGATACTGAAGTGCTGGAGTGTGTCCAGAGAAGGGCAACAAAGCTGGTGAAGGGTCTGGAGCACAAGTCCTATGAGGAGCAGCTGAGGAAATTGGGGGGTTTTAGCTTGGAGAAAAGGAGGCCTAGGGAACATGTTACTTGCTTTCTACAACTGCTGCCTGAAAGAGATTCAGCCTCTTCTCCATGGTGGCAAGTAACAAGAGGAAATTGCCTCAAGTTGCCCTAGGGGAGATTTCAGCTGGATATTGGAAAAAACTTCATTGAAACAGTGCTCAGTCATTGGACCAGGCTGCCCAGGGAAGTGGTAGAATCACTATCCTCAAGATGTTGAGAAGGTGTGAGGATGTGGCACTTAGTAGTAGACTGGGTACTGGTTGGACTGGATGATATTAAAGCTCTTCTCCAGTGTAAATAATTCTATGATTCTATCATTCATACATTGCAATCCTTCAGCTTCCTTACAAACCCACTGTTTTCTTCGGCCTTGCATCAGAATTGAATGTTTCCTGGGTACCAATTTGATACTACCACTAGTTCGCATTAGCAACAGCTGAATTCAAGAGTCCCAGGATGCTAATTGTTCTGTTCCTTACAGTGATTTCATTTGTCCCCTAACTGCCATCTGATCTACTCATAGATTAAAAGTAAGGACTTGCATGGTGCACCAGTTAACTTCACAAAATCTCCTCCTGGTATCAGGTAGCTGTTGACCACATTCAAATAAGGATAGGAAAAAATTGAAGGGTGGAGTGTTTTTGCCTTTTGCCTGCTTGGCAAGAGACTACTCCTGTCTGTGGTACTCAGCAGTTTGATGACACAGCACAGGAAGAGGGTATTTTCTCTGTATGTGAAACAGATTTTATTCATAGTCTTTTCAGCTGTTTTCTTAAGTTGCCAGTTTTTAACTGTTCTAAAATGGAGAGTAACACAGCCATTACTGATCTAACTAGTAAATAATTATGCCAACTGGTACTCTGGGGTATTCAAACACACAAAGTAAATAATTTTTACTTACATCCAAACTCAAGTTATGGAGTACATAGCCATATGTCAAACCCAGGGATTATGTATTTAACTATTTTTACCCACTTCCATTTCAGTGATGGAGACAGATTTACCATGTACTACTGTAGTGAGTTCCAAAAAGGGGCCTTAAACATTAATGAAAACTAACCCTATATAGCTGTTGGGAGTCACTATGTCCGCTCTTGTAATTCTCCTCTCCCACACTTTGCATCTTTGTGAGTTGCATTTGATTTAAAGTTGTAGGTTTCAAGCCATGGTTCTGTTTGTGAGCGCTCTGACTTGGGCAAGCATGCAGGATTCTTCATTCTTACCTACTCTAAATTGAATTTTATTATCTGTTAAAAGTTTGAAATTTGTTAGAAATATGAGAACATATTGCAGTTTCAGCTTTATAGTTATCTCTCCTTTTAATGCCAAAGGAGAAAGAGTATTGGTAGTAGTATACTTCTAACAGGCCTGTGGCAGCTTGTTTCTGGCCAAATACTGCCAGGAAAAACAAATAGAAAAAGGAGCCTCATACAAAAGGGGTTCCTGCATTTCATTTCACCGAAGACAATACTGACTAAAAGGGTGGAATTATATGCTTGTATGCACCTTACAAGCAATTTGACAGAAATGAGAGAAAATTGAAAGCATTGCACACAAATATTTTTCTAAGCAAAAACATTTTCCAAATAAGCAGTATTTCTTAATGCTGCTTTAACTTGTGCAGTATGCAAGTGTTTTTAATGTGAGCACACATGGGACTAGCATGTTGAGCTGATGCAGTAGCAATGAACTGTCACAGTTCTTTCACAGTCAGATCTTTTAATTTATTCTGATCGTTCTTCCTTTCAGCACATAGCCTGCTAGTTGCTAGGCAACCATAAGTGATTTTTTTTTTCTTTTTACTGCACATGATTTTTATGTGGTAGTTGTTGTGGTTATTATTTTCTAATTACATAAGTACAAAAGTATTAAAATCAGAGTTGCATTAATAATTACTGATTTTTGCCTACTGTATCCACAACATAGCAATTAGAGATTGTTAGAAGAGATCTCATTTGTTTATAGCATGGATGCACATATACAAAGGGAGTGCAAGATAGTACTTCTTTATGAGAGTAGGTTCTATAAAAATTATAGAACAGAATAATCTGTTACTGATCTGAGTAGACAAAATCAGACTGTAGTCTTCTCTCATGCCCTTAATGCTTTTTCTTTCATGGCCTTAAATTATTTTAAGTAATTAATTATATCAAGCAAAAGCTTGAGGGTTTTATATGGCATTCTTAGTTTAATAGAATGTGTGAACAAATCATAGTTGGCTGGTTTTGCACTTGGAAAATAGAATATAGCTGTTTAATAATTTATGAGTTGCATTTTTAATATAAAATACCATATAAGGATGGGTGTGTAAGAGAATGTGGATGTAAAAAGAGAAGATAATATAGCCATGAGAATAAAAGCTATAATCATCAGAAACTGTTTCAGTAGGACTAATAGGCTAAACATGTTTTAAAATTTGATCAGAATTAGTTTATTAGTGGCTGTTTCCTTTTTACTGGAGTAATTCTGTTCAGTATTAGACTCTGAAGCACAGTTGAAGAAACCCAGCATCAGTAATTTTACTCAAATAGGAATTTCTGTTAAGGCTGCTGAAATAAAAACACAGCAGCAATAGTCCTTCTGTATAGCTAATCCACACTCATACTGTACCAAGGTGCAGGCAGGTAGGTTACAGTGTGCTTTGTAATGGTGTAGCAGGATACTGCTTTGTTTTGCTCTCCTCATGATCAGTGCCTTGCATGTATAAGGTGGGCACTGATCACTTAGGAATAGCTAAATTCCCCCTTGGCTTCTGTATAATGCTTCTGAGGAGCCTGAATGCTTTGCAGATACAGTACATCTTTCACAGTATTGTATGCTCATTTTATAAATGGGGAATAGAAACTTAAATATTAAGCTACCATTTTCCACCATAGATCCAGTTGCTGGTTTTCATAGTGTTGTATATGTTCAGAAGAAATTCCACTTATCTATCTCAGTTGCAGCTATTACTGCTAAACGTTTCCCTCTATTAATCAAAAAAAAAAATGCGGTCCTCAATTTTCTAATGAAGAGAAACACACATTATTTTAGTTAGTTGTGTAGAATGTATATATAATGCATTGCTTTTCCTTGTATTGCTTCCAGTTTCACTGTGAGAGGGCAGTCTGTGATGAAGACAGGTTCTGTCATGTAGCATGACACAGACACACAGGTCAAGAACAAGGCTGGTGCCTTTAAATTCATTCTATAAACACTTGGACAGGGGAAGTATAAAAGTAATGAACATGTGAGTCCATACCAAAGGACATGGCAGGTGCAGTGGCCAGAATTTCACAGTTATTTGCTGCCAGGAGAGAAATAAGTAAGACTTGGCTGTGACAGTTATCTGGCCACTGTATGCTTTTGTCTATTTCAGTAACGGGGTTCTTCCCAAATAAATTAGATCTGTTGGGTGAAGTTGCTAGTAGCTGCTACTGAGCTGCCAGTGGTCTCTGTGGATATCTATCCCAACGGCCGTAAGTTATACAGGAGGAGTACATAGACTTCACTGTTCTCTTGTGGGACAGGGATGCACCATAGGCCCAACTGCCTTGTCTCACCTGCAGCAGCCACACCCAGGAGCACACCCAGGTATGTGCCAGAACCTTGCTGAGACCCAGGAGGCAGCTTGGCAGCTACTGCTGGTCAGGCAAGGGCTGCTGCTGCTGCCACCGCTGCTGCTGCAAGTCTGACACAATTGTACAGGATGAGACAGGGGCTTTTAGTTTCTAGGTCTGCACTGAATTAAAAAATAGTCTAGCTGCCTGTTGGTGTCAAAATGTCGGTAGAACAGTGCTGATTAGCAGTCTGCAATTAGAGTATTTACTTTATTGTCCTCTGTGATGAAAGGAGCAGCATTGTCTCAGGACCAAACTGAGAACAGTAAAAAATCATGGATTAGGTGAGCACCAGATAGTTAGGAAATCAGGAAAATTTGTTTATTCCTTCTGGTTCATTAATCTATCAGGTCCATAACAAAAATAGTACCTTCTCAAATTCTGATGTTACCTCAGGCGTTAAGAAATGCAGGCTGTATAGTAAGCATTCATTACTTCCATAAAGGGGAGAGCTGTTGCCAGCTTCAGGGTTTTTATCATCCTTATTCTCCATTGCAGAAGTGCTTCAGTTAACCTTCAGTTCAATGTCTGATAAGATCCCACACCACTCTGGAGGGTGGTTGCAAGAGAAAGCCCAGAGGGAAACCAGTATTTGGTAGCCTTCTTGCCCAACTCCTGTGGAGTTGATGTTCCTGAGATACTATCTGAGAATTCAGCTGAGAAAACAGGGCCTTTCTGGAGCAGCTGGGAGAGAAGGAAGCATGTGAATGTGAACTGGGAAATGCTTGTGAATGCTGTGTGCAGTTCTTCACGGACTGCTTTTTTCTGCTACTCTGTGAAAATTACATGCACATACGGGAAAAAAACCCAACCAAAACCAACACAAAACCAACAAAACCTGTAAGTGTCACCAGCACATTTTCTCTCAAGGTGACTTAAAACCATGTATTATTTGGAAAATGACAAATAAGAAGATTAAAAAGAGATGCTCAATATGAAAGTGTTAGAGTAGCTATTAAAAGAGGATGAACAATGGGAAGTACGGACGCCTCTAAGTTATAGGCAAGACACTGAAAGTATAAAAAATTTATAGAAAATCTGACACTTTACTTCAAATGAATGAAGAAGTACAAATGGCAGTAGTGATTTTCAATATAGTTGGAATGATCTTCCAGAAACCCAACAGTCATTAATAAAAGTTACTTATTTTTTGGTTGTAACATTGAGTTAGTGTAATAGCAATCAGCATATAGTATAATGGAAATCACTATGGTTTGCTATAATGAGGAATTACAAGACTAACTATTCAGTGATCAAGAAGAAGACAAACTTAAAGAGTGACAGAAGGGAGAATTGCTAAAAATTACTGAACAAGGAAACTATAAGAGTGTACTCAGCAAAAGACTGTAGAATTCAGATGCAAATCCTGATTCTTCTTTCATAAAGCCTCTTCTACATATTCATCTCTAATGATGCTAGATGTCAATGACATATTAATGATATGTTAGGACAACAGTTTCAAATTTCAAATTGTAAGTTAATGATCTGTACCAAATTTAAAAATCACGGTTCAGTTTCTATTTCTTTGAAAGAAAAACATGATTTTATTCCATTATTTTAATTTCTTTCTTATTATTAGGTTGTGTGTCTGTGTTTTGTGAGAAAGTTGTACTAATTCCTTTCCTTATGGCTTTGTTTTTCTCAACAGTTCAGGACGGCAGCTAAGTGAAGTCTTCATTCAGCTTCCATCTAGGAAAGAACTACCAGAGTATTATGAATTGATTAGGAAACCAGTGGACTTCAAAAAGATAAAGGTAAGGAATGGAGGAATTTTGGAAGTGCAGGTTCCTCAATTTCTTTTTGTTTTACAGAAATGTGAGCATAAAGTTGTTTTTAAAATAGCATATTAATATTTTTTACCACCTGTATTGGTGGATTAGATTTTAAACGTTGTCATACAACTTGTTAGTAATTTTGTTTGGTGTATATTGCAGTGTATCACTGTAATTTCAAGATCAAATCAAACTATGGTAATGTGACACGGATGCGATCTCAGTGCTTTTTTTGCAAAGACCTAATTGTGAATCTGTCAACAGATTTGGTAAAAATACACTGTTGACAAAGATTTCATAGTTCTAGGAGAATATACCTATTCCTCCATTTAAAATCATAGAACCATAAATATCCTGAGTTAGAAGGGATGGACACATATCAACATGTCCAACTCCTGGCCCTGCGCAGGACACCCCAGGAATCACACCATGTGCCAGTGCCCAGCCACAGTCCAGGTGAAGAACCTTTTCCTGATATCCAACCTAAACCTTTCTTGGCACGTCAGGCCATTCCCTCAGGTCTTATCATTAGTCAACACAGAGGAGAGATCAGTGCCTGCCCCTGTGCTTCCCCTCGTAAAGAAGTTGTAGACTACAATGAGGTCTCCCTTAAGTCTCCTCCTCTCCAGGCTGAACAGACCAAATTATCTCAGCTATTCCTCTCAGGGCTTCCACTTCTAGACCCTAGCCTCATACCTTGGAAGAGCCAGATCAGATCCAAACAGAGTTTGGTAGATGGGGTCTAGGCAGCATGTTGCACCTTGGGTGATGTCATAATTCTGTATCTTTCACTTGTGTTACAGTTACTGGGTTTCTTTGGTAGAAAGACAAGACTGGAATTTCTTTTACCAAAGGAGCTCAATTTCTCTTGCTTTTAACCCTTACAGTTCACAAAGAAATTGCTTAATTTTTGCTCTTTTACCTTGATGCATTTTTTGAATAATATGCTAACAACATGGTTGAAGACGTTCTATGTTCTAATCTGATACTTATCTTGATGTTTAGGTAAATTTTTTTAAGAGAAGGCTTGTAGTACGTTGAATCAAATACTAATTCAGTTTCCTCTCTGCTGTTCTTCTTTCTGCACCACTGCCCATCAATACTTGTCTTCATTTCCTCAACAAATGCAACAGGAAAGAATTCGCAACCATAAATATCGGAGTCTTGGGGATTTGGAAAAAGATGTCATGTTGCTGTGTCACAATGCACAGACATTCAACTTGGAGGGATCTCAGGTCTGAATGAGTTAATTTCTGTTAAACATACAGGCTTTCCCCATCTAACATTTTTGTGCTTGTTGATTACTATCTTTGTATATAAACTCTCTGTTTCAGTTCTTACTTTGAGTAGAGAAAAACTTCCACATTTTTAGAATCCGGAATTCACTGGACACTGCTGCAGTGTATGTTTTCAGAAAATTTGATTTTAGCTGAGATAATTTTTTTCTGATCTGTGTGTACTTTAAAGCTGCAGTAATACTGTTTGAATCTGTGGTAAAAGGCAGTGTGTGGAGTGATACATCAGTTTAAGTTTTCCACAGTAAATCACAGAAGTTGCAGAACAGTACAGCTTTAGGACAGGATGTTGAGGAAATACATCATATAAGGCTCCTCAGTTCTGTTAATGGAAAATAAAAATACAGGATTGTCCATCAGTAAAGATGTATGTAGGCTCTGAAGTCTCTGTTTTTAAATTTTTTTTATTATTGAAAGATGAGTCTCAGGTTTAGAAGGCAAACTCATCTCAAATGGATGTTTCACATACATGAATGGGCTCAAAATTCGGAACAGGGTGCTGATACAAAAGGAAAGACTATGAAATCTGGTTGGCAGATAGGAAAGATAAGACAGATAAAAAAGTTGTCTTATAATGCAGTGAAACACAGTCTTGGGTAATTATTTTTATAGATGAGATCCAAAAAGTGTGATGCAAATACAATATTCAGTTGAAGCAGAGACCCTGAAGACAGCTTCCCTGACACACAGGAGACAAAAAAAGATGTTATTTGAAGGCTAAATAAAAGTAAGCTGAAGGATGATGTTGCCAATAAAAAATGTTTTCTTAAAATTTCTAAGCATTAATTTTAACATTTAGCTAAATTGGGGAGTTTATGTTAGATTTTGAGAATTAAAAATGAGTATGGAATTTATTATGAAGAATTGTTGGATTCAGTTCATCATTTAGTGACTATATTTGTTATCAAGAGACATAAAAATTATTTCTATACTATGTACATTCTATGATTTCTATTCTACGTACATGGGATTTTTTTTTTTACTATCTTCAGTTACATGGAAGTAACTACAGAAATCAACTGAAAATATTTTTAAAAGTAAAGTAATTATAGTAGAATTCTTGGGACAAAATTTTGCTACATGTTCAGATGTAGATTTTCAATTTACTACTTATTCATATACCAGTAAAATGGCTGTAAGTATCTAATTATAACAAGAAGGGGAAAAAAGTGACGGAAAGTGAATAACGAAAAGTATAAACGAGACTTCAGAAAATGGTATGGGTTAGTAGAGGAGATGAAAAGAGGTAAAAAAAAAACAGTAATGAAATGGGAAAAATAACAAAATTATTCACATCAGAATGACTCAACCTGCTTAAGGAAAACTGGTGTCTTGTTAGGCAGAGATGGTAGAATTGAGATGATTAATTCTGAGTGGATAGAAGTGTTAGTAGATATTGCTACTCTGTTTGAAAATAACTTAACGTGTATCAGTGTTGTAGTACTATTTTCTGTTCCAATGAACCAACATTAATTACCAGATCTAATACTGCTTTTTATATCATGAAGCCCAAGTAATGTGTACCTAAGGTTTTCTTTTTTTTTTTTTTTTTTTTTTTCCTGTAAAGGACTCTTCTGCAGTAGCCCTCCAATTTTCCAGGCTTCCATGATACCTTGTGTTCTTTATTATAGTTCTGATCTACCTTTGCTCTGACATAATAATTGATTTCAGTAAATTAGATTATTTGTGTGTGCACTCAAAACAAAAGGACTAATTCAGGTAGTTGTTTAAGCACTCTGAACTTCAAGTGTTCTCTTAGTGTGGTGCCTGCTGCTTTTCCTTGGCATAAAGCAGTTCCATCTGAGATGGAAGCTTATTCAGTGTTTTCATGGATAGAATGACTTTATGTGTCCTCATATGAACTTTTGTCCTCAATGAAACCTCAGTGTTTTGAAAAGCTTTTCATGTTACAGTAGTCAAATGACACACAGATGCATACAGCGTTAAAGATGCGTGTGTGTCTTCAAATAGAAGATTTCTCATGTTCTAATGAGAATGTTGTAAATTTGTTGTGAAGTTCTTTTGTTGTTGCTTCTCCCTTTCTGAAGGAAATTCTACTGTCATTGTTGCTTGATTTTTTGAAACTTGTTGGAATTGGGTTTCTGTCAAAATAATAAAATTTCAATTTGCGCAGCTTTTCATGAAGCAGCCCCATGGGGATTTTTGTGTATCAAAATAGATAGGAAAATTACAAGTAATTCCACATAAAGAAGGTTAAAATAATTATTGAGACCTCTGTATTTCATTGGGAAACTATTTGAAAATCTGGGTCACATTGATGCCCTAAATATGTAGTGGCCAGCATTAAAAAGATAAAATGTTATATAGGTCTTCAATTCTTTTTGTCTTAGAAGAGTGTTTTTGTGAGAAAGCGCAGAAGGTTAGTTGAAAGAGCCATTCCTAAGAACAATTAATATGCTAGGCTTATGTATATGAAAAATAGTTCTCAAGAGGAACCTGGTAGGTTCTGTCAATAGCTGACTTGAAAAGAAGTAGGTATAAGAGAAAGTCAATTATTACTTGACTAAAGCAGCCTTCTCAAAACATTCAGGATTATTTTTTATAGATAAATAGAAAAATAAAAATTTTACCATGATTGAGAGCATCAAACATCTCAAAACAAAAAGCACAGCAGAACTCAGAGAATGGGAAACAATCCACAGTGAAAGGCAGTTTTCCAAAAAAAGCACTTAGTGCTTGGTCAAGTGAAAAAAGTAGGAATTGGGTGTTTCATGTTAAGTATTCTGAACAAGCTTTTTCTAATTGAATCCACAAAGTATTAGAGCAATTCTATCATGTTTAGGATACAGACTGCATAATGGCAGCCAAAAATCCTTCAATTATTTTTGTCACAAATAACTAGTGTCCCTTTTTACAAGAAAGTGTGTTATTTAGCCAGAGGAGTAGAATGAAAGACAGCCAAGGTAGACAATGATGATGATAAAATCAAATGCAGTCTGCAACTCTGTACTCTTTAGTAATGATTCTTAGTTTTTTTAGTGGTGAATTGTGCAGTGCTTGTCTTCTGACATTTTACAAAACAAACCACACAAGGTCATCTGTTCGTTCAGGTGATGAGAAAGAATTTGATACCCAGCAACACTGCAAGATTTTTACTTTGTTAATCTAAGAAACGTGTTACAAGCCAAGGGTAGTTACTCTTGAGAGTCCCCTCATGCTGGAGGTTATAGAGAAAATCTGATGTACCTAAGATACTTTGGATACTACAGAATCTTTGAGAACACATGTTCAATTTAGAGGAAGCCCTAATTATCTTTTTAGATCTGAGAGGAAGGAAGGGATGATCTGCTTGGGATAAATTACTTTCCTTGTAGCCTCTTTGGATTTCAGAAAAAAAGTAAAGATAATTAAATGAGGGTTAGCCATTTGTCATTATTAACTGTATTGCCAGATGATAACTCATGTTTTAATTATGGTGTTTACTGCCTAAGTCTGTTCCTTTGGCAGGTTTTCAAGAGTGTTATGATCTGATGAAAATGCACAATAGTTCCTATGGTAGTAGAAATAATAAGAAAAACATTAACTAGATGTTTTAGATGTAATACATTTTAAGAGTTGTTTCTTTGCAGCTCACTACTGACAAATTTTTTCATTTAGAGCATGAAGAGTGAATGTTGGCATTTCTTCTACAATTCATGCAACAGACATTATTACTTGGTATTTGAAAAGGCCATGTACTCTGTAGACTTGCACTGGAAATTTAGGTCTATGCTGTGAATTTCTGATTCTACTTGACTTCATAGTTCTGACAGAGGTTTGTACCTGTACTGTAGATCTATGAGGATTCCATTGTTCTTCAGTCTGTGTTCAAAAGTGCACGACAGAAGATAGCCAAAGAAGAAGAAAGTGAGGATGAAAGCAATGATGATGAAGAAGAAGATGAGGAAGAAGAATCAGAATCAGAATGTAAGTCCCCAGCTAGATACTGACAAGGAAATATATCAGTTTTTTATCTTCCATCAGAGGATGGAAGAGCAGGTATTGCTGCTTCTGCATGGAGACTGATTATAAGGTTCTATTTTTTATTGTTGGAAGTAGTTTCTTACTAAGTTTGCTTAGGTGTAACATTGTTTTGGTCTTTCAACTGGGTGTTCTGGCTTACTTCTATTTAAACTACTCTTAAGACAGAAACAATTTGTAGAGGCACTTTGTGGGCCACCATGATTGTTCATAAGCCCTTCAGGGCCTGTAATACAGTTTGTAAATGGAAGTGCCTGGAAAGGCTAGAGGCAGTCTTTATTGGCAAGTGGTCAACCTTCAGGCATGATGTGACATACAAAGTTCATCACATGGTTAAGAACCAGAAGATGTTGAAAACACTCTTCAGTGTGACAAGGACTAAGTGAAACACTGTTTCAGAAGTCTCATCAAGTCCCTGCAGGTTTGGAAACATGATGAAAAGGATGGATTCCTTCATTGCACTTTGTGCCCTCCAGTACCTCAATCCAAATTGCCCTGAGTTACCCTTCCAAGTGTGTCACACGTGTGTGCTAAGCATTGCAACTTAAGTAGCTCATTTGGAAATGAGTGGATATTCTGGAATCAGAATAACATGTGCTTTAGAAACATGTCAACTCAAAATTCACCAGTAACCTCCACATAGAATTTCTGTACTTTAAAATACGAAAAAAAAAAAAAAGTCTGTTCATACAAAGGCTAAACATTTCTATGGTAAGGAAGAAAATGCTTTTAAATGTATATCTTTTCAAAAGACCATATACTACCTCTACACACCATACATTCTCAGAATCAAACGAAAATGGATATGGTCAGCTAAAAGTTAATGTACACTGTTGAACTTTTTGCAGCAAAATCAGTGAAAGTCAAAATCAAGTTAAATAAGAAGGATGAAAAAAGTCGAGAGAAAGGAAAAGGCAAGAAGAGGCAAAGCAGAGCAAAAGCCAAGCCTGTCGTGAGTGATGATGATAGTGATGAGGATCAAGATGAAAATGTAAGTTTTGTTCAATGAGACTGTGGAAGTGGTTGCAGTGATTGCGTCTCTGCCCTCTCCCGCTTGCTGTCAGAATTCTCAACTATTCATGCTTAAGCACATATTTAACTTGTAGTGATCATCCTGAGAGAATTGGGTGGGGGTGTTAACTGTACCTGAGTGTGCTTATGAGATCTGGTCCCAGTGCTGGAAGACAAGAAGTCTAAGAAGTTTGGATCTTATTTCTTCAAGCTGTTCCTACATTCATTGAACCTTTAAGTCTCATGGTCTGTTCACTTTTGTCCACAGATGAAAAACTTAGAGCTTGATTTATTTTTTACCTTTTTTGTAGTGGGTGCTTCTATTACTGCAACAACTGAAAATAGATGTCTTCCCAGTTGTTTTTAAATGTCTGGATAGAAAGAAAGAGCTGGTGTTTCCTGACTCTCTGTCTTTCCTCTCTAAAGAAGTCTACAGCAATTATTTCTTGAAAGAGAAATACTAGATAACACAGTACCTTTCTTCAGGCTATCTTGATTTGTCAGTTTGTCATATTTCTTCCTCATACTTCCTTTTATTTTTCCTTCTTTAACAAATTCCACAGAATAGCTGGAAAGAAATTCTGACTTGTCTTGTGTCTCTTACCTCTAGGACCAGTCGGAAGCAAGCGGAAGTGATGATGAGTGATCCATAGGGTTTATTTTCTTGGCAGAACTGACCCCTTCCCCTTCTCTTCTCTTTTCTCCTATTTTACACCCAGTGAATTCTTTTTGTCAAATAGACATCGGGTTGTTTCTGTATTCTTATTCTCTATAAATTAGCTTTAGGATAGTGCCAGACAAACATATGATATCATAGTGTAAAAAAGGCAAAAAAAATGTAACATATTGTGACCAAATGGGGCTCAAAAAACAACAAAGAAACCTTTTGAGGGAAAATGTGGGTTAATAGTATATTTCTATGGGCTGGTTTTGACTTGGTAATGGTTTGATTGTGCCTGGTTTTATCATTTGATAAGTTTTTTTTCAGTGGCATCAGAAAGGCAACAAAAAAAAAAGTCTTTTGTAGCATTGATAACCAGGAGAAGTCATTAAAAGCCACTGGTTATTTCAGTTTTCATCAGGCAGTTTTCATAATTTTTATTTGTCCTGTATTGGTTTTTTACACTGTGGTACATATATGCGACTTCGTGTAATAGCTTATAAATGTTCAGTAGTTAGCTTTCATACACCTTACCCCATATACATTTTTCTATTTTACGCTTGATGATATTCAGAAAAAGCCTTTTTGAATTGTATCAAATTTATGTCTACTGTAAACTTTGCTTAACTTTTTTTTCTCTATTAAAGAAGTTGGTTTAAAAATGCTATTGAATATTGCAGTCTATATAGTGTAACGTATGGCTTCTTTCATCAGACTGATCTTCTGTGTTACCAATGTGGATTATCACCTTTTCCCTAAAGTGTACTTAATCTTTGCTTTCTTTGCACAATGTCTTTGGTTGCAAGTCATAAGCCTGAGGCAAATAAAATTCCAGTAATTTTGAAAAATGTGGTGTTGGTGTTTTCCTAATAAAGAGATAATTTAGTTCAATAGATGCGGCCTTACTGTTACGAGTTCCACAAAAATACTTTTACATTAACAATGAGAGAGCATTGTAGAGAGGTCCACTTTGGTCCTTCCTTGATGTAAAATTCAAATATCATAGAATTATCTTCTAAGATGGAGAGAAGATATGCAATACATGTTAAAGAACAATAAAATTGAAATAGCAGACTGGTACCTTGAAATAAAAGCATAATTCATTACTTAATTAAAATTGAAGTGATAAAGCAATAAAATAAACTTTTTTTTTTCTTTCAGGAAATATATGTCCATATGCCTTAGTGGGCATGAATACAATTAGTTATGCAGGCAGTCAGCCCACCCGTAAGTCAGTTTATTTAAAGTCTTATCTTGAGGTGTCACATTGGTGATGCAATATGATGTGGTAATCTAAACATTTGAACTATATATTTGCAGTTAACATTGCTACTCTGCAAAATCAAGAATTAGATTTGAACATATCTTGTGCAAAAAGTGTACATGCCTAGAAGCCTCTTTGTAAACAGAACATTTCTTTGTTATATGAACTTCTGAGAGTGTGTCTCCAATATATCTCTTCATACTGCTTTGCAGTATGTTAACTGTCTCAGATTTTTGTGCTCATTTGGAAAGTGATTAGTAAGTGGACTGGTGCCCATTTGTTTATATTAGCCCTGCACTGAGAGAAGTCAGCTTTGTTTAGCTTCAACAATTTCAAACATCTTATTCCTAGTGTGAATGGAAGAGCCACTATTTCACAGAGAGGTATCATTGATGTCAGAGGCTCACATTGATGGTACCAGTGTCTGAAGCAGCATTGCAAAGAACAAAGTCTTGGTGGACACCAAGTGAGCCAACAATGCATGAGCCAACGATGAACATGAGCTAACAATGCATTATTTTTGCAAAGAAGGTATCCTGGATTGTATTAGGAGGAATGTTGCCAGCAGGTCCAGAGAGGAGATCCTTGCCCTCACCTCAGCACTGTTCAGATGTACCTGTAGTGGACTGCAGCTGAAGAGAAGACATGGACATACTGGAGACTCAAGTCCAGGAAGGGGCCACTGACGTAGTTAAAGGACTGGAGCACATGACAGGGAGTCTGAGAAAGCACTGTTCAGCACGAATAAGAGTGGGCTCGAAGAAAGAAAGAAAGAAAATCATCTTGTTGATATGAATTAGTAGTGGAAAAGGGAAGGTGCATAGAAGGCAAAGCCAGGATCTTTTCAGGACAGGACCAAGAGGCAATGGACACACACTGAAATCACAGGCAGTGCCTATGAATGTCGTGAAACTTTTACCATGAGGTGACTGAGCCCTGGAACAATTTCCTCATAGAGCTTTAGTTTCCTTTGGAGATACTTAAAAGCCACCTCCCACGTGGCCATACTTGAGCAGAAGGATTAGACCAGATGACCTCCAGAGGTGCCTGCCTATAGTCCAGTGATTCTATGATGCAGGATAGTTTAGTTGTCAGTGACAGTTTCATGAGACCATAGAGAAATGTTATTTTTTCACTGCAAAATGAACTAAATCTCCTAACCTGTTACATGTGACAAAAAGCATGTGGCAGTAGGCTCCAGTCATTGCTGGCAGTCTAGACTGGATTTAAACTGCCAACTTGGATATAAAAGGCAGAGTATCACATTACTGTCACTGATGACTTTGCAGTGACCTAGTTTCATTTATTTTTCAAGAACACATTATTTGCAGATGAGCATTTAGCTGGATAATAAAAATTAACTAAGAAGATAACAACATTTCTGTTGAAATTGAAAGTAGCTTTGGGTTTGGTCAGTAACTGTAAGTCATATGATACCAGTTTGAATGAAGAAATGCAATTCTTAGCTGCAGTTTCTTTTATCAGCTTTAAGTAATTTCAAAATATTTTTAATTTCTTCTCTGAGTTTCAGAAAACCCTCAAAAGATCTGCAAATATATTTTAACATTAAAATAAAATAGATTTAGGATGTAAGCCATGCTTATGCCTCCAC
The DNA here is from genome assembly GCF_026979565.1 of Vidua chalybeata. Taxonomy (NCBI): domain Eukaryota; kingdom Metazoa; phylum Chordata; class Aves; order Passeriformes; family Viduidae; genus Vidua; species Vidua chalybeata. The sequence continues at coordinate 23,819,150 of NC_071570.1, read as the reverse complement.
TGCAGTTCGTCTTAGTATTTTAATTCATTTCTATCAGAGTAGAATTTTAATTGCTATCTTTAATTGCTGTTTCTTTATATGAATTTACTGTGTTTCTCAAGATTAGTTGTTTTCCTGGTAATCTTAGTACATTACTATACCAAAAAAAAAAAAAAAAAAGTTACTGGGGAAATTGTTGTCATGTGTAACTTTCTTAATTTTTATCAAAAAAAGGAGAAAATCTTTACTTAAGTTATGTACAAATCTGTGTTTAAGGTGGAACTATTTTATCTTTTACCAAATTCCCTCTGTAGTACAAAGTGACAAGCAAAACACTTGAAATACCTTTTGGACTGTACCCAAAAAAGCACAATGCTACAGTCCATACTGAGGAAATCTAGCTCATTTCCTGCTGTAATTTCAAAAACAGTGTAATACAATTGGAAATGGTGTAGCTTGGGCTCTGATGAAGCCAAGAAAAGTGAAGTTAATAGCAAGATGTTTTCTTGATGCATTGGTTTCTCCTGGGAAGTAAGCAGCAGTGTAAGTGAGCCAGATGAAAACCATTTAACATCTTTTATACATTTCAGATGCTATTAATAACATTTCTTTTCCCCTCACAGCTTCTGAAAGAAACAAAGAAAATACATAATCTTCTCCTCGTTGATATAAATGGCTTCCTCCTTAAATGTGTCAGGTCCTCAATGCAAAGTATTTTTCACTCCCTCAGCTCATGAATAAAGCTGATGACTCAGTGATTGTGGAGGCATGAAGACACAGCAAATGCTGCCACAGCCTCTGTGCACACTGAGACAAAGGCAGAGCTGATGCAGTGGTAAGCCTCAAAGTTGTGTGCAGTTATTGACCTGTTGATACATGCTCAGTCCTGTCAACTATCTAAGCATTAATAGCTCTGTTAGTAATGCCCAAGCTACTGTCACTTTTTCATGAATGCTTGAATGACCAAAACATATTCTGGCATAGAAAACAGAATATTAAAAACAGGATGCAGAATATTAAAAGCAAAATTAGTTTTTTATAAAGGGATTTTTAGGCTGATGTCTTGCTTTCCCCTCTGTTCATCTCCTGAAAAACCTCTGAAATATGAAGTTCCTGCAGTTTTGAGTAGGGACTTCACCTGTATGCTGAAACATAGATTCACAAAAGGAGCTAGCAAAAGTTCATGTGGTTGTTTTGACCTTAAGAAGAGGAAGTAGGTTCAGGGTAGGCAGCGGGGACAGAACTTTAGGAATGTGCAGCCATAAGGGTTTTTAAACAGCAAGGGGGTAACTTTGTTAATTACACTGAAATGAAAATGCCATGGAAATGAAGGATTATCCAGAGGCAGCCTGCCTATTCTCTGTGAAGAAATTCAGAAAGTATATTTTACTCAACAGTTATTTAAACATGATACAAAACAAAAGTTAACTGGAAGTTGGTGCCTCATTCTCTCTTTATTTCCCCTTAACAACTCAAGTGAGAGTAGGTTGGTGTAGACACAACAGTACTTCTTTCTCATGCAGAAGTCATATCTGCTCTCCAGATGCTAGTCTTTATCTCTCCATTAGCTTGATGAGGAAGCTACAGTGTGACAGTGTTTACCATATTTTTGATCCTATATTCAGACAGAGATGGGTATGTTGAAGAACATATTGAACTCTGCGGCTTGATCAGGCACTGTTACGTATTCTCCTGTCTATTATAAAGAGCTTGTATTTCAATCTGTATGGTGTTTTTCCTTCCTTGTTATATTTGTGACCACAGCAGACACAGTAAGAACAAAATTTTTATCCAATTAGATGGTGACAGCTTGTTTTCTTCCCCGGTATGCCAAGTTGCTGTCAAAAAGGCTGAATCACAACAGATTGCTGCAACATGATGTTGTTATATTTTCAGAGGGACCGGAAAACTTGTATTATAGATTTATACACACAACATTTTCATGGTAACTTCCAATTTAGGTAGCTGTTTTGCTGGGTTTGTTCTTGGTATTCAGTGTCATGTTTTCATGCACAATCCATTGTTGTGGTGACATATACTGTTGTTTCATTACACTTGTCACTTTTAGTGACATAAAGGGTTTAAGTAATATATTGCATCATCTGCCACCTGTAAAGACAAACTTTACATCAGCTATTCTCATGCCAAGAGATGGAGATAAAATCAAGAGAGGACCCTAATACTAAGATATTAATTAATTGAAAGCGAAAGAGAACTACTTATATGCCAAATGTAATTTTTTTTCTCTGAAACAGCCATGGCTTCTGGTAGAGGTGAATTCATATCCACTTGTATTATTTGTATTATGGTTTATACTCCATTTTGCAGTACTAGTATCTGTTATGTGCATTCTCCCCTTGGGCTTCCAGCATAGCTTCTCTTCTCTCCATCACATTCCATTGGAATAAATTTTGTATGTACTTGAGTGCCTTACAGACTTAAAGAAGTTAGTGCTTAATTGTGCAGCATTACTTCCCATCTCCTTTTTCATTCTAACATGAAATGAGGAAGAAAAGAAGGAGGAAAAAGGCATTGCCCGATGATTCACTTAAAATTTTGCTTTTTCTGAGACCGGAACACCTTGTTTCTATTAATGCAGTTGTCTGGTGGCATAACCCTAGGGACATGTCAGTGCTCCTGCACTTCAAGAAGTTTTTTTGAACTATTCTTATGGTCAAAGAAGAAAGCAGTGAAGCTGAGCATATCAGACATTCTGCAGTTGCAGAAAAGATGGTAAGTGTTCCATGTCAGTGCACTTAAGCACTCAGAAGTAAATAGGTATTTAAAACTTCGCAGTTAATTTCAACTGCATAAGGGGCAGTCTAACCAAAACAAGAACATTTTATTTCTGCTTTAGAAAACCTTACTAGACCAGTTTCTATTGCTATATCACTTCACTGAATATAACTTTTTATTCAGTGTCTTCATGTCATCTTCTATCCTACCATTCTGTGTGATAATAAAGATTTAAGTCATAAACATTTTGAGTCATTACAGGAAAATGATTCATCCTGGAGGGTGGCCAGTGTGATGCCCATCTTCAAGAAGGGTCCAAGAAAGATCAGGGGAGCCACAGGCCTGCCAGTCTGACCTCAGTGCTGTGGAGGGTTATGGAGCAGATTGTCTTGGATGCCATCACACAGCATGTACAGAACAACCAGGGGATCAAGCTCCATGAGCAGGGATGTGTGATAGGCATGTCCAGCTTGTATGACTAGATCTCCTCTTTTGACAGGGTGACCCCATGTAGTGGATAAGGGAAAGGCTGTGGGTGTCATCTACCTGGACTTCAAAGCCTTTCACTGTGACTCCCACAACATTCTCCAGGAGAAGCTGTCAGCCCGTGGCTTGGACAGATATATTCTGTGCTGGGTAAAAACCTGGCTGTGTGGCTGGGACCAGAGATTGGTGGTGCATGGAGTTGCATCCAGGTGGTGGCCAGTGACCAGTGGTGTTCCCAGAGCTCAGTACTGGGGCCAGTCCTGATTAATACTTCATCAGTGATATTCAGTGCACCCTCAGTCAGTTTGCAGATGATGCCCACCAGGTTGGGTGGGAGTGTTGATGTCCTGGAGAGCAGGAAGGCTCTGCAGAGGGATCTGGACAGGCTGGATCATGGGCTGAGGCCAGTGGTGTGAGGTTCAACAAGGCCCAGTGCTGGGTCCTGCCCTGGGGTCACAACAACCCCAGGCAGTGCCACAGGCTGGGGCAGAGTGGCTGCAAAGCTGCCCACAGGAAAAGGCCCTGGGGGTGCTGGTGACAGCAGCTGAACATGAGCCAGCAGTGCCCAGGTGGCCAAGAAAGAACTGGATGTGGCACTTAGTGCCATGGTGCCATGGTCTAGTTGATAAGGAGGTGTTTGGTCAAGATTGGACTTGGCGATCTTAGAAATCTTTTCCAACCTTAAAGATTCTATGATTCTGTTAATTTTTTCACTATTTCTAGGGAGTCTGGAGGATGCTTAGATGCTGTTAGCAGGGTCCATACCTCCATACCAGAATCATACCAGAATCAAAGTGCATTGCAGTAGTGATGAGGTGCATAGCTTAAAATAAAAAAAATAAAAATAAAAATTAAAAAGAAGAAAGAAAAGAAAAGAAAAAACACAGAAAGAAAAATAAAGAAGAGGCAGCTTGTCCTAAATCTGGTGAGTTGATTATTTCTACTTATGGGCAAAAAATAAAAAAGGCTATTACTGGGAGAAGCTTGAATTTATTACTCAACAACCATTCAAGTGATGGATTTTTTCTTTCTGCCATGCAGTGATTCTGTCATTCTGACTACTTCTGGGGCTCACGCTCTTTGCCTTTTCCAACTGTGCCATGTTGAAAGTTCTCACCTGAGAGACATTGCTGGAATTATAAACATGAACCTTCAGTGCACTTTTTTTAACCTTACTAATACGGAGAGCTTACAGAAACTCTGTAACCCTTCTGCGAAGGCTGTATTCACCACAGGCATAAACATTTACAGGAAGGTCACACACGCATTATCTTTCTGCTCACAGAAGGGCTGGAATGTATGGAGCTCACATTTGTCAATGCCACAGTTGAGGGCTTCTGGGTAAGGATCTGCAAACAATGCAGATGTCCTCATGGGAGGCTGCTATAGACCATCCAGCCAGGATGATGATGCTGATGAATTACTCTTCCAGGAGCTAAGAGACACCTCTAAAACAACTGCCCTTGTTCTTATGGGGGATTTCATCTTGGCAGACATTAGCTGGGAATACCACACAGCTGGCACAAACAGGTCCAGAAGATGGGTAATACTCCTGGATGATCACTTCGTGACACACGGACTAAGAGGGAAGAGTTAGGAAAGATGCTCTCCTTGATTTGTTGTTTGCCAGACAGAGAGGGTTGTGTTAGTCAAGATTGGTGGCTGTCTTTACCACAGCAACTGTGAAGCAATCTAGCTTAAAATCTTCTGACAGAAGGAAAAGTGCCAGCAAACGTCAACTCTTGATGTGAGAGAGCAGACTTCAGGCTGCTCAGGGAATCAGTAAGGTAACCTGGGAAAATGCTTTTGCAGGTGCTGGTGTCTGTCAGTGCTGGTCACGTTTGAAGCACCATCTTAGGGCATAGGCAGTTCCCAAATGCCAGAAGTCAAGCATTTGAGGCAGAAGATGGCTTGGCTGAGCAGGAATCTCCTTTGGGAGGTAGAGGCAAAAAAAGAAGGTGTAGGCTCAGCAGAAGTAATGTCAGGTGACGTGGGAGGATTACAGAGATGCTGCTCACCACTGCAGGGAGAAAATTTGTCGTGCTGAAGCTCAGCTGGAGATGAAGCTGGCCACAATTGAGGGGGACAATTAAAAGAGGGGTTTTACATGCACTAATAGCAAAAGACAGTGGGGAAATAACATTGTCCTCTTACAGGATGAGGATGGTCACCTCACAAACAAGGACATGGACATGGCAGAGATGTTTAATGCTTTCTTTACCTCTGTCCTCAATGTCAGTGATGGATTAAGGGGTCCCAGGGCCCTGAGTTGCAGGACAGTGGCTGTGAGAATGATCAACTCCCACTTCCCTGTAAATCTATAGGGCCTAGTGGAATTCATCTGAGAATACTCAAGGAGCTGGCTGATGTCATCACAAGACCTCTCTCAATGATTTTCTAATGGACTTGGGACTCCAGATAGGTCCCAGCTGACTGGAAGCTGGCTGATGTCCCAGTTTTCCAGAAGAGCAAGAAGGATGAGCCTGGAAACTCCAGGCCTAGCAGTCTCAGTTCAGTGACTGGCAAAATTATGGAGAATACTATTCTAGGAGGTATTGAAAAACACCTGAAGGACAATGCAGTCACCAGTCCCAGCCGACATAGGTTCATGACGGAAAAGTCGTGCTTGTCAAAATTAACTTATTTTTATGACAAAGTAACCCGCTTACTTGATCAAGGGAAGCCAGTTGATATAATCCTTTTGGATTTCAGTGAAGGTTTCAGTACTGTCTCTCACAGTATTCTTGTGGACAAAATGTCCAGCACACAGCTGTGTAAACACATCACGTTATGGGTAACCAACTGGCTGATGGGCTGCACAAAGGATTGCATTGAATGGGGTGGCATCAGGCTGGTGACCTGTCACTGTTGGGGTTCCATAGAGCTTCTCCTTAGGCTCTGCACTCTTCAACAAGTTCATAAATTACTTGAATGCAGGACTTGAAGGGACATTATCTAAGTTTGCAAATGATACAAAATTGGGAGGAGCTATTGACTCCCTTGAAGGCAGGGTGGCCTTGCAGGTAGACCTCAATTAATTAGAGGACTAGGAGATTACTAACAATCCAAAGTTCAGCAAGGGAAAGTGCTGGATTCTGCATCTGGGATGGCCAGCCCTGGATGTGCAGATAGACTAGGGAATGATATGCTGGGACGCAGTGCCATAGAGAGGGATCAGGGGGTCCTGGTCAATGGCAAGTTGAACATGGTCAGCAGTGCCCTGGCAGCCAGGAGGGCCACGCCCGACCTGGGGACATCAGGCACAGCACGGCCATCCAGGCAAGGGAGGGGATTGTCCTGCTGTGCTCTGCTCTGGGGCAGCCTCACCTCAAGTGCTGGGGGCAGTTCTGGGTGCCACAGTGTGAGTGAGATACAAAGCTATTGGAGAGTGTCCAAAGGAGGGCCACAAAGATGGGCCTAAATGGGAAGCCCCATGGAGCAGCTGAGGTAATTTGGCTTGTTCAGCCTGGAGGAGACTGAGGTGAGACCTTACTGCACTTAAAACTTTCTTGTGAGGGGAAGAGTGGCAGGCACTGATCTCTTCTCTGTGGTGACCAGTGACAGGAGCTGAAGGAATGGCCTGAAACTGTGTCGAGGGAAGAACAGCTCCCCAGGAAAATGATCACCCAGCCTGATAAAGTTCAAGCAGCATTTGCACTATGCTGTCAGGCACATGGTGTGATTCATGGGTTGAGCTGGACTTGATGATCTTTATGGGTCTCTTCCAACCCAACATATTCTGGGATATAGTCCTTGGGAGTGAAAACGAATTCAAAGCAGCTCCTCTAGGTGAACATATGTCCCTGTCTGAGGCATGAAGATTAATAAAAAAAACATTATCTTTGAGTAAGCCCAGCTGTGTGAGTGGGCAGCTCATCCCCTTTCAGAGCTCAGGTGACTGCAACCATCTCATCCCCACCTGTCACAATCCTGTTGAATTCAGCAATAGCCTTACTGACTGTACTGCCTGTGTCACTATTCCTCAGATGAGAGTGCTGCCTGTTTCTTCCAGACTAGTTTTTTAATAGCTTAATGTCTCTCTAGAAGAGATTTCTGGCCCTTGGGAGCAGTTGTTACCTCAGTGAGTAACAGACAGTCACTACTGGCTTCCTCAGTGCTTTCTAAGAGTTCCAGGAAAAGCCCATGTTATGCTTTCCCTTTCTATTGCTTCCTGCTGTAGATCCTTTAATGCAACTATGTGATAAATCAGAGTTACATCAGGTGAAATCACAGACATTAAGCCTACAAAATAACAAAGGCACCATCTACACTGTGTAATGGTGTCTCTCATCTCTATCCACTTCACCTTTCTGAAGTCCATCAAGTATTCAACTAGGGGTTGTTCAGCCTTTGGAGTCGCTGAGCAAAAAGAAATCTCTAGTTATTTTTAAACTAAATGAGCTTGCACAGCAAAATGTTTTTAACTCATCCCAGAATTGCTTCTGTCCAGACACAGAAAGAACAAATACTGTGCCAGATAGTGACAGCTGCATGAAAAGATAACTTTAAACTCAGAAAAATACCTACCATACAGAATTCACAGTTACCTTTTCAAAAATAAGAGATTATTCATATGAGACCACTTCGCATTTTGCTGCTCAAAAAGAGAGCAAGCAGTCCTCTGAGAACTTGCTAAGAGAGTGTCTCCAACACATCATGCATCATAACCTTCTATCATCCCTCTTAAACATGAGCCCCCACCTCAGTCTTATGGTATACTTTGGTATAAAGCACTGGGATCCATCACATGAGAGGTCTGTTTTGAGTCTCACAAGGTCTAACAGTATACCATGTAATATGACTATACCATTCAGTCTTGAAAAATGCTGCAAAGATAAACATGAAATTTCAGTACACTTTTTTAAACCTTAGTGTTACAGAAATGTACAGAAATTGTCTTCTGTGAAAAGTGTAAACATTTCCAGGAAGGTCACACATACATTACCTTTTTGCGTGTTCACTGGTAGGGCTATTTTTCCTCCTAGTTTTGCCTGAAAATACACTCTGTCTTACATATATGTACCAACTGCCTTCTGACAGCTTGAACATGCACATCAGTGCCAAGGTTTGCATTGGACTCAGTTGTATCACAGAATCAGAGTATTCTGAGTTGGAAGGGGTCCACAAGGATCATCAGTCCGACTCTGAAGTGCATGGCCTGTACAGGGATCAAACCTGTGACTTTGGCATTATCAGCACCATGCTCAACAAACTGGCAGCAACCCCTCAACTGTGTCCTAAATTATCCTTCTTTGCAGAGGATTTAATTTTTCCTTTGAGATGTTGGATAGCGAGGACAAATTGACTTTTCTAAGGGCAAATCTGGGGAGACTACTAAATGAAAATAAAACTCAGTAAGTGAGGAATGAGTAGAAAGTTTCAAAAACACCTATTTTCACAACCAAGAAAGTAATTTTTGAGGCCTCTACTGAAGCATCTCTTGCTCTCTGACACAGAAATTAATTTCAGCCTCATGGCAGACCTTACAAGCAAACTTTTGGAAGGCTATGAGGAGCTATGTTAGTCTGTGTAGCCCCTGAAAGCCACCTCTGGCCAACATAGTCTTCCCATTCTAGCAAGGAGCTTCTTCATCACTGAAGACAGGACAGGGAAATTTGCTTTCTCAAGCAACTGATCTTGACCAGGTTAAGCAACCTTTGCCAGGGGAGCTCCAGCCTGAGAGACAGGCAGATAGAATTAATACTAAATTAAATCCCTGGTCCTATTTATGTAAGTCTTAATGCTTGCACAGATTGTTGCAAATTAAAAACAGAATGTTTGTTGTGGGAGGTACAGACCTGAATTTTCATCTTTTGTTTGTAAATTATTACCATGAATCATGGGTACCCATGAAAATATTTCAAAATCTGAATGGGAGAAAACACTGTTACAAACTGTAGGAATATATCACTCTTTAGGTCCTTCAGTCATGGATCTTTTTAGTGCATCTCAATCACTGACAGGTTTGCACTGAGGTGCAGATATTCAATAGGAATTTGAGTTATGCTGTCAATACCTAATGTAAACTGCAAGCAGATGACAAAATAGTAGTAATCCTTCTCTAAATAAATCTAGGCTTAACTTCTATTTCCTCCAGCTTGAGCTGTAGCTACCATTAAGCTACCAGGTTGCAGATCTTACTATTGTTACTTGGAACTTTGTAGTCACCTGTTTTTATTTTTATTGAATAGTACTTCCTTCTAATTCACATCTACATGACTGCTCCTACTTTCATATGCATGTTATATATATGGTCCTTCACGTTGTCTTTCTTCTATGTCATTTGTAGGGTCGTGCAACAGCTTCGGAAGGTAACTGTGTCAAGAATTAAAGTTTGGTTTAGGTTTGGGATTTAATGCTGTCCCAAGATAAGTGCTGTGCTCTTGCCAGCTCACATGCTTCAGCAGAGTTTTTCTGGATCCCAAAAGTCCTGTCCGAAGTACCCCAAGGTTTAAAAACTAATATTTCAAAGATATAGGAAAATGGGAAAAATAATAGTCAATTAAAAAAAAAAACCCACTAGAAAAACCACTCTCTTAGAATATTTACTGAAAGGTATTAAAAATCTATTACAATTGGAAATTGGAATATTTACATGCATGTATAAGCCCTATTAGATAATCATCTTGCTCCACCCTGCATACCAAATTTACATCCTTTCCTTCCCTCTGTTTTTACTTTTTGCTAAATACCATGCACTTTTATTTCCCTTCTCAGGCTCCTATGAGCTTTTACAGAGTTCATTTTGACTCATTCTTCTCAGTGACCTTCTTCCCTCCCAAATAATCAGAAGGCTGTTGTAGCATATGATGCTGAGTCAATATGTCAGGCTTTCCTAAGTGGCCTTTGCTGCTACAACTCCAGATATCCCGACACAACCCTGAATTAAAAAAAAAAAAAATTACAGCAGAACTGCCAGAGGCATTTATACAGTCAACATGAGCACACGCAAACTATGACACGGGTGGAATCATCAGATAGAAAAGATAATTACCTTTTGCTTTAGAAAAACTTAATTGAAAGTTTTAAAAAGTAGTTTAAAAGTCTTCTTGGTCAATTGTTAGCTTCAATGTTTGGCTTATGTTTCACTGCTTTCCATGGAATAGAATGGAATAGAATAGAATAGAATAGAATAGAATAGAATAGAATAGAATAGAATAGAATAGAATAGAATAGAATAGAATAGAATAGAATAGAATAGAATATTTCAGCTGTAAGGAACCTACAACGCTTATGTCACCCAACTACCTAAGCATTTCAGGGCTGATCAAAAATTAAAGCATATTGTTAAGGATGTCATCCAAATTCTCCTTAAACAATGACAGGGTCACTGCATCAACCACACCTTCTAGGAAGCCCATTCCAGGGTATCGTTCTGGTAAAAAAACGCATCTCGTCTCTAAGCTCTAAAACACCAAGGGAGAGAACACCTCCCAAGAATCCTTGTACAGCACTGGTATATCTCAAGCCTAATGGGAATGTCTGAATTATATCAAATGCAAACATTACCAAAGAATATTGATTTAAGCAACAAACAAACAAATAATACCTTTAGGCATGTAAGTACTTTGCTTTTTTGGGGTTTCGATGGGAAAAATACGCTTGCAATAATGTTTCCTTAGACAATCCATCAGCTTCTTGGTTTTATGACAGGATGATCCTGAGTCTAAGCACATACCTAACAAAGAAGCACATTTATGCCATTTCAGGACATTAGAAACATAACCCAGATTTTGGTATGTTACAAAAACTAAGAAAACATTTAAAAACTTAAAATTACGTTGTATAAAACAAGGACTTCTGCAAAAGGATGGTATTGATTAACAGCCATGAACTTCAGACTCTTTGGGTTTTTTTCTCCTTGTCAGTTAATGCAACTGCAACATATTACAGGCAGACGTTAAGTCATAATTTGAAGTCTCTGGGACACTCAGTGTTCCTGGAGCAAAGGAATGAACCTTGAAAGAAGGGAAAATGAAGATCAGGTGAAAGGGCAGGGAAGCTGGGAGCTGCAGGTGGTGGCAGGGCTCATGACAGGACTTGGTCATGGGCTGGGGACATGGCCAAGGTCATGCTTAGACACTGGCCCACAGAAGATCGGTGGGTGCCATGGCCAGGCAAGGTTCACTGGTGACACAGCTCAAGCAAAGACCAAAAACAAGAGCCCCACTTAAAAGCAGCTTCTAGGGTAGGTGGAGATGATATCTCTTGCTGATGTTTCAACACCTCAGGGTCTGGTTTATCAGAAGTTTGGGTTTTGGTTTTTTTGTTTTGGTTTTGTTTTCCTTTGAAAATAGAAACAAAGTAATTGTTCATATTCTTCCACCTTGTCCAGCAGACCTGAGAAAATGCCAGCAGGGCTTTTCTGTGTGAAGGACAAACCCAAGAGCAACCCCTGGTGGATGCTCTTTCTCCCCACAATGTTCTGGCACAGGGTGGGACAGTCTGAGGATTCACGCAGTTCTTGAGCTCCTGGCTACTGTGAAACAACGAGGGGGGCACTGGTTTCCGGGAGCTCAGGGAGAACCCCACCTGCAATCAAATATTCATGATTTGGTTCTAGCACCAGGTAGCAAAAAGGAAAAGTCAACTCCAAGGTTGCCTTCTCTGTTTACACCTTCTATGCTTTGTTGCTAACAAAATACTTTGCTGATGCAGAACCTTTCATAACTTGAACCCTCTCACACACAGTGCCACCCTGGCCTTCTTAGGATGTTTAAAATTAGAAGCCTGAAGTGAAGTGAGACAACAGAGTTTAATAAACTAATCTGTACCACTGAATTTGAGTGCAGGAATTCTGTACCACTGGATTTCTGAAGAGCTCTATCCTGCACAATCAAGTGCAGGCCAGTCAATGTGCATAATTTGTACAGATGAAGTAGTGAAGTGAGACATAATCATGCATTCTCTAAACAACCTACTATTTTGAGGTACACAAGTACCAAGTCCTTAAAAGCCAAGCAACAAGGGCCATTGGAAGGCAGCTTTGTGTATCAACAGGCTGATTACTTCAATCCAAAGTTTTACATCTCTGTGGACAGATGAACTGTACGGATGAAAATTGCTGTTCAGCAGGTAGGAAGAGAGCTAAGTTTTCTTTAACAATCAGTTTTTAGAGCCTGCTTCCTTATTTTCATTAATATAGTGTTTGTTTCCAGGGAAATTAGTCTTTAGCAGAGAGCAAAAGCCAAAAGTATCAACACCCTAATCAGCAGGAAAGTGCAGAAGTCCCCAAGGTGAGTATATGGACAGAAATCACATTTAGGGGCTCTTAATTGCAATTTTTTCAGCTTGCATTAGTCCTGGGCTGTTCCTGATTACTTTCTCTCCTCTCTCTGTTGCTTGTCCTTGAGTCCAAAAGGAAAAGGTTTTCCCATTATGGTCATCTTTTTCACTGGCAAGGCAGCAACAGCTGTCATAATGCAGAAGCCAACCTGTGAAATATATTTAATTCTTAACTCAATCAGTAACTTCAGATGATCATGACTTCTAATTGATGCAGTCTTCTTGCTTTTAACTTGCAGCATACAGAACACAAACTTTGACTTTATTTCCAAGAAATTCAAAGCCACCTTACTGTATCAACACAAGAACTAAAAAACCATTTCTTTCTTACCTGCAGGTCAAAACAAGCTGAAATATTCCTTCTATGACAGCATTCCAGCTGGTGGTTGACCACGGAATAGCACAGCAAAGCTGACCATTGTAACCTACAGAGTTTTTAAATCTTGTAATGATACAGAAATCTGAAATCTCAGACAAGAAAGGGAAAGACAACCTTTTTCTACTTTTTCTGTTTTTTCAGCTTATAGTCTCTAATGACTGTAAAAAGATAAAATCCCTACAGACATCCCTGCCCACAACCCGCAGCCTGCACATGGATGTGGGTCACCACCAGCCCTGGAGTCTCACCCCATGTGACTTGGTACAGTCTGCTGAATCCTGTGATGGGATCCCGCTGTGTTCAGCAGGATCTTCATTCTGCCTCTGTCTTAATTAGCTGGCATAATACAGTTAGCTGACATTCAGATCTTGGAAGAGCCTGTTCAGCCTGAAAGAAGTTTCTTCCTGTCTAATTGACCTGGAGTCTGGAAAGTAGATCAGCTGTTTTCTTTTCTGGCTACAGCAAGTCATTCAAAAAAAGTGCTTTGTTTGTGTCAATGGTTTTGTCCCTTAGTGCCAACTAAAGCCTTTCCGGGAGGTCTGTAAGTTTTCTCCTGTATAAAGTTGGCTTTCTTGAATATTTATGCTTAGAGCTGTATACATAAACTAATTAAGAAAATAAATTAGGGCCATAAAAACTCGTTCTGTTAGGAGCTACAATAGTCCTGAATTTTCACTATGCATTTCTGCCCAAGTTTGGTCAGAGGGTTTGGTTTTCTATTTTTGGATGAGTTCAGCTGAATTTCTTAATCAGGCATTATATGCAGGTGTCTTTTTCTCTATCTTTCTCTCTCCTTTTGTTCCCTTTAGGCTTTCTTGCAGCCTACTGTTTCTCCTGCTCTGTCCTCTTCTCACAATTTCCCATGAAGTGGCTTTAGGATTTAACTCACTTAGTTTGGCATCTTTGGTCAGCATGGCAGCCTGGGGCTAAGCAGGCTTAGTGCTAAGTCTTTGGAGCATACGCTGAACATCACCACCAGACTGTGACTCATTGAAAGTCACCGTTGTGTACAGACCCCCTTGTTGGTCCTGCAAGGGGGAATTATACCTCAGATAGCCTTGCTTTTGCCATATCCCCATGTTTAGGCATTTTCATTCTTAGTACAGGTCTTAAAACCTGTAGCACAGGTCTTAAAACCTTTCTTTTTTTTTTTTTTCTGTATAGTGAAACTGGCAGTGTCTGAAAGAGTGGGGTTTTAGCAGTTAAGGAATTAAATAGCAGGAATATCCAGACCATACTTCCTTCCTGGCACTTCATCCAGCTTTTCTGTACCTATTCAGTTCAGTTTAATAAAAATTGCATTCCCACTGGAATTAAATATGATTGTTCAGTAACCTACAGCATCATGTTGAGCTCCTGGTTTTTGTGCCCCATGAGGCTTTCTCTAAGGAAGCTGCAGCTCTTTTCTGATGATGAAGACATGCAAGCTAGAGGAAGTAATTAAAGGAATTTCATCCTTAAATAGTATTTTTGGTCAGTGGAAAAAAGTGGAAAAACTAAGATTTAGCCCCCATGTCAGTGTCCAACTGATCTGATTTCGTGCTCTGTATGCAGAGGTGCCTCTGTCCTGGAGTCCAGTCTATATGCTTTATGGATGCCTTAACTGTTCTAAGTGCTCTGTATCTGTAATCTATTTTTGTATGATATCTATTGTTCTTTCTAGTCTGCAATCAACCAGATTTAATAAAAATTCTGAGTTTCTTGTTGAATGTGATCTCAGGAGAACCCTACACTGTCTCTATTTCAAAGTTAAGCCAAATAAATCTTAGAGTTGTTTGCAACACAGATGACAAAGAGGTTCAGAAATTTAGCTGTTGTGAGCATTCCAAGACTGGCTTGAAAAGATTTCCTAGACTTTCCTTAGAGATCTCTAAGGAAAATGGATGATTGAATGTCATTCTGCAAGCCAGTGAAGACCTTGGATGGTGATAAATGCAACAGAGGGAGCCAGCCAATAGGGAGCAGTGGTTTCTGTAGAAGTACACAAGATGGTCAAGAGCCTTTTCAAGAGCAGCGTAACTGTCAATACAACAAGTCAGAGCCTGACATAAGCCTGCGTCTGTGAAGTAACAGACTATTCTCTCCAAGAGGAAATGTTTTACCTACTGTGTTTTTGCTGCAATAAACACCATTTTCAAGACATTTCAATGCAAGAATAAACAACACTGATCTTCTCTACACAGATCAACAAAACATGAAGCAGAGGTGCTTGGCTGGACCTGATACTTACAAATCAGGAGGAACTGATCGGGAACCTGAAGATCAGAGACAAACCTGGTTGCAGGAACCATGAGATGGTGGAGATTAGGACCCTTAGAAGAGGGAATAAGGTGAACAGCAAGACCTCCTTGGACTTCTTGAGAGCAAAATTTGTCCAGAGATCTGCCTGGAAGAATTCCAAGGGATATGGCCCTTGAGAGAGGAGGAGTCTAGGAAAGCTAGTGGATGTTTAAGGTTAATCTCCTCCAAGCTCAAAAATGGTCCATGCCAACAAGCAGAAGCAAAGAGGGCAGAGGATGAGCAAGCTGCTCCACACTAGACATAAAAAAAGAAGTGTACTGGAGGTGGAAGCAGGGACAGGTGTCAGGAGGACTGCAGACGTGCTGTCTGGTTGTAAAAATTGTCAGGAAGGCCAAAGCTCATCTGGAAGTGAGTATGGCAATACATGTGAACACCAACATGGAAGGTTTCCACAAGGACAACAGCAGCAAAAGGAAGATCAGAGAAAACATGGCCCCACTGCTCAACTGGGCAGGGAGCCCTGCAGCAAAGGACACAGAAGTACTCAATGTCTTCTTCACCTTTCTGATTATTGAGCTTGCTCTCAGTAATCTCAGGGACCAGTGGGAAAATCCAGGGCAAAGTACATTTAGTACCAGTGGAGGATGGTCAGGTCAGGGAATATATATAGGTAAACTGTACCTACAGAACCCATGGCCCCAATGCAATGGACCCACAAGTGCTGGGGGTGCTGGCCTGTGTCATTACAGGCTGCTTACAGCCAAAAGGGTGTGGAGGAGAGAGCTGTGAGCACTGGGAGAAAGCAAAAGTCTCTCCTGTCTTCAAGAAGGGAAGGGGAATCTGAGGAACTAAAGCCTGTGAAGTCTCACCTCAGTCCCTGGGAAGGTGATGAAGCAGCTAATCCTGAAACCGTTTCAGGGACATCTGCAAGAAGGCGCCTGCAAGTAGTTGGTATGTACTTACAAAGTGGAAAACCTGCCCAATCAACCTAACGGCCTTCCACAACAAGGTGACTGGCTTGGTGTATGTACCATAGGAAAGAAAGACTGGGAAATCATTACTCAGAACAATGGCCAGAGAAAAACTAGGTTTCTGCTGTATGTAATAGATTCAAGAAATGTTTACTTAGCATAAATTTGGATGCCTGCTGGATAATTTTTGTATTAACACTGACAGCTTCTTGCTATAGCAGATGAAAGTACAGAGCTGCTGCCCTTTTTGTGTTTCTTTCTTATTCTGGTACTGAGTCTCCATTAGCATTTCTGGAGGAGTAAATACCTTGATTGGGAAAAGATTACTTTCTTTTAAATATTTGACATGGGTGTGTTATCAAGACATCAAGAGAAAAATGCAAAGATAAAGGAGATGCTGTTTGTCACTGTCTGCATATTCAGACACCCACCACTACAAAAAATGTACTTTATTTTTAGGAAAAAACATAATAGAGCTGACTGCCACCAAATTACATCTCTTTTATGAGTGGACTATGTTCAGCAGCTAACGTGAATTTTGCTGTTAGAGTTGAGGAAATGTTCCTCAACTTTGACCACCTCCTTTTCTGCTTGGGTCACTCTCCCTGCCAAAAAAAAGGAAGGCAAAAACATGAGCAAAAACTGCTAAACTAGCCACAGATATCCAGAGGGGGATCTGTGCTGCCTCTGTCTCTTAACAGGAGCTAGTATTAGATATATTAGAAGAACATGCAAGAAAGGCCGTCACTAACAACTCAGCACAAAAGAGAATCCTTTTATTATTTTTAGCATTCTCATGGCAATGGTACAATGATTTTTTTTTTGATAGCAATTAGTCTTTGAAAGCTTTTTGTAGCAGGATGCCATGCTCCCACTATCTGTTACCCAGTCCTTCCATAATCCTCCAAGCCTATTGACAATAGATTCCATATGGGCTTATCTGCATGAAACTATTTCCTAATATCTATATGAAATGCTTTTCCTTTACATTTGCTCTGTTCTACTATTATAAAGGCCAAATAAAGAAGGCATTTTCCCCAGACTTGTCATTAATAATTTTACCTTTGTGTAGCTCCCTCTTTTTCATCATGGATGAAATTCTACCTAGAGAGAACTACTACAGTGACTTCTTTGAGCCAAAACCATGTATCTTTTTCCCTTGATTCTTGAGCTATTATTAATAGCTTTCTCCTTTGAAAGAAACTTTGCTTAACACCCCAGTGCTCTGTCATTACCTTTGTTCTTCTGTTACTTTACATCTGTCTTGAGCTACAGTGAGCAAAATCAGATGTTTTTTATAGACTGTACCATCACCATGGTTATCTGTATTATTTGCTTGGAATAGAAAAAGATGAGTGTGCCTGAGTTAGAGGTAAAAAAAGACTATCAGATGAGATATATTAGGAAGTATCTAAAAAGACTAGTATTGCCAAGTTAAATTTTTGATTTTTAGTGGATTTCTTTGTATTAAATTTATATGCACCCAATTACGTGGAGGAACATTTTCTGTGATTTCTTTCAAAAGTTTGATCTGTGTAAAAGCTGAGCAAGATTGGTGTTTCTGACAAGTTTCAGTGGATACAGAACTTCAGTACTGATGCCCAAGTAATATTGGCATTTCTGGCTTAGTGATGGGCAACAGCAAAGGCGTGAATGTTTCTCTAGAGCTGCAGGTGCCTCTCACTTTGGGAAGTCATACCCCAGCTGCTCCAGGACACATCATGGGAAACAGGAATCAGCAAACCAGCAGCCTTTATCTGAAACTGATGGGTTAAAAGATGTTTTCAAGTGTTGCTTGGAGTTTTTTGCATGATGTTGCCTTTGTGTAGGACATGTTCCTTGTAGGTATACCAAACTCCCAGGTGACTGGCATTTTCCTTTCTCTCACCTGTGCTTTCATGATGGACACCTGCTACAGCGAAAAGACGATAACTTGAAATGTTTTGTCTTTGTAGGTGGTTTCAGTCCAATTAACAAAGTAGGCTAATTCTGGTGAATGTTTTTCTTTGTGACACATCCAGGCAATCTAAGTAGGACAAGGAAACTGATGTACTACTCTGTTGCTGATCCTGAAGTGATACTTTAGGCATTACATCCTTACTTACTGCTGTCTATGCAAACAGTAACTATATCCTTGCCCTTAGCTGACACCAAAATAAAACCCACTATTTGTGCTGTGACTAGCTTTAAGTCTTCAAAATAGACAGAAAATTCATAGGAAGACCTAGGAAAATTTTTCTTCAATTTTTCCATGCAGCTCCTTCTCCCCTCTTAAACAGACAGAGAACCACAGCCACAAAAGAAGTTAAGTTCAGTAAACATATGAGAGCATGACCATGTTACACAGTTTGGAAGACATTTTCTATGAGGCAGGGTTTTACTGTGATACACTGTGCTCCTCAAGCTAGAAGTTAAAAAAAAAAAAAAAGGCAGTAGGAAGTATCTCTGTGTGTGCTACTTGAGAAGCCCCTGTCCTGTCTGATGTGCATGATGCTCTCTTTGCTCTCATAATGACAATCCCACAAGGAGGGGTCTGGAACACAGTGTTCTAGGATTAGAAGTTTATGTGTTGTAGCAGGGACATTGGTGGGAAGGTTGTACAGCCGTCATTTTAAGTGTATGAAAGATCCAAACTAGTAAAAGAGCAAACAGGCAGTGCAGGTTATGCAGTATTTTAGTAAGAACTGGATTAACTTCTGGCTGTAATATTGTCATACATGTAGTGGGGTAAAAGTCTGAATAAAACAAAATGAAAGTTATTGCTCAATGTGTATCTTTATTTACAGCTTTGTCTCCTAGGCTACTTCCTTTCTTGGGAATTTATCTCATACACTGCAATTAAGTTGTGGTCATCTTAAACACAGATTCCTCTTGGAATCTTTTGTTTTGTTGATCAGATACAAAACAGTAATAGGTTTAGGTTTGGTGGTTAGTATTTTTGTTTGTTTGGTTGTTGTTGTTGTTGTTGTTTTTAATTTAAGGGAAATGCCACTCCAGAGGGATTTCGTCCTGTGCAGGGTAATACAGCTGTGTTTTTGTTGCCTGCTTCTATTAAATCCTAAGTTCAAAATGCTCTGCTATGTCACTTGCAGTGAGTTCTTGCTTGACATACTCCCTATAGTTCTGCCCAGCTACTCTCTGTGGAGTCTTGCAATTTGTCTCTAATGAAAGCACTGCCTTCAAAAAAAAAAAAAAAATCAATTATTGAGCTGGAGAGAGCACGAAGTAAAGAACCGACCATTTTTAATAGTTGATTTTGGAATTTAACCTTGGCACTAATTGCAGCAGTATTATAAGCAAAAAGGAATCCTATGTCAGTCAGTTTATCAATTCCATTTTGAATAAAACTTCAAGCAGCACCATTCCAGAGTAAAGGTGTATGATCTGAAATCATTAGATTGGATTCACTCTTGGAGTACAATTCTGCTGAACCCTGCTGAGCAATGCTGATAATGTAATAGCCTCACAGATACACAGTTCCTCATCTCTCGTCAGAGCAAGTTATATCCTGGACTGTGCAACAGTCCTTAGCTGTTTCCCAGTCAATCAGACTGTCTTTTACTTTGTTTCTGCAGCTCAACATCACTGTTAAAACCCCAGTTTGTGGGGTAAACATCTAGTGATTTTGCCTTTAGAAAAATTAATCTGCTGATGCATCTCCATCAGTTGAAATCTTTCCCTACTGATGAGTGGAGGTGAGAAGGGAAATAAAGTGTTATAGGACTAACATTCCTCAGAAAAATTATTAACATGTACCAAGACAATTGTGAAGAAATAAAGTTCAACAAAACACAGCATTATCATTAAGCCTCAAGTTTTGTGAATTGCAAAGAATTATATATTTCTTTTTGCGCTAATCTAACAACAGATAATTATTATTCTGTACTAACAGCCAGTTGTATTAACATTCTCTCCAGTTATGTCCACAGACATTCACAACAACATGCTGAGTAGGGAAAAGATTTGACTTAATTTTATCTGTTTAGTGTTGGATTCGATTTTCAAATTCAGACAGGTAGACCAGTCCTGCTCTCATCAAGCTTAATGATAATTTGAACATTGATTTCAAAGGAAGCAGCCCTGGACTCCTGTCAAACATGAAATGTAAGGTAAAAGTGGTGATGAAGGAAGGTTCTCATTCTGACCTGCCAGTCTGTGCGGTGTGTGTATGAATAGAAGGTAGGTTACATAATATGCTTGTCACTGAGGAGATGCATACCCATTTTCTGGTTTGATTTCACACCCATTCTTTATAGCATTGTTTGATAATACATGAAAAATTCCTGGACCACATCCTCTGCTTATGTAATAGGTGTAAAACCTGTGACTTCCTAAGAACTGGTCTAGCATGGTACTCTCTAGGTGAGGACACAGACTGTGAGGTGCACTGCACTGCAGACAAATAAGCACTCTTGTCCTTACAAGTAACTAGATGTATGACTTTTTAAATGCAGGACTAATTCTGCATTAAACCAATTCTGTATTAAAACAATACCACTTATCATAGAGTCACAGAATGGCTGAGGCTAGAAGGGACCTCTAGAGGTCTTCTGGTCCAGCTCCTGTTCAGGCAGGGCTACCTGGAGCTGGCTGCCCCAGCCTGTGTTCAGATGCTTTGCTGCCTTTAGGTGTTTATACACACTGACAAGATGAAACCTTTAGGTGTATGTGCTTCTCTGAACAGCTTCCTGTGGAGATTGTATGTGATCTTTTAGTTGTTTTATATTTCCCAACAAGAGAGTTCTAATATGTACTGATATGAACCAAATAGATTAGAAAAAAAAATTTGAAATCCTGTGGATTTGAACTTTGAACATTTCACGTGAAGATGTTTTGATACTGCAGTGTAAGTAAAAAAGATCTACAGGATGTC
This sequence comes from Vidua chalybeata, assembly GCF_026979565.1. Taxonomy (NCBI): domain Eukaryota; kingdom Metazoa; phylum Chordata; class Aves; order Passeriformes; family Viduidae; genus Vidua; species Vidua chalybeata. Next base: position 23,798,200 of record NC_071570.1, on the reverse strand, counting down.
TTTCACAGACAAATTCTGAAGTGCTACCATCTTTTATGAAGAATTAACTCTCAATTTTTATTCTTTTCCTGTAAGCTCAAAATAATCAAATTGATAAATTCCTTACTTTTCTCATAGCAATTCTGTTTAAGAAGCAAAGCACTCATATAAAAGCCAAGACTTGATTTATGCGCTAATTTCTATTAGGACAAAGAGATAGGCACTATTTGAGAGTCCTGTCCTACCTTCAAACACATAAATGAAATCTTTGTTTGAAGTCTGTCACCAGATGACACAAGGGAAAATGATGCACCACAGCTTTGTTCACGATGAAGAGACTAATTTATTTTCTCTGACTCCAATCTTTTATAGTTCTCAAAAGGTGCCAGTGGATTGGAGGGTGAATGTGCCACCTCTCCAACGACACTGGACAAACTACCTGTACATCAAATTTCTCCGCTTCTATGAAATAATGCAAAACAATAGGTTGTTTACAGAAAGTTGTGTGGGAAAGTTCTCTACAAGAATGTAAACTCAGAAGGCTTTAGAAAACCCTAGAAAATCAGGGCGACAGAAGTCAAGTTACTGCTTCTTGGATGCCTGTCTATGAGCAGGCTCATAGAGCAGTCCCTTTCCAAGGGACTCTACTGAAGAAAAGACACTGCAAATGACATGGAGACTCTAAAGCAGTTTTCCAAAATACTTAAGATAGGTCACTGTAACTCCATCCTGCTCCTAGGATCACATTGTGAATTTGCCTTGTACTTGGGTTCTCACAGCGTGTGAATCAAGGCCAAGTGGTGTAAAGTGTTCCCGTGATGTCTCCTGACCTCTATCACTTCTGTCAGTCCCATTAGGCTCAACTGCCTGGAAATGTTTAAGTGATGCAATCCTGGCAACACCCCCCACTTGGCAAAGCTCATCTCCAGTTGCTGTGAGAGCTCTCAGAGGTCCCTTTTTCAGGAACAGGTGTGCAGTTAATTAGTTGGAGAGATTTAAATACAGGATCAGATTTCATGAAAGGAGAAAGACTACAGGAGAATGAGAGATGGTGGGGTAGGGTGGGTACAGCTTGCAAACAAAGCACAGGCAATTCAGCTCTTCAGGGCAACTGGTGCTGTGGTTTAACCCATGGCGAGTGCGGATGGGTAGAGAACTGTTCCCAAAGCTTTAATATGCAGTTAGCTAATGTAAAGCAAGACTAAACTGGACAGATAAACCATTGTTTCTCAAGCCAAGCAGCTGTTGCATTGATCCTGCACTTGTTCCAGCCCCCTGTCACACTCTCTCTCCCAACTTTCCCAATCCATCTGTCCACCACTCACTCCGGAATACTCAAGGACTTAGTGATTCTCAGGACCAAAGAGAGCACCAAAGGACACAGCATTTGGATGGCTCCCAGGCCTGCTCACCCAGGCCCATAATATAAATGGCATTTTAGCAAAAAAGTTAACTGTTATGGGTGCATGGTGGTCAAAGCATAGGCACAGGGACTCAGAAAGAGAAAACAAAACCCTAGATTACTAAAGCATGCAGGTAGTGTATCTTCAACACCAGACAGCAAGGTTTGTAAGGAGCCTTTGAGACCCATGGGTTTATCCATGGAAACAGCTAAATATCATAAGAAGAAAGGAAGGGAGGCTTTTCCTGAAACAATAGTGGGACACGGGATGCAAGCAGATAGCAAGTGCCACCTCTAGATAACAATGAAAGGTGAATCCTGGGATCACTGCTTCTAATTTTCAGCACTTAGCAGTGTTTCTTGTTTGTTGTCCCAGTTTGCCTGTCCAGCCTGTTTTGTTGTGCGGTTCCTGGCAGGATGATCTCTGAAGCTGTCCTGCAGTTATTGTCCATAAATGTGGTATATTTCTGTCAACTGCTGACATGCTTTGTTCCCTGAGGTGGTGGAATTATCTTGTGAATTATGATATAAAAATCTAATTTTTGCCCCAACTCTGTCATAAGGTACTATTTTTGCTGGCTAACCAGAGTCAATGTATGATGTAATGCCCTTAGCAGGGTAACATTTTTGCTACCAGAGTTGAAAACTGCTGTCCGGTCTTATTATATTACAAATCCTATGGAGACTACAATAAGCATCATCTATATTAAAATACAATACTTTCCTTCCTAAATTACTAGATACAGAGTGATCGAATGAAGGACATTGGTGAGTACCTTAGGTAATCAACTAATATTGTTTCAATAACTGCTGTTTTGCAAGTGATATTGTATGCCTTTTCATCAAACTATTTCCATTTGTGGCATAATCTCCGGTATTTGTCTCCAAGCTCTTTAATGATATTATTGTGATAGGCAAGAAAGAAATTACAGTCATCTGTAGAGAATGTCAAAAATGTTGAAGACCACAAATGGAAGGCAAAATCTAAAAATTTTAGATAAATCAACACAATTCTGTACCACTAAGATTTCTTCAGAATCACTTGCATCAAAGGCTAGAATCAATCCTGTGTGTAGGTACAAAAAACTGTAAATACCTATGTGGAAAAAGGGTTCTTTTTTTCTTGTCAAATGTCATCTAAATTCCAGTTGTACTGTGTTCTTGTGCTACTGCTAACTAGCAGATCTTTCTGCATTTCAGTTTAAATCAAATGAAAAATAAATTACATGGCCTCTAACACACATCAAAGAAGGAAGCAGAGTTGCTTCAGTGGATAGTCTATTCAAAAAGAAGAATGGATCTAGTTTCTAGAACTCACTTATCCTGGGCATGGGGCTTACACCTAGGGAAGCTTTCTCTTTGCTGTCACAAGAACCTGCAAACATCCTAATCAAAACAAAACCAAAACAGATAAATTTCACCTGCTCTCATTAGCAGGGTTGCTTTGTTATGTTGTGAAAACAAAAAGAGAGCAGTGCAACAAAAACATGTTACTGCTTTATTTTCTCATGTGAGGACACTGACAGGTCTGTCTGAGAGCTGGTGATGTGGCTATAACACGAATTGCCACTGTTAGGTTTTGAAATCTCTACAGGAAACACTCTATCATCACCTTCCACTAGCAGCATGTTTCTTCTCACTGATGCTGAAGAAGTGAGCCAAGGCTGAGCTACTGCAGCGATTCAGGTGCGACTGTAGACCCCCAGGCAGCGAGGCAGGGAACATGTCCACGTGCCACGTGCCTTCTTGCTGGAGTAGCTCTGCTGCCAGCAGCACCCCTTCCCTCTCTGTGTCTGCAGGAGCCTGTGGGACCCCCGGCCTGACACACCTACTGCCTAACACACCAGGCAGAATAATGTTAATTACTTTTATCAAGGAATCCTCTTGGGGCATAAAATGATGTTTTGGTATTGTGAAGATGATGAAGCTATTTAGCATTCAGGCTGCAATCCCATAGTCCTTCCCTATCCATAGAAATCCTTGGGTTTGAACACACACTGTGTTGCATGGACTTAGTGTCCTGCCTCATAGACAATTCAGCTTATGTTTAAACAGGATGAGTATGGAGTATGTTTGATCTCCCCTGTTTATTTTCACTAGCCTCTGAAGTCAAAGACCTGATTATGCAAGCAATCTGCAGGGAGCAAGAGGAGACTGAGGTATAGGCAGCTCCTGTAGCCCACTCAGTTTGTTGACAATAAGGGAGTATAACCCCTCAGATGCAGATTTTTTATACCCGTCTCATGAACTCTGGTGTTGTGACAGCCACGGTTTCTTGGGGAAAGCTAAAGCACAGCCAAGTCTGACCTAGCTGTCTCTGCATCTAGACATGACTGACCTAATTATTCCAGGCATTTGTGCATCTTGAAGCTCTGCTGGTCACAAGTGGTTAGTAACAGTGTGCAAATGAAACTGGCTCCCTACCCACTTTCTGGTTTTGCAGGCAGCTTTTACCAGGGCACCTCTGCTGTCTCACTCTCTTCCCCAGCATGCACCCTGCTCTGTGGTTTTGATACCCACTGTCATTCTGTATTTTGGTGCTTTCTTATTACATGGCTACTTTTAGACTGCTTGGAAATGTAGCGTATTTTATCCTCCATTTTAGTTTCACAGCCTTCTCCACTGTCTGCAGCTATAGCTGTTAAAAGAACTGTGTTGTGAAAGCTATTCCCCTGAGCTGTGGGATTTGAGAAAATGGTTTCTTCATTGAATAATGTTTTTTTTTGCACATGGCGATACTATTTGCCTAAGGAACTCAGATGGAGGATGGTGGGAAACAGGCAGATCACCAATGAAACACATTTTATTCCCAGGGTCTGCACTTACATAGGGAGTATGAGATCAAAGTTCAGTATCTTCTTCTGATCCAGGATATTGCTACAGAAATTCTCTGGCAAAATCACTAAGATATTGGTGGAGCTGGGACACGGACCCTCGTGCTCTCTCTCTGTGACTAGTGTCCACACCATTTACATGCTGCTGCTTGATGTGTAATTAAAGGTGCCACACGAAGTGGGTGGCCTCATAGTGGAGAGCACCCCTGCAAGAACCCTGCCTCAAAACCAGAAAAGTAGACAAAGTTGTATGGAACATGAATCCCTTGTCCTCCATGGGTAGAAAGAAGCAAGACCTTCCCACTCTGCTGTTCTGCTCACCTTTGAGCTTTTTGCTGTTTCCTCTACTTCTCTTACACAGGCTGCAAAATCAAATATTTTTGAATGTTTGGAATGCTAAATTTAACTGGTCCAAAAGGGAAATGTTCAGATTTCCACTTAACTGGTGGAATGATCAAGTGAATGGTGAAATGGTGGGACAATCTACCATGATAACGATGAGCAATTGCAGTGCCCATCCAGCAGTCCGACTACTCAGACTCCCTCTTCCCCTGAACTCCACTTCAGAGCCATTTACCAGACTGCAATGGCCAACTGTCCCCATTCATCTTCCTTGCTGTTCTAGCCTGTGGAAATGTGCTAGCATCATCTGCCCTTCCACAACATGCCCCTCCTCTAAAGCTGTCTGGCTCTCATCTCTCAGTTTGCTGTGCTATTACTCTCAAAGCACTTTCAGATCTCATTTTTCTTCCTAGAAATGTTTATTGCTGGACCTCCTTGCAAGTGTGCAAAATGAGGGATACAGGACAAGTCAGTCACCCTGTTCACTCACTTGCACCTCCATGAGAAACAAGTGTGAGGCAGCTAAGCACCAAAGCTAGAAACCACATTTTTGCTTTCTGATTTTTCTATGATTGTTTTGTGATCAGCAATTGCTTTGTGATTTTATTTTTTGTTTTGGTGTCATTTCTTAACACCAACAGTTGCCTCAGCTTTTATATGACTGACAGGATAAACATTCTTCTGGGAAAAAAAAATAAGAGCATCCACAGAAACATTTAGCTACCTGTTTCATGGATTTCACTCCTCTTTTTTTTTCTCCTTTTTTTTTTTTTTTTTTTGCCGTTTTTACTATCACTTCTTTCTCTCCCAACACACAGCACTTGTGAACACCCTCCCACACATCACAGGTGCCAGCTTATCATCATGCCATGCCTGCAATCTTCTGAATTCTGAAAGTGGCAATTCCCAGAACTGAGCAATTACAGGAAAATTTTAGGGGGTTGTTTATTTATGCAAATACTATGTTTCTGGCACACATGCTGCAGGGAAAGTGCTCAATTTCTCACCCAGGCTATGGTTCAAAACAAAACAAAAAACCACAGCGGTTTAAAATAATAGAATACAGCCATCTGTACTTTATTTTATTTAATCTGCTGAAAAATGTGTTTGTCCAGGTCCTGACGTAAGTTTTGTCCCTGGACCCATCAGTATTATAGAAAACAAGCAGATACCTTTTTCTTCCAAATCAGTATATTTTCTTTGTTTAGGCAGTTTGAACTGAAACTGAACTAAACTAATCTGAATATTGTCCTAGGAAATCATTAAAAAATGACATGGAGTCACATTATATATATAAAGCTTCTGGATTCATTCTCTCCTTCTCATCCTCTCTTAATTTCTTGTGTCCAAGAGGCAGATAACTGTAAATGGAGATTTGCAAAGCAGTGAAGAGGATTGATTTTAATGGCAGATGCATGGCTAATCCCATGTAACGCTTTCAGATTTCAACCCCCACTTCATATACAGTGGCTGGAAAAGGCTGCAGGGGTAATCTGTGAGCTAACACACACGTCTGCTAAGCATTTCTTTTCAGCACAGTCATGTGGGCACTGTGCATTGTGGCCCAGGAGGGCTGGGCATATAAGAGGGGCTGCTGCAGGTCTGGCCGCAGCATCACTGCAACCATCTTCAAAGTGATTTGGCTTGGCCTGGGGAAAGTCCCCATCTCTGGGCTCCCAAGCTTTAGGGCTGGGATGGTGTGCACCCCAAGACTATGTGTGTCCATCAGTGCAGTAATGCTCCCTGAATTAACCCATGGGTGCCATTAAAGCAGTCCTCAAAGAGCTCCTCTTTTCCCAACACAGAGCTCTGCACTTGTGCTCTTTCCCCAGCAAAGGCTGCAGCAAACCTCCTCATGCAGCAGTCCATATACCCATCCAGCTCGTGGCCTCTCTGCTGCCACAATTTTGGCAGCAGTGCCTTTAACTGTGGGTCTCACTGTAACCTGCCCCTATTGTACTCTCCGAGTCTGAAAGAGCCCCTCTTAAAATTAGCTTTTGCTGTATTTTCCCTGGAGGATGTTAGCTGGTTGATGGGGAGTCCTCACTTAGCTGCATGTCCTGGCATGATGATTCAAAGCTGCAAAATAAAGTCATTGTTAATGGCACAGCAGCAGGAGGGCAGTCTTGTGATGAAATAGGAGTTAAGTTGCTGGTTTTCAAGTATGGCATTTAATTGTAACTAATAATGTCATTATTATGTCTATCATATGGAGGTTTTTCTCTGATATAAGAAAGCAACAAATGGTATTAGCCTTTTGGTATACCACAGTATACACATAAGCTGTGGGGATATTACAGTGCATAAATCTTGCCTTTGTCGTCTGGCTGGTGTGCTGGTGATGATGGATGCAAGCAGAGACAGGAGCTCCAGGGAGCCCAGATCCCAAGGAAAAGGTCAGAAGAGACCAAATGGCTGTGGAGGGTGGTCCCTTGTGCTGTCGAGGGACAGCCCTGCCTGCTTGCCTCTTCAATGACTGTGTCCCTTAGCTCCCAGGCCAGCCCTTAGAGCAGGGTGCTGTGGGGGATGTTGAGATGGTGGCACTGCAGGCAGTGGGAGGGCATACAAACTCGCTTCTGGGTTAGATTTCCCAGGAAACTCATAGCCTGCAAGGAGAGCTAGGTGAAATAAAATGCTCCCAAGGAGCATTAGCAGTTGGATCCATGTCCCCAGGGTGCTATCTCGCCTCTTGCCATAGGCAGAAGACCCTAGACTTGAACTTGCAGACCTTCCTGTAGGGCAAGGAGAGTCCCAGGGTCCTCAGGAGCAAGTTGGGCTCACCACCTGGTAACCTGCTGGGATGCATAGAGCCATCAGACAGAGCTCAAGCAGAAGGGAAAGCAGGAAAACTGACATCTGCTTTCCACCCAGCTTCCAAGGCTCAGATGCTTCTAACAGCATCAGTGTCCTTGAGGTTTCCATGTCCTCACTCAGATTTGTTTGAGTTCTGCCAGAAGGCTCAAAGTTAGGGACCTTGCAGAAGAGGGATTATTCACAATCAGAAACAGCTGGCTCCCCCTTAGGACTTCTTTCCTTTGGATCTATGCCTAAATTATGCAACTTTTAGCATCTGCACTTTGTTTCCAAAATGAAAGGAAGCAGCTACAAAGCTGTGATGGGTAGAGCACAGTTGAATGCCTCTGCAACTTGCTTCCTTGTGAAATGAACTTCCATACACCTCAGAAACTATCCTGAAGCAGGTGTGGAGCATTTTCCATGTCTTTTTTGCACATTTTTTCACAAGTGAGGGATGGTATGGTGCAGAGACAAGCCCAGTTCCTATCACATCTTTATTTTTGAAGTAGATTTTGGTTGTCTTGTTGTATTTGGGTTTGTGTTTGATGTTCAGGATTTTTGGCAGATGATTTTGAGTTGTATGGATGTATGAGAGACATTTCTCTTCCCTCAAATACCCAGGTGATGGGAGGTTTTGTATGGATGAAGCACAAGATATATGAGGTGCTACAGGCAGAATTACACAGACTGATTATCTGAAAAAAGGATAAATTGCAAATGGCCTTTATCACTTTAAAATATATTTAAGAACAGGAAATTATGATGTCAGTGATTCTCAAAGTACTCAACAAAAGCCTCAGTATAATCTTGGAATGTTTTCTCCTGATTGTTGTCAGATGCTAATTTGGGAAACAAACAGGCATTCACCAAACATGTCTGTATTTATTTCAGACTTAATTATTCTAACCTAGAAACAGGATCACACAATAATCCAGAGGCTACTCCTTAGCTCATTGTTCAGTTGGCAGTAGATAACCATGTTGCATCACATATTTTAAGATATAGTGATTCAGAACAATCAAGTCAGGGTTGCTCTTTAGCAATTTTTGCTCTTTTTTTGTGGAGAGATTTTACCTCAGAGTTCAGAGAAGATATATAATCACTCACTGTGAGACAAGAAATTATTTTACAAGAACAAATGCTGTTGCCATGGTTTCCAAGAGGGAAAAAATCCAAGGTCATTCACTGAAAATATTCCACAACAGTCAGCAGCAAGGATACTCCCCCACCCTACCAAGTAACCCTCCCTCGTTTGTAGATACATTCCTCCCATCTCCATTGGTATGCAGCTTCCTGTTTAAGCCACAATAACACTGATAATAACATGATGTGAAAAGCCTGCAGTATGTCTAGAAAAAAACAGTCAAACCTGGATTTACAAGCCTGTGGGATTTAAGTGTTGGCTGCTTTCTGGCTCCTCCGTGCATCTCCTGGAAAACCTGACCTACCTGCTGCATTTGTCAACCAGAGACTTGCAGGTGCAACTGTGAAACTGTCACCTGAAGGAAAGGCCAGAGTAGCCCCACATGGATGGGCTGGCATGTGGACAAGCAAATGGAAAAAACACCCAGAGGCAGAACCCTGCATTTACAGTTATACTAGGGGAAAAAAAAAAAAAAGAAAAAAAAAAAAAAAAAAAAAAGCCAAAGGCTATATTTTGTGGGTTACTCCTCTGGATCCGAAGTACAAGAAAAATCATGTTTCTTTCAGTGACTGTGATTTAAGGCACCATAACTGCTCCTGAATGTCACAACTATGTGCTGGTGACAGTAATAAAGATGGCTTCAAACAAGAAAAATCCAGCTCTGTGACCCTTCAGCATCCCAACCAAAATGTCAGAAGTTTCTCCTTAAACTGGAACTGCCAGGACAAGTTAATTACTAGATAATACTATTCAACTGTTTGTTTGAAATAACAAATTTTCATTCTATTGTGAATTTACAGGGGTAGGCAAGACTGAGCCTTTTGCTTATGTTTTTACAAATGCAAAATCAGTGTGCACGTTATGCCATGACAAACCACAGTTCACTAAACTTGACTAATGAAAAGTAAATGCAACCATCTAAGGTGTGTCCAAAGCCTTATTAGTGTAGCAAGCATATTTCTTGCATGATGAGGTGGTTATGTGGTGTCTCAGTTAGCAGTGCCATAAAATCAGTGACTCTTGAGTACATGCTAATTTCCATTTCTGTCAATTTAAAAACAACAACGTATTAGATTAGAAGTGACAAGGGAAATTGCTACATTTAAGTTATAGAAATAACATTTTGCAATGAACCATTGGCTGCACTTTGTGCACAAATGCAATTCAAATTGCCAAGCCACCATCTCAGCAACTGAACAACTTGTGCAGGGAGAAAAGTCTTTGTTATTAGAGCACTGGAGAGTGTATAGGTGCCAATGCAACCAACTCCTTTTTTGACAAGGTTTCTGGATCCAGATAGGCAAGAATTCTAGGAGCTGGACTAGAGCTTCTGCTGCTAGCTTGTTATTCAAATCAGAAGAGATCAACGTACAAATTAATTATAGAGAATGAGGAGCACAGATGGAGATACAAGGGCTGAATTTTACAAAGGATTTAAGGACCTAAGGATTGTTCAAGTCCCGCTTTTAGCATCTAAATTCCCAGCTATCTCCCTAACCCTTTAGCACAACTGTCACCTCTATGGAAAGCCTGTTACTCTCACAGCACCACAGATTTGCCATAAAGCTAACCAAATGCACGGAGCTGCTTCTGAATTTTTGTACTCTTGCCCCAGTGTAAACAGGTCTTTAATTCACTAATACTTCACTCCCCATGACTATTGAGATGTCTGAGCCTGACTCCCAATCTTCAGAGGCTTTTATCAGAAGTACAAATAGAAATTCCACAACTGGTAAATAATTAGAAATGTTTCTCATCTGGTACTGGCAAGCAAGTCCGAGCACCCAGTAGTTGTGACCCTGGCCTGGAAATCTGAACAACACCACTCTTGTTGGTCTACTTCTGACTCATTAACTGTCCTTGAAGGAATCATGTTGACCTCTCAGCATCCTGATTTTCCCAGCTTTTAGATAACAATAATGTGTTCCCACACTGAAGCTATCAGGTTGGAAATTATTTCTCTGTGACTTTGTGAAAGTCAGAGGGACCTCTCCTGTAAGAGTTCTCCTGATCCCTCTTAATTTCCTCCAAAGTGTCTTTTGAGCTGTCTTGTCTATGTTTTCAGCCTCAGGTCTAAATTTTTGAGTGAGTCAGATATTTGGATTTTGACCTGTCATATCCCCAAATGTGCCATTTGGTCATGAAATCTACTTTACATAGATATAGTTACTTCAATTGAATGTATGTATTCAAAATATTTGTACAGGACATATTTTTTAAAAATAAAAAATGAAAAAATAGGAAAGAAAATAAAGGAAAAAGAAAAAGGAAAAAAGGGAAAAAGAAAAAGGAAGAAAGAGAAAATAAAAAAAAGAAAAAAGAAAAAAAGAAAAAAGAAAAAGAAAAGAAAAAAGAAAAAGAAAAAAGAAAAAAGAAAAAAGAAAAAAGAAAAAAGAAAAAAGAAAAAAGAAAAAAGAAAAAAGAAAAAAAGAAAAAAGAAAAAAAGAAAAAAGAAAAAAAAAAAAAGAAAAAAATTAAACCATAAATATATTAAAAATATTTTGCCAATATAGTTTTGGTTTTAATTACATTTCCTCTGTCTGTAGATGTGAAATACTTAAAAATATGTTCCTCTGTTTAAAACCTAAATATTCAGTATAGAAGACTAGACAGTACTGTTCAGCAGTACCAGAGCACTCAAATGACTTAGAAATCCTTAGAAACAAAGAAGAACACAGTTTCAGGCTGTCTGTGTAATAAAACAACAAATTATTTTAATCATATATATAGAAATTACTATTTCAGCATAAACTTTCCTTTCCAAACTTTAAAAAAGCCAAGTTTGATTTCCTTAAGGAGTCTGCAGGGAATCTGTTAGGCATTGTACTGATACCTTCTATGCCAGCAGAGCTGGTAATTTCCTTCCCTCTCCTAGTACACATATCTAAGATGAAATTCCTGGAGTTTTCCCTTGCTACATTTAAGATTTCTATATTTTTTCTGTTCACTAAATCATAGCTTTTTCTATGTCAGGCTGTATCACAGTCTGACTGACACAAGCTGAGCTGAGAAGGGGAGGGGCACATGTAGAGACCATCATCAAGATTTAATGTTCTTACTTCCTGTTTAAAACACCATTTAGGTTGTCTCTATCTTTCCCTTTCACATTGTTCCTATAGAAGTTCTAATTTTCAAAGTCTTTATTTTCTGTTTTTATTTCATGTTTGTCCTTTTCCCATATTTTTGTTTGATTGGGCTTTTAAAAATTCTTTTTAAAAGCTTTCCATCTCAGAACTTAACTTTCCTGTTGATTCAGTCTCTCTGGTGGAATTTTGTCATTACAAAATTCCCCTTTCCCACCATGTACATGTGCACAATCCATGGCACTCCCCATGCCTTTCTCTCTGTATATTTTCTCACTGTATCTCCAAATTTTCCCTCTCCTTGTCCTCAAGGCCACTCCATTCTCTCCTGCCTGCCTAGAAGCATCTCTTATCTCTCCTCCAAACCCCAGCCTCCATGCTGATGCTCACCCATACACAAGAAGAAGGCCTGTAAGAAAAAAATAAGCAAATTTTCTGAAGAGATATATAGGTGTATACATACTCTTAGTATTTTCCATCTTCTGACTAATCATCATTTGCTTACTGTCTATACATACTAATTTTCTTGTACAGGTTAGAGCAGGTTGCCAGAATTGCCCTACTACCAAGAAAACAACCTTCAGTATGGCAGTTAAAAGATTAAAAACAAAATTTCTCCCACAGTTTCACAGTAAAAGTAACAAACTACATCTCCCAGCACAGCTTATGGGCATGAAACAAATTCCCACTTTCCAGCCACTGTCTCATTATGAATTACAGAAACAAAAGTGTTTTTCTTCATCCCACTAGCTTACTCTCGTTCTCCATGATAGAATTGATGCTGTCATCTTTGTCCTTTAGATTTTAGTCATTTAGATGCCAGTGTCATTTATGCCTTCTCTCATCCTACTTTTCTCCCCTGGTGGTGGCTTGGGAGAGGAGTTTGCACATGCATGTACACAATGCATATGTGTGGAATGTGGTTTATTAATTTACCTATATTGCATCTAAGAGTAAATTTAAAAGACATGACAGACCATCTGGGTCTGACAATTTTATTGTACTGATAATTCACATATTATTGTAAGGGAAGGCTGGCACAATGCCATGAAACAGTCTTGAACTAAAAAATATCCTCTGATGTAATAAAAAGGGAAATGTGTTTTCAGTTCCTGCTTCCTGCATCAGAAAGACACATTATGTAGACCAAATCTAATTATATATAAAAATAAGGAAGGAGAGAAGAGCCAGGTATATCTGCTTTATGTCATCTCATAATAAAGGAAAAATTCCCCCATTTCTAATCAACAAGTCAATTCAGAGGAGTATATCATATTAATAAAATCATAAATCCCCAATATTAGTGTAATCTTTTCATATTTGTTTCTCGACCACAGTTTTGTTCTAATGAACTTCAGCTGATTTTAGAGCCAGAAGAGAAAATCCTTTTGTGCTTCACACAGAAACATTTTGGATTACCAATAAGGAAAAATATTAAGCTACCTGGATATAAAGCATGAGCAAAAGGAGAAGCCATCTGTAACCATCTTCTGTCACATCTCATGTGAATTGTGGCCTGGTGAAGAAGGGCTGTTTCTGTGATCCAGGCCCTGAGAACTCCTATAGAGGTATGGGAAAATCATCTCTTTAGTTAACTTGATGATCTCATATCAGGCCTAAAAATCTTATTCTATCATTTTATCCCAGATGGTGAATTTCTGGGATGTTTCCAAGATTCACTCTTTCACTGTTGTTTCAATCAACCACTGTTGTTTCCTCTAGCAGCTGCTCTTTAAAAACTATCCTTCTTGCCCTGCTGGCCAAGAATACATGTGTTTCTGAGTCCAGAATCCAGGGGGACTGTGGAAAGATAAGGGAGTGAATTCCGGTCACTGCTGCCTGGGAATGTCTGATGTGGGCACTTGGCAGTGCTTGCCACTGTTGAGTTAATTACTGTGAGGTGTAAAGAATATCTGTAAAAAGCTAGAAGGTCAAGATGTTGTGAGAGAACATTGGCAGAAACAATGGGAGTAAGCTGTGGAGTGGTTAAGAGCCCTGGAAGACAAGGAAGGACATGGGAAAAAAAGTGGTTTAAACCTACATTTAAACACTGTTTAAAACAGTGTTTCTGTACTGTTTTTATACCTATAGATATGTGAAGCCTTCTGCTGGTGGTGCAGATCAGCAAAGCCCAGGAAGTCACCAGGTTTTCCCAAGCAGGAGGGTTTAACCCTGTTGTGGGTGAATGCCCTGCCATTGGCAATAAGTGAAAGAAAGGGTCAGGAGGCTGTCTAGGGTGTTTGGGAGCAGCTCTTTGGGTGATGCGAGGGTTTGGGTCACAGGCTCATCAGGGTTTTAGTGGACGACATCTAGCAGCAATAGAGGTATTAACCAGCAGTCATCATCTGCCCAGTGTGGGCATTGTCAGAAGGGTGTGGGCCCCAGGGCTCCTGGGCTGTGAGCTGCTCCTCTGAGATGGCCAGCTGTGGGGGCTGCAGCAGGGTCTCTGCAGAAGCCAGGGGAAGGGGTCTGCTCTCTGCCTCCCCTCTTTCCTGATATGTCCTTTATGCTGAATGTGCAAAGAAAGGCTGCTAAGAGCAGCCCTCTGGGTGCCTCATGGGAATCCCACCCCACTGCCACACTTCACTGCCCTGTGGCCTATTGCCTATGGATACAAAGCAGAACTCATGCCCAGACAATCTCCTTTTGTCTCATCCTTCTACAGGCAGCTGTTTTTCTCTGGGCTTGCAAAGGACTTAAGCTGGCATTTATCCTCTGTAATAAAACAAGAAATGTGTCCACCTTGGCCTCTGTCCAGAATTTTGTCCAGGGGCAGTGAAGAGATCTGTGGTGGGTACAGCTGGAGGTCAGGCAGTGGGGATGGGGAGAAAGGCTGCTTATAAGGCATTCATTGCATTGTATGCAACTCTCTCATGTCTTTCCTCTCTCTTTCATGCCCATATTTCTGGAAGGCCAATAACCACCTTATTGTTTCCGTCACTACAGCAATTCCATTATTTCTGTTGCTCGCTCTTTAGTACATAACCGATCTACAAGCAAGAAATTGTTTGGCCTTCTGTGCTCCCTTGGAAGCATTATTTGGTAATGCTTCATCAGAAATAAAGACACTTGTGCTTGATTTTATACAGTTTAAGATTTTTCTCTGTCTGACCCACTTTCTTCTGGAACAAAGCCTCAGCCTGAAATGCCGAACTGGAAGGACACAAGGACCTGATGCAAATGGAGATAACATAAGTCTGATAAAGCTGAAACAAAACCAAACACAGACTCTGATTGCCTGGGTGGTTACCTCTTCCTTCTTCTTGCAAGTAATAAATGTGACTCCTGTAATTTTTCTGCTTTTCAGCTGTCTTTATTCTGGTCAATTCATAAGACAGTTGCCTGTCACTGGGAAAAACAATGATATGCACTCCTTGCTGACACTGTATGAAACTTCTTGTTTCAGACAGAAATCAGAGAGTAGGGTTATGTGACATCAATCTCACATCTACCTTTTGCTGTCCATACTTTCTCTGCTCTGTCTGCAGCCTGACACTCTTCTCCACTAAACTGGATTATATTGAGCTGACTACGTGACTGTTTACCACCTATCTCCCCTCAGACCACTAAGGTTTGAAATGACAAGAGGTTTTGTTAAGAGGATGTAGGATTCTTCAAGATACTCCATCTTGGCTTGAAACAAAAAGCAAAGGGTGTTAAATAATTAGTGTTGGCCTGTATATCCATGTGAGGCTAGAGAGATGGGGCTGAGTTGGAAAATCATGTCACTCTGTATAAACATTAGCAGCCCCCTCATATCTGTTGGAACAAGTTCACTGAGGTCATGGATTAGCTCACAACATTCTCCTATTCCATGCTGAAATTCTATTTAACAAAATATTAAATAAACATACGTACAATTGTGTTTCCAAGCCAAAAAATACATGATCTCCAGGTTAAGAAACTGGAGACCTGGGAAAGGAGAGCCTTTGTTCTTGGATCTTTCTTACTAAATCAAACAGATGATTTCTTCTACTCTCACTTGACAGGAATTGTGAGATCTTGACTCATCTACATTTAAATGTTTTATCTGTACTTCTTACTTTCATTGCTGTCTAGAAAATGAGATAAATTTTCAGGAAATCTATGTACAATATCATGAACATCCTTGGCAAATGAGCCCCAAATGACACTTGCTTGGTTGAATGGTGCTCTGAGGCTGAGTGAAAACACCAAACACTCCTGTGCATTTTTCATGACTCATGTAAATGAAGTTAGCAATTGCATCCATATTATCCAAAGTTAGCACTCACACCTGCCATTTCAGGTAAGCTTTAAAAATTGATTAATTAAAATCTCAAAGGCAACTCTCCAGGAAAAGGTCTGTTCTTACATTCAGGCTACCTCCTAGTTACTTTAATGACTCTAGATTAAGATGTTATCAACCTGAAATGCCAACAAGGTTGGCAAGCAGACAACTTGGGATACACAAGTGAATTCGGGTATGAATAAAACTGTTTAACTTTAAATCCCCCATGCTGGGAAGAGACTGAAAACAAATAGCAAGCCTGCTGTGCAATAAATCCATTCCGCTGAGTTACTGCACAGAGAGAATTGAGTGCATATTTATCATTTATCCTCTATGTATTAGGTCTGGTTTATTCTTTTTTTTTTTTTTTTTCTGTGGCCTAATCTTCTCTTAGAAGCCCCCATTTTGTTCTGCTTTATTACTATTAATGAAATATGACTCTTGCAGTAATTTGGAACAAAGCATGAAGCAACCAACATGACTGGAAGACAGGGACATGATAATCAGTGGCTGGAATGATCAACTGGTTCACATAGTGAGTCTGCAAAAAAGAAGCTCTGTCACTGCCCTCCAAGGTGGACAGGAGAAGCTGTCATTCAAAAGGCCCTATCACAGTGCCCTGTGAATTGATACTGGCATGTGTGACATACTTCATCTATAATTGCAACACTGAAGTGAGCCATGGAGAAATATCTCAGCACTGATTGAGCAAGACATATCCTATTGCCCCTAGGACAGCAACTCAGCACTCAGACAAAGTGTAACTCAGTCCCCCAAACTGCCTTTGCTCAGCACTATGTAGTAGTTGTCCTTGGGAAGTGAAGAGGACTATTTTTTTCAGGGATTGATCTCAGTGAATCTTTACCTTTAGCCAGGCCTAAAATTCAGATATTGTTAAAAAAAAAAAAAACACTTAAGGATGAAAATGCAGCTATCCTGCAATAAGCCTAACATACTGTTCTTGCATCTCTTGCAGTTAGCAGGAAGCAAGAGGGTTTGTGATGTATAAATTACAATTTAATCATTGCTTCAACAAAGAGCAGGTGTATTTACTTTGTATGAAATATATATGCTTTTATGTCACCTTTTTGTCTTATAATAAAGACTGAAGGGTAAGTTAGGAGTTGGACACTTAGAAATATCCACTCAGACTTCAGCATCAAATTCATCACTGACATAAGAATGTCACTCCATGATTCTAGGATGCTGCTAGTTTACTGTGTAGTCTGATATGTGTCTGGTTCCAAACAGAGGTGCCCCAGCCTTCCTTGCTGCTGAACTCCTGGAAGCTGAGTGGACACTAGTGAGTGTGCATGGGTTTGGTACAAGTCTTGCTAGACCCGCCTGAGAACAGCTTTATCTGCGTTATGAGTAGAGGAGGAGGCAAAAACACCTGCCTGCCAATTTGATGCAGCAGGCTAGTGTAGGAGTCTGATTTGCCTTTGTGCAGATGATTTATACAGCCAAGGAATTTCCAGCTCTTGGCACAGGCTGCTGAAGCATGGATAAGCTTAGCATTTTTTTGCTTCCAGCAAGGACTATCCTTATGAGCTGGAAAAATGCAATATAGAGGGGAGTCCAAAGACTGCCTCTAAGTCTGATTCACAGATTGGAACTGATTCTTCCTGAAAAAGAGGTAGAGAAGTTCCTTTCAACACCAAACAATTAGCTCTCCTCCCAGAACAGTGCCCATTGCAGTTGACAGGTTTTTATGCCTTGGGCAGAAGAGGTGAAGTCTGCTTCACACTGATTTTCTGGTTTACCTGTGACTTGAATTGGCACAAATCCTTTTAAGCACCTTCAGTAAACTTGTGTTCTGCTAAATACATGAGGGCAATGACTATCTCAAAGTAGAAGCTTCATTAAAATCTACCTGTCAAAGACTACTTGTTTTGGATGAAGTCTGTGTTTCCTTTAGAATATACTGGCTCTGTGTCCAATATGCAGTGAAGCCTTCATGTTCAGGGTCTCATATAGTGAAGGGAAAAGACAGCTCAGTCTCGCTTGTCATGATGTGTTCTGCCTAGCCTGTGCCATGCTTCAGACAAAGAAAATATTAGAGTCAACTAAAAGCACAAGGATTGTGGAAAAATAGCTGTGGACAAATACAGAAGAATTCAGCCAGTCTTGGAACTTACTATCCTCAATTTGATCTATCTCCTTCGAGATTTGAGAATTATGTTTGAGGTTAAGTATGTGTCACCTGTGCTAATCTCTAGTTTGCAAAGGAAAAATTAATTGCAGCATACTCAGAGAACAAAACCTCTCTGGCACCTTGATGTCAGCAGCAACTTGAATCTTAAACTTGCTTTTTTTTCCTTTTTTCTTTCCTTTCTTAGAGAGGCCCCATGTTGAATAGCACCTTCTGATGATGATGCAGATAAAGCAAAGATTCTTGTAGCTTAACTCAGAGATTGAATTCCCAGGAAGTATTTAGATCTTGGATGATGAGGATGTCTTGTTGAACATGTCACACTAACACATTAATGCATGCTAACAATCCATTGAGTTCATAAAGTTTGAAAAAGTACTAAAAAAGGACAGATGATGCAAGACAGAAAAAAAAGGAGCAATTTGTTTTCTCAATACAGTTGATAGATGCTTGGAAATTAAACATGACATACTTGCTGGAAGCCAAAATCTTCCATTGTCCTGCTGATCTCCTTCTCTGTTTGCTTCCTTTTCCCTATTACAAATGAAATATTGGAGGAACTGGTGTATTTAATAACTTACTGTTGTGTCATTGTTCTACTGAAATCCTGCAGGAGTTTCAATTTTTTTCTTTGCCTGCTTAGGATCAGACCATTATATTCATGTGGAAGCTGGGATATAAGGGAAGCAGAAAAAAATGCACTTACCAGAACAACTCAATAAGGACAGAAGCAATGCCCAAGTCCTTCTCTTCCACACAAGTCTACTGATGGATGCTCTTCATGGAGCATCCTTAGGGAAGGGAAAAACCTTGACACCAGGAAGAGACTGGTTCTGCAGTACATAGCTTTAGTCCATATCAGGATGAAAATTAATTTAGCAATAGTGCTTAGGACAGCTGATTGGCTTACAGATAACTTGTCCCTTCCATTCTGTTACTTAAGGCTGCAACTGTTACCCATTTGGAGACTTAAGTTGGTAGAGACTCATCAGGTGGAGTTTGCCAAGCAAATTCCCCTCTTCTAATGGAACTGTTGGCTGTAAAGCAATTGTGGATTTACTTTTTGTTTTGTTGGTTTTTTATTTAGTTTTTTTGTGAGTGTCTCTTTTCACCAGAAATAGGGAAGAGTTCAAATTAAACAGATTCAGAATTGAGAATTTGCTTAACTAAATGGAAATAATGACTGAGTTATAAATGTTACCCTAAAACAACTCAGATATTTTTATTCAAAAATCTAGCTGCATTGTGAAATAGAGCAAGTAAACCCATTCTATCTGAAAAAATAAAACATGCATGGACTTAGACTAGTTTAGGGCCTCAGCTAGTTCTGAAAGCGTTTAGTGATAAACAGATTTATTGAAAACTACTGACAAGTACAAATGTTGCAAGCTGATTTTCTATGTCATGTGCATTTTAAATATTGCTCCATGACTCCACACTTGTGAACAGAAGTCCATTCTGTTCTTTCCTAAAATTTTATATTTGATACCTTAGTGTAAAATCCCTGAAAAAGGCTGTATGCTTCAGAGGCAGGACCCACAGCTTCCTCATTGTGGGGCAGCATTTTAGGAGACAGCACTTTGCAGGTGACCTTCAAAGGTGTGATCTTTGTGTTTATTGGCTGATCTACATTCCCTACTTTAAGGCAACTGGCTGTGGCATCCCACCCTTAAGGGGAAGGAGCACAAGGAACAACAAAAATCAGAGGGTCCACCAAAGCCCACAAATCTCATTAGTAAATTACACATTGGGCATGGAAATTGGTATGTTAGTTTCTGACCTATATATAAGCACAGGCCAGTGGGGAGAGGGAGGGAGGGAAGGAAGCAGGCAGGGAGGCAGGAAGGAAGGATTCAGCAGTCCTGGCTGCAGCACTGATCCAACCAATGGCCTGTCCAGGCTCCTGGAGGTATCACCTAGGCTTGTTGGGGGTATATTTTTATGGACACATTTTCCCCACCCTGGAGCTAAGTTTCTTGCTTTCTATGCGAATAGTCATCATGCACAGTTCATTCTTTCAGACCTTTCTGGAATTTTTGATTCCCCCCTTTCCAATTTCTCTGTCTCATTCCTGCACTTGAGTGGTACCTGTACCTGTGCTTATCTATAGAAGCCATAACAAGGATGTTTGTTGCAGAAGTGTGCTGCCCTACCTCCGCATGGCCCCTTCTCCAGCCACATATTGTTCTTTCTTGCAGTTTGTTATAACTAACAATTCTTGGCTGACTCCACAATCTATCAATGTTTGAGACAGACACATCAGTCTCCTTATCTTTGAGGCTTCTGCTGGAACCAAACCTGTGTTTATTTCTTGCTTTATTCTTTTCTTACTGATTATTTAAAACTATACACAGAACAGTAATCAGTGAAGAGCTAAACTAGGCACCTAGTTGAACTACAGTCTAATCCCATCTGCTCTGCTGGAGGCTTCCAGTGCATCTGGGTGAGCTCAGGGAAGGGGATTCAACAGTATTGCATCTCAGTCCCATTACTGCACAATGCAGTCCTTCCTTTCTACTGTCTAGACCTCCTTGATTACTTACTTGGATCTGAGAGCTTTGACTTAAACATTCTTAGAACATTAGCAAGGGAACAGTCTGGGAGGTTGTTTGAATGACTGTTCACAAAACTTGGCAGCAGACTTTCTCTATGACATAGTATACAAACCAGTGAATCAAGATCTTCACATCCCTTATCCTTTCCACAAGTCATCCCGTGTCCCCTCTTCCCTTTGCACCCTTGGTAAGATTAATTCTTTGTCATAATTCAAGTGATTACTGCTAAGTATCCTTGCTCAAATACAGTAAAATACATGTTGATGTACACAGGCAGCAGATGCTTAACTTCTTTTTTCACTTCATGAACCTCTGTCTGGAAATACAATGCAAAACATTCAGGACAACAAAACTTTACCGCCGGTGTGGAGCAACCACAAATCTGGTAAAATCAAACTAGGTAGAACTGCTCTTCTTCTGATGCTATTTTAGTATGCTGTTTTCTTCACCTACTAACCTGTGTACAGGAGTGAATTATTTCTTTTAATGATGATCATTAACATGGAAGACAATTTGTCCTTCTCAGAGAAGAGACTTAGTGGTCATGGTCAGGTTTTCCACTTTTCCTTGCAATTACCAAAAATAGTGATAAAATAGCACAGTTCTCTATTTATGACTCCAGTTATTGAGAGAATGATGAAGAGCATACTGTACATCTGACTTAAAGGGATGCTCAGATTACCATGTTATATGGGAAATGGTGGAAGACATGGGTGCTAACTTGATGCTGTTGAGCAGGATGGGAACAGAGAACTCCAGATCAGAAGGCTAAGAAAATGAACTCTCTCCTTATTTCAAATGTACCGCTCTATAGATAGAGAACATCGAGAAGACTAATTTCATTGGTCTTAGAGTGAAAACATCCCACACCATTGGTGTGCAGTGAATGACGCACAGTAGCAGAACATATCTATAAACAATGTGAATAACAAGATAGATTAGAGAATTATTTACATTCTTCCCCAACTGTTTCCCAGGCTCTCACCTGGTTAGAAAACCTTTCTCTATGACTGAGCTGAGAATACCCACACTAACTGAAGTTAATGAAGGACAGTGACTAAACTATGGAGCTGAAAATTATGGAAATAAGGGAATGGCTCTATCTTTAGCAGAGACATAAATCAACATGCAACATAAATCTTATGCATGCCACCAGTCAAATATTTAGAGTCCCTACACAGAGAGGATAAGCATATCATGTTCTCTCTTTTTCTGTCAGAAAGCACTGAGTCCATGCAAAATAACACCTGTGCCAGTGAAATAAGCACCAGCATTTCACATAAATCTACGTCTGAGATCTTCCTTTTGTTCACTGAGGTGGTGGGGGTATCAAAGAGTACAGAGAAGCACAGTTAAAAGGTCAGTACACAACAGAAGCTGCTGTAGGGGCTGAACCTGTCAAGGTCTGTGCAAAAAGCCACAGAGTCTTTGGAGAAGGAGCTATCATGAGAAAGGTCTCCCAAGCCCTTTGGGTGACCTTTCTGTTTTCTGTGGATTTGCTTCTCAGTATTACGTGGAGGAAGTATGTTTTAATCACTTATAAAGCCATGGATCTGACGCTTCTTAGACATGGCATAAAGAAACATTTTCTGCTACCACTCACATAATTCAACTCAAATAATCCTCACTGAATTAATCAGGTGTAAATTGTATAAATTGTACAGCAGTTTCTGTGCGTTTGTTTGACTCATTCCATGCTTTACCACTCCAAGCATTTATTCATTCCTTCTGAATGCCTCCTGAGGAGACTATGTTTCAGTAACAAGACCCATATCTATGGCCATGTTTAGAGGTTATAAATTCTTCCTGTAGAGTTAAAAACATCTTGAAAATAGGAATCAGACCCATACTGATATACATGTGTGACTGTCAGTGTTAAGAACTCCAAAATAGTTTTTAAAGTTGGACTTGCTGTCTTTTTCCTAAGAATTTCATTACAACATGTTTTTTTTCCCATGCTAGTCTAATGCTTTGTACTCTGGATTTTTTCACAGAGCAGAAAAACAATCTAAATAAATTTTATTGTGAATATCATTGCAACTTTATCTAAAATGTCAGGACTGAACTTTTCTGTGGGACAAAACTCGAAAGATCCAAAGTATAATTATGGATTAATATTAAATTTGACTGGGCTTAAGTATCCTTGAACTATTAAATAACTTGGCAAGTTGATGTCATATTTCAAAGTAGTTAGGAAGGCTAGAAAAAAAATCCAGGGTCCCTGATTTCTGCACAGAAAGCTGAAAGGAGGTTGCTGGGGTAGATAATCCTCTTATTAAATTGCCAAAATTATTTCAGGGATTGTTTTAGTGAAAAATTTGGCCTATATTTATTCATGTGAAAAGTCTTCTGTAGCGGTCCAGTTCTATCCAACTGCAGGTAGTGAGATACCAAAGATGGAGAAAAGAACATGAAAAGTCTTTCATAAGTTTGCAACTAAATTTCAATCATCCATTCACTCTGCAAACTATTGATAACATAGACTGAATGTATAGTAACTTTGTCACTACCTCTGGAAAGGTTAATGTACAAAAAATTCTGAAGAAACTTGAATATTTAATAGGAAAGGAAAATATTCTGGGACATGTTGAACAGTAATTTACAATTAACCTGTTCCTGATAACTTTACGGGAAGTTGCAGCACATAGGCTTTGGTGACACAGAGACATCACAAAGACATCTGAGAAACACTTTATTGCTTAGCTTTATCAGCCACAAGGTGTCTATCAAGCAAATAAAGTGTATGGTCACTTAAAGTAAGGCCACAGTGAATAGAATATTGGATACTATCTTCTGTCTTTACCAAGGTGAAATGCTACTGCTAAGCAACAAAAATTTGGCCTTATGGACTGCAAATAAAGGCTGACTAAGAATGAACACGTAGCTTGCTCTCCACACTTTATTGTTGCATATTTGTTGCTCTAAAGAAAACCTCCTTTCTTTTCCTACTGTTGATGATTTTTCTCTTAAAATGAAGTTGATAGAACTTAATTCACTTCTTCTGAGTCCTGTTTTTTTAATGCATAAGTTAAGGCAAACTAATCTGGAGACCTACCCTGCATGATCTTTGTTTGCACCAATACTAGTCTGAAAGGCATTCTTTACTTTACATTATACAATTATCATAGATTTCTTTTTTCTCTGTAGTCTGAGCCTTTACTTTATAGAGATTGTCTGAACATATTTTGCAGAACATACCTTGTTCTGCAGAGGTGGTTTGGTTTGGGTTTTTACTCTTGCCAGTATTTCAGCACTTCTGTGTAGTACTGAGCTGCAAACAACTTCCAGTGAACAGATAGTACAGAATGGTTTACTTTAGTTATTTGTCATTTTTAATGCAATTCCTGTTACAGTGATGTTCTCAGGTTCTTCCTGAATAGCATATATATTTTTTGTCCATGTCCTTGTGGTCACGATGAGCATAACTTTCCTCATGTTTGGAGGCAGAAAGTACTCAAACAAAACTCCAACATACTGCAGCTATCTGCTAGTTCTGCTCAAATGAAAGAGATTTATGGCACAAAGCCAGACCAAGCAGCCTTTCATAATCCATGCAACAGGAAACCTAAAAAGTCAGTGCTGTCTGTTCTGAGAAGCAGTAACTAATCAGAAAATCTCCATCCATAGATACTGTGTTCTGACAGTTTTTCTAGGACAGAAGTATGTCTGGAAGGCACTCAGGTGCCTTCTAAGGTAAGATCTAACTTTCTTGTTGAAGCACCAGGCAGGTCAGATGTGGATTTGGCTAGGTCTGGAAAATTTCCAAATGTGGAGGAGAGCAAAGGGACCCCTTGTGAAAATTTTGCACAGCCTATAGTGATAGTGCACAGACTGCTGGTGATGAGAGAAGTGCAAAAGTAATTGCAACAGCACTTTGGTAGCACAAGCACCACCATTTCTCTTCAATGTTTGCCTCACAGATGTATTTAATAATGATAAAATATAACTGCTGTGCTACCTCTAATAGTTCAGTCACACCTAAATTAAACCAGTATTACTTTGTCCTGAAGTTCTTGGAGCCTAGTAGAAAAAGCAGGGAAAAATCAGCCTGTTCCAGTTTGGTGTGGATGTCCAACCTGAAGCTTTATGGGTGCTGCTCTATCTGGGCTATGTGGAATACTGCAAAACCAGCAGACTCTAAGATTGGACTCTAAGATGTTGAAAATTGGAGGAATAATGAGTGACAAGACAAAGTCTGCACAAGCTTTGTTAAAATCTGGGTAAGCTGCTAAAATGGTCTGGTAATATGCAGCTATGCAGTGTGCGCTTGTGATCAGACGAGCAAGGTTACAGAAGTATCTTAATGTATTCTAACTTCCCTTTTATCTTGAAAACAATTTCATCAACTTTTTATTGCTACATCTGAAAAGACTAGAACCAAAATTATTGAAGGATCTCATGCTTCACTGGGAGCACAAATATGAATGTCAAATGATTGAAGTAAGATGATTACTTGGGATGAAGAATACTTTCAGTACTAGGGGCTACATACACTATACCTGTATCTTTGGGGTCTCATATTGTCTATTGATGGAAAAAAAAACCTGAAGCATAACTTCAGTCTCTATGATTCTCTCTTTTTCAAGACAGAGTAACTTTTCCTCTCTGAAATACTGCCATGTTGGAGGTTATAATTAAAGAATAACCAGCAGAAAAGCTCCATCTAAGCTGGCTTTCACAACCCACACAGCTGACCTTGGCAGAAAGTGCAGAGACCATCTGCACTCATGGAGGATAGCACAACATGTGCAATGTGGTCAGAGAATTTTATTGGAAAATTTTAATCCAGAAAGCATCTACATTTGATTACATTTCATAAAAACACCTATAATTCACAGAAGTACTTTGGTTAAGACAAAAAAATAAGGTCATCTGTTCAAGTTGATGTATACTTGGTTGAAACACCTGATTTTGCAAAACTGAACTGAACAGCCTCAAACATCCCATACATTATCTGCATGTTAAGTTCAAGCTAAGAATTCTGAAACTTCTATTACTCTTCCATTTAGTCATCCGGTTTGAAATAAATCTGAAGAATACAAAGCCAAAATGCAAATTCTTCTGTGCTGGCTTCCAGATCCAATGTACTCCAAGAAGAAATTCCATGTTCTAGGAAAATGTTTTCCAAAGGCTTGGATCAGAAGTTTTCTAGAAACAAGCACAGAGCTGTTTAAAGTACAAACCAAGGAAAACAGCACCGGAAAACAATCTCTGTGCTTCATTTCCTGAATGCAATTGTCCTGCAATGAAATTTCCTTCCCTTTGTTTGTATTTAGAATCATAGAACATCTCAAGTTGAAAGAAACCCATAAGGATCCTCAAGTCCATACTGAGACCAACTCCATCGAGTCCAACTCCAATTTCCAAAAACTAATGTTATCTGGGATCAAATGGATCTGTTAGGTGCCTATCAGTTCTTAGAAGTTCTGCCTGCTGTAAAAATTGAATGCAGGGCAAATAAGTACTAAAACTCACTAAATACTTCTGTTTGACTTTTATAGAGAAATAAGATACTTCTCCAGTGCAGAACTGTGTACCAAAACGGTCCTTTAAAAAATTGTTTTTAAAAGGTTTTTTTTTAAATGGTAGCTATTCACCTCTGTCTAGAAATTTCTTCTAGAAACTGGCATACCTGTCCATATTCACAGCAGGGCTAATCTGCGCTTCTTGTTTTACAAGATGTAAACATGTTTTCATAGGGTGCTCATCCATGCCTGCTGCTTTCCCTGACCATTAAACTTCTCTTGCTGAAACTAAGGTCAGATTAAATGTCAGTAGATAGGGATACCTGCATTGAAGCATTGAAGCTACCCACCTCTCAGAGAAAGAAGTGGAAAGTATTTTATTGAACACTCTCATGCTCCATGGCAATGAGTCTCATTGCTATGTAGATGGTAGCAGTTAGGAGAGGTGGAGGACAGAGCTTCTGTCAGAACATGAGGAAGTATTTAGGTTGGTGACTGCAGCTGCCTGCCTGTTTCCAGTTGCATTCTTGGCTATAGAATTTAGTATGTCAGAGGAGAAGGCTAAGCCTAGATGAATCTTGAACTTGAATAATGTGTTAAACGCATGTATGAAATGCACCTTCTTCTCAGCTCTGACACCACTGATAAGTCTGTGGATCTGTGAAACCAAGTGATGAGGCACTCTTAAGAGCTTTATCATGGGATATCTCTGTCATACAGAGAAAGAGAGCGCAGACTTTAACCTTTACACAGACAGAACCTAGCCAGTGACAAGAAATATCAGTTTCTCATCTCTACACATTGTAGCCTGTACCTAGCTTTAATTTCCAGAAGTCTTCAAGAAAATGGCTGTATGCTTGTATTTCTTTGCATTTCCCATCTCCACACAAATTCTGTAATGCATATCAAGAGTTGGATGGAAGCACAACAGGTAGGGAAAGAAGAGACACACTTTAGCATGGTGGTGGCTGAATTATATTCCCATGAGACCTTATGTGTAAAAACAACTTCTGAAGTGTTTCCTATAGCTGACAGCCTCAACACTGCAGCAGGCGACTAGTTAATGCAGAAAAACAAGCAATTTCCTGACATCATAAGTTTTTCCAGGAACAGCATAATTTTGTTTTATTTTCTTATCAGCCTTGAATAGTAAAGTCTTTACATACAAGTCATCCTTACATTCCATCTGTTCTTTATTCACTGCCTTCCACTTACTTTCTTTTCCATGAAAACACTAAAACATTATTTAAATTACAAAATCATCAAGGCTGGAAGAGACCTTCAAGATCAGCCAGTCGTCCACCCAGTACTACCCCTGTCACCCCTAAACCACATCACCAGATCCAGACGGCTGCTAAATACCTGCAGGGATGGTTACTTTACCACCTCCCTGGGCAACTTATTACAATGCTTGACCACCCTAAAAATGGGGGAAAAAAAAAATATCAGAATTTTCCCTGTCTCATCTTAAGGTCATTTCCTCTCATTATCTCACGACAAGCACAGCAAAAGAGATCAACCCTTACCTCACTGCAGCCTCCCTTCAGGAAATTGTAGAGAGCAATGAGGTCTACCCTGAGCCTCCTTTTCTCTATAGACCAAAGAAAAATAGCTCCCTCAGAGGCTCCTCTATGACATGTTTTAAAGCTTTCACAAGCTATGTTGCCATTCTCTGCACACGTTCCAGGAATTCAGTGTCTGTTTTAAAGTGAAGGGCGCAGACCTGAGCACAGGATTTGAGGTGTGGCCTCATCAGTGCTGAGTACAGGGGGCAATCCCTGCCCTGCTCCTGCTGGCCACACTATTGCTGGTACAGGCCAGGATGCCATTGGCCTTCTTGGCCACCTGGGCACTGCTGGCTCATGTTCAGCTGCTGTCACCAGCACCCCCAGGGCCTTTTCCTGTGGGCAGCTCTGCAGCCACTCTGCCCCAGCCTGTGGCACTGCCTGGGGTTGTTGTGACCCCAGGGCAGGACCCAGCACTGGGCCATGTTGAACCTCAGACCATGATCCAGCCTGTCCAGATCCCTCTGCAGAGCCTTCTTGCAGATCAGCACTCCCAACCAGCTTGTGTCATCTGCAAACTGACTGAGGGGACACTCAATTGCAACACCCAGATAATTGATAGAGATGTTAAACAAGACCATCCCCAGAAAGAGCCCTGGGGAACACCACTGGTGACTGGCCACTAACTTGATTTAGTTCCATTCACCACCACACTCTAGGCCCGGCCGTCCTGGTAGTTTTTTACCCATCGAAGAGTCCACTCATCCAAGCCACAAGCGTTTTTTCTAGGAGGATCCTGTGGGAGATGGTATCAAATGCTTTACTGAAGTCTAGACAAACAACATACACAAGTCAAGATACTAATTCTAGATTTTTACCTTATTAACCAATCATTTACTAATAAAGTTTTTTGCTAACATATTTTAAGATGTCAAGCTCTTTCACAAGTTGAATCACAAGTTGAACGGCTTTATTTATACACAGACTTTGCTCCAAGTTTTAATACAATGGGCAAAACTGTAGCTAACAAAATAGAAAATGTGATTAATTTTTCTATAATAAATAACTCGCTTGGAAAAGGGCTTAGATTTTGGACTTTTGATGCATATGTGTAGTACTACAAAAGCACTTGGAAGTTATATAATTCTTCAAACTCAGCAAGTGACACCTCTGCAAGAACAAGTGCAGTGTTGATTTAGCAGAAGCTGGCAACATGCCAAAGGAGCAAGAAGATTGGAAAATTGGTAAAATGAAAAACAAAACACTTCTTGAAGTCTTACTCAGCAGTAAAAGCTGCATTTTCCCCTGCAGCCCCCATTCACGACATTTCAGCAGTAAGATGAAAAGATTTTTTGTAAGAACATCACACTAGCAAGGACTGTTCCCCAAGCAACTGCTCCTAGTGTCACAGGGCTGGATCTATTTCACAGCATTAAGACCACTCTCAAGTCCATGTCATTGCTGTCTCCCCTTTTCTTCAGTCATGTTCCTTTCTCCATTTCCTTCTCCAGCCAGGGACTTGGAAGAGACCTAGAGAACCTTACAGCCAGTCAAGAATGCAGAGCTAGAATGGTAAAAGGGTAATGAGTAATGCCCTACCCCACTTGCTGATTTTGCATTCACTGAAATAAAAAGGCCTCATCTCCTCTTCCAGATAAACTCATATTGGCAGAAAAATTATTCCTCTATTTTGGTTTATATACAAAACAGCCACATCATTCCTCCCACCTCTCTCAAAAAGTCACAAACCAAACCCAAGCAACTCTCTTAAATTACTATTGCAAGTTAAATATTAAGCAGTGAGTAGAGCAAAAATTAATTCTATTTTAGAGACTATCACTGCATAATAGCACCTTCATGGATGTACTATAAAAGTCTTCTTCACAGCAAAGCTACTAGCATAAAAAGCAAATAAACCTAGTGCAAACAGCAAATTAACTGTAGTACAATGAGATGACAAATTAATACAGTAAAAATATAAGTTTAAAGTCAATGGAGTTTGGTACATATTCACAAATCTG
Organism: Vidua chalybeata; assembly: GCF_026979565.1. Taxonomy (NCBI): domain Eukaryota; kingdom Metazoa; phylum Chordata; class Aves; order Passeriformes; family Viduidae; genus Vidua; species Vidua chalybeata. The sequence goes on along the minus strand of NC_071570.1, from coordinate 23,768,673 downwards.
TGCAGCAGAAATCTTTCAGAAATTCAAAACTGTGATTCTGTTTTCCTGTATGTCACAGTCCAGCAGAATATATGTCTTGCTCCTAAAATAGAGAACTTGCTGACAATCAGAACTGTCATTCCACTGCTTGATGAGGTGGAAAACCTGATATCTGTGCCAATTTCATTTGAGGAATAAGTCACTGTAATCCTCAGTCCTGTATCCAAGTCTATATACTCCTGATTTGTGCATTAAGCAAACACTACAGATGAGTGCTTCAGGTTGGGGCCAGCATTTTTTCAGTTAGGAGATAAACCTGCATCTAAGAAGCTACATGATATTAGCTCCAAAAAGAAGTATAGTTTACTTACTTTTTGTTACCAATAGACCTGATATTCAAGACATTTCCAATAAAATTGTGAACAGCTTCCCAACACAGGTGATTGAGGAGCCAAAACAAAAAGATGCTCAGCTGGACCAAATACTTACAAACCAGAAGGAACTAGTTGGGAATATGAGGTTTGGTGGCATCCTTGATTGCAGTGACCATGAGATGGCAGATGTCAGGATCCTGAGAGGGAGTAGCAGAGCAAATCACAGAATCACAGCCTTGGACTTCTGAAGGGCAGAATGTAACCCCTTTAGAGATCTACTTAGAAAAATCCCCTGGGACACAGCCCTGGAGAGAGGAGGAGTCCAGGAGAGCTACTGGGCTCCAAGCTCAACATTAGTCCCTGCCAACAAACAGAAGCAGAGAGGGCAGGAGGCTGTGTGGTTGAGCAAGGAGCTCCTAACTTGACATAGACATACAAAGGAGTGTACCAGAGGTAGAAGGAGGGGCAGATGGCCCAGGAGAACTACAGAAATTCTGTGTGACTGTGAAAGGATGGGTCCAAGAAAGCCAAAGCTCATCTGGGGTTGAATATGGAAACACATGTGAACACCAACATGGAAGTTTTTCACAAGGACATCAGCAGCAAAACAACGACCAGAGAAATGTGGCCCCACTGATGAAGTAGGCAGGGAGCCTTGGTGAAAAAAAGATGTAGAGAAGCCTGAAGTTTTCAAAGCCCCACTCCTTTCTTTCTTTACACCCTCAGTATTCCAGGCTTCTAAGACCAGTCTGGAGTGATGTATGATCACCTTCTGTGTACATCAAGCAGGTTCAAAGTAATTTTAAAAGAGGGGATCTACCTTTGTCCATGATGTGATAGAGCAAGTAATCCCAGAAACCATTTACAGACAAAGGGGTGACTGGAAGTAGTTGGAATGGATTTGTGGAAGAAAAATCAAGTCTGATCAATCTGATGGCTTTCTACAAAGGGCTGACTTTCTTGATGAAAATGGAAAGAGAAGTAGATAGTGTTATTTTGCACTTCAGCAAGATGTCCAGCTGTCAACCTCCTAACATCCATGCTAAGACTGGGATGGTGGGGTAGAGAATAAAGATAAATGGTGCTAAACTCCTCTTGGTCACATCCCTCGAAGGAACAAGAGGAAAATGACAAAAAATAAAGTATATGAAACTTCACTGAAACATGAGAAAAACCTTTGAGGGGTTTTCCATGAGTGTGGTCAAACTCCGGAACAGGTTGCCTCAAGAGGTTGTGGAGTCTCCAGCCTTGGATGTATCCCAGCATTACTTGACATGCCTCTCAGTAAGCTGTGATGGCTGATCTACTTCAAGCAGAGCAGGGGCTTGGACAGGGCACTCTTAATCAATACCTCCCAAACTCAGCAGTTCTGTGTTTCTTTAATCAGGATAACATGTTTAGAAACTTGTAATAAGATCTAAACTCAGTGAAGGTTATTCTTTCAGACCTTGCTTCAAGCAATAAAATGTAAGTAGTACTTACTTCCCTAGAGGCTTTCTCTTTGTCTCAGAGAAAAGTGACCATGGCAAAATTTTAAGAAACCTAGTGGGGGACAGTGGGTTGGGACAGAGCTCCCAAAATTAGATGCTTCTACTGTTCCAATTTCCAACGACTTTTTGACTAAAATCTTCCAAACATGCATTTAAGTACTTAATGAAAAGCCATGTAAGCAGCTGCTACTAATCACAGTGAATAAAGTAAGAAAATCTAAGTCTTGCAGAATCAAGGCTATGCAATATTACTTGAGCCTGCAATACTGTAATTTGTCCCCTTGAAAGCTGTAAATTATTTCTGACCTAACAATGATAGCCTGTACTCCACAGATGAAAACTATCATGAGTACAAAGCAATGATGTGCTCTGGCATGTTTCCTGGAGTTTTTTTTGAAGTGTTGTGGATACAATGTCAACAGAATTTCATACAGGGGGCACTTTCTGGTTTATCAAAAGGTCTTCCATCCTCCTTAGTTGCAATATTTAACTTTATTTTGTCTAAAACTAGATTATAAAGGCCTGAGTTGTTTTTGCAATCTGTAGCTTAGAGGACAAAGAATATTTTGGTCAAGATAGACACAGTCTTCACTTTATTTTGCTTATCAGTCTGCTGTGTGGCCTTGGACAAGTTATTTCATCATTTGAGCTGCCTTTGTAAAATGGGGACAGCAATACTAGACTGCTTTTAAAAGAGCTTTCAGATGTACTCCATGTAGAACCCAGCAAGTAAGAAGTGAACATACTGTGCATTGGTGACAAAGATGCAGCTTCTCTGTACCTGGGAAGATCAAAAACCCTCTGTCTGACACATAGATCAATTCCAGTATGGATAAGAATATATTCATGTCATTATAAAATACATTGGCAACATTTCCTCAGCACACTGTGCAAAGAAAGATTCTAAACTGAAAAGGGTATAAGACTGGAAAAATTATTAGGAAGAGACAACATAAATTACTTCAACTTGTTTAGTATAGTAAAACCTTTGTTTTCTTAGAAGGTTTTGACTTCTCAAGAGAAATACACAAGAAGTGAGGAGATCTGATAAAAAAAAAATAGAAGAAATCAATTAACCAGTGTTGGCATGGGAACAAATGGCCAGTGCCCACAGAACTAAATCAGAAATGAAAGGTTCTCCTTTCCAGACAATTGAGGTTATGTGTGCTTAGGCTAATAGCATAACAAGATCAGAGAGAAGTGCCAGGTTGCTTTATAAACAGTATTGCATGCTGTGGTTACTGGTGATGCCTGTAACCACAGGTACAGGTCTGAGTTACAGGAGATTATATGTTATGGATCTGTGTTTTCTGTCCCCTTGTGTCTCCTGTTTGCTATTCCTTCTCACTCCCCTTATCCACTCCAGTCTCCTACCTTTACCTGAAAGCAGTAGCAACACTGACGTGAGCAAAGGTAAATCAGGGGCATCCAAACCCATGCTGTATTTCGAACCATGGTGTGGTAATATTTTTTAATAACTTTTTGCAAAATAATGGCCAAGAGAGAAACAGAACTACTTGAATGAGGGTTGTAGGCACTGAATAATGTCCTGAAATAAATAGTGAAAACTTTTAACTATAATTAAATCCATGGAAATTTAATTTTTAAATTTAATTTTTAAATGTGCTGTCAAGAAGAAAAAATTTTTACACGTATGTTTGTCCTTGCCAAACTACTTGCACTAATCTGTAAAAAACAGACTTGCCTGATGACTAGGATTTACTTTCCAAGTTGATAAAATAAAAAACAGGTTAGATAAATGTAGCTGACACAGATGTGGCTTCTATTTCTTCATAATCTGCCTGCCTTTGAGCAAACTGTAACATAGATGGTGAGATGCTGGATCCTGTCTAACAATAAAAAACTCCTCAAAGCTACAGTATGCTTTCATGCTGAAAGCTAGTCTGTGCTCTGAAAAACCTGCTTTCACAGTCTTGGTTAACCCTGTCATTGCTGGCTTTACAGTAGCCAAAGCCTAGGTTTTCTATGGAAAGAAACACGCATTCCCCTCTCCTCTCACCCCAAAGAGCTGGGGCATTGGCTATCGCAGCAGATGTTGGAGGCAGTGTCTGAGGAGACAGCTCATGTAACCCATGTGCTGTGGGATACCCAGAAGTACACAATTCCATCCCCACACAAAAATGAAACAGTGAGGAGAAAATGAGAGGCTAGAGAGCAAAATTACAGAGGACATAAAGTCCAGCCTCCCTGCTCACAGAAGGGTCAGCTCAGGTTGCTGAGAGTTGTGTCCAGCAGAACTTTGCACTCCTTCACTGGTGGAAACTCCACAGACAACAACATCAGGCAACTCTCAGCACTCGGTGCCTCCCATCAGAATCCATGGATTTCACAGTATTCAGAGTTGGAAGGGAATTACAAGGATCATCATGTCCAAATCTTATGTGAGCAGACCATACAGGGATTGAAGCCGCAGCCTTGGCATTATCAACACCATTATTTGTGTAAGACTAGTTTGTTTAATGTTTCCTAACCTGACTGTCCTGCATCAGGAGCAAATCTTCATTGCCCTGGCTTTCCCCTTTGTCTCAGGGACTGGAGTCCTAAAGGCTGAAGCAGAGAAAGCACAGAGAAACGTTGCCTTTTCTGTATTCTTTTCAATCAAATCCCTGGCCCATATACTCACAGATCCACATTTGGTATAGGATGCCCTTTTCTCCTGAGGACCTTTTTTAGAAATCTTTCTTTTTTACCTTCATATCCTCTGCCATATTCAACCCCAGATGAGCTTTGGCTTTCTTGGACCCATCCTTTCACAGTCACACAGAATTTCTGTAGTTCTCCTGGGCCATCTGCCCCTCCTTCTACCTCTGGTACACTCCTTTGTATGTCTATGTCAAGTTAGGAGCTCCTTGCTCAACCACACAGCCTCCTGCCCTCTCTGCTTCTGTTTGTTGGCAGGGACTAATGTTGAGCTTGGAGCCCAGTAGCTCTCCTGGACTCCTCCTCTCTTCAGGGCTGTGTCCCAGGGGATTTTTCTAAGTAGATCTCTAAAGGGGTTACATTATGCCCTTCAGAAGTCCAAGGCTGTGATTCTGTGATTTGCTCTGCTACTCCCTCTCAGGATCCTGACATCTGCCATTTTAGTATCTCCCAGAGGACATGCAATAAGAGATATCTAGATGATAGATTTAGATTATTTTATGACCTATAACATGAGGACTTTTGAATGACTGTAAAACTAAACCAGTTCTTAAACATGCATCAACATAACATGAGATGCCAAATGAATGAGTTCTGTTTACAGTAGTACTTTCAGTGCCTGTATTACTGCACCTTGAAAGCAAATGCAGAAAACCCCAAATCCTTTGCTTGCCATATTTGTACTGCTTCTTCTCGTTCCTTCTTTGCATAGACATTTCTAAGCCACACACCCAGACCTTCTCATCTGTAAGTAGCTGCACCAGGTTTTTCAATAACATGTAGACAGTAACATGTAAAGTGAAGGCACCTTTCTCACCTGTGATTCACTGCATTGCTTTGCTGAAGGGGACAAATGCTTGTGGCAAGGGTCTTCACTCTCCATGACTTGGCCTTTTGCTGAGCTAATATCCAGTCCTTTGAAAGGCCTTAAATAAGTGCATATCTGCCTGGCTTCTTGCCACAAGCCATGTCATCACATGGCTTTGCAGCTGGTCAGGTGAGATGGAAGACATACAGCTTCTCATGTAATTCATCCCACAGCACTACTTAGTTTCTCTGTCCATCGAGGATGTGGATTAGCAGGCATAGCAACTGAATTTCTTTTGAAAAATCTTCTGCATAGCAGAAGACTTTAAAAAATCACATCAATTTTTGTGCTCTTGCAGAACGGGGGGACAGGAAGGAGTTCTCCCTACTATGCCAGCACTCTTCATCCTAATGTAATTGCTTTTTAGCACATTTTCATCTCCTCTTTCAGATGTGTCTTTGGAGTTAGTGCATTTTGGCATTAATATGCTGGGTGTAACGAGGAAGCTTACAGTCTCAGCCATATTTCTGGGTGCCACTATCTCATGTCACTGACTTTGTATGCTTCACTTGGATTACATCTTGTCAGCCATGGGCTTTTCCCTTCTCCCAGCCAGTATGCACTGGTATGCATACTGCTGTGGTACAAGTCAGAGGCTAGGATCTGGTTTAGTCCTGACTGCCACCCTGCAACCAGTGATAGACTTTCTGTCCAGAAGTATTTCAGGTTGTTGTTGACGAGTGTGTCACCAGCACGCACTTACAGTCCTGTAGTTCAACAGCAGAAATAACCTGAAGACAGATCTCATTTAGTTTATCTCTGATATTTTAAAGCTTAATCCCCAAATTCTTTTTTTTTCTCTCAATCTCAAAGCCCCTGTAAATCTACAGACAAAGTAGTTCAGAATAGAAATGGTGGAACCAAATTCACAAAAGTTTGGTTTTTTTTTTTCACACATAGTATTCAGTCACTGTCAAAGTCAGAGGCATTGCCACCTTTGCACTCAGACCCAAGCAAGAGCACAGAGATAATCAAAGCACAGAAAAACCTAGTGGGAGGGATGGATTGCCAGGTCCACCAATTCACTGGTGAAAATGAATTTTCTGTATAATGGTTGGTATTCAATGCTATTCACTGGCTTTAAAAAAAAAAGTGTCTTTAAAGAGTTTAAGACTCCACTGTAGTCACAATAATCTCTCTACTAGCACATCTTTAGGAATAAAAGGAAAGAAGGACAATTTTGACATCTTTCTCTTGTAAAGAAGTTGCAACTAAAGGTTGGTATTTAAAAATACACTTTATCAACAGCCAACTGATAGTAGCTAGAAGACCAAGATGCTTAATTCTTTGTCTTGTAGTCACTGCACAGTGCAGTATGTTTCCAGTCACACACAGTCAGTGTTGTTGATTTTCAGGCAGTTCTGGGGATAATACATGGGTTCTGCAACAACCAGCATATTGTTGGCACAGGCTGATGTCTCTTGCAAAGTCAGAGGCTAGCCCCAAGCTCCATCACTGTTTGGTGAAAATTGTTCCAACGAAAGCCTTCAGAACCACTAGCCTGGACCATTTTTAAATTAAATGTTGTTTGGTCTGCTGGGGATGTTAATGCAAAAGACAGACAGAGCCAGGGCCCAAATTAATCCCAAACAAGGTTGGTTTAACATGCCGGAGAAGTGATGAAAGCAAAGAGTTCTCTCTCCCTCTTTCACTGTGATCCCACAGAGCTGGGCTATAACACATAAAATATCATCTGCTGGATTATCTGATGAGTCCAGCCCTCTTTACTCAGAAAGAAAGAGAGAGATGTTAGTGTTTGTATAATGGTAAAGCACTGTCTGCATTTAAATAACTGAGGTTTTTTCCATTTCTGCTGATCTAGAGATGGGGAGAGGGGAAGGTGTATTAGTTTTTACCTGGTTTTTCTCAGTGCTACTCACAACACTCTAACACAGATGGGGTGTGAAAAGGAGTGTGAGAAGGCCACTCTTCTCTTCATGGAGATAGCCTTTATCAACATGGATATACCCTTAAAGCCTCACAGGGTAGACAAGTAAGGTCAAAATGAAAACTCCTTTAAAGTCAGATTAAATTTACTCTTCTTCGTTAAGTATTTTCAAAGCTTTTCTTTTGTACAGCAACTAGTTGCTTCCCACAAGTTTAGGACCCATTAATATTAATACTTCCATTAATATAAAAGTTAGAGTCTCTCTCAAATTCTGCAAGGATAATGCTTCTCTCCTTTACAGCAGATCCAGCTCTGCAAGGATTAAAGCCATCTTCAGTTTTGCTTCTGGCTTTGCTTTGAAGCAGGGTTAAACTCAGTGTCCTGGAAAATCTGAGCTGGGAAGCTGTGTGGAGTTGTAACCATGAACAGAGGACCTCATCAACTCTTCTGAAAACTGTGGGTGGTCTTCCTGGTCCACAGCAGTGTGAGGGTGGTGTGGCACTGCCTGAGCCTCCCTTGGGTGTGAGATGGGCCCCACAGCCACCAGTGGGAAGCTCAATGTAGCAAAAAAAACAAAGCTACAAGGAGCAGCATGTCAGAGCAAATCCAAAGCAACTATGGATGTATCACAGAAAGAAAGCTGAAGCAAATGGCAGAGCTGCCCCAGATTTCTGAGAATGCAGTCCTGGCAAGGGGGTTGCTCTTCACTGGGGGCTGGTGACCAAGGCATTCCTTTCAGCTGGGACTGCAGGGATGTGCTGAGAAGAGAGAGGGCATTCAGCTGCAGTAGCAGCCCGGTTTTCAGTCTGCAACATGGGGGAAGGGTGTGGACAAGGGGGCTCAGTATCAAATGGGGCTGCCATAAATTATTAGAAAAAAATTTTTGCAGAGGTCACAGGAGTGGCGTTTCCTTAACCACTACCCAGCCAAAATATTATCTGCAACACTCAGACAGGCACTTTATTGCAGGAGACATTTCTTTTGCCACAAGCATCTTCTGGGAACATGCTGACCTCCTCTGACACAGGAGCACTTTCTAGAACTTCAGATTTCAGAGCAAGATGCATTTGTCCTTTTACTGAACTACCAGACCATCATCCAGAAGAAAGTTTTTTTCCAGAAAGAATAAATTCGACATCATTAGTTGTTTACATTACAGCTGTAAATAACTCACAGAACAAAAAGCACAATGCATCCTGAATATTTGGAAATTACACAGACATCAGGGGGTTTTATTGGAAGTGTAATGATTAGAATATTTGTTTCTAGCCTTTCAAATTTTACAAGAATTTTACAAGAGGAAGGAAAGCAGATGTAAAGTTCTAAAGATGTAAGACATACCTTATGATTATTTCATCTGGACAAGCAGTGGTACTCTGTCATTTCTGCTATTAGCAGTATTTTGGGGGTGTTTGTGTAACGGGGATGAAGAAAGTTTATATGAACATAAAATACATCATGCAGATATACTGACATCAACAGAACATGAATGTATTGAGCTATGCTAGGTAATTTAAAATGAGGGAAGCATCCCAGTGTTTGCTAAGAAAATAAAGAAAACTGTGTACAATTCCTCCTATAGCTAAAGGAAAATTTCCCATTTTTTCCTTAATTCTCCAGTGACATGTTCAGAAGAACTTGCAACAGCTAACAGGAAATGGTAAAAAAAAAAAGGAAAGAGAAAAATGAAACCTTACCAGGGCTCCAGCAGTATGTTTCTATGTCTTTAGTATCTTTTCTGCACACATTTGATACTACCAGTTGCTCAAGACCTAATACGTGATACACAATACCTGAGTTCAGGCCTGGAGGTTTGCTTCACTTCATTTAAGTGATTTCTCTCTTTGCCCCTCATTCCCAAGATGGTTAAACATTCACTAAATAATTTTAGAAGTTGCTGTCTGCAATTTCAGTCATAGTATCCTCCCTCACTTTGTGCTCTAAATGGAAAGGTGTTATCACAGAATACACTGAAAATTGCATCAGGTACTTATGTGCCCAACAATATCATGAGGGGAAAGCCAGGCTACTAGGTATGCTGTGAGCAGGATCTTGCTGGAGACATCCTGCTACTGCTTGAGGAAGCAGTCTTCAAACTTGTCTGATTTACAGTTTTCGTAAGTATACTGCCTTGTCTTGAAGACGACTCTACTAAATATTTTTATATACCTATGTAACATTTGCATAGCATTTGGAATTGTGTAGGATGAATGTGCAGATGAGCCATCCTGGACACCTACTTGTAAGACAGTTAATACCTTCAGCTGTATCCTGTTTGCTGGCATGTCTTCCTATTCCTGAGGATCAAGCATAATCACATCCTTCACAGTAGATGATGTTTTAAAACTGAAAGAGTATGCATGGTGCAATAAACCCACTTTATTCTCCTACTTGTCTAACCGGCCTTCCAGAGCAGCTTCTTTCAGAACATACAGGATTGCAGCTTACAAGTCTCAAAAAGTTTCCACAAAGCATATAGCCTATCTACTTGGAGTAAAAGCTCTTTCCCTTGTCCCGTCCTTAATGGGAAGAGAGTACACAATATTCATAGATTTTTGTGGTTCAAAATAAATTAGAAAAGCCAGAGGATCATACCAAGTGGTCTTTGCAATTCTTTTGAAGTGAATAATTGTGGTCTTGTCAAAAGCAGTGGTCCTGTAGACTTTCTGGTTCTGGTTCTGACCATTGAATGATGCTGTCCCAAATCCCCAAACCCAAAGATTATATATGCACAGGATCAGGTGGGAATGCTAAGCACCACCCATAGGGTGGGGGGCTTTCACAACGGATGATGTAACACTGTCATGGGATATTTGGAAGTCCTTGATGACCTAAGTCATTGCAGCTGCCTATTCTGCTGGTGCGATTAAGTCCCATAGCAAAGATCGCGCCATCAGGCTTGATGTGACTATGCTGGTGCCTTCCCCTCCCCCTAGAGGGAGTTATCACAGCTGAGTCATTTGTGAAGACAAAGAAACACTACCCTCCCTCAAAGGGTTTGCCTTTTCTCCCTTACCTCGTTTCACAGTTGGTATAGCAATGAAAAAAGAAAGAATCCAGACCTCTAAAATCTTAATCCAAATCATTAATCAGGCTCATCCTTTGTTTCTGCTCACAACAGACAACTGGTACAATCCTCTGGATTGTCACTGCATGGCAATGAAAAGAAAAAGCAAATCTCTTAAGAGATGGAGGTTACAGGATCTTTACTGATAAAGAAATATAGACTCAGTGAAGTATTAACAAATTGGACATCCAGTCTACTTTCATAATTTTACTACCACTACTGGGCACTGCATTAAAAATTAGCTGGAGTGCATTTTCTCTGTCATACATAAATTTTCTGCAACTAGTAGGTGTTAAAAGTGTAATATTTTCCTACACACTGCCTGCCAAAGCTGGGAGCCATACCAGACAGTCACTCCACTAGAGAAAGCAATGTGAGCCTCATGTTTACTAGGATACAGAGACAGCTCAATCTGCTATGGCTACACAGTGTGTTGTGATTTGCTGGATAAACAGACCACTCAGCACAGCCGACAGTACAAAACCAGCCTGTACATAACCATGCCAGCTGCAGCCGCACCTCTGTCTGCAGCATGCATGGACTTCACCGCTAATAGACTGCAGACTGCAACCAATTTAAGGTTTGCTGTATCAGCAATCCCTTCCAGCTAGCAAACTTGTTCACTAGAATGATTTATCAGAAAGGCAAACAAAGAGAAAAGATACTGTTGACAATAATCCATTTAAAATGTGAATAAATATTGCAGAACAGTTTGCTCCTGTGTTTACCCTGTGCTGAGCAGGGCCATCAAATTAATTTGAAGATTAAACGCTCTGGAAAACTTTGCCAATCAGGCATAATCCTTAATGTAGCTGCAGGGAATGGACCAGTTTTAGTGTTTTCCAGCTTCTCTGACAAACATACACTTACGTTGCATGGTCTGCCTAAGTAATTTCTGACAGCAAAACACCATCTTTAAGTTCTCAAAGCCCCGCCCCTTTCTTTCTTTACACCCTCAGTATTCCAGGCTTCTAAGACCAGTCTAGAGTGATGTATGATCACCTTCTGTGTATATCAAGCAGGTTCAAAGTAATTTTAAAAGAGGGGACCTACCCTTTGTCCATGATGTGATGATAGAGCAAGTAATCCTAGAAACCATTTACAGACAAAGAGGTGACTGGAAGTAGTTGGAATGGGTTTGTGGAGGAAAAATCAAGTCTGATCAATCTGATTGCTTTCTACAAAGCCATCTTTAAGGCTCTGATTCAAAAGCTATTCAAAGCGATTGGGAACCACTTCATTGACCTCAATGAGTTTTGGATCACAGCCTGAATTGTTTCAATGCAACCCAGTCTGGTCTGAAGCATCCCAAGCTGTAGATTTGTGTTATTCCAGGATGATAAAGCATAACAGTGAAGATCCTAAGATATTTCTTGCTCTGGTCTGATCACCTGGTCCTTCCTGAAAATTTGCTGTAGAGACTGACACATCATGTAAGAAAGCTGTTTGCCATTTTTATAAGAGATCTTAAAACCTTCAGTTGCCTTCCAGTCACCAGCCACGTTGAACACATCTCAAAAGTAGATCACTAAGATACATTCCCTAAAGCTGATAAATCTACAATGCAAGGACTTTTTGGAGAAGGAGATCTACATGGGAAATCTATGGTTACTGCTTGATTTGTCCTCAACCATCATAAAGGATTTGCTGTCTTGCCAACATAAAAAAATCACGATGACAAACAAACTCATCTATAGACCTAAACTAAGAACTTGTGTACCCCTCTCTTTCCAAATAGTTCCAGGGAACTTCATAACTACATGTTTCTCCTCTATAAATTTTATTTTATTTCTACTTTTCCTAATTGCTGTATTGTACAAGATATATTGACACGTAAAAGAATTTGTCAAACTACCTTTTAGAAAAAATGCTTAGCTGCAAATCTTTCTGAAAACTTCTAGACCTTTTACCAAAAGCAATTAGCCTTATCTTAATATCGCTGACAGAATATGGATTCAGTGCCTCCACAGCGCAAATTTTCCCTTATCTTACCACTTCAGCTTTGCTTTATACAGCGAGAAGATTCATTCATTCTAAATGGCTGTATCAAGACTGTCACTTTCTAGTCACCTCACAGCACATATTGTTTGAGGAAGTTGTGTAACAAATAAAATTCAGCAAGAGCAAGGAAACAGGCAGACCCAGAAAAACTCAGTGGTAAATATCACATCCTGTGCTTTCACTGAATCACCCTCTCTCATCACTCATTGAAAGTTCTTTCATGCCAGTAGTTCATTAAGCAGAAAGTATTGTTGCTGTTGTCTGTCTTAAACTTTTACCAGCTTGTATGTAGTTTTAGAATAATTATAATTATTTCTTTTAAAAGATAATGGTGTTTTAGAATACAAGTTATTGGCACATAACAGTTTGAAAAGGAATCGAATCATGGTCTGAAAGGTTTCCTTGTGGACTAAATAGAAATGGCAAATAAGTACAAAGAACATGTGTTGGATTGCAGATTTTTGTATCACACATCCAAAACAATGGAAAGATCAGGAAGAAGGCAAAAGAGACATCTCTGTGTAGACTGAGGAAAAGCCAAGTGCAGTTTTTAACTGAAGGCTGGATGAAAGACTTTTTTTATGGATGGAAGCAAGAAAATGGTTCTTATCATGATTGTGGCTCCAAAGTGGTGAATGACATACACTTTTCACTTAAGTAAACAGGGTTCCAGCATTGATTCCTCCTCCACCTCTTGAGAAAGCCCATGAGGAATGCTGAACTTTAAAATCAATTCAAAAATGGTATGGAGAAAAAGAAACTGGTTTCTTTCTGAGTTCCACAAAAATATGCTCCATGTCTTCCCATTTTCCATACCTGTGTTTAGCACCAACATACTTTCAGTGTATGGAATTGTCATTCAAACCAGGCTCGGACCATTTTCAAAACTGATTTGTATAGTTCACAAAGCATGAGGGGCTTTTTTTTATAGTATCTAATAAAATCATAAGCATACTTTCTGAATGTTATTTCATATATCCTCAGAAATACTAAGACAACTGCAATATTTAGTGTGCTCTGCTTCTAGAAAAATCAACTCTTTAGCTGAATGATGGAACTGTTTTTCAAGGAAGAAAAAGGGAAAATTAAGTCATTAAATATTCAAGTCTAGGAAAACAACTTAAAGTTAACATACATTATGACAGGATCCTTTTAAGTAATTGTTGTGCTTTTCCTTGAACTACTTCATCAGTTATTTATAAGCCATATCACAAAAATCATAAACCATATGAAAGAGCAATTTACAAGCAACAAAATCTGTATTATCATCTGAAAAAGTATGTTTTGTAAAATATCAAGATGAAATAATATGCATTGCATTCTTTTCAGACTTCCTGCTCTTCCTTTGCCTTCCCCACTACCCTTATTGATATAAGAAACATTCCTAGAAATTTTTCATTAACAGCCTAATTCTTCAAAGTGCTGATTGTCCTCTGATTTTTAGACTGATTCTCTCTGTCGTCCCTTACCACACAAAAGAGCAGATACACAGAGAAAACCTATTTTCTTGTGGGGTTTTTTAGCTTTAAGGGACCTGCAATCTATTGCACCTGCTGAAGTCAATGCAGCCCCACAGATCCACGTCTGGCTGCAGAATGAGAGAGAAATCCATCTGCATTAAGAGAGACATATGACAACAATTATGAATCCTCCACAGAATTAATCTGTGATAACACGGCGCAATTGTGTTTTGAGCTTGGAGGATGCCTCCCTAGTTTTAACTACTCGTTTACTACTGCTGTTAAGTCAGAACACATAACACTCTGTTTCAATGTGTATTTGCACCCTGCTTAGAGATGCTGATTATTGATACTTTATTGGGCCAGAATATTTATATGCTAAAGTGAAACTTGCTTCCTTTGTCTTCCCAGATGTAAAAAACAAACAAACAAACAAACAAAACACCAAGAAGAAAAAGCAGAAGGAACTAATTATTTGTCTTTTAGTGAGACTGGCATTGCAAAGCCCTCAGTCTTGTTCATGCTACTTGGACAGTTCTATGCCAGAAGACTGGTACCTAGCTCTGTTGTAGGTCTGTGAATCTCATGATCAAGCACAAAGCTGACAATGTGAGTCAGAAGACAAAGCAAATTGCTTGGCTGGTTGAAGAAAGTGAAGCAGAGCAGTACCTTGTAGCAGAGCGGTGCCTTGGCAGGCTGTAAAACATGTAATAACACTCTTCTACACAGCTAACAGAGTAACAAAAGCTGTAGAGAAGCAGGTCCTTAGTTGAGAAATGCAAATTATTCTGAATCATGTCTGCTGAGCTACTGCTAATACCAAGTTTGCAGGATAATATTGTTTTATGCACCAAGAAAATCCTAAGGGATATCCCCACCCTCTTATTTTACAAAATACTTACATAGATTTCCCCATGTGGAGAGCATTTATTACATTGCAGCATATGGCTATCTAGCGTGAGGACATGAAATAGAAATGGCCTTTACCTTTCAGGATTGCAGAAAGTAATATTTTTTCATTAGACACTGAAGAATTGCTGTCACATTTCTAATTATCCAAGGCATAATTACACATGAAAAATAAAGATTTCTTTTTCTGGACTTCTTCTCCATAATAGTTAAAGGGATGAGGAGTGCCTGCTGTGCTGAGAGCTTTTGCTCCAACTCTGACCAACATAGTGACACAAAGGAGAAGTGAAGCAAAGCACCTAGATACTCTACCTTCTACCCAAGGGTACTGAGGGAACTGGGGGAAACATTCACTGAACCAATTTCCACCATAATTCTGGCTAAGCGGGGAGGTCCCAGTTGACTGGTAGTTGGCAAATGTGTCACCCATCTACAAGAAGAGCTAGAAGAAGTATCTAGGGCCACAAAGATAATCAGAAGAGTGGAGGACAAGCTTATGAGGACAGGTTGAAAGAATGGAGATTGTTCAGCCTAGAGAAGAGGAGGCTCTGGGGAGGCCTTATTGCAGCCTTTCAGCCCAAAGGGGGCCTATATAAGAGAGCTGGAAAGGGACTTTTCACAAGAATATGTAGTGACAGGACAAGGGGGAATGGATTCATACTGAAAGATGGTAGGTTTAGATTAGAAGAAATTCTTTACTGTGAGGGTGGTGAGACATTACAAGAGGTTTACTGATGAAGTTGTGGATACCCCAGCTATGGCAGTGTTTACGGCCAGGCTGGATGGAGCTCTGAGCAATCTGGTCTAGTGAGAGATATCCGTGTCCATAGCAGGAGGGTTAGACTAGACGGTCTTTAATGTCCCTTCCCAGCCAAACCATTCTATGATTCTATGACTCTATGATCTGGGAACTACAGAGGTCTGTCAACCTGACCTTGCTACCAGGGGAAGTCATAGAGCAGCTCATCCTGAGTGCCATCACATGCCACATAAGGATTAGCCAAGTAATCAGACCCAGCCAGCAGGAATTTGTTAAACATAGGTCCGCTTGACCAACAAGATCTCTTTCTATGGCAGGATGGCCAGCCTAGTGGATGAAGAAAAGGTTAAGAATGTTTCTACCTGGACTTTAGTAATGTATATGGCACTGTGTCACACAGCATTTTCCTGGCTGGCTGCTCATGGTTTTGACAGATGCCCTGTTCACTGGGTAAAAAACCATCTGTATAGTTAGGCTCACAGATTGGTGGTGCATGGAGTTACATCCAGCTGGTGGCCTGGTGTTCCCCAGGGCTCAGTACTAGAGCCAGTTTTGTTTAATATCTTCATCAGTGATGTGGATGAGGTTATTGAGTAAACCCTCAGTCAGTTCACAGACAGCACCAAGCTGGGTGGGAGTGTTGAACTGCTGGAGGATAGCAAGTCTCTGCAGAGGGATCTGGACAGGCTGGGTCATGGGCCAAGGCCAATGGTGTGAGGTTCAACAAGGCCCAGTGCTGGGTCCTGCCCTGGGGTCACAACAACCCCAGGCAGTGCCACAGGCTGGGGCAGAGTGGCTGCAGAGCTGCCCACAGGAAAAGGCCCTGGGGGTGCTGGTGACAGCAGCTGAACATGAGCCAGCAGTGCCCAGGTGGCCAAGAAGGTCAATGGCATCCTGGCCTGTACCAGCAATAGTGTGGCCAGCAGGAGCAGAGCAGGGATTGCCTCCTGTACTCAGCACTGATGAGGCCACACCTCAAATCCTGTGCTCAGTTTTGGGCCTCTCTCTCACAACATGACATGGAGCTGCTGAAGCTGCTGAAGAGTCTGGACCACAAGTCTTAAAAGGAGCACTTGAAAGAGTTGTTTAGCCTGGAGAAAAGGACGTGTATGGGGACCTCACTGATCTCCAAAAGGACATTGTAGCAAGGTGGGAGTCAGTCTCTTCCCCAAAGGAATAAGCAATAGGACAAGAGGAAACAGCCTCATGTGGTAGGAGGGGAGGTTTAGATTGGATATTATGAACATTTCTTCACTGGAAGTGTTGATGAGCACTAGATTAGACTTCCCAAAGAAGACATCATCCATTGAAGTGTTTAAAAGATGTGGATATGGTTTAGTGGTGCAGGGTTAATAGCTGAACTCAATTATATTAATGGTCTTTTCTGACTTAAGTTATTCCATGAATTTATTATTCTAATATTCTATCAATTAAAATACAAAAGACAAAGCTATAACAAGGGAAAGCTGGTGTGAAACTAAGACTACTTTTGTAGGAAAGTCAAAAGGCAAAGTTAGGTCAACACTAGAAAAATATTAAACTCTTTTTTCCCTATGTCTACTACTTTACATCGGTATATCTGTGAGGTATACCATGCTGAACAATCCATAGTGTGTATAAAACTTATTTTTAATTGTGTTTCTGATAGGTGTGGAAACAACATCTGACATCAAAAGCATCAGCCTTTGGGGGTAAAATAATCCAGAAAATGTAGATTTGCAACTAGTGAAATAATTTCCCTATCCTGTTATATTTCAAGCAGTCAGCTGTATTTAAAAGATGAATTTTCCACTTGGCTGAATATGGCAATATGTTCTCAAAACTCTTTCATTATATCTCGCATCTAATGTGCATGGAAGCATATTTGTATTGCAGCAATTCTTCCTGTGGAACTCTTCATGAATTCATGTAGCTTTAATATGATAGCTTAGTTGCCATTAGGCAAAACATTGGGATAGAAGTGGAGCGGCAGCATTACCCTTCACAGGCACCTTTGGGCTGAACAGTTGAGCACTACTGAAGCATTTCCAGTTCAAAGATCTGACATACCATGTCTTGACAGCCTAAAATATTTTGGGGTAGTATCTGTTCTCAGGGATTAGAAATTGTTTGGCTTCATACTACTCTGAAACTCTAATGAATAGTGGGAAAGTGTGGATGATCCTACAAAAATTTGGTTTAACTCACACCTGACATAAATTCCTGCAACACAAGGCTGTAACAGTAGTACCTGCAAAATACACTTATGTCCACACTAACAAGAGCAAGTTCTTCTGTCAAGCCACAGCTGTACCTTGCCTCTTTCATGTTCCTTTCACTTTTCTGTTTGTCTTGAATTCAGAAATTGTGCTTCAAAGTACATACTATCTTTCATAAGTAGCCTCTTCTTCCCATGGCACTTTACATTACAATCCCTTCTCTCCTTTCTTCTTGCACGGCAAATCTCAGTAAAAAATCAACTGGGTGAGTTGTAGGTATAACAATACACATCAGTGCACCCCTTTAGGGTACTGAAACTAAACTAATCTGTGTATGATAGAAGGAAAAAACCCACTGATATTTCAAGCAGATGTTTAACAAGGGATAAGAAAGAGGGATAAGCTTATGACCTCATATTTAAACTTGTCTTCAAATAATCTTGTTTCTCTAGCTTGTTCATATGCAAGATAGTCACTTGGGAATGATGTAGCAAACTCAGCCAATTCCAGAGTGAGTCAGATGGACAGTTTATATTAGCAACTACAATATATAGCTTAAAGAAAAAGTGATAGTCCCTCATCCTGCCTCAAATCATCCAGAAAACCTAGATGTAGTAGGAGCTCCAAGCAAACAGAAAGAAACTATGTAAAACCAATATTTTAAATCATCAGTGTTCTGGGAAACATGTTCTTCTCTGATAGGAATAGATCTTATTAAAATAAACTGTATTGTTGTAAAATCAAGCATTGGTCCTCCAAGCTAGACTCACCTAGGAGTCCTAGCAGGTTCTTCACATCACCTGGGGCAGACTGGTAACTCTTGACTAGAGGATAATAGAAAATCACTATTCTGAATGTCAAAGTTGATGTATGGGCAGAAATTCTTCTGTGCTTAGTGGAGAAACCAAAGGACCTCAACTTAGTGTAAAATGAGCATTTGATTGTAGGCTTCTAGGACAGAAAAATTTAACACCAAATCCCATCTTTCATTCATGGGCTTCAAGGAGTTTAACTGAAAGAAGGGGAACAACCATTCATCACCATATGTTAATAATAACTTCCAATTAGAATCTACCAACCACCATCACCAAGAGCACTTCCAGTTCCATATTTCACAGAGCAAAAAGAAAGATCTTCTGAAGTCATGCTGCTATAAAGAGTTGTTCTCTGCTTCCATTTAAGCTGACAGCAAGACTTCCACTCTGATTGTGAGTAGGTTAAGATACTACACAGGAAACCTCCCTGACCAAAGGGAGTAACTGGGTGCTGATCAGCTACTTTTCCTCACACCAGGACTACACTGCATATCTTTTCATAGACCAAAAGTTCAAAACAATTCAGTGGCTTATATACTTTCCAAACATAGAACAATTTTAAAATATGGCATGTACCTCTGCCAAAATTCAACTCATGAATTCAAACATCATGCTCACTTTAAGAGTACTAGCAGTGTCAGGTAATTGTATGGCTGAAAGTTATGTATAAGTTTCACAATCAGACAGCTCAAAGTTTCAACTTGTTGCTTAGCTTCTTCTCCAGCTTGTTTACCAGCTCCTGCTACAAGCTCACTTGATCTCAAAAACAAACCTGCTATTCTTCATACATAACCTGAAAAAAGTGTTTGAACTTCTTAGCTTGTAACACCTTATTTTTAGAAAGAGCGTGCTCAATATTTGAAGATTGTTAGTAAATGTAGCTTGATTGCTAGGAAACCACATTGCATTAAAATGCTAAACAACATCCCCAGGCTGCTTTTAGTGTCTAATCCGCAATTTCTATTATTTAATGTCTGTGTTAGCATACCCATCAGGCGCTGATCTCATCCATTGTCAAAAACAGAAGAAACTTCATGTGTTCTTGGGTGAATGGCTCTCCAGAAGAACAAAATACAGAACTTCACAAGACAGCAATCTCTCGGGAGACAGCCTTCTACTATGAAAAGTTATTCTATTATCAAATGTAGTAAGTCTATGGCTACTGAACACCTTGACATGAGAAAATAGGAAAGCATCCAGTTTATGAACAAGATAGCCTGATAACTGATAAATAAATTACATACTTAAAAATTACATAACCACCTAAAGAACAAAAACTGAGTAAGGGTCATAAAATGGAAGCTGATATGGTCCCAGTAATTGGACATTTAATATTTAAAGAAGAAATCCTCAAGGTTTGAGCTATGCAGTAATATTCTTGTGCAGGAGACTGAAGGCAGATGCACAGAAAGCAGAAGCATTCTGCTGATCGGAATTTCTTCTGCCTCATTATCACCTTCTTATTTCAGGTTAGCTGAACTATAGCTAATCTAAGACAGTCTTCACCAGAGACTGAGATGTTAAAGAAAAAACATCTTAACTAGGTCAGAGACTTAACACCAAAAAACTCTGTTGCGTCTCTTGCTCTGTTTCCAGGTGTCATGACACAACCTTAGATCTAATCACTACTTGCTGTAGCTTGTTCTAAAGCCAGGCCATTTGTTTATGCTACAACAAAATGAAGCTCAGATGGTTAAAAAGCATAAATATATTTATGTTGGTGGTTTAAATTTTGTATGTTATAAAGTATTAGTCTTTTAATATGAGAATTCACATACTATGTGGAATGGTACAACTCCTGGTAAATAAGTTGTGATAAGGTAGGGTCACAATGTTTAAGGTAAGATCAGGACTATTATTAACATCTCGAACACAGTTGAAGTTCAAAATTCCTTACGAACTTAGATCCTACTATATCCATCTTTTTCACTGTCTCAGGTCTGATTACCTCTTTCCCTTCAAACAGTTCTCTTCAAAGCAGCTATGGATCCAAATATTAGTTTTGCTCTGCATTGCATGTGCAGGGTGCATCCTTCTGGGCTTAGTATACTGAGAGAGTTATTTATGCAAACCTGAAGCAGCAGAGCAGCAGAAGCAGCAGAACACTGATTTAGTTCTGTGCTCAGCTTCTCAGCAGTGCTCAGGGTCTATGTCATGTGTTTTCTTTTCAATCTGACTTTATTAAAATATTTCCAGAGTTTTAAGAAATCAGTTAGGTTTTTACTCAACAAAAGTCTGCTTTGTCCCAGGATTTGGCACTTTAAAACAGCACACAACACTCTAAGTGAAAAACATAAGGTTTCAAAATGAAGCGCGTGGCATGAATATTAACATCAGTTTCATGACTGGCCCTTACTATATTTATAAAAAACAGCATCACGTCCTTGAGATGTTTTAGGAGCACAAGACAAGGGCTTCACTGCCCACATTCCTCTTCAAAAGCAGAAAGATTACAAGGTTTAGATTCAACGTGTAATGCCAGCTTTTATTCTGTAAGAAGACAACAGCAGGGCTAGAAGCTGTACACAGCAGTCAGCCCACTGTTCCTGTTGCTACAGAGAATTCCCTATCAAGCAGCCTAACCCAAAAAGAAAGGGAGTAACAAGAAGGTCCTGCTTTCTGTGTGCAAGGCAGAGACATGGCAGTTTGTCAAAATTCAAAATCAGACAGTGTCAAAGCTGACTGCACACTCAGGAAGGGCTAGCCCAGTGCATAGCCACAAGATTCCTCCTTTGCTTGAAAGGAAGAGCCACTAGGAAAATGCCTTCCTTCAGATTTGGGTGTATCGCAGGAAAGTCTTCACTGAAACAAAATCTCTGCATTTACAGGCTATGTGCTTCAAAGGCAATCCAAAAAGACCCACAAAATTAGAAAAGCAATTTGCCCACCTATCTTGAAATACTGATTTTGTTAATTGCTTTTATTTGAATGCTTGGAGCCTTCTAGCCAGTAACCACCTCCACAGCTATTATTTGGGCAACAATTGGACATGACATTGCTTATCTGCCCAGTGTTCTTTTAATGAAGGTCATTCTACAGCTGGGAATAATGTGCAAAGAAGGGCTAAAAGAATGTTCATCTTCCTGCTTCCCTCTATGTAGAAAATTTTATGGGGATATAAAGCAGACATCTAAGATAGCAGTTGCTTGCAACAGGGCAGAAAAAGGTATAACAGTTTTCCTGAATCATTGTAATTTAAAAAAAAATAGTTGTTATCAAAGTTTATCAGAGCTAACTTACTCTGATTCCCAATTGCCAGTCAATGCTCAAGAATGACACATTTCAAAATCCATTATTAAATCAAAGTCAGACGCTTGCCATGTCCCATACTTTGTTAGTTCAAGACTTTGCAGTATGCTGCTCTTCAAGCCACCACCCTGAGAGTCATCTCTGCCGTGGATGTAAAAAGTAGAGCAATGAAACTAGCAATCATCTGCATGTTTAATGCCTGAGCTATGAAACAGCACTGATGAGTTAGACCATGGAGGACTGAGTTGTGATGCAATTCTTTCAATGCAGTAGAATGGCAGGTTAAGTGTTTAAGGGAAAAGGGATAAGATGCAGAATTTTATGGGTTGCTGACATACCTAATGGTTAGGATTGCATATAACACAAGATTAAATTAATTGAGCTCAGATTTTTGTAAAACCACTAAGGTGTATACTGCTGGCAGATAACATGCATACTTCCAACAACTTTCAACATGTTCAGGAAACCACATTGATCTGGACCATTATAGCTCCCTGTAAGTGACATTTACAAAACAGTTGCTGTTTTGGAGCTGTTGCACAGACTACATTTGAATGGTGATTAGAGCAAGTAGCTTTTCCAGATAAAGTACATTACAAGTCTCATGGTTTATTTCGAGTCTTGATCTAAGCATTTGAAATTGCTTGATTGCATTTAAGAATTGTGTGTAAGTATCATGTTAAAGTAAATACCTATTCTATTCCTGCTGAGAATACAGATATATTTTGATATACCAAATATCACTGGACGTTTCCCTTCATTTAAGAGGAACATAAATGTTTCTAGGGCTAACTATAGTTCCATAAATTAGCAATTTTTACAGAGTTTTTTGGTTATGCCACATTTCAGTTTTCCCTTCCTGATACCTTTCTCCTTTCAGGCCTGTAATTTATTGTATGTATTGCTGTACATCTGACAAATATGTGTCAAGGAGAATGCAGGATCTTATAATATCTTGTCACTGCAGCAGGGTTGTGACAGGAAGGTTTTAAACCTACCTCCTTTCACTACCTCTGTGTTGAGTCCAAAAAAAAGAGTCCCTATAGTCTCTGCACACTTTTCCTTGCTATTTGTTCTTTTGACTGTCAAACTAATGACTGTGAACTATCTCTTGCCATAGAGGGCTGGCCAGAGGACAGATCCCTAAGAGGAATCCTGGGGTTTGCTTACAGCAGGGAGATTTAGAGTTCAGAACTCACAATGCTATTTTAAAAACAACAGAAGTGCCGCAGGACAAGCAAGGCATTTGTATGCAGCATAGTATCTTCCTTTTATGAGAAAAAATTGCCCTTACCCTAACTTTTGTGTGCTTTGCATCAAAGCATGCAACAGTCTCTCTTACTGTGGACATGTACAATCTTACAGACAGAGCTGAAAAACTGTGGCAAAACTGATTTAATATGACAAGCTAAAATCAGAAGAGGGGAGAATACCCATAGCAATGAAGCCCAGTGAATTTTAGTGGGATTTCTGAACAAGGGGAATAAGTTAAAAATACTGTTTGGTTCTGAAGGACAGTGGTTGATATATGTACAAATAAAGATTGTTTAGACTACAGGGCTTTTATTCTGGGCACCAGAAGAAAATATTAAAAACTATCTTCTCCAAAAACAAACAAACAAATACAACAACAAAAACCCCAGACTGATAATTCTATTGCCTTAAAAATGCCTGCAAAGCAGTGTGTTTGCAATGCTAGAATTTATTCCTGAGCACAGCATTGCCCTGATGATTATAAAGGCAGGCAAGAGAGGGCATCTGCTTTTCCCCTGGCATAGGTATTTCCAGGCCAGAGCTGTATAAGCACCACAGTTTTTCACAACAAGGTCAGACAAGTTGGACCCTGACAGAAGTGCACAATATGGAGTGTAAGGACATGCTGAGTTTCTATGTGCACAAAGGCTTTCAAATGGCCAGGCTGAGCAGAAAAGCCTTGTGCACTGTGCAACATTTCAGCTGAGGCAGAGGAAATACCTGAGACCTGATTTGGAGACCTCACTCTCACTTCCAAAAAGAAAACATATAAATTGTTGAGGAGAACCAAAAACAGCCACAGCCTTTCAAAGCTGGAGTTGAACCTACATCCTTTCACATCTGCAACAGTATTCTGAATGTGGGAAAAGCATGTGGGTACCTGTTTTTCCACAGACTCTCTGCTTTACTGCATAAATTACATGGGTCAGTGAACTTACAGGTCAGCTCAGTGTGATCATGTCTCCTTGCCCACCCAAGGGCCTTTGTCAAAGCTGAAGTAACCAGGTTGAACATAAAGGTATGCAGTAAAAATGTGTGAGGAGTGAGTAGTATAGATGAGAACAAAAGACATTCATCTAGAAGACTTTTTACAGATAAGTTGCTGTTTCTTGGAGTGACTATTTTTGTATTACAGTTTACCTACCACAGCAGACTCACAAAAATACTACTGGAGTAATATCTGTTGATGAAATGTTCTATAAGTTGTTGTTGTTGTTGTTGTTGTTGTTGTTGTTGTTGTTGGATTTATCTTGGAAGAGGTTATTACAGCAAAGATTGCTTTTGGCCCAGATGCAGGGAAACATTATTCTTTCCCCTGCAAATAATGCAGCATTTCATTTGCCTGTAGGACAAAGCAAACACAGCACTGCCAACCCATAGAAGCCCAGTTCTGCCACTGAAGATATGACCAGTTCTAAGAACACAGTATTTCCCTAGACAAATTTAAAATAAGTCATCCTGAACAAGCAGCTGCCTAGAAGCTAGGGTATAAAATATCCTGATGAGAGTTATTTTATCTTTAAAGTACTATTCAAAGAGATGAAGAAAGGAATACATTTCAGCCCTTTTTGTAATGAAGCCTTGCCAAATGGATAGTCAATTTCTTTGGAAGAAAACAATCAGACTAGACAAGGTGCTTTTGTATCAAAGATCACTCCCCAGATTTGTTTCTAATAGTTCCAGGCATAATAAAATTTCAAATCCTTCACGCTTAGAAAAATGGTGTGGCTTTTTAGAGTTGCTGGAAAACATAAAAAACCAAGTCTTGCAGTCATCTACTGGTCCATGGCCAGAAAGACCAGTTTTTACTTTGATCTCTGGCAAAAGCAGACTTTTTGCAAAATAACATGCACATGTATGCACTGAACAGTCAAAATTAAGGTCTTGCATGCAACAAATGGTGTTACAATACTGCAACAACCAAGTAGCAAATCCTAATAAGAGACTGTAAAGAGGACAGGCATGAAACAAAACTTAAACAGAAGTGACTTCACTCTCTTGCATCCACTTGCTTACAATCAGCAAGACATTCATATCAGAGTGGCCTGCACAGCAGTCAGGTCTTGAAGTGCTTGTATCTTGTAGTTCAGTGTCTGCCAAAAACTCCTTAAGAGGACAAGAAATATGAGGGATGTTCACTATTGAGTTCTCCTCCTGTACTGTTGATTCCTCTGAGTTTGGAATCTATATCAATCTTTAGTCTGATCTTTTGTACTCATTGCAAGCTGACAGTACATCTCTCCAAACATTCCAGCTCTGTGGATATTTAGTATTTGCTTAACATGCTTCATGTTTATCTGATTCTCTTATGGTTCGTACTCTGTTTTTCTGTTGCTTGCTATACTCCTTAAGTAGCTTGGGTCTTCCTTCTTCTAGGCTGCCATCCCCACACTGTGTTTCCTGAAAAACTGTACATACTGATGATGGGATCACAGTGACATGGTAATAGAGGTGCCATGGGACAAGATATGGCATTAATATAGACGTTCTTCAGCTGTTCTTTCCTCCTGCTACTCCCAGAACCAGACGTACCCATTCACATCAGTCCTAGCATTTCTGTCACAACACTCACACAGATTTGTCTCAGTACAGCTACCAATATTAAAGTGACTGGGAGGGAAGAAAAAGACTTTTTACTTGCTAAAGGATTTTGAAAGCCTGGTTTTGGCATTCTCCTAAATTTTTAAGCTTGACTGAAACCTGTGCCTTGATTCCCTGCCGTGTAAATAAAGATAATTACCAGTTTATCATCTATCTCCATTCACTGCAAATGCCTGGGAATACAGATTGTCTGTGTTGTGTGTGCTAGGGTGCTGAGCGCAAGGTGGCACAAATTTTAGCAGGTATATCTCAGTGTCACAGACATAATGAGTCCTTGTGGGGAGGCAGGGACACCTTTACGGTGGTGATGAACAAACCACAGAGATAAAATAGATTTGTTTCAAGGGACTATTTCTACCACAAATGTTTTTGTATGTTGATGTGATTACAGTTCCTGTGCAAATACAGCTTACTATCCTAGTATTTTTTTCTTAAGTACAGAAGCAGCAAACATCATTTAATGCAGTTCCTTGCTTTCATGTGCTATTTCTCACTGTATGTGCAAGCTGGGATATTTGAAGCAGGACAGGGTTTTTTCTTCCTCTCCCCTTTTAACTGAATACAGTGATAATTGTTTGAAACAAGCAAATGGATGGGTTTTCTATATTCTCACTGCACACTTCATTCTTGACCTCAATGAGCAGCTCTCAAAGCATCAAGGCAGCATTGGTGTTCTCTGCACTCAGGCCTTGAATTCTACCTATGGGTTAATCTCCATGGTGGTCATCTTACTCACAAGCCATTTAGTCACAAGGAATAGGCTAATAGTACTTGATGATTTCTCTCTGGCTATTGAAAATCTGTCATCAGGAATGATATTCTACCACTATCAACAGAGGCTGGAGATGAACTATTGGATGGTGGGGCTATGCCAGGTTCAATCCCATTACTCACTAGTATATCAGAGCTCATCAGAGATGTATGATCATCTGCACTTCACTGGCTTTCACCTGGAGTTCAGGTGCAGAGGGAACAGAGGAAGCAGAGAGAGGAACAGGAAACAAACACAAAAATGGTAAGAAATATGGGGTTTTTTTTGCAGGATGCCTAATGTATTAAAATTTCCAATACTGTTCTGAATTCCTGAATTTTTACTGCATTAGAGCATTTTTCTTCACTTCAGCCCATTCCCCTCCAACATTCAGCTCTGATTTTAAGGTTTAGATATATGAAGTGGCATAATTTTAACCATGTTTTAAGATTCATGTGGACAGGGTACATGTGAGCCATTCCAAGACTTTAGTTTAAAGGGCTGCCAAAGCCATTTTGAGCACCTGATCTGTAATGTTGACTCAGGTGGTTATTCCAGGATAAGTATCCCAAGGAAGCTCTCAACAGGTAAGCTCAGTTTCATAAAATTATATTGAGTTATGCTGTCAAAGTGTCACCATCCCACTGAAAAATGGATAAGAATCACAGTACTTAAGCTTCAAAGGATAACTGGGAACTTGAATGGGAAATTGAATATTTGCTGACCCATCATGTTGTTGAATGTCTCTGTCTTAATGTGAATTATATTTATAGCTCCATATTAGGTTTTACTACAGCGCACCAACACAAGAACACTACTTTTATGCAGCCAGAAGTACACTCTGATAATCATTTTCTTGCTTTGTTCTACTTAGCATTGTTCACAAATGTTCAGACTTCGATTAGCATTTGCATGTAGAAGACTCTCCGTAGCTTTGTTGAAGTTCCACAGCTCCTATTTAACCTTCTGAGAAGGAGGTCTAGCTTGTATTTGCATGAGCAAGTAGGTACAAAAACCTACTTGTGAAGAAACAGTGATGAATATTGCACAAAAGCATTAACATGGTTTGTTTATTCTCTTTTCAATATCTGGGAGCATATCCTACTTGAGGCTATGACAATCAACTCTTGGAAGATCTGAACAAAAGCTATTGAAATGCCCTTACATGAATATGCGCACAAAGCATATTCAGTGTATCAGTATAAGGTATGGAAATTCTGTCTAGCTTATTTATAGAAATTCTAAACTGAATACTTTTCATTACAAACTTGTAAAGATGCATGCATTCCACTTAACATGAGAATTAAATTTGTTTCCAAAGTTATCAAAATGTATTTTCACATGCAAAGATGACTTCACATATACCTTCTGTACAGAGATTCCCCAAATCTTTTCTATTTATGTAATTGTTATCATAATGACAATATTTGCATAAAAGAATGCACAAAAATCACAGTTTAGGAAGAAAACTCAGTCATACCATTCTATATTCAGAGCAGCTCCCATAATGTTTTGCCATAAAGATTTGTTTCATTTTGTCTATATTTCATTATATTATTCACATTATTTCACAGAAAATTGTCTGGGCTAGTAAAGATTTTCTCATTTTAACTTGAAAAAAACATTTTTTATCAACTTAAACTGTTGTATATAGCTGTCATTGGCCCGTTCATTTAAGATGTGTAAAAACAATATTTTATACAATTATTTTTAAGAAATAATACCTTGTGTTTTCTCAGGTATTCTAGGGTCAACTCCCCATGAATGCTGAAGTGTCCTTACACTGCTTGGTACAATTCAAGAATCCTGCAAAGACACTGGAATTAGATCCACGTATATTTTTTTTCTCCCAGCTACACCAGTACAGAGTTGTAGCTTTAGTATATCTGGTTGTTTCTGTGGTGAAGTTACCAGGCAGTGCAGCTGAACACAGCAGATTCTTCCACACATTTGCTACACATTTGACAAGTCTATTGAAAACTGAAAAATAGTTGGGTTTGAGTGATCTTTTTCATAACTGCCTACTCTGCCAATATCTTTGGATACCTGGTAGCAGCAAGAACCAGATTCAGCCCATTTAATAGCAATCATCTACAGAATCTGATAATGTGCTTGTACAATGGAAGATGCCAGTGATGGATTTTTCTGTTCTTGTCCCATTTGATTGAATTAAACTCAACCTTTCCTCACAAGAATCAATAAAGTATTTGACTTAATTGATCTCTCTTGATAAATATGCATACAAAAGGTACACTGTGCTTTTAATGGCACTGATTCCACTTCCAAATTGTGCCAAAAATGCATCCATCTCCTATAACACTATTTTTACAGTTCATAACACAAAGAAATTGGAAGATAAACAACTGAATCAATGCCTGTCTCTGCCAAGCTACTCATAGGTAGCATAACTTCAATAACAAAATATCTCCCAGCATTGTTTCAAAGATAAAATTCACATCCTACGCTGTTCAGTGCTAGGCTGTCTCAACTTCCCCTACCTAAGCATTTGAATAAAATAGTTTCACTGTGTTTTCATGAGGGGTTTACTTACACCTGCCCTCTGGTATAAAGAGAAAAGCAATACCACACAGCATAAGCATAATGCACATAAATTGTTCTTTCTTTAGCTTCTGTTTTCACCCTGGGCAATTGTCAAGGTTCTGTTTTTCTCTCACTAATGCTTTTGACACTGTTCACATGGCCAGCTTTTTCTAAAGGAATATTATTGGAAGGGATGAGTCCTAATATATTTACAGCCAAGAGTTGGTCTATGAGATCCAGTTTTCTCTTTTGGAGGAATCTCCTCTGGAATGCTTTAGAGCATCTTTGAGTAGGGATAGTAATGCCAAAAATCCAATGCCACCTTATTACCCAGTATTTTTTGTACTGATTTTATAATCCACTTTATGGCAATGTTAGTGTAAGTGCAAAAAAGAAACTAAGCCTTCTTATTACATTTTGCCTCCTGAAGATGATTTAATAAGCGTACCCTTTATATTAATTTGAAGGAACATAAGTGACATCCATTGACTTGATACTTAACCCGCATCATTCTAAATTTGGAGGTTGTATTAACTTCCTGAGAAGAGGCGTCCTTGTCTTGCTACAGAAATGATCTCATTAAGTAAGCAAAGACCTGGCCAAAAGGATAAACTGCACAAGTATTCACAGGCAGCTCCAGCTTCCTGGCAACCCTGACAACTTAGATCAGGAGACAGAACACACCCTTGTGCCAAAACCCAGCTTTAAAATTCATGCTTCACTCCAACACAAGCTACGCCTTAAGGGTAAATTAACTGGTGTGCACAGATCAAGCACAAGGTTCACAAACCTTACATCTTCAAAGTGACTTGAGAAGAGCACTGGCCCTGTGGAGTCTCTCTCTGCAGAGAGGACTATGGTAAACACTGAATAGTGCTTCCCAAATGATGGTCTGAAAGTCACTTCAACAATTTGCCTTCTCTTTTACACATTCCAATGAGATTTTCCAGTAAAATCTATCTCCCTCCAACAAACTCTTTTGAGATGACCAAGAATTGTGTTGCTACAATTTGGAAGCATACTCGACTGAACAATTGCAGGCAAAAATCACATTTCTTTATCACAGCAGCAGGATGTAGCAAGGAGCTAACAGAATACTTCTTGGTTAAAGAATACTTTCACGTAACTTACCAGTAATAGGTTTTGGCAGGAGTTCCTAGACTTGAGGAACTCCTGTCATCTGACAGTGCAGATATATTGGTACATTCCTCTATTCTTTACCATGCCAAAATTGATTCACTCTACCCAAACCATCTCCTCCAAATATTAGAATTCCCTTTTCTCTGAATTTTCTCGCTTCTCCTAACTCACTCTCTTCTCTCCCATCTAGATTTCTATTCCCAAGCTAACCCTATAGACATTCACCTGAGCACAATCCCCTTTCCACTTCTCATCTCTCAAAATTACATGTTATTCTCTCTACACATGCTTGTCTCAACATTAATCTTTCCTTCCATCAGCATATCAGTTTGTTTCACTCCATCTTTCTGCTACTGCATCATGACAGCAGCTGGTGCTCAGACCGAGGACCCCATTCACCATTGACAAAGGTTTCGTTTGCCCTTCTGTAACATACGCTGAAGGTATGCATGCAACACAAAAAAAAAAACAAAAAAGAAAAAACAAAAAAACACCAAAAAAACAAAACAACAACAACAAAAAAAAAAAAAAACAAACAAACAAAAAAAAACAAAAACAAAAA
This sequence comes from Vidua chalybeata, assembly GCF_026979565.1. NCBI lineage: Eukaryota > Metazoa > Chordata > Aves > Passeriformes > Viduidae > Vidua > Vidua chalybeata. The sequence goes on along the minus strand of NC_071570.1, from coordinate 23,738,105 downwards.
CACAACAAACCACAAAAAAAACTCTTACAAACAAACAAACAAACAAGAGCAGGTTTTAATCAATGGGTATATGAGAAACTGAGCATGACAGAGTTGTAGATGTGCTAGACACCATTAAAACAGGAAAATAAATAATCCCACTACACCTATAGTTTCAAATCTCTTTTGGCTGGTATCCCATTAATTCAAAAGCCAATAAATCATGCTCAAGACCACTGTTCTGGTCAATACCAGCCCATAAGTGCACCAAGTGTAAAAAGTTGAGCATAAAGATTTATTTGAACTTCAAAATAATTTGTTGTCAATCAGTCACTGATTACAAATTTCTCTTCTGTGTGAAGCACAGTGTACTTCTGCAGGTCTCCCAAGAATGCAGATGCAGACATTTCTGAGATTCTGATATCTGATTTATAAAATCAGGAAATGGTCCTTTCACTCCTCTGATATGGATTCCAATGCCTTATCAGTTTCTGCAGGGCGAATCTGCAAGGTCATGTGAAAAGGTGTTAATCTACCAACACCCGGTGCCATTGAAACCAAGGAACTTCTACCCTGCACACTGTCTGCTATCTAGGACAGACTCCCACTGGCCATAACAGATCTCATTTAGAATTTCATTCTTCCTGTGTCAGAAATTACAAAATGCTCTACACAGACACAGGTTTGGAAGTGAGTACTGTCAAATGGATTGCAATTTGAAAAAATAACTGCAAGCCCAAGACAATGACCTGTGTAGGTGTATTTGTCTCATGAGAACCTACACAGAGAGTTGTAGCAGGAAACATGTGAGACCCCAGACTTGGCGGTATGTTTGCATACAGGCTGAGAAAGAGATGAAAGACCATGCACAGATAATACTAGTGGTCATCACTTATATCAAGTCACAGGGAATAAAATAGAAAGCAACAAAAGAAAAGCAGAAAATACAGTAAGATCTTGTTTGAACAAATGCATATTCAGAAACACATTGTAAAGGAAGTAGCTCAAAATCTTTCAGTGAAACTCCCTGAGGGTAACCACGGTGCCTTAAGAACAGGTGCACTGCCAGAGAGAACAACAAAAAAAAATACTACACAATTTGGCGACTTATTGCCTCCTACCTCCTACTTCACAGGGCTAAGAGCTCAGTTCTTCTCGATACCAGGCCACATCTTCCTGCTGCCAGGAGAGAGCGCCAACAGGTTTGGTCTAGGATGAGTGAGGGAGAACGTACCCTCGGCTTTTCCTGTTGTAACTAACTGTGCTACTCGCATGTTATGAAAAGAAATTATGAGACTTGGAAAAGATTCTAGGGCAAATGCTTTGGTCCTCCATTTGCTGAGCAGGCTGTTAGGCCATCCAGTAAAGCTGAGTCCAACAGAGATGGATAGGATTTCAAATACCCATCTGTACTATGTCCTACTTGCTGTCTCCCTGCAGCTCCAAGCTGAGGAAGCACCACTATTCATCTACATCCTTTGCACGGATGGAGAGCACAGACACCTCACTCATGGTCCCAGACTGAGGGGTCTCAGATCAGTGCCAAGGGCTCTGGGACCCTAGCAGAGGGCTTTAGATCTGGTTGCCTCAATCATACAGATGTTCAGAGCCTCACTGACCTTCACTCTGGGATGAGATGAAAAGCCTCCATCTTTTGACTTAAGTATGAGCCAGGGAAAAAAGAATTGACAAATAAAAGGACGTAAGAGGAAACAATCCTGCATCATTTAACTGAAAGTGGTATCCATTTTTAATCCACTAGGTAGCATGTAATTGCAGACCTTTCTTTCTTCCATGGCAGAAGACACACTCCTTTGGAACAAAGTGAAAAAGTAGGATGCTTTTTTGTTTCAGAAAAGCCCACTTACATTCCTGTAAGTCTTCCCTGAGTACCTTGAGAGCCCTCAAGATTACTCTAACTGGAGGAATGAAAGGAACATTCAAGGCCTACAATAATCCTTTTCCTCAAGAGTGGAAAACATCAGATGTGGCTGCAGCTTTCAATGCATTATTAATTCCGAGCACTTGGCAGCATTTGTTTCAGTGAGATAAATTTGATCTGTGAACACAAAAGAAAGAGAAGGAAGATAGTTGGTCAGACTGGTCACAGGAATATCTGCCGAGCCCAATCAAAACCCAATATTTTGCACAAGGACCCATGAAACATGGTCATAAAATGAAGCATAAAGAGTAGTAATACTTCAAGAAAATCTATTCAGTTTCCAATTGCAAAAAATAATTGCAATGCAAATTACATCAGCAGTTAAGCAACAATGCAGACTAATTAGAGATATTAAACCACGTAAACAAACCTATTATCAAAAAAAGCAGGCACTAAAGGACATCCTGAGGTATTTATGATGGCACTGGGTTTACTGCAGGGGTTTTGAATCCGTGGATATATAAATGTTTCCCAGGAAAGGTGCATACCTTGCACAGTAATACTGATCCTTCTGCCAGCAGGCTCTCTTTACTTAACTACCTTATGTGGACTATGTGGTTCTAATTTCTAGTCTTACAGGTCTGGGATCAAGAAAGAAAGAAAGAAAGAAAGAAAGAAAGAAAGAAAAAGAAAGAAAGAAAGAAAGAAAGAAAGAAAGAAAGAAAGAAAGAAAGAAAGAAAGAAAGAAAGAAAGAAAGAAAGAAAGAAAGAAAGAAAGAAAGAAGAAAGAAAAAAAGAAAGAAAAAAAAAAAGAAAGAAAGAAAGAAAGAAAGAAAGAAAGAAAGAAAGAAAGAAAGAAAGAAAGAAAGAAAGAAAGAAAGAAAGAAAGAAAGAAAGAAAGAAAGAAAGAAAGAAAGAAAGAAAGAAAGAAAGAAAGAAAGAAAGAAAGAAAGAAAGAAAGAAAGAAAGAAAGCAACAACAACAAACCTCCTCCCCCCCCCCCAAAAAAAAAAAAAAAAAAGGAAAACAAAACCAACAACAACAAAAAGCATCAAGATGAGAAACCTCTGTTTTGGTGGCTCAAGTCAGCAGAATAGAGAATATTCTCACACACAAAGAAAGTGCAATTGCATGTCTGTGATCTGCACACTGTCATACCTCCATTAGTCTGCTGAGGGTTTGAGTCCAGTGAACAGTCAATTTATGACATGATATGTAACAGCAGCTGGGCAGAACAGTAAAATGACCCAGACAAGAAGGTCATACAAAGCTCTTCATTCAAAATGTGTGCTTTCATGTAAAAAAAAAAGTCCCTGTGCCAGCTTAGAATTGACTTATTTCCAGACTCCTATGAAAACTAAGATATAGCTACGTGCCTGGCACAGGCACGCAAATTAAGCAGGTGACACAAAGGTTCTGGTTTGTCTTTTTAAAATGCATCACTACCAATAGTAATAATCAAAAAACTCAACCTGGATTCTTTGTGGCATTTTGTGTGGGTTTGACACACAAGGACTGGAGCCGTACATCAATTCAGGGTATAAATTAAGTTTATTAACCCTTCACCCTCTGTGAGGACTCCCATTCACTCCCACACAGTTGTTCTTCAATCACAGTAAATTAATCTCCCCTGGAGTAGGAGAAAGCTGCTCCAACCTAATAATGTTACACCTGTATGGGAGCTTAGTGGGTAGTATAACATGGTTCAATTCAACACTACATCTTCACAGCCTTGGCTGATTTGTTTCTGTTTTGTTGAAAAGCAATTACTTTAGAGAGGGAATTGGTCAGTGCAGTAGTCTACTTTATCAGATAAAATAGGCAATGCCTGTATCTGTGGAGGGAATAAAGATGGTGTCTAGGAAAAGAAGTGCATCACAGTCTGGAAGAAGGTGTGCAGCTTTCCTCCAGACTCATGGAGAGGCCCCATGAAATGATATGAATGCCCTGGGCTCTGCTATCTCATGGCAGAGCACGCTGTCCGTCCTAAGGCAGGCTCAGGGAGCAGCGCTGCTGGTATAGTGATAGGGGATTCTGTTCAGCTTAGTAGGTCAGGGTGAACTGCATGAGGGTAACAGGAGTATCTTCAAAGACTGAGAACTGGTATTTTGCAGTGTACTTTTCAAAAACCAACTCCATAGCTTCACAGGGCTCTAGGGAGGGTGGTCATTTTCTTAAAAATTCTGTACACAAGGCCTTATTCTGTATTTTCCTTTTCCTTAAGGAAGGAGGTCTACTTGATACTGAGCACTTTTTTAGTAGTTGCAGCTAAACTTATGTCACTCAGCTTGGTCATTCAACCAAAGTTCTTCATGAAAAGTCATTTACTTTATGCAGCTGACAACTCCCTTTACTTTTCCCCCTCTCCCACCTCAGATTACTGGGAGAATGCATCGCTCTGATGTACCATGCTACTCACAGAAAACTTCTGCAAGCAGCATTTGCATAGTCACCAAGTGACCTATTCACCCCTGATAGACCTAAGTCTTTCTTTAATCAAATCTGTAGTCAGTCCCTCCATCATGTCATCTTGTTAAGTAGGCCAGACTTATCTTGAGATGTCAAGAGCCACTGTGACTAATTAATTATTCTACGTTATCAGTCTTTTTAAAAGTACTTCAAAATCATTGAAGATTCCACTTCAAAACTATATTGTCAACTAACAAAGTTAGCACACAAAAGAATTGAAATAAGAAAACTTCTTATTCGGTGCAGAAAGTTCACTTAGCCCAAGAAATGGCATTCAGCTTCCCAAACTTTAAAGGGCATTGCTCACAAAGAATTTTGCTTTGTTTTTTGTGGTTTGCCATGTCCTACCTTGCTAAGCATCAATGCACACTTAAATAAACATTTTGAACACAGAGCAACCTTCAAGAACAGCTGGCAGAGTTTCTTTCTCTCTGAAAGAAGGAATCCTTTTCTACATCTTACATAATCTTTTTCAGACACATACAGGTTTTTTTCCACCTTCCTTTTCTCAGCTTAGGAAACATGTCACAATGCCAATGTGCTTTGATCATCAGTACAAAAACCTCTTTATAATCTCACTGTTATTAAGACAATTAGACTCTGAGTGGGATAAAAATAATCAATGCAACAGGTTTGGGTTTTTTTAAACTAGTGTAATCCACTAACACATGCAAAAAAGATGTATTCATTCAACTGTAATAGAGGAAGACAACCCCTTCCTTGAACTGTAATAAAATGCCCACTTATGCCTATCTCAAGGATTGACCAAATGCAAAGACTGTCACAAATTAGGGTTTATGCTTACTATTATTTATCAAATATTTCCAACCAGAGAGTATTTTACATAAGAATCAGTTGAAGAAAGCCAACTGTCTCCTAACTGATTTCCACATCAGTCCAGCCAGACCATATCTTGGGCTGACATGCATGTCTTACCGAACACACTCAGAGCCATTCAAGATGCTTAAAAAAATGCTTTTAACAGATGTTAGAATATCTGCATTAACTTTTGTATTTCTTAATTACCCATACAATGTGTTCTTTGTATCAGATATCTTCTGTTGACTGGGAGGAGCATTGTTATTGTAGAGAATTAAAAATAACTTGTCTTCTCTACAAAATACAGCAAGTGGAACTTAAGGAAAAATGTAAAAAACCTAACTGTTTGCTTGTCATATGTACCCCTCTGTCATTCCAATTTTTTTATACTGAGATTATTTTCTTTTGTATACACAATAAATCTTACAGAGCATGTATTGTCTTCCATACAGGGAGATTCTATATAGTTTTAGTGGAACTCAACTAAAAAAATACTACCTTAAGTATATATTTACAGCTAATAGTAACATCAAATGGAAAACATTCTGTCTGATTTCCTCTTCTCCTCCCACCACTTTTAAGGTGAGAATTGGCCCTTGTTATTTTTTGCACACCTGCAAAATGCAAAAGCCTGTTTTTAGAACCCCGGGAGATTTTCCTGCTGGAAAATCCCACCATGCTGTTAGGATGTTTCTGCTGCCAGCTGTAGGAAGCATCTACATGCAGAATAAAAAAAATGCCCTTTTCCCAAGCATATTGCAACTGCACAAATCTGTACACTTTGTTAACAGAATCAGATTTGTTTCATATCTTCAGTTCACTATTAGCACCTAGAGGAAGATTAACAAATCCTGTGCTCTCAAAAAGAATAGAGAGTGCTTCTTCAAAATACACTGATTGGTTTATTAAATGTATTTAAATTTGTTGTATTAAATTGAAAAGGTTTTTGCTATGTTGGTTAGCTGCATGAGGTTTTTGGGGTTTGTTTGTTTGTTTGTTTTTTTGGTTTCTGTTTTTTTTTGTGCAAACCTTCAGCAACCCAATTTTGTTATAGAAACAGCTTAATTTCTACAATTAAGCCTGTTTTCTTTTTGCAGCTGCAAAGGGTGGCTAATAAAGCTCTTACTGCTTAGAGATGAGGTAAGCTACCCTGGCAGTATCCTCCCAAATCCTCTATGAGAAAAGGGGAACTGGTACATAACAGAGCTGACTATTTTCTTTCCTAGGGCTTCAATTAAGGACAGAAAATGGTTCCTCTCAGAGCAGAGGAAATGGTTGTTCAGTAAATACACACTGAAAAACAACATACCGCAATAGATAGACTGATAACAGTGGACACCATACACATTGCAACAATAGCAATATAACAGTATAACAGTGTTATGTAGTATATGTACATGTAGTTATGTAGCATAACAGTGGTCTGGATAAGCACGACTCCCCCTGGACCTCCACAGCTTGACTGAGGAAAGAAGCTATTCGGAGACTGAAAAGGAATGATGAGTGACAAGCACTTATGGAAGAAGATGCCTTAGAGGAGCTGTGAAGGAGCCCGCATGCTCCTGACAGCCAGGAAATTTATCTTACAGCCTGCAATACTGGATTTACTAGTGGTTTTTCACAATCTGTGTCAGGATAGGAACAGAGACGCTCATCCCCTGGAGGAGCTGCAACAGGAGTGAGTCAGGCATTAATAGCCTTAGTTCTCCTCCTTTCCTCAGGGGAACATCAATTTGCTGCTGGCTGTGCCTATCTTCTCAGCTCTGTGCAGATGACCATCAGCTTGCCTGGGAACATAACCCAGATTTCGACAGTGTAACTGTCATGTAGGCAGATACTGTCCATGTGCACAAAAACCAAAAGATGGGTCCCAGAGGAAGCACAGCCAGGATTGCTTCAGGCTTTTCAATAATGGAGTTCAACAGGACCCATGGCTGCTGCCGGCAAACCTGTTCATAACCAGTGATGTCTCTCAGGGCATCAGCATGCCTCCGAGGAGGATCTCAAGAGGAGCCAGTATGGTTGTGTTAGCACTGATTAGGGCGTTGAAATCCTTTGAAGAACTAGCTGAACAACTGGTCTTATCCTCCATAGAGCATCTCGCAGAGCGCGTCTCGTTAAGCCCTCAGGATATTTGTAATAAGCCTGGAAGAAGGCTTTTTATCACCTCCAGCTGAGCAGGAGTCTTCCCTTCTCTCTAGATAAGCAATGGTCACAATGACCCAGGCATGATCACTTCTGAGCTGGATTACTCTAATTCTCTCTCTCAAAGGCTGGATGCAGACTGCACCAAATTTCTGTTCTCAGGCTGTGACAAGAGTAAGTGAAGGCTCTGCTGTTTTATCCACTGAACTCCAGTAATTTTCAGAAGATAAGATAATAGCTTTGGTCCTTGTACTCCACACAGATAATGTGTGGGCCAAACAATCTGTCAACAGCCAATATGCCTAAAAAGCCAGTTTTCAGCCCACCATCTCCCTAGAGACTTCCCTGGAGCAATAAGCAAGGCAACTCCATGCAGGCACATGACAGGCAGAACCAAGAGCATCTCAAGTGAGAGGATCCACATCTAGAATAAGGAACTATAAAAATATAGTTACATTAGGAGTTCACAGTTTTAAGGATTTTTTTTAGAAATTCAGAAAAAAACTTCTCTGCTCTCATGGTGTTGGAGATATTCTGTAAAAAGGAACAGCATCTCATCCCCAGAGACTTCATAGCCTTTTCCAGAGTTTGTGTGGATTTGTCCACACAATGGCAGACACCTCTGAACTTGGAAAGGTAATTATTCTGCACTAGGGACATGACAGAACTCCAGTGGAAATTTTCCCAGGTAGGCAAGTAGCAGGCTGAAGTGGAACTGTTATCCCACATAACCCAGTGCCAGCTGATGGGTGCTGGGATGTGACAGGTAAGGGCACTCAGCATCTGACAGAACCTCCCTGTGACTAGTCCCAAGTTGTTGGCCCCATGCAATAGATTTGCTTGTTTCTTTGGAAGAATCTCCAGGATCTCCACTAGCTGTACAGTTTACAATGGGCCCAGAAATTTATGCATAAAAATAATCTACTTTGGCTACCATGCCTGGAGGACACCTTGTTTGCAAGCGTGAAACAGTGCATTACAAGGGCATGAGGCAGAGTGATACACAAGCTTGTTGAAATAAAGTATCATGAGAGGGTTACAAATTTACTGAAGTACAGTGCAGGATAAATAAAAGAGGTTATTCCCTCATTTTATTAAAAGAGAAGGAAGAATCAAGCCTGCAGGAGTCAAGAGCCATGACTCAAGAAGTAAGAACAAGACACTGTAAGTCAAACTGTTGAAAAAAACAAACTGGTTATAAAGCTAAAGAATAATCTTGATTGAACTTTGTGTTAATCTTAGTCATTAACACAGTATAATATCTGCCCATAGGTTATATTTGTCCCTTACACAGGCCTTTTCATTGTAGAGCATGTGCCGTGTAACAAGTGTGCACTGTGTCAGAGATGGAAGAATCCAAAGTCAAGGACTACAGCTTTAGGCTGTTACATATATTTTCATTTTAAAAGTAATACTGGTTTCAATTTTTCATTTTAAAAGTTACACTGAAGGTGTGCCAGCTTTGTGGATTTACCACCTAGCATCCATCTCTGCACAGAAATTAAATTAATACATATCTCGACTCTGTCTGTGAATTGGCTTCATACATACTGATGTATGTGGTTTTCACTGGGTGAAAGAACACATCTTTGTGGCCACAAGCTGAGAAAATAATCTTTAAAGGTGTTGTGGATGGTTTCCAAGTAGATAGCCAATATCTCTTCAGGTCCAGAAAGCCAGTTTGGTTTCAAAACACATCTTGTGCTTCAAATGAAATTAAGTTGTAAAAGCCCCTCTAAAGTCTCATTCTTGCTAAAGGTATCACTTACATAAACTTAACACTTCCAGCAACACAGTGTTTGCTACCCATATATATATTATCTTACATAACTTCTTCTTCTTCTCCTCATTATTTTTTTTTATTTACCTGAGTACTTTCTCCTTTGTTGCCTTCAAAATTCACATTTATATAAGTAACCTCTGTTCTTTTCTGGTTTTCCTCTTCTTTCTCTCTTGCTATTTCAATCGTTTTAGATGTCTGTCCTTTGAATGTTCTTTGCTCATTTCAGAAGCAAGATAAAAACCCTGCAGCAAGTCAACAGCAGGTAGTGCTAAATGAAGATACTTGTTCCACACCATGACATACCCTAAGTGAGCAGCAAAGCCTTTCCCTGTACCCAGGCTCCTACTTGGTCTATGTGGAGGATTTCAGGGGCTTGAAGCAAGGGGTGCAATGCCATATGTTGTGAAGATGGAGTTGTGCTGATCTGGGGGGGAAGAGATCGGAGCAGGCGGTGGTTACAGGATGTTTTAAGTTAAAGAGTACTATAAGAAGACAATTGTGCTCTTGGGTTTCAACAAGAATCCTGAAATGTGCTGAATCTACTGTTTCTTCCATTGCTTTGGAGTTCAGTATAAATAATTTTAATTCTTCAATTTAATTAAAGAATAAGTAGACTTAAGGTATATCTCCTCTTGTGTAGTCAACAAACAAAAACAATTTGACAAATTGTCTGCCTAACAAATTAATTTAGCTAAACAAGAGGTAAAGCAGAACCTACTAGATGAAGCTGGGTAGTAGTCCCTCCACAAGGACATTAAAATCTCAGATATGCTGTTATCTGATTCCCAAAGAAAATTAAGAACATTTAGAGCTAACTAGTGCTATTGCTTACACAGTAAGCAAGCAACTCAACAGGCTACACTTGAAGAGAATGCACAGCCCAGTTCCCTGAACAGCCTGAAGTCCAAGCTGTTGGCTCTCAGGAGAGTGTGAGCCACTGGGTTGTCTTGCTTTCTTTTCTATCTATGCTATCTTAAACTATCTGGCATAGATAAACCAGCAAAATACTGTCAAAGCACTTTCATTTAGCTGTGGGGAGACAACCTTCACTGAGTGGTAAGCACCACCTCTCTGCCTTTCCAGAAGTAAAAACCTAAGTAACAGCAGAGGCTATTATAGCCTTCTGTTTATTTTGACACTCTTTTTGTGTATATTCCTTTTTGTTACTGAAATCGGAAAGGTTCTTTCCTAAGCAGAATCAAATCCCTCTATGCAGGCTACAATTTTTCTCAACAAAGAAGTTGTGACTACTGTTGTTACTTTTCTTAAGCAAACAAGCCTCACCAGTTAGCTGTACTTTAAATTCGAAGTGGTTGGAGAGGTCTCAGCAATATTATAAACTAGTGGGATTAGAATCCTGGCTGCTTAAAGAACTGGAAACAACACTTATGTTTGCTGGAGTGCAGGAAGGAAAATTAAGTCTGAAGACAGAAGTTCACTGAATAGCTTCTGTCAATATGGGCCTTAAAGCCTGTCTGACTCAGATCCAGAAAAACTGCACTCTCCAAAATTCCTTGAATCCCTAAGGTCTGTAGCTAGAGAATTGAACTCAAAGTCCCTAAGAGTGCAAGAATGTAGGAAGGTTCATCAGTCACACCTAACAGCATTCTTGGCAGCTTTTTTGATATCCATTGAAGCTAGCTATCAGGAAAAGCTGTATAGTGTGGGCACTGAGCCATGCCCTGATTGATTTGAAGTCCCAGTACATGAGGTAAATGCAGACACTATGACTTGATCAGCACTAATTTGTATCATATGTTTTGGGAATAGCCATAAATCCATTTTTCCCAGAGATGTGCTTAATTAATTACTGATTTAATTTTTCCTATCAGTTAGAATTACATTACATGCTACCTATGTAATGTAAACCTTACAAAATGGAAAACAAGTAACTACATTTGGCTCCCACTAGCACTAATCATTGTCTGTGACTGCTTTAACAGACTGGCCCATCACAAAATAGATTGTATATCACATCAAAAGTGCCCCAGATGAAGATCTGAAGATAGAAGATGTCTTTTCAAAGTATTTTAATAAGTTTAATTGCTGTTTTACTCTCCTATCAAGTACACTAATCTGTTAATCTGTAGCTCAGCTTTGGTACACTTAAGCAGAAAAGACCCATATGCAGCTGTGATTTCCTTGGCATACCCAGGAGGACAGGAGAAACAGGATAAATGCCCTCTTGTTTTACTCCTTCACCTAGTATGCTGGTGGAGTTATCCTTAGCTCTTGGAAAGGTTTAGAGAAGCCCTAAAATGCTTTTACATTCTCAAGAGCATCATCTGCCAGCTCTGTATCATTCAGGTGCATTCTTGCATCCTGTCCTGGTAATGCTACATCATGGCCCTTGGCTGCAGGCCTGTTCAGTTTCTGTCTTGATATTGGCCTTTGCCACACACTTTAAATAATCTTCCCAGAAGTTAATAATCTGTAGCTCCTAACACTGAAGGCTTGAAGTTCATCATCTTAGAAGATGAAAATTTTATAGTCAAAAGAGAAAGATTTATAATCAGTTCCTGGCCAATTGCATAGCACCATGAACAGAGAAACTGAGAACTGAGGAATGTGTGATGGTTGTAGTTAATTAAGTACAGTGCAAGAGACAGACTCTGTAATTCATATTTCAAAGATTTGGTGAAGATTATAATAAAGCCTAGGATGTTTGTTTTACTGTGTTGTTAGCTCTCTGCTTTTGAGAGCTGTTTGAATAGAGTGTCCTCATAGCTCATTAGGAGCTGTTAAGCATGAGAGCAATGGCTGCTTTCCTGATTTTGGAGTTTCCTCTCATTTCAGGTCAAGGAAGTTCAGGATCTGGTCTGAGAATCTAGGAGTGAATAGTTTGGAGTTGCTTGAAGACAGTATTATTTCACAGCTTACCCCACTCAGAAACACACCGCTGTATCTCATGTCACACTCTTCTACAGTGCTGAAAGTGGTGTATGTTATTAGCACCATTTCCTTACAGGCTTACACTTGGCTCCTGCTTTTCAGAGAGTCTCCAGTGCCTATCCAGATACCCCTCTTACAAAACACAGAGGTAGTCTTTGATTTTTGTTCTGGTACCATTGGCATCCTTAGTAAGTGGTCCACAAAAAAGGACATTTGAAACAGCAATTTGAGATAAAGTCTGCAGCACATTGCATGTAACATCTGTCTCAAAGTCCTCATGAAAATAGCCATAAATAACTCATCTACATGTGATGGAGTTTTGTTTGCTAGTGATGATGACGATGGTGGTGGTGGTGGCAGTAATAATAATAACAACAGTTGATGTGAGATAGGCAAGGTTGGAGCCAAGAGAAAGGGATTTGTTGAAAGTTCTGCCTTGGAAAGAGGTGGAGAGGTCAACTCCTCTCCTTTTTTTAAGCTGAGACTGGTGACATTAGACATAGTGTTAGACACATTGTAATGATGAATATCTTGAGACTATTGATAAAATAATATGTTTTTACACTTGGCTTATGGTTCCCATTGAGACATTAGTGGCTACTAAAGTACATTACAGTCACTTGATGAAGTTTATAATCTTTCACACACTATTTTCTGGAATTGCATGAAACAATACTCAAGCAATGGGTAAATAGTGTGTTCACTTGTGCCTTCTCTTTTGAACAAGAGCTCTTCCACAAAAAAAAAACTTGTAGAAAACGCCTTCAAGAGTACATATATAGTTATATAATTAGTCTAATCTGGTGGTCCCAAGATGCTGTGGTCTCTAAGGGTTTTCTTTGATATCTCAGTTAATGGATGCTTGAACCAGAGCATAGCCTGCTTGGCCTGCCCACTTCCTGCAGGCACTTCTCAATTCATTCAAAACAGCCCAATGAGAGTATCCCTGAGTTTAGATCAAGCCAAATTTATTTTGAGAGACATCTTGTTTTCTAGCTCTTGATTCTCTCCATATATGAAAGAGAGGATTTTAGTACTTATAAGAGTAAAAAAATTAAAATTATCCCAATATAAATGAATATACCAAGGTACCTAGCAACAATACTCTGAAACTTTCTGCCACAGTTAATTACAGTGAAGGATGTAATCCCTCTTTTTTCTTATTACTATCACCACACAGTCTACTCATCCAACTGCAAAATCCAGTACACCAAAAATTTTTTTACTGGACTACTGAAGTCCAGTAATGCCCAAAACTCTTTACCAGGGTATGCTACTGACAAAAGCAAACGGTGGAGTTCCTTCATCTCTGGAAAGGGTGTCTGTACAATCCTGTAATATGCAGTAGAATCAGCTAGAAATGAAAGTTACAGACAGAGTAGGAATTTAAGGAGCTAGATGTTAAGAGAAAGAAGAGCCCATATGCAGAGAATGAACATGAAGAAGAAGGACACTTGGGAAGTACTGTCAGGAAACACACAAATCACTGGCAACTCAATCAATGGTGAAGGTGTTAGAAATAGAGAAGGAGCAGAGAGTAACAGCATGCCCTAATAACCTAAGGGCATTTATGTACCTTTCTGACTGCCTTACTTTTGGCTGGTCGTCCTTTCCCATGCGGAACAAGGATGAAAGAGACTGTAAATATGGGCTCACAGTACTGACAGACATTTCTTTTTTCCTCACCATCCCACTAGTTATGTGTTCACAGTCAGCATAACTAAAGCAATGTGGAATGCTCACTTATGTTGCATAACATTTATCCCACTAAAAAAAGAAAAGCTTCATTTTCACAACACAGCCACAGTAGCTGCTAATGCCAACACAAAAGAGGCAGCAGGAATGTATGGTCTGGTAGTTGAGACCATTGTGAACTTGCACACTGCTTAAGGACAGGGCCATTGTACTGTCACTCCAGGAATACTCTGTAAACAGAGAAATGCATGACTGGCTTTTGAGAAGCCATGGTTTATCATTTGCCAAACACTGCTTTGTTCTGATGTAATGCTCCTCCTTGCTCCTCCAAGAGCACATCAAAGTGGTGTAAATTGTAAGAAATGCAAAAGGGGTACATATCTGTGTAAATCACTGCTGGTTACATAAATCTCTTCACCCATGTGACACAACCTGGAGGAAATTACAGCTTCTGAGCATTTTATGGTTCTTTTCTTTTGTGGTTCTTCTGCTCGGTTCTTTTCAACAGAACGAATTTTGAAGAAATAAAAGTAGAAGAAGACATGTCAGAAGTTTCTTATAAAAGTATTTAATTTAGTAGATAATCTATTAAAAGCTGATTTTAAAGCTCCTGCTGTGCCAATGTCAGAGGTTAGTTATTAAATTAATTATATTGTCAGTACCAATACCTGCAAAAAAAAAAAATTATGCCACTTAAATGCTGTTGTAAAAAATCATTAATTTGGCAGATGAAAAAATGGACTATTTCAGGTGGTGTTTAACTTACTTTCACTAAGATGTTCCAAAAGTATCAGCAAACTTTAATAAACAAGGCTTAGGGTTGAGAAATTTTGAGCCTCACTTCATTCAGCATTCTGGTTAACCACAGATTTTTGATGTGGAAATCATAAGCAAAGACTGCAATAGAAGGTATATACTGAAGTATATACATATATGTGTGTGTGTGTGTGTGTGTGTGTGTGTGTGTGTGTGCATCAATATGTATATACACATAGAGATAGAGAAATAAATCCAGTGCTCAAAACCGTGGTGATTACAGTGAAATCATTCTCTTAGGCTAAGACCAGAAATGAGACAGAAGGAGTAAGAGCCTGCATTAAGTCCTGTTGCTAAAATATCTTTAATGACCATGCAAACAGTTGATGAAAGTGTCATGTGCCATCTGTTCATACTACATAATAAAGCAGACAGATAAGATAGCACATTTCCCTAATTTTTGTCACCTCTATGTGACAAAATTTCTTTGGATTGCCAGAGCTGAAGCAACACTTCTAAGTAACTCTGGAGAGCTGTCTCAGCATTCCTAATTGGAGGATAAGCAGAAAAAATCCCACAGCTTCATGGGCAGTCCCCTGTCTCAAAGTCGGCAGGTACAATCATTCACAAGCTGTACTTACACGCAGACTAACCCTAGACAAAATCGCAAATCGCTCCATTTGTGGATAAACTCTCAAATTGAAGGCCTTTGTTTAGTGTTCATGCTTTGGAGGTCTGGATTAAGGTGTGGGCTGTGTGCCATACTTAGAATTCTATTTGAAAAACTGGTCTCCTTGAATCTCAGGATAGCAAGGGAGTATGATACACCTAGATATGGAGATGTTTACAGGCTGCGGCAGAAAGCATCTGTTGGGCCATGCTCTAAGGCAGAGCTTTCTGTCCTTTTACATTTACACCCTCAGGGGTTACAACTACTAGCAACTGCTCCCAGTACTGTGTGAACTTACAGTGCAAATAAAAACTGAGGAAAAGAAAATAAACTTTTGAAACTGCATCTTAGACTTCAGTTTTCCATTTTAAAAATTATATAAATTCAAAAATATTTTAATCAGATCCAGAACTTGTCCATTTTTAAGCATTAATTGTCAGGAAATGTCTCACTGACCAAAAATCTGAAAGAGTACCTCATGATCTGACTTCATAAAAAGGAGCTCTGATAGTATGAATGAGCATGATTACTTCAGATTTTTGTTTTCTAAAACAGGGATTTAGGGCTGTTGTGTTGCTTGCAACTAAACTATTGTGGAAGATAGCTCAGAAGATCAAGTCTTTGCTTCATAGAAACAAACCAGCTGTCTCCTTGTCTTTTCTAATAAGGGTTTTTTAAAAATTATTTTTGGCAACAGAAATAATGTTATTGCTGAGAGGAAAATTGGTCTTGTAATAAAAACAACTTCTCACCCATTCCACCTATAAATTTTTCATTCTTACAAAAAATTCTTCTCAGGGAGCTAATTAGAAAGTTCTTTAATTGATGAACATTCTGACCATTAGGGCATTTTCAATTTCTCACAGCATCCCAGATGACACTGTTACAGAGAGGCATAACTGAAAAGAGACTAATTGGAACAATTAATTGAAACAACATACAGTTAATTTCAATTATAAGAATCATCCTGGCTGCTCCCTTGTCCCTTGTTGTGTGGCCTGCTGCACTGGGGTGGTGTTCCTACAGACTCTTCAGCAAAAGCTGTGTGAAAATCTCATCTGCTGCTGATTATTCCTATATTTACTATTTGTATTGTTGTAACACACATCAGCTCTATTGCTGCACACAGTATCCAGTGTGAGGTGTCTTATAAGAGCAGAACAGGAAGATTTGTGACTGTAGATAGGAGCATGGCTTTGCATGCTTGAATAACCATTTGGGAAAAAAGTTAAGCCACTCATTTGAATGCTTTGGTTTTTAAATGTTCTCATCACAAATTTCCTCAAGAAATGTCAAAGAATGCTTCTAAGCAAGAAGTCTGTTTCCAGATAAATTATCCAGCTCTGATACTTAATAAGCTCTGGGGAAATGTTCCAAAATGTGTTTTTTACAGGCAAAGGTTTCATGCTCCAGTTTGGATGCTCACAAACATTGAGCTACAAAGTCTTACCACCTGTTCATCCTAAAGCAGGAGGATTCTTGCTGTCATTTTTACAAGAAACAACTGTGTGTCGCTGTCTCTGGCACCCTGCTAAAGGGTGTGTACTCATACCCTGTCGGCTGATCTCAAAGTCATCACACTCCCTTGCTCCACTAGTTTCTGCTAGTCATAGTGATTAATGAAGTTATACTTCTGTCAAATGCATGCCAAGGTTTCCACTGCTTTCTGTGGGGTTAGGATTTCCTGCTGCATCATGTAGTAGATGCAGTAGCTTTTATGCAGTGTGCACAAACACCATATTCACCTGCAGAAGATCTCCAGGCTGTAGCTTGAAACAGCAAATAACTCTTTCATCTTTATAGAGCTGGTTTTGACCCCAAGACTTAAGCAGTGCTACAACTTCTTATGGGAAAATCTGTTTGATTTTTTTATACTAGAATTCATTTCCTATGCCATGACTCCTAAGTCTGCTACAGGGATCTTATATAAACAGCCTATTCAGCAAGCTGTGCTGAGTTTGGGACATGACTAATTATAATTTTATATGGTTGAGAGAATCAGGACTGTTCTGTAAAGAAAGGGCTGTCTGGAGAGTTACATTTATTCATAACATTCACCAGTATTTTACCTCACTTTCTCACATATTGTCCTCCCTTCAAGAAACTAGAGAAGCCATTCTTACACACATCAAATTAATTTTTCCTTCTGTATGATTCCCCATGCCCTTCTCATGGACTTACACAGTTCCCTATAGGAAATACCATAATTTCACAGTTCCCTTTGCAGGAAATATCATCTGAAGCTGCATTTCACACTGACATAATCTCTTCTGCTGGTAGTGAAGTGAGCAACCATCCTGATTATCAGCCAGATTAACAGCTCCTGGGCCTTTGAATCACTGTGAAGACACAATCTATGGAAAGTCTGAACAATGATACTGCCTTAAATATATGTCAAATCCTTAATCTTTTATTTTGCAAACCATGCTGTTGAAAAAGTAACTTTTCTTTTTCAATGCAGGCTATGTGGGTGGGCTTTACATTGAAAAAAAAACTAGTCTTGTAATGACTTTCTGAGTGAATAAAAGTAACCCTAATGCCTGAGAACCTACATCAGGAATATGATCTTGTATAATGAAGTGTGCCAGACCTGTTTATTGAGATTGGTCATGTTGGTTTCATTTTAAAGTACACTCTTAGGTAAGACAATGGTGCACTGACAACAGCTGTCTGCCAGACATCCACCCAATTGCTATTTCAGTGCCCTTCCTCAGCAGGAGAGAGGACAAAGAGAAATTGAAAAAGCACCTGGATTGAGATAAAGTCAGTTAAGTAAGAAAAGCAAAAGCTGCATCTAAAAGCAAGGCAAGAAAAGGAATTTACTCACTACTTCCCATCACCAGGCACATGTCCAGTGCAGGGCCTTGGTACCTATAAGGATTGTTTGGGATGACAAATGCCATGAGTGGAAGTGTCCCTGCATCCTCCTGTTTTCCTTCAGTTTTTATTGCTAACCATGATGCCATATGGTATGATAGAACATCCCTGTGATGTTTGCACCTGCTGTCCCAGTTAGTCCCCTCCCAACCTCTTGCCCATTCCCAGCCCACTGACCTCAGGAGGTAGAGGGCTGGTTTAGAGGAAAGGCCTTGACACTGCAAGACAGTACACTCAGATAGTGTTCCTAGATCAACAGAAGTTATATAACTGCCATGAGAACATTACCTAGATCCTCTGTAGGCAAAAAGAAAACCTACATTGCAGTGAACTCTGCAAAATGCCACTTGTCTACGCAAAATTAAAAATTACAGGAAATTGAAAAATGGCATACAGGAGATTTCAGAGTTTAATTAAGCTAAGTCATCAAATAACAGGCTACAAACTGCCAAACAGGTAGCACACGGCATCTTCAAACACAAAGGAGAGCTTCCTTTGACTTGTTTCCATCATTACTTTTCCACATTTTCACCTGGTCTACCACATTTCTATGGTTAGAGAAACCAACTGGAATGTCTGGTACAACTGGCCTGTGAATGAGCTTTGCTAAAATATCCACAGCTTCTGAGCCATTAAAAATCACAAAGCAACTGACTGCAGCAGAGGAAACACATTGTGAACTGAAAAATCTGGATGAGAGAATATTTCATATTTTTGTGTGTTCATGATTTCTTTCAAGGGTTGATGAGAGGGTCAGCATTCTGTAATCCTCTTGGCTCCTTGCTGAATATAGCCTAAAGCTCAGGATCTGGGTGGGAGATTTCACAAAATTTCCTTTGCTAAAATTCTGCCAGTGGCATCAGGTATGACTGAAATAGACTCCACAAATTTGTCATATGTTTATGTTCACATCTAGATACATCAGCACTCAAGATAGGTTGCTTTACATTTATTTTTCTCCTACCAATGTATTTCATGTCATCATGTCTCTATTATTCAGTAGAGATAAAAGAAAATTGAGAACTTCCATTTGTTCACACAAGAAGCAAGATAAGGACAATAAAATCTAAGTTACTGGCATAAATGAAGTGATCACTCATAGAAGGAATTTGCTCTGTGATGTAGTCCTGTTGCACAGTTGGTTAGATGCAGACAAGCTGATTTTAAAACTATAATAATTATTATAACTAATGTTGATGATGACTGGAATCAATGAACTGATACGCAATGCCAAGCCATATGGTTTTACACTTTCATGGCAGTGTTTAATGTTGTTCTTGTCTTTATGTTTACTATACTATAACCTAGGCAATATTTCAGAAATACTGATTTTTTTCTTTTGAGGCCTTTTGGCAATCTCAAATTTTAGGCATATATTACTTTCATTATAAATAGCCCTTTTCAACTAAGCTACTACTAAGCAGTTGCATCTGATTACCAGTATGATCACCAGTACTGTGTAAATTTTAAAAATTCTATAGAAGCTAGGGTATTTTCAGATTTTATAACAGGTTTTCATGACTTCTAATAGTCTTAACCAAAATGGAACATTCTTAAATAGTGGAGAATATGTCACTGATTCAACCCTTAATCCCTTTAGCTTGCTTGTGGGCTGTATGTACAAGAAACAGAATCCATGCATCCGGTTGCAACACAAAATACTTATGGATGATTAATTGATTCAGATGTAATGATAAATGTCACCTAAGTGAGCAGCAAAACCAGACTCTGTACAAAATTGGACATCAAGTCTTACTTTGATGTCTCTAACAGACTGTAACTCATAAAAAATGCTGGCAATCTGGTATTGGTGTGTGCCAATATCTGGGTCTTTGTTTATTATATTATTATATTATTATATTATTATATTATTATATTATTATATTTGTTTATATCTTTCATTATTGTGGTACTGAATAAACAAAGCTGCTAATCCCATTCCCCCTCACTGATGCAGGTGTAGGCACAAATCTCCGTCTCTCATTGGCACTCCTACACTGCACTGGCAACATAAAGAACCTTGGTAATTCAAAAATTGTAAACGTAATTTGACAGAACTCAAGTGTGTCTCTCTCACTATGCCACACTGATATTAGACAACCTTCTTGTCCGTGTAACTTCTTCAGTGTAACTTGTCATAGTAACTTCTTGGTTACTATGCAACTTTTGTGCTTCTGGGTAAGACATAAATAATAAGGGCTGAAAAAAGTAATCCCCAGAGACAAGCCAATATCCAGAACACAAGGCTAATCATACCTTTTTGTTGAAACACATTATAAATACGAACACTAGTAGATCAAAAGTCACTGCAGGAACTGAAATCTGTGTGGAAAAAGAACAGTACAAAGCCTGACAAAGAATCTGGGGCATGGTGCAGGCACTTCCATGCATAACATTTCATTACTTTTTTGAGTTTCTATGCAGACCTATGACCCACTTCAGTTCCCACTGAAATCCATGGCAGATTTAATAGGTGCTCTATTTTTTTCATTTTAATAGGCACTCTATTTATAGAAAAATGTGTAACTTAAAACGATGTGAATTCTAGTCTTGCTTCACCTCTGTTCCTCAAGGGATAATTCTTACTGAAGAACTAAATACTATTCCACAGCATAACTATGACAGTAACCATACACAGTGCCTAAAATGCCTGTAGTTAGTAGTATGTTTAGCATATTATCTTACACTGGAGAATAAACTTTATTTTCCAGCAACAAAGATACCATGATCACAGTTTGTCATTAAGGCTGTGCCTGCTTTCAACAGATCATCCATCAAAATAAAATCAAATTATTTTACACTTACTCATCTTCAACTTCTACCAATCGGTATTTGTCAAAGCATAAGACATTCAGAAAAGGCACTGATGACACATGAAAGCAGCAAAATATGGAGCTCTTTCCCATTAGTCAGTCTTCTACTCTCTTCTGCAAAAACATGTCTTAAAAGACATGTTTTAAAACATGTCTTGATTCTCTGATACACTCCACTTTTTAATTTTTTTAAGATGATCTGAGAAAAACCCAAACCTTCCCTGCTACCACATCTGGGAATTACCAAGGTCATTTCCCTACAAAAAATTTTACTCTCAATACCATGTACTCAAAGTTCAGTTCCTATGATGGGCGTAATACAGCATTCAGGACTTCAGAAAAAGTAACATCAGGCAAAAAAAACCCCAACAAAACAAAAAAAAAAAAAAAAAAAAAACCACCACCACACAGATATTGTCAGGCTAAACTGTAGTGGCACTTAAGTGTAGATTCGTAGATTCCAGTTATTCTTATTTCCTGCAAACCAGTGCCTGGCTCCACTGCAAGCCAGATTGGAACTCAGAAGCAGCGCCCACAACACCTGGGCTATGATGTGCCTCAGGAGAGGTGTAATTTGATGTTGAGCCATACAGGCATACTCCAAGAGTAGTAAGCAGTATGCAGGGATGGCTGTACAGGCAGCACAGTGAAAATCAGGGCTGCACTCGAATGAGTGGTTTCACCCGCTTCTCCCTGCCCACAGCCACTTTCCCTCTCGTGCCTGTGCCATCACTCATGTGGCCACGCAGAGGGGCTGGAACTCAGAAGCTGCTCAGCTGAATGCCAGTAACAGGGACATGAATGACTGGTGTTTAGCCAGGTGGTCCACCAGCCCAGTTCTCCATGTGGCTGCACAAACCTCATGCTTGCAGCAGAAGGCCATGGGGAGGAGCAGTCAGGCACGGCGGCAGGCACAGTGACATCTGCAGGAGCAGCCCGCGCTGCAGCTAAGCAGCCAGTGAGCTGCGAGCGGGTAAAGCCGTCCTACAGGTCAGGTGTGCTTGCAAGCCCTACACAGGACAAGGCTGGCATAGTACCATTTTCAGTGTGTGTTAGCCTGCCTCTAAGTAAAAGCCTTTAACCTCCCCTTCCATGGCCTTTAAAAGTATATGAATGACCCAGTCTACAAGTAATATACAAGGTTGCTTAATAAAAATAGTTTTGTTCAAAAGAGATCCAGAGCATTCTATTCATTTTTCTTAACCTGCGTTACTGCTTATCCTGTAAGTTCTTATGGGATGTGGATAAACGAGTTACAAAATGCACACCGTAGCTCCCCTTGCCTGCACACCAATCTAATTGGGCCTCTAGCCAGCACTGAACTGAAAACTCTTGCGACCTTGCGAGGGTGACACTGCGCCCAAGCTAATAAGCTATATGCAGAGGCTGAGTGATCTGGGCTGGGCTTCACAAACATGCTTTTGAACTGGAGCTCAACACACTGGCTGGTGTCCAGGAAGCTGAGCACGCATGCAGAGGGCATTCGTGCATGAGGTCAACCAACCACAGAGACATATTTACAGTGTCATCAGACTGCAGGCTACCGCTTCTCTCCACAAGATCTCAGTATCTGCAAAGCCTTTACTCTAGATTTCAACATATATGCCATGTATTTCACCTATCCTTCCATTCTGAGACAATGGGAACTTTCTGCATTATACAAGCTATCCAGTCATCTTCTGGCTTTGTTAACTCTAACAAATCATAGGATTTCATAGACTTGGCTGTTCCTTGCTGCAGGGACCACCCATTTCCATGTGGTTTGAGGAATATTCCTGTAATTACCATTGTTTTGCAATGCATGTGACACACCATGATGTGTCTTCCAGTTTGTAAGTGCTATGTCTCACAAACCTAAAATTTGGCCATATTTTTTATTTGAGAAACCATGCATTATGAAAGTCCTCTTCAGCTAAGCTTTTTTTTTAAAGACATCAATAAACCTATACAAATTATGACCATGTAATACAGTTAATGAGTGTTTTAGTTCACATTACTTCAATCACAGTTCAACATAAATAAAGGCTAATATGTTTTCTAACTTGGCCATCATTGGTTTTACCCAGGTCCTATTGCACACTTCAGTAGGGATATTGCAATTATTTACCACACCACCACTGACACAAAAACAAGTATTTTTACTACTTGTATTGTTTTATTAATACAACTGGAATTAACTCAGTTCTTTAATTCTCTCCCCCCACCTTCCCCCCGCCATTTTTTTTCTCCTTTCTAAGACCTGCTGACAAAGCTGGATGCCTAAAGCTCCATATATCTGAAAACATGTAAGGTTATGCAAACAGAACACAAAATAAGTGTAAAAAAAGAAACTGGAAAGCAAGACTATTCTCTGTCCATGCATAAGAATAATAGATTGTACAAAGTATAGAGCAGAAAATGGCAGCTGTAATTAAATGTTAGAGAACACTTCCAGCAGGAATAAGTAATCTAAAAGAACAGGAATGGGAGGGAGAAATAGGCCTACTATTGTGCAAGTGAGGCAGAAATCAAAATGTGATATTTCAAGTGGGGAATAGGAGCACCATGTTATGTTAGGTAGCTATTCTGACACCTTAGGTGTGTCTGGCAAATATCTGCATGCTAGATGAATGTTGAAATTTCTTTTGAGAAGTAGGCCTGTACAGCTAACACATGTAATATCTCAAAAAGAAATTCAGAGGTTTTTTTCTGAATAAGTTATGATATAATTCTGTGCCTTTACTCTGTAACAGCTATATAATGTTAAGAAAGGCCAGTTAGGACTTGCTTAATTTATTTAGAAATTGTCTGTATTATTTGCCATTATGTATCTTGCAGCCGTCTCAGTATTCATAATACCTTATTTAAACTGGAATTAAGAAGCATGATTCACAAGCTTGACACTGTGAAAACAAACTTGTATTAAAAATGGTACCATTATTTATGTGTTATTAAACAGCTGGAAAAATTCTATTGGCACCAAAAAATATGTATTTAAGCATACCACCTAGCACAATGAAAGCAGAAACTTTCAAATTATTTAATTAAGCTCAGTTAATGGCTGAATACAGTTTGCCTACACTGAAGGAAATAGCTCAGTTACCCAAAATCCAATAGCAAAAAATATGCAATCAATATTTTTCCCCTCTGGGAATGAGAGCAAGTACCAGCTGCCACACTGTATACATAACTGAGATCTGGCTGGAGGAACAGTATTCAGATTTGCATAAGAATGAGCAAGGGGTGTTTTCAAACTGCCTACGTGACCCAGGAACATAAGTGTTCCAAGTGCTCATAGTGAGAGTTAAAACAAGCAAACTAAACTTGATACTTTAAACTCCCCTTAGGTATCTTTACGATTACTCACTTAAATATGCCTCTAGGAGATGTCTTTGACAAGAACAGAGGGAAATCTGAGCACAGTAAGAACCCACTATTTAAATGGACGGATTTCCATCAGCTCCAAGGTGGGCAAGAGCTGGACTTCCATGTGAACAGAAGCATTCTCGCAAGATTTGCAGTTTAGCTGCATTTGATGGTAAGAAATTCCTGCTAATGTAACTTTGTTACATGGTACACCAGTGCAGCATACTGGTGTACATACATACATATGTACATACACTAGGAAAAAAATAGCTTGTGGCCATATGTTTTTAATATGTGATACAGCTAATCTAGTCCATGTGGGAACATGCACCAGCTCTTCGCAGGGCTCTAGCTGTACCGCTCACAGAGAAAGGATCTTAACTGCTGTTACCCAAACTCTTTGCTCTGTCACGGAGATCCAGCCACGGCATTGGGAACATTGTTGAATCTCTTGTGCTTTGGGCTCCCTCAGCCTGTAAAGCTAAGGTAATAGAGCATCCCAACTCCCATCCCTGCCCTGATGGGAAATACATTAGAGCCTATGAGCTTCTGCTGATATAGGACATGACTGATCACTGCAGTTACAACGTTTTCCTTAATCTAGGCCATTATGAGAAAATTAAGGCTCCTTTGTGTCCTCTGTGTTTCAAGACACAAATTTGGTTCCAAATAAGGAATTACTCCTTAATTAGCAAAGTCTTTCCAGCACCATGTTTTTCAAAGTTTTAAAATTTAAATAACAAAACAAACAAAAACTAAATAAAATAAAGCCTAAGGGGACAAATATTAATTCAACTGAAATATTGTACCAGTTAAAAATGGCAAAGTAAATAACACTGAAACATAAATACCTGAAACACAAATGCTTTGTCCTTCTGTCAGAGATCACTGTTTCTGTATTATAAAAATGCATTCAGCTATCCTACACTGTACTGGATATTAATATGTAGGTTTTTCTTTAAACTCAAATTAGATTACAATGTTAGTAGGTCATAATGGAGGTATTGTTCTCATAACATGTGCTCTCCTGTGCAGTTCTGCTGCTGATAACTATTCAAATCACGGAATCTAGGTGGAAGTAGAATGTTATAACTTTCATGTCAAGCCATCTAAAAAATGTGAATATAAAGAAATAATAAATTCAACATCAACAAGTGCTCAAATAAGTTTTTACTTCTGACATTACCAGTGAAGACAACATCCTCAGGCATCTTTCTAGTGAGGCAAACTCTATAAAAACTTACCCAGTCTGACCTTTCAAATAAGAAGTGTGAAGTTTACCTCTTGAAATCAGAACAGGGGAGAAGTGAATTTGGCAATGAATGTTGTTTTACCACATTGCCCCTGCAAACACAGTTTTGAGATGTTGATGTTTCAATGACAAAACTCAGCTTTCTGCATAAACATGTTGAAGCTACTGAATGGAAAAGGTGGGACTGAGAGGGAAGCAGGATGTTTATATACTGTGCCAGCTCTCTGCCCTGTGGCCTGGTGCAGTGAGGAATTACAGTACAGAAATCTTATCTGCTACTACATGAATCTACCACTTCAAAATAATTGTCTAGAGCTTGCAGAGGCCTCTAGTACAGGGGTAGGTGCCACCTGACTTTGTTCCTGCTTTGCAATCCGCAAGTGCAAAAGTACCATGTGATGGAAAACTTTGCCTTGGAAAAAGCAGAGGGCTGGGACAGGAGCCCAAGAAGGGTCTGGCTCATTCCCTTCCACCAGAGTCAGAGGCTGAAGGGGGACAAGCTGCATACAGAAAAGGAAGCAAGCTGCTGGCTGCCATCCTGCTCCCTGCCATCCTGCTCTCTGGCTACCTGGCTAGTAGAGGGTAAATTTCATCACCCACCTGCGTCATGACTGCTACGAGTAAGGAGCCCAGTTAGCAGTGTGTACACTGAGCATTTTATTCACAGAAGTCAGATCCTTTTGACTTCTGGTGTGAGCTTTCACCAAATCACATTCAGATCAATTCATCAGGTGAATTTGTGCAAGGACTGCTTCTGGGACACAAAACAGCTATAACTGAAGTTTTCACCTCTGCTAAAGTGCCCTTGAAAATTTCTTCATACATTAGACAGGCATGCTGTTAGCACCTGGCTTGTTTAACCAGGAATAAAACGATGTTATATAAATTTGCAAAGATACCCTCTCAATCTTGTCCAAAACATAACACAAACACTGCATCCTTAGCACAGTTAACTTCCTCTCTATAAGACTTAGTGCATCTTAAATGTCAGGTGGAAAACTGTAGATAACAAATTACAGAACAAGTAATGTCCTGCTGTTGCAGAAAAAGACCTGAAGTCTCCATTGTTGGAAGGTTTTAAGAACATGTTAAGACATGCTTTTTCCCACATCAAGAACAACCTAGGAGTATCAGCCTTTTCTAGAGGCAGGAGTTGGATCAGATAACTTTGGATAAGCAGTTCTAGCCCAGTTTTTCTATAGGTCTGTCTTGCACTGCTTACCACCAACCTGTACTTAGCCAGATTTAAGTTTACAAAGGCAAATACTAACATCAGCCTTTGCTCACCTCCAAGTCTGACAGAAGTTTCACTGGAAGCCTTAAAAATTCAGTGAAGATGTTAAGATGTTATTTATTACGTGATTAGTGTTAATTCTTAATAACAATTAATAATGATGAAAACAGCTATAAAATAATAGTATATAAGAGTTAATTCTGTCATAGTGGTAAGACAACTCTCTGATGATTCACATCACTATATTTTGGGTTTCTAAGGAGCAACTACATTTTACAAATATTCATTTTTTGAAGTTTTTTCTTCACTTGGGATGATCTGTCTTGAGCTTTCATGCAGAATATACTACCTTCATACAGGCAGATATGCAGTTGCTTATCAACTCGTTTGCAACACTGACAGACCATTTCAATTAATTGATATTACAAATGCTTTTTGTTAAAGTAATTGATTGAGCTATTAGTAAACTCTTCAAAAATAAGAGTGAAACTAATTAGTTAAGCGACCATATAAGCACTTCCCCAGCTGCTAATGCGAAGCTAAATAATACAACATTCTTAGCCAAAACTGGAGCCTGGGAAGAAATATTGCTGCTTCATTTATAGCCATAGCAAAATCAGAAACACAGCAGCTAGCTATACCCAGGCAGCTGCCAGGTGTGCCTTTGGCAAGAAGCTGCTCTGAGAATTCCTTTGGCCCACAGTTAGATAGGGGTGGAAAGCAGAAAAACAGACGCAATGACTGAACCAGAGGCCTGCGGTTTGACTACATAAAAAGTCCTTAACTTTCAGAGTGAGTAGCAAGATCCTTCTATTTAAAGTCCAAAAATTTTTACCCCAATATAAAGCACATATGTGTTGACTTTATTGAAGAACCTGGATTTAAATGGAATTAATGGGGAAAAGCACATCTAAAACTGCATAGAAAATACATCAACATTTCCTTAAAAAAGCTGAGATAGGATCTAGTTAGAAAGTGTGCATTTGGCACAGGAGAAATTTAGCACTTCACTACCCAGAGAGGGCTGGCCCTGAAATATAGAGATGCCCCTGCTTGATAAGCCTGAGGATGTCTGGGAAGATTTAGGTGCTTATGCTTTTTCAAACCCAAAGCTTTCTCCCTCAGATTCACTGCTCCTGGGGAATCACTAGTCCAGAACCAACTTCTGAGGCAGTAACTGCACTGAGAAGTGAAAACAAATAAAACAGGGCTAAAGACTCCATGGCACAGTGAGGCAGCAAGAAGTGGATAAACAACTATGGCAGCTTAACATGGCAATTGCCTTCCTGCTGAACCAGTCCTGTGGCTGTCCCTCAGGCTCACACGCACGAGTTCCTTCACAGAACTGTCGCAAAACTTAAATTATTGATATCAATGGAGCACAGCCTGTCAGGAGGTATCAAAGAACACTCTCCCTGCAAAATAAATATGAAAGAGAGTAGATCCTGCTGCCACTTAAAACCTGCTGACAAAGGGCTGAATCTTGCTCTGATCTTAAACCTGCAGATGGGCCTTCCAGCTCCAGCTGAAAAGCAGCATGCAGCACCAGGCCTGGTCACATTCCCATTTTGCAGTTAAACAGTCACGTTCCCAGGCTGTAGTTTCTTGCTGAGGCTGTTTATTTGGAGCCAAACACCATTTCTGAGCTAACTTTCAGGTTAAAAGCAGGAAGTCTCATTGCTTGTTACTTGCTCAGAGCAGTGTAACAACCATGAACAGGGCAAACTATCAAGTAACAGTTGTTGAAACCAGTGGACAGTCTGGAGACCAATGCATGACATTTCCTGTTTTTTCCTATCACAGGAATGAGTATTTAACAAAACCACCAAAGATAAAACAGGAGTGGTTTTTCTTGGCAATTTGAACTAATGAGGACCTAGAATTTCTAATTCTTAACAGGAGAGGAAAAGGGATCAGGAACTTTCCCAAGATTTCTTTTTGTTTTTCCCTGGAATGTGTTAACACCACAAGGACTTCTATATCCAAGCCCCAAATACAAGTAGACCTTGACTCTTTTTTTTTTTTTTTTTTTTTCTCTCCAAATAACCCAAGTAAAGCCTAGATAAGCCACACTGCTGTATTCCCCTGCTGAAATTAGTCAGAAATAGATATTGTCACTAGCACAGCAACAAATGTAGTGAAATACACAGGAAGAAGAAACAGGTTAGGGTCACACTGGACCTTTCTTGCATGCTTTTGCTGATGCTTACACAATAGATAAGGACTGCAGTGCACTTGAACATGACAATAATATGGCAATGAGAATTTACTAAGCAACAGTGAGAGAAAGATGTGGCCTGCTGGGAAAACCAGAGCAGAAGACACACTTAATTGCAATAGAAAATGAGACGAGATAGAACTTTATCTCACTGAAGCCACTGGAGTTCACAATCCTGGCTGCAAAGAGACATTTCAGTACAATAGCCCACTGGCCCAACATGATTGGCAGCTGTAGAAGGATTTATAAAGATGATGTAGAGAAACAGATTGACTTTTGTAAGCTCTTGAAATAACTAGCAGCTGGAGAAGCTCATCTCCGTCACCTAATCTGTCCAGCTCCACTTTGCAGGAATGCTCATAGCCTCAGTAACCCATCTGCAGTGCCACTGCACTGCCCTCTAGTTCACTGCACAATTACTCTCATTGTGAGAAACATTCTCTTATAACTTGAGATTTTCCTATTTCAGCTTCAGGCCATTGCACCTTGTCTTTCTTTCTGCTGAGAATGCAGGTAATTCCCTTCTTTCATTTATACTATTATCTCTGCAATTATTTATAGTCTGTAACTGTAAATCTCCTGAGTCCTCCATTTAACACAGCTCTTTCAGTGTCTTTTTCTACAGTCTTACTTTTCTGTCATCATCCATTACTGGATTAGTATCATCTCTGTTTTTAATAATTGTTATGATATGGGGTCTTGGCTGAATTCACCATTCTAACTGTAGGAAAATCATAGCTACATGAACCAGAGACTCGTTATTTTAATACTATTACTTGAGAAAAGGTAGTGTGTTTTATGTGACAATGAGACTCAAAAAGCACGGGCAACCTCATTTTCAAATGGCAAATCACATGTCCTAAACTTGGAGTATAGAAGCAAAGCTCTGAGAATTCTCAGAATGAATTCCCAAAATACGGCAGTTTCCTTCAACTATATGTAAGAAATAGAAGAGCAAGCAATTTTTTTCTAAATTAATAAATAGTAATGAGAACATCAGTCTGAAAGCAGGATCTCATAATAGAAATTATTAACAAAAACTTTTTTCTAGGTGACAGTTATTTCCTTTTACATATATGAATATGAATTTAAAATTTGAATACTGGTGTGTATTTACCTGAAAATAAGCCAAGAGCTCCAATAATAATAATAATTATTGGGAAAGGCATAGATAGCATTTATTCTACAAAATGGTTATTGTATTTTGAAATTTTTCTAAGCTTTCATTTTCAAAAAAAAAAAAAATCTGGCAATGTATTAACTGCTGTTCTGAGGACTGAACCATCCAGTCACTATTTCTGCTGTATTTACTACTAAATTACTTGAGCCCTGGCCAAAAATTGATAAATACAGCCCCTGGAAGTGCCTTCTGACACAGGAGACATATTTCCTTCATTTTACTGGGCAAAGAGACATCAAAAAAACTGATCTGTACAAGAACATTTGAAAAAGATTTCTACAAAGTCAAGTCATAAACTGAATCTAGATATCCTGGGCTGCTGTTCAGTATTGTCACAGCAATATTCTTAGAAAAAAAAACAGAGAAGGTAGTTGCAGTTGAAAAGCCTAAAGAATCACCTGTTATATGCAAATAAGATTTATATTCTTGTAATAGGAGATGCTATGCTGTATTGACACTGAAACGAACTGCAGAGATCATGATAAAATGGATCTCCAAGGAATCACAGAGACATGCTAAAATTGCAACCATGACAAAAACACAGCTTTGAAAAGATACTTACTCATATTTTAAAGAATTTAAATAATGAAATAATGAAATAATGGTTATGACAGTGTAGTAGTTTTGCATACTAATGATGTGACAGACTTCAGGAAAAAATATCAAAATCAATCTGGAACAGATTCTAATGGGACAGAGCTGGGCTCTGATATGGGCTACAAGACAGGATAGCAGGCACAACTCTACAGTGTTACGTGGTAGAAAGATATGTCAGAACCTTTTATTTTTACTTGAACTTTCCATATGCAGAAAAACATACTACTGATTGCTGTCAGTTCTTGGCTACTTCAAGCACATGAATGATGGTGTACCTTCACCAGGTAGCCAATAAACCAACACTACTGTAGTTGAGGAGTTTTTTCCTATTAAGTTATCCACATCAGAGCTGGTAAAATATCATTTGAATGATCACCAGCCAACTTACTTTAAATCAAATGAATTGTTTATTGTAAAAGATAAAATTTTAAAAACCTGAGAGAACTAGAGAATTCAAGAGTTTGCAATTCTTTCAAATGATCATTAAATGTATTAATAAATTAAAAAAAGAAAGTCCATTGCACACATATTGAATATTATATTAATATCAAAGATCCTCTAAGTGTAGATTTGTAACTAAATTAATACTTGATTCACTTTTCAACAGAACAATGACAATGCTGTCAAGTGTAGAATGGTTAAAGGAAAAAAAGGAAACAGTGCTGTGGCAAGCACATTTCTCTCTGTGCACTTCAATAAAAAATCTTGAGAGAGAGAGAAATGTGCTTGCCACACAGTGCAAGTGAAGCAGAGTTGAAACTCCAAAGATCTTGCAGAGGCAAAGACAATCTCCATCCTAAGATATGCTTTGGAAGAACAAAATGAACATTGTTTACATTTAAGGAAGACAATGGGAAAAGTTTCTCCAACTGCTCAGCCAGTCACCTACAGTCTCAACATCAATAATATACTACGTTTTAGAACAAATACAGAATAGAAAACTTCATAAATTTCAGGTGTGCTTGGAAAATGGGAGAAAGTAATTGGGATTTACAAGAATTTGAATGTACCCAGCTAACTTCACTCTTTCTTTCAATAAGCCACGTGAATTTTTCAACTTATTAGCTAGATCAAGTCCACGCGTCACTCAGTGAAGAATCTAAATGAGATGAACATCTAAATGAGAATCTAAATGAAATGAGGAAACTATTAGTTAAGCAGCAAATGCTGGCAATTTGTACAAAAGTTGCCAGATGGGGTAACGTATATAGCTTGAAGGGTATATGAGGAGTAATGGTGAAAAGAAAACTTTAGGATAAAGGAGTTTACTAAGAGGTGATCAGCCATGGGACCCATCAAATAGTATTATCACCAATCTTAAAGACCAGTACCAATACTCTAGAAATTAGAAAGGAGGTTAACAAAATCAAGGACATGAAGTTGGACAGCACGCTTTAACAGACAACCAACATACAAACTAAATAATAGAAATTGTATCAAAATCTCTGAATGGCCATGCAGAAATGTCCATTTCTCCCCTTTGATTATAAAGGTACACTTGCTTACCAATATAAATACTTAGGGTAGGTGGATATGTACACCAGAGACCATGACACCATCTGATGCAGTCAGAGGGAGAGCACATGATATCAGTCAAGGTACTTCCAGCAAGGAAAATGATCAATGTCAGCTTAATGTCAGCATGGAAGACTTGAAAAAGTCCTTCTGTGGAGCTCTTCAAGCCCTAAAGCACCACCAATCTTTCTGTCCAGTCAAGCCCAGGAAAGGTGGATTCAAGCTGAGAGAAGGCCTGATGATCCCAATCACAATGGTTAGAGGAATGGTCTCTCAACAGTGAAGAGCTTAAAAGAGTTTGGCTAGTTTAGCTTGGAAAAGAGAGACCAAGAGAGGACAGGGAAGAATGTCAGGCACAGTCACTGAACACAAGTCTCAGTCTCAGAAGCAACAGGAACAAAACTAACAGAATAAAGAAATTCTGTGTGCAAATTAAAAAGTAAACTGAATAACACAGAAACAAGACAGTATACTCTTCATAAGGTTTACAGTAAATGTCTCATTGTAAGCAAAAAATAATCAAGAAACCCTCATTTTCAGTTGTAACAATGAAACAATTGACCATAGAAGGACAGAATATACTTGTATCTATCCTATCTGGTATGTCCTAAGATGGCCCAGGCCTAAGAAAGTTGATTTTCAACCTGCAGAATTGAAGTTCAAGTCTATGTACTGCTATAGGCTGACACATTTTATTATACACGTTATGCTACTGAAATAAATTCAGAAACTGTATTTCATGGCATCATTTAATTTCACAGAAGCAATTTCCTTGTAAGCAAAATCCAACAATATTTCAACATGCAGAACTATAGTATCTTGCATATAGATGCAAAGGCATCAGAACTGATCAATTCAATGTAAGTTAAAATGTAAGGGAGTGCTATTATATTGCATTTCCTCTGGTTTATAAATCTGTCTACCACTACTTGCCAAACACCACCTGCAGCAGAGACAAGCTTGACCACCTGCCTGTCAAATATTACACCACTTCCCTAACAAGAGTATCCAAAAAAAAACTGTGAAATTTAAACATATGGAGAAGAGGAAGGGCTAATGAATGAAAAGGGCAAGAGTTTACAATACCCTTAGTGATGAAAAATTATATCTGCATTTAAAATGTGAGTAGGCAATGCAGAGTGTAACAACAAACCGTTTTTGCAAGAATTATGGGACAAGGAAAACACAATCCACTACTAAGTCCAAATAACTGATGTGCCCAAGTCAGTTCTCTCACCATGTCCTTAGTCTGCTCTTTTTTTGATCAGCAAGTCCCACAGTCTGTCTGCACAGAACAGTGAGAATTTCCCCAGCATGGTCCGCTACTGCTTATTCTTACACAGAGGTACACACAGGTTTTCTGCACCACCTGTTACCTTTTGTCTGAACTAAGAACATATTCTGGAATCTCTATATTTAGGATAATACACTGTATTCTGTTTCCACATTATCCCCCAAATCTAAATGCACCCAAAATAATGCAAGAACATCATGGCCCACTCCAAGCTTGCCAGTAATATCTTGCTCCCTCATCTATTGTCTATGCTCTACAGGCACAACACCACAATCGGAAGTTTTAATCCACTTAATTAATTACATTTCTTATTTCTAACCTACAACACATCATTTTTCATCCTTAGTAAAGAAGAAAACAAATATTAATATCCTTCTCCACTATAGAATTTTTTGGAACACAAATGTCAGATTTACCATGTAAAAGCATGTGTACTTCCACAAAGGTGAACATATTAAGAAAAACATGAAAAAAATCAAACTTCAAATTTGTCATTTTCCATTGGAAAGCTTTACAAACACACACTTTCAGTGGAATTTTAATACACTTTCATCCTAGCAAGTTTTCTCACAGGAATATCTGATCAGAATATACTCCAGCTTATGTATAATAAATCTTGCAGTATCAGCAAGATCAAGTTTTATTTGGCTTATTACTAATCATACAGAATTGGTGTCGCATCAGGGCATGATAGTCTACAGAGTTTCTCATTTCTAAAGATAAGTATAAAAAGTGCACAGCTGCGAAATTCGTAAGGGTATATTCTGAAGCCACATTCTATGCCACATCTGACAGAAATGGAGGCTCTTTTTTCACAACTAAAGTTGTCACATATTCACATATTACACATAAATCACATATTACTGAAACAAACAAACAGAAAGGATAATGGAAATTTTGGTTCCGAAGCATGACTTACAACTCTCCATTTCCAGGCTTACACACTGCACAGTACCACCAATGAAATCAAAGTTGTGTTTTGAAAACGAATTAAATGGTTCCAAAATTCCATTCCTAACATAGCATAGCTGTTATGAAGTCTTTTAGTACTGTAACATTAAGAAAAATGCATTTATGTTCATATCACACATGCTCACAAACAGGGGAGCCCCATTAGTAAGTGACTATACAAAGAAAACGGAGCAGTTTGGAGCAGAGAGGAGGAAACCCTGTCCTCAAATAAATCAGCAGCAAATTCCAATTGGTATTGATATTGGGAATTGTATCCATTTTTTTCTGCCATTGTGAAGAAAATAAGAAATAAGTATTTTCTAGGCTCCTTCAGAGATTAACTATCTATTTCTTGTACCACTAACAACCAAAAAAAAATTTTAAAAGTGGATTAAAATCACCAGTGAAACTTAAGTTCTGTCTTATTTTTACAGCTCATATAATGATGGTGGGTAAACAGGACTTTTCTGTGAGTCCTGATTCACTCCTAGATATCTTGAAGAACACAGGAATGGTGCATTTTTACTGGAAAGTTGTGTATATGTTTCTTTGTTCCCCTTCTTTTTGTGTAAAGCTGCAGACAGAACACAGAACATGGACATGAGCAGGACTTTTAAACAAGAGTATAAACCTTTATGCAATTTGCAGAGAAGCCTTCAAAAAAGAAAAAATAGGCCAATTTATCCCTCAGATACAGACATGCAATCACATGAATCAGGATTCTTGCACATACCTATTTTAAACTATTCCCAAAGGATGCATTCTCTCTCTCTCGTCCTCTGTACAACTCGTCTGAAGTCAGTAATACAGATCTTGGCTCTGCATGTCCAAAATACAGCCATGAACACACCTCCTTCATTTACTGTAAGTTCAGGCATGCAATCTCAAAAGCAGTTAATGCCTTTAACGCCAGCACACAATGAAGAAAATATTTCTGCAACTGATCCTAACACAGGTGGTTTTCCCATAATACATAGTTCCTGCTTTTCTACCCATGAGGCTTTCCTTTTCTTTAATAGATTAGGCTGAATACTGTAGACACATCCTCACTTCATGTCCTTCACCAAAGGAGCTGAATGCAAAAGTCCCATTGATTTAAGACCTGAGGCTGAATTAGTAATCCCAGTTCTTCAGTAATTCATTTAGAAATGGAGACTATATGGTCTTTAAGGCAATAAGAGAAAGGAACAAATCACAGTGAATTCATGTTATGTGTACTCCAGAAGGTCCTTTTTGTTCTTTACTTTTTCTTTTACCCCTTATCCTCTATAACCAACAGAGTAAATTAATTATCCCAAAGGATCCAAACCAAAGGATGGGATCACTTACCCATTTTTTTTTTGTAAGTCCAAATGCATTAACCAGTGAATTGATATTATAAAGTCTCAGGGAGCCAATATCTGCCACAATTCCCAAAAGGGAAGGTAATATGATGCCTTTTCTTGTTGCGTCATATTTTAAGGTGAAGGCAATGCATAAGTGGTTCGCTTAGCTTCTTGGCAGTACTTTCCAGCTTTTTCAATGGAACATCTCATATTCAAGAATATTTACCAGTTACAGCCAGAAAACAGGGTGGAGACTTGGAGACTTTGCTAAAAACAATTAGCAGTACTAAAACAATTATGCATAATATTCGATACCATATACCACTTGACTATGGGAACTTGCTTAACTGAGGTGGCAATGCCAGGTTTCCCTACAGACCCCCTCTCTGTACTGAGGTTGTGCACTTTCTTATTTACCGGCTGTCTGCAGCTTCCTGACTTCCCCAGAGCTGAAGAAGTTTAACTCAAACACGTTTTGCAAAAAACAAAGACTGCAGGTCACTAATGGAAACAAACAACTGTTAATGCATTTTCCCCAACAAAATGAATAAAGTTACAATTACAAGAGCCAGCTCACATTCCTTACAAAATTCAGCACCTTTCCTAAACCTTAGACCATGTAGGTGCTTTGCTCCTACATTATCACTAGCACAGCAGGGCTGTTATTCTCCCAAGTGCAATTTTTAACAGACAGAAACCCACAATTTTATTCTATTCTTATGTATGGATATATTCTAGCTTGTATCCTTGTATGAACAAATTACTCTCTATTCATTATACACACTGCACACCCCCCAAGATACCTTCCCATTCCCACATGAAGCAAGCCTTTGAAAGAATATAGCTGCTGCAAAGGCATGAAACCTCAGTGCAGATAGCACCCATCTTGCAGACCATGTCAAAGCATCCAGATTACTGCTCCTCTCCTGAACAGAGTTCCTGTAAGGATGGTGTTAAGGATGGAGAAAACTTTTCTGTCTGAGATCCCTTTATGGAGATGCCATCAAAAACTGTGGATTGTAAGATTCATGCACTAACTTACTCATGCATTTTAATATAGCTGAAGTTGTAAAAATTACTTTATACCGAGTTCTGCTTTGGAGTCCAAACCCTGAGGTGTGCAAAGAGCTAGGTACATCCCAGATAGAAAGTTGGACCCCCACCACAAAGCCAGGTGCAGATGATCGTGGAGCAGCCATAATGCAAGGCACAAAGAATAATTTTTCTCCCTCCAGTAAACCCGTATCTTCTACAGACAAACAAGGAAGGCCATCAGCTACTCGGATACAACAAGGTATGTCCAGCTTTGTATTTCTCCATGACTAGAGTCTTCTTGTGTATCAGGATATGGCTTATAAAATACTTCTGTAATGACAGCAAGACCTTTATGAAAATGCTGTTCAGCTCAAAGCACAGCAGACCATGCAATAGTGAGCACTGAAGGCAGTATGTTGTGTTGTAGATCTGCAAGGGGAATTATATTTTCAACATACTACTTACACTAAGCCACCTTCTTGAGGGCCCCAGTCAACCCCCATGTACACATAAGATTTTTCTTACTTGGAGCAGCATATGTTTGCAAGAACAAGGCTGTAGCATCTAATGCCACATACCAGGCAGGCTGGGAAAGCAGTCTTTGCCCCTGAGGCCATGAAGTGGAAGAACTGTAGGAAGGCAACCACTAGGAACTGCTCTTCATATTTACACACATATGAGAAATATAATCTCCAGATGTATTTCAGTTACACAAAATCAAATCTTAACTTTTTAAACAAGTCTCTGATACACCAACTATTTGCCCATTTGGATGGTGTGTGTAGTCATTCATTACATGAACTGCAAGAGATAATCCACTCCAAAGTTATTCATGCAGTAGTATGGTTTGTCTTTAGTGTAGTCATGATACAACCGGATGTGAATCAAAAAGAGCTTCACTCTGCAAATAAAATACAAAGAAATATGTTATGACATTGAGGAAACATGGAAAATCAAAAATACTCGCTTCACCAGAGGAATCATTCATGCTACTGGAAAAGACTTAGAGTATTAGACTAACAAATCAATACTTCATTTCCAAGGGAAGAAACAGCAACCAGCTTTTTCATCATTTTTTGATGGAGCTGTTTGCTGAGGTTTGTATCTGCACAATAGTATTAAAAGCACAGCACACACACCACCATGAACTAGCAGGTCTATAAAAATAGGGGTTTTTTTAGAAAGCAGAGTATTTTAGAAAGCACAGTTTCGAATTCTAAGGGTGCCGCGTACAAATGCAACTTTGTATTTTACCAGTCCTTCTTTTCTATGTATATTTCACCGAGACGTAATTGGAGGTATAAAACTCTACAAACGTGGCATAAAATGACCAATTCTCCTCCTTAAATAAAACTTTAAGCTTGTAATTACACGATTTTGACACATCGTTTTGCAAAATTTCTGATTAACTACGATCCCTCTATCGGATTAAGCAGAAGTAGTGCTTTTCTTCCTCTACAGCTGCGCCTGCTTCGTTTTAAATCAAGTTCCGCTACGGAGGGAGGGAAAACCGCACAAACACGCGAGCATGTACGCATGGGGCCAGTGGGCACCGCGTGGAAGAAAGCTTCTTCGGAGGCAGCCAGGGCGCAGCGCGGGTTTCGGCACGCCCGGACAGCGGGAGCCGCATCCCCCCTCCCCGCGGCCGGCGGCAGCGGCGCTGGGGAGACGCAGGGGAAACAAAGCCGCCGCTGCCGCCGCGTCTCCCGAGCCTCTCCCGCCGGGAGTGCCACGCTCCGCCGCCCGGTGCAGGGTCTGGCAGCAGGGTCGCACCGTGCCCGTCCCCGCCCTGCGGAAGGAGGGCCGGGTGGGGGGGGCGCGGACGGCTCTTCCCGCAGCACCGCACCGCTTCGCGCCGCCGCAGCGCCACTCACCGCGCCACCCGTGCCCCGCCGAGCCGCGCCGAGCGGTGTGCGGGCGCGTCGCGGCGGCAGCAGGTGCCGCGAAGGAGGTAGCGGGGGCGGGCGGTGCTGGCGAGCCAACCGGGGCCCGGCGCGGCGCCGTGAGT
Organism: Vidua chalybeata; assembly: GCF_026979565.1. Classification (NCBI taxonomy): domain Eukaryota; kingdom Metazoa; phylum Chordata; class Aves; order Passeriformes; family Viduidae; genus Vidua; species Vidua chalybeata. The sequence continues at coordinate 23,699,371 of NC_071570.1, read as the reverse complement.
CACTAGCGGGCGCTCAGGGCGGCCGGGCGGCTGCTATAAGAGCGCCGCGGGGACGGCCTCCCCCCGTGCATGTCTCCGGCTGCCGCCTCTGCTCCTCGGCTCTCCGCCCGCAGCGCCTGCCTGCCCGCGCACACTGTCCCCGGCGCGGCGATGCGGCTGGACCAGGAGCCCGGAGACCCGAGCGCCTCGGCCGACAGGCGCGGCGCGGAGCAGCGGGGGGTCCCGCGCTGCTGGGCGCTGCTGCTGCTGCTTGCCCTTGGCTGCCTGCGCGCCGCCGCCGACGGTGAGTGCGGGGCCGGGGGAGTGGGCTGGGGCCCGCACCGCCGGGGCGGCTCCCGCCGTTGCCCCCCGCGGCGATTCCGTCTCCCACCGCCCTTTACTTTTGCCTCGCTCTCATTATTTTCTCCCGCTCTTTTGGCCTGCTTGCCCGCTGCCCCGGGGGGACCCGGGTGAACGGGGGCGGGCCCGCGTGAACAGGGGGGCGCTGCCGCCGCGCCGGCCCCGCCGCCCCCCGTGCCGGGCGAGGCGCCGCCTTCCCCCCGGGGCTCCGGACGGCGGGAGCGGTGAGGGGGGACCGAGCCCCGAGAGCCACCCGCCTGCTGCGGGAGGGGCCCGGCTTGCTGTTCGATACTAAGGAGGAGGGTCTGACGGGCTGGGGCTAACGCGAGAGCGTCGAGGAGGACTGGGGCTCTATTGTGGAGGGGGAAAGAGGAGCGCTTGGGAAGCTCGCGGCGTTAAAGGTGCTGTCAAACTGCGGTGCAACTCAGGCTTTGTGTTATCCAGCGTTGTTGGCATGGCTCTAGTTCAGGGTCCGGGGTAACCACCGTGAGGGATCTCCACCTGGTGGCAAGGCTGGGTCCCTGCTCCCGGGGCTGGGCGCTCGCCAGTAGCGCTGCTCGTGGCCAGCTCCCGGGCTGCCTCCCGGTGTAGATGCTGTTGCCCCTATTGGCAGGGGTCCTGCACACTGAGCCAGTTGGATGGTTATTTAAAAATAATTTACTCTTAAGTGGAGGTACTAACCTTTCTTCCCTGAGGACCTGAGCTTCAGCCTGTTCTCCTAGGTAGGAGGTGGGCACTTGAGGTCTTCATTGTTGTATGGCTCTTAAATCTCCTGACTATTGTCCTAAAGTAGGCCTAAGTGTCTGATCCTGGTGGTATTTGCTGTAACAATGTGCAGTAGTTCAGACACCATGTATGTTGGGTAGAGCCCTGCCAGCATGTTGTTGTATCCAGTCCTCATACAAAGAGAGAGGGTAGAAATGTCTGCCTAGTCACCTCTCGTCTCCCAGTTGTGTAGGTTGCTCCCATGCCTGCTCCGCAACAGACATGGTTAAACAGTTGTAGAACGAAGGACCAAGCTGGCTGGCACTGAAAGTGCTACTTCACTGTGCTCAGAAGTCATCACAAGAGATATGCAGTGGATGGTAATTAGTAGGCTAGCTAACCAAGTTATTCTGATTGTTCTTTCAATTTCAGTTAGTGGTCTCATCAGCTCTCTTCTACTAGTAATTGCAATTGCCAGGGTCTGGGAAAGTCTAAGCTAGTTCCTATATGAGGTCTCACAAGGTTTCCCAATCACGGTTGGAAGCTTTTCTGGGACTCGGTGTCAGATGACAGTACACAAGTGTCACATGTTCGAAGCTGCCCAGAAAAGTAATCTAGCGACATGCTTAAGGGGCTGAAACTAACAGTGATAGCAGAGATATGGAGAAAGGTAGTTTAACTTGGGTAGTCAGTGTAACTACCACAGTGTAAGAGTGACCCTACACCCTATTGCTGCTTATGATCCAACTTCTAGTAAGTATTTACCTGGGGAGCAATAAAATATGTGTTAGCAATCACAGACTCTGATGTTACTGGTTCTCGACATTTTTCAGCCTAAGCTGTATTCCAAGGAAGAGAAAATGTGTGATGGTGCTTCTACTGTAAGAAGAGCAGCTTTGAATGAAAGAGAAGCTTTGAATTAGTGGCTAATTGATGCTGATCCAAAAATCATTAGGTGTCAAGTGACCGAAGCTGCAGCTGAGGTATGACTCCATTGCTTTAAATAGCAGTGGATTAGACTGGTAGTATCTAACTAAATTGGTTACCTATCATTGTAGAATAGTGCTTGGTGTAGGACAGAGGATCAGAGTTACTGGCTGTAACTAGCCATCTTAACTGGAGCTCATTTCAAGTCTGTTAGAGTCTGACAGACATCTTCAGGAGCGGTAGCAGATGCTGACCTCTATCTTTGTGCACCTGTGTAGGTGTTAGGTCTTGTCGATCTTTTTTTTTTTACTTGTTTGTGGGCTAAAAGTAGTTGCTCTGACATTTCACTTGGTATCAGCTGCAGCAGCAATAACATATTCTTAGAATGGCTTGTTGTTAGGACTGTAATTGTAAAGTTAGAGCTGTTACTCCAAGCTCAGCTAGGGTTTCTGTTAGCCTTGTGTGTAGCTTCCCTGTAGCATTTGATCGAAATGCTGTTACATTTGTATGACACCATGTACTAGGCAGCCTTAGCAAGCCTTTTCTGGTTATTCTAGCTTGAAACAGAGTAACTAAGGGCCATGGAATTATTTTGGGATCTCCTTAGTGGCAGGCTTAGTCTAATATCTCTGTATGCTATTTTGGGAAAGGTTGACTGTTCTCACTCTGAACGCTTGGATGAGGAAGTCCTGAAACTATCAGGAGTCAGTTGTTGCATATTTTATGTAGCAGTGAAATATGTGACCAGGACTCACAGCTCTAACCTTCTTTTACAGGTTGCTGGACAGCAAGGTATCAGGCTTAAAACAAGCTTCTAATTGTGGCATCTACTTCCACTCGTTGGTGGCTAGGGTGTGCTGTGAAGCTCAAGGCAAGCTAATTGATTGACAGCTCATGACCAAGTGGTAGTAGCTTTACAAAACCACACTATTAGGAAGCATATACTGGTGTAATTCCCAACCAGTGAAGGAAACAGTATACACAAGAGTTGATGTTCTGATTTTTGGTATTTTTTGAACACAGTTCCCATGAGAAAGTTAGCTTTGTTCTAACAACCGGGTTACTGCTTTACTCCTTCAGTAAGGCTACTAAAACATTAGCAGAACTCAGTAATACGCTTTTTCACATCGTTGATCATGGATTTACATGAGACATTCAGCAGATAGAATTGCTCATGTTGTTCTTGCTTCTACTGTCCAGCATTTATTACTACCTCATGTGTGGTGGCTAGCCAATATAATGTAAAATGTCTGAGTACCTTCCTTCTGCTTGGAAACTGTCTTGCATCTTGCATGTCTTACAAAGAGGATATAAAAATAGCAAATAATACTCTACTAAAATTTGATGCTCTTTGAGGTCTGGAATGCCAGGACAAAGCACCCTCACTAAATGATGCAATAAACCAAGAAGGATCAGGAGTCTTGCATCATGCTGTAGGCATGTGCAGCCAATACTGATGCACAATCTTACACACTTGTCTGGGTGCATTAAGTGGAACAGCTCTGGCTTAGCTGCTGAAGAAGCAGGCTGCTGCTTTCAGTGATAGTTATAACAGGGCTTCCAAGACAAAGCATGTTCCCTAGAGGAATAGGGTCATACACTTCTAGAGCTGAAAATACAGTGGAAAATGCACTCTAAGGATCTTGCAGAAAGCAGTACCTTACTCAAACATACTAGCAAATCAAGACTTACCAGTTGTGAGACAGTGGACTTCATTTCAGAATTAAGTGATGAATTACTTTACTCTTTTAACATCACACTTCTTTTGATGTATACCAAGGAATGTCTCTGGATGCCACTGTTGGAGGAGTAACATATAGCATGAAAACTTGCTCAGCTACAAAGCAGTTATCTAAGCTACCTTTACAGATGTCTTAGGGATTCTGCTGTAATGTGTTAGCAGCAGAGCATTGAAATGCTAATCCAGCTTGACATTAATCAAATTTAAACCAAATTTGTTTAAAGTTTGAAGAGTTTTGAGAATGTGATGCTTGGTGCGAGACAGCATAAGTATTCGTGGGACACATTTTTAAAGGCTTGACCTTGTCTTGAAGAGGAAAACTGAGTGAGAATAACACTGAGACTGTTTGCTGATGTTTGGCAGGTGGATGGTTATGGTGCTTAAACTCTGCTCTTGTACTGTGAAGGAAAGCTTTCAATTCTATTTTCATGATTGAATAAGTTGATTGCAAAAATTTGGAGCTCAGATCTGGTTTCATGTTGATGTTATGCTCCTGATTAGGCTGGGTAACTTCTTCATGAGTGGGGAAAGTGAGAAGGTATTGCTTAACAGTATTGAGGCTTAGGTTCCTTTTTTTCACTGAAGGTGCGAGAGCAAAATGTGAAGAATCCCAGTTTGCATGTGGTAATGGACGCTGTATTCCTCAAATCTGGAAATGTGATGGTGATGAAGACTGTTCAGATGGCAGTGATGAGAGTGCTTGTGGTAAGCAACCAAAATAATACTTCTATAGTAGTACTTGCTAGCTGGAAGTGGGGACTTAACAGTAGATAGCTGGAGAGATACTTATCCTGCCCAGCACTTCTGGAAGTTGGAATACAAAGACAAATTTCTTAGAATAACCACTATTGATTCCTTGTACCCATCTGAGGCAATTGAATTTTCCTGTGTTATCTAACTCTCCTGAAATTGGCAACTGAGACAAAGCTTGTGACCAAAATTCTTCACTTGTGAGAGTAGTGACTGACAAGAACAGAATATAAGCCTGTGCTCAGTTGTTTCTTGAGTACATAATAGAAAACGTTTGCTATTAGCACTCTGCTGTTGGCTATTCCATGGCTAAAAGCCCTGTTTTATATGTGAAAGTGATTCTGCTATGTCTCTTGTAAACATTAAACCTAGCTTTGGCTGCCAACCCTTGCTTTAAGCAGACACAGAAGCCAAGATAGATGACTAGATTTACTTGCAGACCAGGCAAATCATACTCTATATCCATCACTGGTGTGGTTGAACTGCCAGTTCCTCAGGCAGACCTAAACTATTACCCTAGAATTACATAGTACCACGCTTCTGTAATGACAAATCAAATGCCTAGACTATAAACTCAAGAGTTCAAAACCTAAATGTTAATATCAACAGACCTTATTTTAACTCAGGTCTGTTTAAAGCAGCAGCTAATATAAACTAACCTGCAATAGTAGTCCTTCAGTGCCTGATTAGATTAATATAAATATTTCTCTATACACAGAATAACCCTGTAGGAAGTGTTCAACAGCGCTGTTTACTAGGTTGGTGGGGGACGACACCAGGTATCCACAAACCAAGGATGTTGAATAACTTTATAGGGCAACAAAGCTGATCCCTGTTAGCAATAAATAAGCTAAGCTCTGGTCCCTAAACAAGCATCTTTTTCTCCCTTGCAGTGAAGAAAACATGTGCTGAATCTGACTTTGTGTGCCTCAGTGGTCAATGTGTGCCTAACAGATGGCAGTGTGATGGGGATCCGGACTGTGAGGATGGGTCTGATGAGAGTTCCGAACTGTGTCGTAAGTGAACCTGGCGTTGTGGTGTAGCCAAGCTTGTGGGGAGGAGCATTTTGACTTCCTGCCTGCTTGCAGTCTGGCTCTCCTCCTAAAGCAGGGATGAACTTGTCTTGGGGAGCACCTTCTTAAGTGCTTGGCCTTGTCAGGAGGAGACTTTTCACTGCTTAGAAAGATGCAGAACTGAGTAGGCACTCTTGCACTTGCACTGGTAAGAGATAGCAAGTACCAGGTTTTCCTCACAGACAGAAGCAGCAAGTAGAACATGGCAGGCCTGACCGTCACTGTGGCTTGTCCACCAAGTGATTGCTGTTCTCCAAGGCAGCTACTTTGCAAGTGCAGCCCTAATACTACAGAGCTAATGTAGGGACTGAGTATCTGACTACATGTTGGGTGTGGGAAGCAGTAGTGCAGAGGCTTGACTATGAAGTCTCAGGATTAGCAGCTCTGGTCTGAAGTATCATAACTCATTAAGCAATATAGTTCCAGGAAGTGTAATTTTTCTGTATCAATAGGATCCACACTGGGGAATATTTCAGCCCAACTCCTAGTGCACTTTGGCATTAGTCCTCCCTACTACTATTTGTTGTAGCTCAAGCTGCTACAGTGTAATTGGCATGCAATCACAAAGCTACCACTACCAAAGGTACCCTTAAAATATTAATCTCTTAGGAACTGGAAGCATCTTTTTTAACTGAACACTACAGAATAGTATAGCCTTTTCCATCATTTTATAGAGATGTTGGCATGTAAATAACTGCAACTTTGTCCAGACCTGAAGGCTTTCAGTCTCAATTTTCAGCACAAATGCTGGTACCCAAGATCAGTGGCTCCTAGATTGAACTTAATCTTTTTTTCAATAGACACGAGAACATGCCGGGTAAATGAAATCAGCTGTGGTCCTCAGTCAACTCAGTGTATCCCATTGTCCTGGAAATGTGATGGTGAAAAAGACTGTGACAGTGAAGAAGATGAACAGAATTGTGGTAAGGAGAGAAATGGTGGTTGCATAACTGTGTTTGAAATTGACTTGTCTGGAAAGGAGTAGCTGGGCAGTACATCTGGGAAGATAAATTTTGATAGTATCAATATCTCTCCTACATTAGTCTTGTTTTGCAGCTACTTAAAGCAAACTTTTTCTAACACTCCTCTATCCTGCTAAATTAAGAGCTACAATAATGTAAGCTTTTTAATGTGTGTCTTTTTTTGTCTGCTAATTTTGGTAGTAGCCACAGGTAGGCTTAGTCACCTGGCAAGCCAACTGTCAGATCTTGTTTTCTGCAGAGTTTCTGAAATTGGTGCTTACATTAACAAATTATCTCCTAAAAGTGTAGTAGCAACTTTTAGCTAAGGGCATAGCTAATCTACTTTATAGTCCTATCCTGAAATATCTGTGAAGCTGGATTTCTGATGTTTGGGTGGCTGGGGGTTGGAACTTCAGGATGGTACACAAGTAAAGCTACTACAGCAGCATTAGAGCGCAGCATTCCTGGCTTGTTCAAAAGAATTTGTATACATATGAGTTTTCTGCAGTGTCCTGAGACATACTTGCTGTAACCAAAGCCACAGGGCTGGCTTCCATTGGAACCACCTTACCTGGATGGCCTAGTGAGACACAGATCTCCAGAATTTTGCTGTGTGTCTGTGGAGTTCCCATCTTACTCAGCAAACTAATGCCTTAATCTACAAGTAAATCTACAGACAGTGTTTCTAATGAAGCTGATAAAACTATGAGCCTAGGCATATTGAGCTATTAGCTACATTGCTGTTAAATCAGCATAATTTGTACTGACGTAAATTGCATGGGTGTGCTTAACCACGGGATCAACTCAGGCAAGATCTTGGTCTGTTATCCCTTCTGGTCTAGGCAAATGGGCCACTGCTGTCCTGGGGACCAGCGCAAAACACTTTAATTTCAAACTGCAATCCATGATGAGTTAGCATTTCTTTTACCTTCTGTCTTTGGTTCACAGGGTTAGACCCTGTTTTCTGAAAGACTTGAAATCTGAAGTGCAGGACAGCCTAGCTACTTCAGAAGGTTATTTTCACCCAGTAGTTCAAATTTGATGCCTATCACTTGCAATGTCCAAGGGCAGTGAGGATGGTCTGTGGAACCCAAGTGTCCTGTAGGTGGTCATTTAGGCTTCCCTGTTGCCTTATGCAGGATGCTGATCTTGTGTCAGCTAGCAGCTGCAAAACAAAATACCTTCACACAAAGGTGTGAAGTGACAATGTACTAATCTCTCTTACTCCCATTACCCCAGGCAATGTGACTTGTAGTCCAGCAGACTTCACATGCAACAGTGGGCAATGTATTTCCAAGAGCTTTGTCTGCAATGGTCAAGATGACTGCAGTGATGGTAGTGATGAGCTGGAGTGTGCACCTCCTACCTGTGGAGTTCATGAGTTCCAGTGCAAGAGCTCGACTTGCATTCCCCTCAGCTGGGTGTGTGATGATGATGCTGACTGCTCTGACCACTCAGATGAGTCTCTAGAGCAATGTGGCCGCCAGCCTGCACCTTCTGTGAAGTGCTCTGCCAGTGAGGTGCAGTGTGGCTCAGGTGAATGTATCCACAAAAAGTGGCGCTGTGATGGAGATCCTGATTGCAAGGATGGAAGTGATGAAATCAACTGCCGTAAGTTCACTTGGTCCTTCTCTAGGAGGTACTGCTTGACTCCTCTTTTATTTCCTTTGCTTCAGTAAACCTCAAGAGTAAAAGTCTGTAATGGCTGTGTCCTCAGCTTCTCGGACCTGCAGACCAGACCAGTTCAGATGTGAAGATGGGAACTGCATCCATGGGAGTAGGCAGTGCAATGGTGTGAGAGATTGTCTGGATGGCACAGATGAAGCAAATTGTAACAACGGTGAGTGTGGAATTGAGCAAGAGTAAAGTCTTTGCAGAGTATCTGTTGAAGCTGGTAGTCACCTTCACAGTCTTCATTATGTCAGTTATTCAGTGCTCTGGACCCGGCAAATTCAAGTGCAGAAGTGGAGAATGCATAGATATCAATAAAGTGTGTAACCAGCAGAGAGACTGCAAGGACTGGAGTGATGAGCCCCTCAAGGAGTGTAGTAAGTGAATAAACTCTTTGCACAATTCTGACTACTAGATATACTTGGATGTAGTCTCTGAGTTGTCAGATGTCAGCTGGAATGCCCGTTGGCACTTCTTGGTGGCAAACTTACAACTGAGACCAACCTAGTTAATAGCCTAGTTTTATTCTAGCCAAACTGGCTGATAGGATGGTTTCTCTGTAGTCAGGAAAGCACTTGAATGCATTAGAAACATTGAAACTTCAGGAACATCAGTCTTTATTGCTGCCTGTTTGTAAACACAGAGAAGGTGCTGGTAGCTGACTGAACATGAATTTGAGAGGGTTCTCTTGCATATGACTTCGAGTGCCAGAACAGTGGCAGATCATTTATCAGATGTGGCAGGCATTGTTAGAAAGTGGATGTGTACCTGGAAAAGTGCTCCATGGCTAAGACTATAAAGCTAAACATGCATGCCTTCTCAGAAGTGGCCAATTCTCTCTTCTAGACATCAATGAATGTCTGGTGAACAATGGTGGATGCTCTCATATCTGCAGAGATCTCATTATTGGCTATGAATGTGACTGTCCAGCTGGGTTTGAGCTTCTGGACAGGAGAACTTGTGGCGGTACGTATCTAGTAGTTTAACAGGGACTCTACTGTGATATTGGAGGTGAGCATAAATTAAACTTTTGTTTTTACAGATATTGATGAATGTCAGAACCCTGGTATATGTAGTCAGATCTGTATCAACCTGAAAGGGGGCTACAAATGTGAATGTAGCCGTGGCTATCAGATGGATCTTGCTACTGGGGTGTGCAAGGCAGTTGGTGAGTGTTGACATGACTTTTATATCCCCACTTTAAAATGAGTCAGCAAATGATGCACTGTTTATACTACTCTGGTTTTTACACTAGCTATTATGGTGTTACTGATCTCTACTAACACTTCAAATGATGCTATGATACAGCACTTAAAGCCTGACATAAACTGCTTGTGTCTGCTCCCTGGGCAGGAGGATCCTCCCCATCAAGTCGTAGAGGGAGAAAAGGATGAGGTATGGTACAGCCAAGACCTCTGTCAGCATCTGCTACCAAGGGTGGAATGGCAAATACTAAATATGATGACTCTTAAAACTTGTTATAAAAGAAAAGTATGTGACTGAATATCTAGAAGTACAGATAACAAACTCTGTTCACAGGGAAAGAACCAAGTCTAATTTTCACCAACCGCCGGGACATAAGGAAGATTGGCCTTGAGAGAAAAGAATACATTCAGCTTGTAGAGCAGCTAAGAAACTCTATAGCTCTAGATGCTGATATTGCTGAGCAAAAGCTTTACTGGGCAGACTTCAGCCAAAAAGCAATCTTCAGGTAAATGGGCTTAGCTTCTGAACCTAGTGTACTTCCCTAAACTATCCCATGGTTTTACCCAAGCTATTTCTCTAGTCTCTGGTAATGAAAACTAGATTCCTGTCCTAAAGACAAAGTACAGTTGATACAATCTACCAAGGTGTGTGCCCGTTGCACGTCCTAGTAACTGCTGCTACAGCTGCTGTACAACAGTAACTGTTGTACAACTGCTGCTTTGTACAAAAGGCACTCTGTGGAAAGTCCCATATGCATCTTGTTCCTGAAATTTTGTGCAGTATTTGCTGAGGTATGCCAAGAGATAGTATCTGCAGTGGAAGTGGTTAAAAGCAAGTAATTCTTGTCTTCCAGTGCCTCTATTGATACCCGTGATAAAGTTGGAACACACATCAGAATCCTGGACAACATACACAGCCCTGCAGGAATTGCTGTTGACTGGATTTATAAGAACGTCTACTGGTCAGACTCAACTGCAAAGACCATTTCAGTGGCTAGCCTAGATGGCACAAAAAGAAAGGTTTTGTTTCTCTCTGAGCTGAGAGAGCCAGCTTCTATTGCTGTAGATCCTATCTCTGGGTGAGTATTTGTCCAGGTTCTTTTAAAAGAGTGGACCTACCAACTACATGTTCTGATAACTGACTTAGGTAGCCTTTGTTAGTTATTGGTCATAATAAAGAGTGATACTACACAGTACTATAGTGCATCATACAACATAAATTCTGCTTCACAGCTTTATGTACTGGTCAGACTGGGGTGAGCCAGCAAAAATTGAAAAAGCAGGAATGAATGGATTTGACAGACAGCAGCTTGTGACAGCAGAAATCCAATGGCCTAATGGAATTGCTCTAGGTATGTTGAACTTGTCTCTGCCAGAGATATTCTGGAGCTTTAGCAGTTTTTTTGCTACAAAAGCCAAGGTCATTCTTCAGAGAACTATTTTCAGCTTCTGAGAAAGGGAAGCTTCTGTATGCCTGAAGACAGGCATCAGCACTTCTCAGATGCTGAAATAGTAACTTTTCCTGAACTGCTCTATATTATAGTTGAGGCACAGGCCACATAGGCATCACTGCAGCAGCCCTCTGTATCTTAGAATGGTAAGAAACTAGGGCAACACTGCCACCATTCTCAAACCTGTGCGTGTTTCAATTCTTGCAGCAAGATTTGGAGGTTTCCTCCATGTGGACACTAAATATATTTGGTCTTTTCTCCCTCCTAGATCTTGTAAAAAGCCGCCTGTACTGGCTTGATTCTAAACTACACATGCTGTCAAGTGTGGACTTGAATGGCCAGGATCGTAGAATTGTGCTGAAATCACATATGTTCCTTCCTCATCCTCTTGCTCTAACCATTTTTGAAGTAAGAATGACTTCCTATAGTCATTGTCAAAAATCCTCTTCTTGCTGGTATGAGGTTGATAGCATAATGGAGGTAATGGGATGCAATGACCCTGTCTTCTAGGACCGTGTGTACTGGATTGATGGAGAGAATGAGGCAGTCTATGGGGCCAACAAATTCACTGGAACCGATTTGGTTACCCTAGTGAACAACCTCAATGATGCACAGGACATCATTGTGTATCATGAACTTGTTCAGCCTTCAGGTAATTCCAATACAGTTTATAGTTAAGTCAGTGCATACTTGTAAGAAGCCTGCCCTGCCTGGATGGTGGCAAATGGTATCCCTTCACTGTAAAGCTTTCCATTCCTACTCCTGCTTGGAGCTTCTAACACAGGCAGCCCCATGGGGTTGAGAGGTCTAGTTGCAATTGCTCTTTCTTGGGCAGAGCATATATAAATCTATAACCAGCTGAGACAAGTAATTTTACTAAAACAATTACCGAGCAAATACTTCTGCTGCACACCTGGAGCATGAAGGCTCACTCTTGTTCACTCCTTAATTGCTGTACCAACAGGTAGGAACTGGTGTGAAGAGCACATGGCAAATGGAGGCTGTAGCTACCTGTGCCTGCCTGCTCCTCAGATAAATGAACATTCTCCAAAGTACACCTGTGCATGTCCTGCTGGGTACTTCTTGCAGGAGGATGGTCTGAGATGTACAGGTACTGTAACGCAACTGCAGTCATTCCCAGGATGAATGGGGAAGGAGTAGGAGAGTATTGAACCTGTTAGGGGGTAGGAAATACTGTGCTATAGGCTGACAGCTTTGCTAAAATTAATCTGATGTAATTAATCCTGGAGGGGAGGGCCTTATGCATTAATATGGCCCTTAGAGTCTGCAGGTGCTGTTCAAAGTCCATGCTTTGTTTCTGCGTGATCATTGTCATTTGCAACAAGATCTTGTACCTCCATGGCTTTCTGCAGACAGCAAGCACAAGGACAAAACATACTCAGCCTCTTATAAAACAGGAGTATAAACTAAGACAGCTGTACATATAAATACACAGGTCAAAAGCTGATTGGCTAATGTTGCTGTCCAAGGAAGTTTGTACCTCCCTTTCAGTCCAGATGAGCATGCTGCTGTACTACTGTTGTCAGCACTGACTATGCAGCAGGCTTGCTTTGTCCTGTTGAGTGGGACTAGAAACTCCAAGGTGCCACTGACTACGTTGTGTATTGATTCTGACTGCCACAGAGTGCTAAATGCAAGGATGCTGGCTTCCCTTGGCTTCTCGAAAAGGTTACTATGGGTATCAAAGGCTGTACCTAACCAGTAAACTTGTAAAACCAAAATCTTATTCAGAAAACCTTATGTGAGGCATGGGATGGCTTATGACTGTTGTGACTTTAAATGCTTGTAATTCATTCCTCATTAACTGTCTGGCCTTGTTCTTGGAACTACTTTTCATCAAGAACTCTCCGCTGAGGCTGTGCTAGTGAAATAGTTAATGTCAGTGTTCCTAGTGAAGCTAACAATCTGCATGATCATTTTTGCCATCTGCTGAACCTTCACTACCATGGCTGTCATAGCAAAGCCATTGCAGAATTTCAGGATTAACTGATCTATAATTAGTTCTTGATCTATAATTAGTTTCAGGTACTGGAACAACTGTGGCTTACACTGAGGCTAAAGATACCAGCACAACAGAAAAATCTCCAACTGTTGGACTAGTTCCTGGAGGTACTGGTCCCAATAACTCACACTGCTAAACATTAGAGAAATTAAATGCAAACTGACCAACTAGCCTACTTGGAAGTTTTTTCCTTTGCATGCAAGTAGAGAACACAGGCCAGATCACTTGAGTAGTATAGCAGCTGGAGCATGTCTTAAGCAGATTTAGTTCACATAGGACAGTGTGGAATCTGTAGGTCCCATGAAATCCCAGGAGTTCTCAGAGAAGGCAAGCAATAAAGAAAGCTTCTAACTAATACAGGATGAAGCATGTTAGGCTGTTCTAGCAGTGTATTTCTGACAAGCTAATCAAATAGGAGCTTCTTGGTTTGGGAAATGCTTGCATATGACAATCTACCAACTTGTCAGTATGCAAGCTCACTGCATTCAATTCTCATGCAGGATTCAACACTAGTGGTACAACTTCTGAAGTAACTGCAGCTGGAAGAACATCAGCAGCTTGGATCATTCTTCCTGCTGGTGAGTAGAGCATTTACTAGCCTTTTGGAACCCATGTGGTAGGACAAGCCACTCTTAGGAGCTTGACCTGACTCTACTCCATGTTTGCAATCTCTTTATCTCCCTGCAGTATTGTTGATGATGGCTGCAGCAGCTGGCTACTTCATGTGGCGTAACTGGCAGCACAAGAATATGAAAAGCATGAATTTTGATAACCCAGTTTACCTAAAAACCACAGAAGAGGACCTCACAATTGATATTGGAAGACACAGTGGTTCAGTAGGACACACCTACCCTGCAGTAAGTAAACCTATTAACCTATTATGTCTGAGACTCCAGATAATAATTGGAGTAGAAAGACTACCAAATGATAACTGAATTGAATTTAGGAGAGGTCTCTGCTTTTGAAAGCTGCTGGCTGCAGGCACTACTGGGCTAAATCAACTGACAACTTTACCCTATAATTAAGGTTAAAGTTGTGGTAGGTAACTAGTGTCTGTAGCTGGGATGGAGTAATCTGTGCTGAATGTGGTCACTAGCCTGCAGAATTAGCAATGATGTGTGTTGCTTTGTCTTTTATTAGTGCAACTGTAGCTAACTTGTACTTATATTTTTTACAGATATCTGTTGTCAGCACAGATGATGATATGGCGTGAGCACTGGATCAGCAATCACTTTCAGTTTACTTGTGTCTTACACTCTTTGGGGATAGTAACCAGGTTTGTGGCTGAAGAACTTCCTCCATTCTTGGAAGAAAGAAGATACTTTCTGCATTTATGGATCACTTGTGTAAATAGTTATTACTTTCTACAATTTAACAACTCTGTATATACCTGTCCACAACAATTCAGCTGTTAGTGGTTACAGTTTTATCCGTAACCCTTGGGTTGGTTAGTCGGTAACATCACTGACTAAATATAAAGCACTTTCCATAGAAAGCCATATTCCAGCCACAACTTGTAACACCTGTACATATGTCTATAGGCCACTTGTAAATAATTATTGGAAAATCACTATCAAGCACTTTGAAATACTTCAGATGTAAATTATTGTACACTCTCTTTTTCAATGATTGGGGCAATGGCAATAGGAAAAAACGGGTTATTATGATTGCCAAAAATTTGTAGACATAAGTAATTTTGTATGTATGATTGCTTCAGTCTTGTCTGTTACCTCTTAGAGGTCTACAAGAATGAATGATCTTTAAGAAACCACTGTAAAACTCAAATGCAGCCAAGGGGATAAAATAAAATGAGTCAAGCAGTTGAAAGTATTGTTCTTGATTATTACATTAGCACTGAAGTAAAACGATGTATCTCATAAGTTGAAAGCTTTAGTAGGCTGCACTACCACTGCCAGCCAGATCATGAAGTATTTCTTCAATTATTTCAGCAGCATTCTAGGCAGCTAAGACACTTGCCAAGTGACATGTTTGTTCTTGAGACTAATAGTCTGCATGGAGCAATGGACAGAGTGGGTCTTCTATCAGAGAAGCCCAGCTGATCTCCTAAGTTAGGACTGACACAGGCTAAAATGACACAACTACTGCTGCATATTTTGAGAGGCAGCACTGGCAGACATGTAAGATGGAGACAGGTCAGAGCGTGGTCTGCCAGGTGAGTGTGAGGTCCTTGCAGTGTCAGGCTATTGGCAGTTACTCCCCATAACTTTTGTAGTATGCGGTGCTATTTGACTGTTGCTAATCCTTCCCCCTTCAAGATAAGAAAAAAATTGCTTATGGTGGGAGGAATGCAATTTCAAGGCTAAGACATCATTTGGAAGAAGCAATAATCTCTTGGTTATGCTTTAGTGATGACATGTTAAATCATTCTCAATCAATCCTGTCTCTAAAATAGTAACAAAAATCATCAAGTCAGAACTTGGATCAGTTCCTAGGCTTGCTTCTAATGCCTGTTCTCATTGCAGCTAGAGCTGGAGTCTGTTCTCTTAATGGTCTTCCTGTATTGTGGATTCCTTTTATTAACAGATGAGGACAGCTGCCAGCTTGTACAGATTTAAAATAAATTGTTTCTAGCAAGTTTACAACTCTTTGGGGAGTTGAAGCTTCTAACCAGCTATCTCTGGCAAGTCTTGACTGCAGGCATTTAAGATATCTGGAACTTATGTAGACTAAATTGTCTTGCATAGATTAGGCTGTAAGGGGGCCTCTAAAGTTTCTGGCTAGCAATACTGTATCTATTTTACCAAGTACCTTTTGGGATAAAGTGCCTTTCATAACTTTGTAATATGTGAGGTTCATTAGTTATGGGTAGAATTCAACTTTTCTGGTTAAACTCCTAAATCTGGATACTCTGAAGTATTTGTGTATATGTGACAAAACAAAATGTAATTCTCAGTCAGGTGGTTAATTATAAATTCACATGGCAGCTAATTACAGGCAAAATGCTCTGCCTTCCCAGTCTTTGTACAGAACAGCTCTGGTTTTTTGATGAACTTCATTGCTCTTACCAGTATCATAACAAATGGTATAAGGAGAAACCAGTGAGACAAATAAAGACATTTCTTCCTGAGGTTAATATTTATTTGAAGTAGCAACTTAACCCTATTTTGGCAACCTGAGTAATTTTTACAGACACTGTGGACTCTAGGAATTTGTTTTCTGACTTTACTCCAGTGTGCTGAACAAAGAATAGTGCCTTGACAAACAAGATTTATTCCTATGGTCTTGAAGGGACTTAACACTTTTCCAGATAAAACTTACATGGCTTCATATAGCAAGAGGGGAGGAGTGGGGAATATAAGGCAGTAGCAGGAGATAATACAAAATGGCCTGTACTTACTTGCAAATGTTGCTTGGTTTTTAGTCTCACTAGGTTTATTCTTTCCTGCCCTTCTTCATTTTTGTGTTATAAAATAATTGTTTACTTCCACAACAGGCTTGGAGAGTGGTCAGAGATTCCTTCTGTAAAAACCGATCCAACTTGCATTGACAAATACCTTCCTCTCTTTTTTAACAGTTTTTTTCCCCTGCCATCTGCAAGTGTTTGACTCTGTTTAACTCCTCCTCATATGACTCCTTTGGCATCTAGTGAAGGTGGTATAGCCATACTGAGCACTCCTACAGCAGCACCCTGTGGCTGTGCTGGTTTCCACTGAAGGAATTCTCAGTCATTATCCCAGTCTCAGCTCCTCTGCTGCAGTCTTGTGGTATCCCAGAGCAATGGGACATCAATAACCTCTTTGGTCAGATTTCATATACGTTGACTTTATAGTCCTCCTGAAGAATTTTCTGCTTATAGATACAAAAATATGACTGTAATTGGTTATTGAGGTAGTATCAAGGTAATGGTATGGGTTTTGCTTCCCAGAAAAATAAGCCCTCTGGTTCTAAATGCTGCCTATTTCTGTTCAGTGTCTGCTGGCCAGTGTGAGTGCAAAGCTAAATTTGAATCTGGCTTTTTCTTTCCCTTGTAAACATGCAAGTTTCTCTTAATACACTCCCTCTGCTCCCACATTATTTTCTGCCTCCTATTTGTTCTGTCTTTGTTTTTATAGCACTGTTAATATTTTACATTATTGTTCAGAGGGAAATTAACATAAAGGGAATTGATTCTGTGCATGTAATTTTCTTCCTCTTCTGCACCTTGTTCCTCTACAGCTAGCTACAATATGTATTTTCAAACCCAATTTGTATTTGCCTACATTTTTAATGGACATACCTTTTTTTCCAATCAGATCTTTCCTGAAACAGCAAAGATGCATTTATCTATTTTTATGTAAGTGCTGAATCTTGCTAGATAAGAGAAATAAAGAAGCAAAGACTTAGGCTGGAAGAAATAGTGTGAGAATCCTCAGACAAAGGAAAAAAGCATACAGCTGCAGAACCTCTCTTCACTTCACAACCTGGATATAAGTGGAGGTCTGCCAGTACTTTCTGTAGGTATGGCACAACATGTCTGTGAAGAAATGTGCTTATGTACCTTCTTTGAGCTGCCTCACAACAGTGGTTGGTATTGTCACTTACTGGAAGAAGGTTCTGTCTGCTCTGTTGAAGCCAACTTAATACATTCCTTGCTTGCTGGTTTTTGCTTTTCCTCTCCTGAAAGAGCTTTGAAATTTGCCCATATCAATGAAAAATTTGTCAGAGCAGGGGAGGGACAGACAGGCTGTGCAATCAGTTAGGCTGCTGAATATTCAGGCTGTTAAATATCTAAAATAAAGACTGCCTGTGGAAAGAATGATTGTCTTAATTCTTCTTGCACAACCCTGGTTGGGACATTTCCACACTGCTGTCAAGCAGTGGAAAATGCTTTATATCATACATGAAACTCCCCCCCCCACCCCAAAAACCTAAACAGGTAACTGAAGGCTAACTTCACTAATATACTCTTTGCTATGTAATAAAATGCTTGAAGATAGGAAACATTAAGCATTAAATGAAAACAAATTATTAGGAAAAACACATTTCATAGAAATGGATTTTTGCTGTGATGATGTCCTCTGTAGAAAAACTAGACAGTTTTAAGGTAATTTTTCCCTCCTTCCTAGAGATCCTTTCCTGGAGTCAAACTTCAAAATACATGGAAATGTTTTATCATACTGTCAGTGCATAGACTTGAAGCTGATAGTTGTATAGCAATGTAAAAAGATTAACTTAACATTCAGAACACTTATTTCTTTCCAGTGAAAGTATTTTTGAAAGGCTGATCATTGAATACAGTGAATGCCACAACCATCTAGAAACAGTGCTGCATGTACTAATGTCCCCTTTGGGCATGTGTGCAACTGAAAAGTGTGGTTTGGTTTAGACAGCTTATTCCTTTTTTGGGCCCTTAAATATGTGAGAGATCATATATGCATTTAAATGAAGACTATCTTGAAAGTTAGATTATAATTCCATAGTGTGTTGTGGCTGCTATTGTCTAAGTAACAAATACTGTGAGTTTCTAACTTTTTGGCTGGTGCCTCTAGTGGTAAAAAAATTTCATCCCATTAACTTTCTACAAATAATAATCCTTAATGAAGCCTCAGTACAAAATTCAAGTTACATGTGCTATATTCATACAGGAGCAACTTGGTCATTCTGGTTTTACTAAAAGAAACTGATTATTCTTTAATTAGACAGCATTCAACCCACTGACCCTCTCCCCCAACTTTTTTTTTTTTTGGTGGAGGAGTATGTGAAAGTCATTTAGGGGCAGAGGATGGATGGTGTCTGTAGAATTTATGTACAAGTTGTTGGTTGTGATCCACGCATGTTA
Organism: Vidua chalybeata; assembly: GCF_026979565.1. Classification (NCBI taxonomy): domain Eukaryota; kingdom Metazoa; phylum Chordata; class Aves; order Passeriformes; family Viduidae; genus Vidua; species Vidua chalybeata. The sequence continues at coordinate 23,680,745 of NC_071570.1, read as the reverse complement.
TCAAATTCCTAGTGCCAGGTAAAACCTGGTGATTTTTTAATTGTAGTATACCTATATCATCTCAGAAACAGAGTTTGAAGAATTGCTTGGATGAAAGTGGGTAGCTGGCAGGTTGTAGCATATAAAGAGCTATTTCTTCATAGCCCTTTGTCTTTCTGGCAGCCTCCACTGCTAGTTTAATTTATGTAAGTGAATGCAGAGAAAGAAAAGTTGTAAAACTGCTTGCTTACAGAGAGCATAATTCAAATGGTGTCATGAGAACTGCATTTCAGTATTTGATATAGTGCATCCATCTCAGAGAAGAACCACTCAAAAAAGCCATTTCTCACCATCTTGGGTTTCAGATGCAAATACCCCCTGACTGCTGAGGACTAACATTTTGTTAGCTGTCTTTGTAATTTGAATGTCACAGGCAAGCAGTGGATGGTCCCAATTATGTGATGTCATCTAAGGGTCCCTTGTTGACCATCATGAATCTCTGTCAGAAGGCTGTTAAGTGCTTCCTGTATAAGCATGACAGACATGACTTTAACTAGGAACTACCCACACTTTCTTTTAGCATTCAGCAGTTAAATGGATCCACTCCAGAGTAGGCCTCTGCAGGTGGCTATGACGTATAGCTTTAATAATTAGACCTGACATTCATTCTGTTCTTCTCGTCTGACACTTCAGTAGCAGTTAGTTCATTTAACAATAAGTGGCAGATTTTTTACATGGTACTGTAGGGGCAACTGAGAAAATGAAACTGCCTTCAAATTACCTCAGAATAGAATGAAGAAGGAAGTCAAACAGCCAGCCTGGTCATTAGGAGCCTAACAATCACATTAATGAATCAGTGAAGAATTGAAATAATCACAACTTGTGTAAATCAATTATCTCCAGAGCCTGTTATCCTGTAGGGAAGAAGTGAAGCTTAACACTCTGGCTCAAGAGACAGGACTGAGCCAGGGATCTGCTGTGAGGAGCTCAATCCTCATCAGAGAATATTCTAGTACCTCTAGTGTGCTTAGATATGTGGCAGCTTTCCCTTTGCCTGCACTTCCTCTTTTAGTTGTTTTTGAGAAGACTCTTGATGCTGTAAAATAAGGTCTTTACTGTTAATCATAGTTCACAGGAGGAATCTGGCCTAAATTCATAACAATCAGAAGCAATTGCATGGGTAAATCCAAGAACAAAAGCAAGACATGCAGAGCCCCCACTGCTCACATTGCAAAAGGCAGGGCAACCAAAACAGCAGACAAAGTCTGGGAGGCCTCCATTAGGCCTGCAGCAACATCCCTAGGTGCTCCTTGAAGGAGGAGTCCCTGTCAGCAAGTCTGGGTCTTATGGAAAGGCTCCAGTCCTCAGAGCAGCATGCAAGGCCTCATCCATCTGTTGAAACAAAGGATCAAGGACTGATAATCGGGCAGAAGGACATGCTGTGTTTAAGATTTTCAGAAATTAATATTAAAAATGGAGCAATACATTGAAGACAAGAGCACAAAATCAGTTTAAGGCAAAAGTGAAGCTGCCATATTAATTCTTCTTGCAGGGAATTGTTCTCAGTACAAGCTGTTAATTTATTAGCTGCATTAAATACCATTCTCAAGTTTGACCATAAATGAAAGTCCAGAAGACCAGCTAGGTTCAGATGAGGATTAAAAGGGCCATTACCAAGCAGTAGCAGAGTATATACATTACCAATGATTTAATTTTGTTTCTTTGTATTTGTTACAAGCAGGAAGGAAATAAAATTAATGTCTTTTCATCTTGGCAAATTTGTAACTTGATTTGCTAGGAACTTACTGTTTGCTTTTAGAAGCAGTACACAGAGAAGTGTACTGACAAAGAGCCCAGTTTGCTGGAGAGAGGAAAGAAAACTCAGAGAAATCCTCAGCCTGGCACAGAAGAAAATGCCTTGCTCAGCAATTTATCTTAAGCACATAAGCTAGCACAGTTAGCTACAAATAGGAATTGTTACAGGATTCCTTGGCACTCTGGAGTTTCTGTGCGCCAGCCCATCATGTTTGATTGTTTAAGCTTCATGGACCTTAGAAATATGACTAGACGATATAGTCCTGTGCTTTGTAAGGAGTCACAGCTGCCTTCAGATTAGGTATGTATGAAAGGCTATTAAATAGCTCATGTGCTAAGTGGAAAGTGTGTTGCACTCATTCTGCTATTTGCTTACTGTTTCATCTAAGACAAATCTCTTCTGTGCCTCAGCTTTCCCACTTGTACCAAGTCGTGAAGCTATTGCAAACATAAACCAGAGCTTGTAAAGCTCTAGTGGAATGATGGGTACATGTGCATAGCGGTACTCATATGCAGAAGCACACTTGTATAAACAAATTTCACTTAAAGATGCCCAATGCCATGATTTAACCAAATATTAGCAAAGACCTGAGGTGAGTTGTTCTGGTGTTCTGCCTCTGTGTTTTTCTGGTAGGCAGTGTGGGTGACTGTCCTGGTTTTGGCCAAGGACAGGGTTAATCTTTGGCAACAGCCAAGAGGGGGAGTGTCCAGACCCTAATGTTATATCATATCACCTCAGATCACTGCCAGGGGCAGGCCAAGGGACTCTTTCTTCCAAGAAGAGTGAGATTTCTGGATGGGAGAAAGCATGGTGGGGAAGAGCTGTTTGGGATTCCTTCTGGGCTTTCCATGTAAATGATTTCTATGGCTTAAACATTTTGTTATTAATATTGTTGTTACTGTTCATTTTCTTATCTCATTGCTGTTTCCACTAAATTGGAACCTTACCTCAACCTGATTTTAACCTTTTGTGCCTCTGATTCTCCTCTCCATCCTGCTGGAGTGGGAAGTACGAGGGGAAAGGGGGGAGTGAATGGCAATTTGGTTTGGGAGAGACTCAGTGGGAGCATTGAACTGGGGAGTACCATTCCTAAACCACAGATATGTACCATAAGGATGTTTACTTCTCTATTAGTTGTAAGATTTTGCATTAAACATGTTATTCTAAAGAAGAGAAAACAGAAATTACATATATATGAAGTTTAATCCAACCACATAAATTGCGTGTATGTTCATTCTGCTAGACTTATTGCATTAGTAAGATGCATGTTTAAAAGAAATAGGAGGAGTAAGCACAGAATATTATGTCATTAACTGGATTTCAAATAGCCAAGGAAAAATCCTTGGAGGTAATTTTGTACAGCCTACTGCTCGGAGCAGGGCTCCTTTCAAAGCTAAATCAGGCTGCTAGGCTGGGCAAGTTTTGAGTTTACAACTTAGATCAGACTTTATCGGTCAATTTTGATTAACATATCTTTATGATGCTAGTTTATTTTAGCAATGAGTTGACAAAGTTTTCTGGTACAAGGACACAAAATAAGGCATTGTTCTTCGAAAAGAGAAATGGACTCAAATGCAGATGTCAGCCATCAGAGTGAGTAAGAATGAGTTCTTTGGCACAACTAGCATAATGCTTTCAATGAAAACAAATATATTTCAGGACCTGACTCCTGAAGCAAGCTTTATATCTTGACGTGCTTAAGGCTGAGTGTTTTTGTTAACTCACAGCCTCAGTCAGAAGCTCCAAGACTCATATTTTGCATATAGTCAGGTTACATGGGAAGTTCAACAGTAATCTGGATTTACTTTATGTTGTTTGGAAGTCTCATACTCATGCCTACTCTACTGGTCATGCATTAACAACATAAATACATTTTCAAAAGCTTCAAGCTAATAGCATGAGAAAAGGCCTTAAGGACATAGTGTTGCTGACCTTCAAATGTTTCTATTCAGTTTTATAGAACTATGCCACTAAGAATATTTTTTAAATCAAGATTTCTCTTAAACTTAACAAAATTATGATATATTGCTGTGATTGTGACATTTACATTGTGATAGTGCTAAACCATCTATGTCCCAAAGAAGTGGAGAATTTATCAAAAGTGTAAGTTAAAGGAGAGAAAAGGGAAAGTCTCTTGGGCTGATTAGTTTATTCATCCCAAAGACAAAACACAGCTTGTATCACTATACCATTTTGTCTTTAGGACAGAGGACTGGCATAGAAGCTGAATGTACTGTACCAATCAGCCCATCCTTTGCTGTGTTAAAGGAGGGCAGTTGAATAAAATGTGGTATTAGAAAACTGCCTGGTGGCATTAAAAAAAAAAATCAGTAATTTGTTAGGTCTTTGATAAAGCTGTAGTACTGAACATGTAAATGGTTTCCTGACCTTGCCTCATTTGGTTCCAATCCTGCACTGCCTTCTTCCTGGAAGCAGGCATTTTTTCACTGTAATTGGTCTTTTTTAAAACAGTCATGAAGAAATGGTTTATTTCTGTGTTAATATTGCCACACGATGCTTTCATTTTTAGTTTCTACAGTGCTGATCTTCCTTCTCAACACAGTCCTGAAGTCATTAGCAAACATGAGCAGTCCAGGATAATCAGTTACATAGGAAGCAAGACAACAGAGTCAGTAATGTAGGAAGAGACATCTTTCTTCTGAAAGCTATGTCACCCCTGTATTGTTGATGACATCAAAGCAATCAAAGGGTTTTTTTCCTTCTCTGCTGAGTGTTCAAGTTTGTGCTTGAAGTGCTGAGCAATCAAGTTCACGTGCTGAAGAAACAAATTTCACTGGTAAGTTTGCAGACCACTCCTCACCTGGCTTCTATCCCCTTGCCCTTCTGCAGTAACACAAAAGGAGCAGAGATGTGCCTGCAGGAGAACTGAACAAATTTGGAGTGTGGGGTGGCAGGAGATCACACTTAACTGGAGCAATGCTGCAGCCTGGCAGACTCTTTGCTGAGTGGTCCTCTGTGGGGCTGACCCTGTTGGCGCTGGGGGATTGGGACAGCCCTGAAGAAGCCAAGGAGCACAAATGTATGGTTGCTCAGTTCCTTCCCTTGCAGCTGGGACCTTTGCCAAGCACAGGCAAGACCTGAGGATGTCTGCTGTCTCTCCCCCTCCTCCCTGCAGCAGCTGTGCACTCCAGCACCCAAATAAGTCTTAATCACTCCATGGTGGCTCTTTTGTTCAACTGTTTTTAAAGTTGGAGACCCATTTATGCAGTCAAGTTAACACAAGATTCACGGCTTGAATCTGCATTGTTGTCTGCTTTGTGCAGTAATTTAATGGGCATGCTAAATGGTAGCTGAACAGCACTAAACCCTTGACCAGCTTTTTTATAATCTTTTTTTGTACAGACAATCAATTATACAAGAGGCAAAATAAAATAGCTTGTTTGATGTAAAACAAGCTGCAAATTTTGTCATATTGTCATTCACATCCTTACTACAATTAATTAAAATTCACTTCATGCAACTAAAAAAGGAGAGGTCCATACTAAGTACATTCCTGACCCGTAACTAGGCATAACAATTGACATTAGGTGTAGCATTGTGCACACTTAAGATGAAACAATTTTTTCCTGAATGTTTATGAAAGCTTGTCCTGTTTTCAACAAAATCAAAACAAAATTATTAGCTCTAGATAAAGGGGGGAAAACAATGGCACGGATTACAAAGAGAAGTGCCATGTATTAGGAGGGATTTTTTATTGGTTATTGCTTCAGTGTTAGATATAATTTCCTTTTTAACAGTAAAAGAATATAATTTTCTGTTTCTGATATGATCATGTGGAGTCTGGAGCACAGTGCTTTCTCAAACATCCACACCAGCTGGAACCCTGGGACTGGAACCTGGTTTCCTCAAAGTAGCAGCATCATAGCCGAAGCAATAGCCTGAAAGTAACATTCAACTAAGTTTAGCAAGACACATTTTACAGAAGAAAAATCTCCAGGATCAGAATAGCCTAAATTGTAGTGGTAATGAAGATATTACTGAGGTGAATTGGTTAAATTTTCAGCAAAACTTTTCTATCTCAATTATCAGGTATCTTGTTGACTGCTCTGTGTAGGAAACAGTAGTCTTTGTGCAAGGGGAAAATGTCTGTGATGCTGTAAAAGTCTGGAGTGTATATTTATTGCATAGCAATTTAATCTTCTTGAGTTGATAGGGTTTGCCACAATTATAGCAGCTTAAACCAATGAAGATTTAAGGACACACCCTGAATTTAGAATATCCCCCTCTTCTATGATAATTTTGATCTGCCTTTAAGAAATGAAAGAGAGTTTTCTTCAGTTTTTTTGGGTTGAGAAATCTATTTTAACCACATGGTGTTAAATGCCAGAAGGAATTCTCTTACTTGAAATTATGCAAAGAAAACATATATGACATATTTCAATAGTGACATTCTAAAATTCAAAGTGCCTTGGCTGATATAGGACATCTTCATAGGTTTAAATAATTAAATGGGTAGAATTATCTGTGTTGCTTTAAAAAATGGGGAAAAAAAACTAAAAAAAACATTGGAAGCAAAATTTTATCTTCTGATGTACTCAGATGCACATGTAAATCCAGAACTATTGTGAGACATAAACTGATTTGGGTGATATGTCTATTTAACAACCAGAAAGAGCCATGTTATTTCAGGGCTTCCAGAAAAAAAACTCCTATACTTGAATATGAAGACCATGAAACAGAGCAAATTATTGTTTTAAGAATATTATTTAATTTTTGGTAACAGAGGAATGTGTTTTAATGGAAGACATTTAATAAATGTAACAATGTCAACCACCAGCAGAAGCAAGAAAATTTGCACAGAGAAATAGCCTTTTCTAAAATAGCTGCTTATAGCCTTTATTTTTTGTCCTGTGCTTCCACCAGACGCTAAAACTATGACATCATGGATACTTTCCTCATGACACGTTGTTGTGTCCACCATGGAGGGCAACATGATAAATTTTCATCAGGCAGTCTGTCACCCAGCTGGCAGACAGTGAAATACAATACTGTCAGAGGGCAAGCCAATAAAGAAAAGAGGACAGAGACACACTGTCCTATGACCACCATTTTAGTTATGCTAATCCAACAAATTAAATGCAAGAAAATCTACTTAAAAGACAATGTTACGCTCCAGCTGCCAAAAAGATCGAGAAATTGCAGTGTGATGCTGCTTCTAAAATGTACCCTCTCCATGTGCACATGCGCACGTACACACACACACACACACAGAGCATGGTTATGCCACACTTAAAAGTAATGCTGAATGTTCCATTTAAAGGGAGGCAAGCAGACAAGATTAGTGTTGTTAGAAGAGCTGGAAATGGGTTTTTCTGTCTGGCCCTTTTCAATTTGTTCTCATATATTGCATTAATATTCTGTTTTCTGCTGTAAGAAAGAGGGAAAAGAAAAGCACCAGATAATAAATTCCTAGTTTAACATTTCCTTGCCTTTCATGTCAATGGGTTTTCCCAGGCTCAGGGCTGTACCTTTCACTATGGGGCAGTCTGTAATAATTCCTCTGAACAACTGTTATGCTTGAGTATTAATCTGTAGGCTTAATTCTGCATCCTTGTTAGACCATTTTCTATTCCTTTTTCACCACAGACAATGTGTACAAACATATTTTCTTTCCTGTGATTTAAATAAACATTTGTTTCTATGTCTTGGGATTCACCAAGAGTTACTTCTAATAAGGAGACAAACTTATTTTGTTTTCTACTATTTTAATTTTAGATTATGTTTTAAAGTTAATAAGTAATTGGTTTATTGAATTAAAATATGACCATTGTTCCTATATTTGTAAATTCTTTCCCAAGAGCTTCTTCTGTACCGGCTCAATTCTCTTGTGATTGTATGTCTTTCTTAGACAAGCTGAAAGGGGGTCATGTTACTAAACTGAGATTTTACTTTTTTAACAAAAGGAGTTTGGGTCCTGTAACTGGTAACTGAGGCCAAACACTGTACTATGAAGCTGAATAAAAACCAGGCTCTCCAGGCAGTTTCCTGCTCAAGGAATTCAAAGATGGCAAATTGAACCTTGAAGCAGAAAATCTATGAGCTGTTTTGCTATTGCAAATCTGAATTTCTCAGGAAGAGAGTAGGTGTACTTTCCTCCTCAGAGGGTAGGGTAGGTATCCCCTGACAGGTGGGAAAGTGGGTGAGGGGTTTCCACATATGAAATTATTTATACACCCAATTACAGACAGAAAGAACCAAATAGACAGAAAGAATCCAATAAACTACAATGAGAGAAAGATTAGAGAGAACATATAGATGTTTGGCTCATCACAGTATGATTACACACAACGTTGTTTTGGGGCTTCAGTAGCCCTCAGCCATTCAGCAGTGGCCTGGGAAAGGTCTGAAAAGGGATTGCAACTATTATTGACCTCATGAGCCATAAATCTTCCAGCATTATTATTTCTTAGTTACCAAGACACCTGGTGAAAAATTGGAGTTCCAGAACAACAGTCCAAGCATGCCATTAAAGACACAAGCATGATGGCGGCATTGGCTGTCTTAGTATCACACTCTGCAACTTGTTGCCCAAGAAGGTGTGAAACCCAGATCCCCATGGCTGGCTCCACACAGAAAGTGCAATTTCAAGTGATATTTTTTTAGGTCCCCTGGAATATCAAGTAGGTGCAATAACGGTTTGAAGCTTGGCACACTTTGAGGAAGAGGCAGAATAATGCTTCACCAGGGACCTCCCTATGGGGTTTTGGGCTCTCCATGCTGCTTCCACCTGCAGGCAGAGGTCCTGGAAATGGCACTTTGGTTTCTCACTTCTGCTTGGTGAAAAGCAGCAGACCCCAGAGGCTACCTGAGAAAGCACAGTACAAGTAGAAGATTTAAAACTGCTGCTATGGCTCTTTCAGTGAGACCCTGGGAATGTTACAGTTAGCAGGTGCATGTAATACACCTGCCTTTGGTGTCTTTTGATCTGGCAGGCAGTTGACTGGGGAAAATTACACACTTATACATCCAGCATAGCTTTAAGTAGTTTGTGTCTTAATGAATTAAAATTCCTTGGGTTACTAAGAATGAAGAACCTCCAAATTTTGGCCTATATCTACAACATGGCTTATTCAAGTAAATCCAGACCTTTCAGAAACCTTTACTATCATCAATTATATCTACCATATCCCCCAGCCTTTCAGCTATACTTTCTATGTTCTCTCATTTCCAGTCTGACTGACACAACAGTTGCTTTCAGGGAATGTAATCTTTAATTAATCAACCTACTAGCAGATGTTTTCTGCAGGCTATAATTTCTCATCTAAAAAGACATTTTTCTACCAAGAAAATATAAGGCTGTTAAAAAAAAACCAAAAAACCAATTGTAGCTGTAAAAAGTAGTCATTTCCTCTGCTGTAAACTTAATCTCATCACTGGAGGGATGTGATTTGGCAGCCAAATCTTCAGGATCTCTGCTGTCAGTGCCCATTATTGGACTTTCTGGTGAATGCTGGAGTGTTGAAGCATCATCACAAATAAATTATGCTGCTGACTTGTTTTCTCACAGAGATGGCTGAACCACAATAGTAGCAATAATAACACTTTTTACTCCACAATTGGCCATAGTGAAAACTGGAGAAGAGGTTCCAAAGCTTATATCAAGTAATCTAAATTGTTCATCCTCCTCTGCAAATCATAGTTTTACAGCTATTTACATATAGAACTGAAAAGTGTTGATGTATCCCTAACCAAAGTTTATAAATGTTAAGAAAGCACAGTGAGCCCCTATTCCTTAGCTGAGTTTCATGTAGCTACTATCACAGTACAAAAGCTGATCATTAACAATTCTTCTGGTCTTGAAACTTAATTTTATGGGTGCATCACATGCAAGAATATCTAGGGTCCCAGAGAATTTTATGACCTTAAGTCTTAGTCTAAGGTCACAGCCTGTGGCTGTCAAAGAAAACAAAGAAAGAATATATAGCATGTGTGCAGACCTACTGTTAATGTTATTGAGCATTTCACCTATCACATATTCAAATAGCTAAGTTCATTATCTGTCATTCTTAAAAAACTCAATTCATCCAATTTATCTATATAGCTAACGGATGTTCTTGTGTAGCACTGCGAGTTTAGCCTTTTGTTTCCTTGTAAATATAATAATAAATAATATTTGGTAATCTGTGCCACATCTCCAGCACCTGTAGCCTTAGATAGGCAAGGCCCAGTGCCTTCACACACTGTTGTCTGTCTGCAAAGGGCAGCAGAATTGGGCAGCAGCAATGGGGTGAACTGCATGGTTCAAACTGTGGAAACAGCAGCAAGCATCTGAGCCTCAGTGGCTGCATGAAATCTTAGGTCCTAATGGCATGAGTCACAATAGATCTGCTTTAGTGATAGAACCTAAAACAGAACTTGTGGGCTGTAAAGCCTGTCTGTTTGGGGTACTGTCTAATCACTGAACAGCCAGTGGCCATTTGCATTCCTACTAGCAGCTAACAGAGAACTGGAAAACACAGGATGCACATTTTCCTCTCATTCATTTCCCTGTCTTGCCAGTCCTTTTATGCTCTAATTAGACTCAATAACATGTCCAAACAGCTCCTGAATGGGAGATCTCACATGATAAATTCACATTTGACAAAGTTATGCAGGGGCAAGCCAGCAGGGAGCTCCTGTCACAGTGACCAGAGTCAAACTTTTACTCCCACAAGTGTAGAAAATCTCAGTCTTAGCTGAGAAATCACACTGGAATTCCTCTTAAAAAAATGAAGCTATATTGCTTCAGAATTTTGTAGCAGGACACAGCTGCTTTTCCTATCCAATTCAGCATTAATCATTACAATCTGCCTCAATAAAAATGATTGGTGTTTTGTCAAATCCTATCACTTTAATGTTGCAGTGTGGCCACTGTACATTTTTATTTGGCACACATCTGAAGTCTGTAAATTTGAAAAGGCTTACTCCAGAGCCAGAAATCAGCAATTAAACAGTTAGGACATGTTGAACACTGAGTGTGAAGCTTATTGCACAATTGCAGAGAAAATGAATGTAAGATTATTATCTTTATTTTAATGTTATTGACATTTCAGCATAACCCAAATCCTCTATAAAAGTAAGGGCTGCATTGTACTAAATAATGAATAGAAACAGGAAAAGTGATCCTACCCTAAAAGATTTCCAGTCCATTGGGAACAGAGTGTAATATAAAAATTAACATTCAGGCAAAATATAAAATCACAACATTCTTGAAAAAAATGCTTTTTTCATTCTCATAATATTCATGTTTTCCATACTCAGGACTAGATTTATTAACTGAATTGACTATCACAATCCTTAGAGACACAAAGTGAAGCCTTCAGGGATCATTCCAAACACCAGAGTCCTTAGCAGTATTAAAATACTCCTCCCAAAATAGGAGGGGGAGGGGAGAGCTGGGCATCTGTGTTAGGATTTCGCCAAGCTGCTTTCCCCCAAAAAAGAACATGACAATAGTGCTCCAGAAGTTTTGTAGACTTCTGGTAATTTTTAAAGAGTCCATAGGTTAGCATACTTTTGGTCAACATGCAACAGGCAAAATGGGAGCCAAAGCAGCCACAGTATCGAGGGAAGCAGCAGAAACTAAAGTTGGAAAAGCATTTTTCAGCACCAGACCAAAAGAGTTCATAGCACAATCAAATAATGGATTTTCTGTACTTGTATTGATGCAGCTGCATTTTAATGAACAGAACTGGTAATGAGCTAACTGTGTCTCACAATCATCTGTTGTTCAAGCAGGGAATCTACCTGCAGGTGCAGCAAGATCCTCTCTTTCCATTTGTAATGGAACCTCTGGAGATTAGAATAGATTTACCCCTTGAGGACAGTCTACCTACTGGTGTTAGACTTAAGAACCTAAGATTTGCTGTTAAGCTTCCTGGGGATACACCAAGGTCACAGATGATCTATGCCATGTAGTATTTTCTTAGTGGATTATTTTTATTTCATTATCCCTTGTAAGTTTTCTGTCTTCCTTGCTACTTTCATTTGTAAAGTTCTTTTAGTCCCTCTGTTGAAAACCTTGGTTTTGTACATACAAACAAATTCACTTTTTCATTCTTCAAACAAAGAACTACCTAGTAGGAACTCCACACATAGATATGTCTTACACCCTCCCCAGGATTCACCTTTTCTCAGGATTCACCTTTTCATCCACTCAAAAATTTCAGCCTTCAAAAATTAGAGACAGCTTGTTTTTTTCCCTTAAAAAAAAAAAATTAAAAAAATAGTTCTTTCCTCCTCACAGCCTGAACCTTTCTTTATTCTCTTAACTAACTTCCCAATAGTTGGGTCATACGTATTCCTTGTAACCAATACCAAGGACATGGCAGAAGAGGCTCAGTTTGTTCATCTTTTCACTTACTCAGGGTGCCTACTATCCAGGTAGTATCCCTCTGTTATCACAGACGAGCAAAGCAGCAGGGACTAGTCCTTCTGGAAAGGTGAGATTGGGTACAGAAGCACCAACAGCTCTGTTAGAACTGGTTTTGGCAGAGTAGAAGAAAAACACTTATTTTTGGTTGGCCAATATGTACATTTGTATTCTTCAACAGATGTTTAAATAGTCTATACAAAGATTTCTAAATTCCATTATAAATATTCCTTCAAGGTAGTGCTACTGATCTTTAAAAGCAGGAACCCCACTAAAGGATAGAAAGTAGAAAAATTTACTATCTAAGGTAGAAATACCCTAATTCAGTAGAAAAAAATTGTTATTTATATAAATTTTGAATTATTCCTTGTTTCTCTTCTGAGCACAACTAAATTACTCTGAAAAAGCTACAGGAGAACAAAAAGCCCAATGAGAAATGCTTTCTCATTCAGCTGCAGTTTTAATATGATCCTTTGTTTCAGGTTTACAACAGCCAGAAATGTTGCAATATTGCATTTTAAAATCTTTTATACTCTATACTAAACTTCTGATAGATTTCAAAGACTGCACAAATGGACTAGCATAGGATCTACACTGTCCTGTAATTATGATATATCATTGTATTATATATAACTTATGATCCTACAGAGATTTTAATCTTTTACCTCATCCCCAAGCACAGTGGCTGAATTGTGAGCAACCTGACCAAAGCCCATATGATGTTCAGAAAATATACATACACCATTCAGTCCCACAATGGCCTCATATTCTCATCCATTTCCTGCTTTACTGTGCTTTATTGTGCAGTGTTAAGGATCTGAGTATGTGCTCTATGCCAGCTGGAGATAGCTGTGATTCTGTGATGAATGAAGCAACCCATACACTGTGGGAGCCTAAGTTTACAGCAAAACATCTTTAGTTGGTATAAATTAGCTGGAGTCCTTTAAACTTAATGGAGTAGTGCTGATTTACTGCCTGGGAAAATGGAGATGTTGGTTACTGAGGAGTGTGTCTCTCAGCAGCTCATTAATGAGATCTAATGGTATAATATTTTTATACCTCACAGAAACCAGATTGAATGACTCTTAGCCTTAGATGTCCTGAGAGAAAAAGGCTGTAAAGTGTGTTGTAATTCCTATACTAACCATTTGTCTATGGAACTGGTGATTCAAACTTGCATGATGCAGATAAAGAAAGCCTGGTAATATCGAATTCTACATATCCTTTCAGTTCTCAAGGGAGTTAAAAAAGTGTACATACTTCCAAGAACTTTTGACCTGCTTTTCCAATTGACAAGGTGATGATCAGTCAAAGGTTAGATGTGACCTTAGAGGTCTTTTCCAACCTAAATCGTTCTATGACTCACAGCCAAAAAATCCTTTCTCAAATGACAGGATAGTTGAGATGTCAGCTAAACTCCTCTGGCTGATACATCAACATTTACTGGAATCCTTGTTCTCTTCAACCTGTTTATCATTCATTTTTAATGATTTGTCTGAAGATTGTTCAGCGCTATCCCAGACATAAAGATTCTTCAGGTTATGTTATGCCCTGCAGGCCCTTCACCATCCACTCTTCTGATTTCAAATTATATTGGGTACATCACATTTTGGCCGAAGCAAATGAATTGCTCATGATACATTTTACCTCAAGAATTACTGCATTTGAAATCCTGTGCCAAACAGGTGATTGTAGAAGGGTATTCTGAGTACACTGCCAGAATGAGTAGTGTATTGTTCTCTTCTCAAATCCTTCATTAATGCAAATCCAAAATCTGACATACTTCCAGCATCACAGTTAGAGTCCCTGAACAGATTGTTACTCTCAGAAGTGAAATCAAATACAGTAAATTGAAAGCACTTCTGACTCCCTCTTACCCTGAGGCGCAAAATGACAAGCGTGCACCTGTGGTGGTAGGCCCTAATCACTCTACTTTTTCAGTTTTGCTTTTTGAAATGCCTTCTGCCTTTTCTCCCATATCTCATCAGCCAAAAACGCAGAACCTTTTTTTGATCTTTAGTAGAATTCAGTGGATAAAGATGACCTTACGGCAGGAGGGAAGGCTGATAAACTGTCTCCAAAAGTGAAAACTTCTTTCCTGAAGAATAATCTGTTATTTTTAAGGTGTACCATGATGAAGGCACATCCTCCTGTGAATTACAAATTTCATACCATGAAATACTGAAATAAAACTTTTTTTTTTTTTTTTTTTTTTTTTTTTTTTTTTTTTTTTTTTTTTTTTGCAAGAGAGAGCCTGGAATTCAGAGGGGAACATTATGCAAAAGTCCTCAAACTGCCTTTTGTTTCCACAGCAATTGTGTCATTCTAGTAACAGATTCTCAGTGTGATGGTGAATGAGTTGTTACATATTTAGGTTATGTGCTGCAAGAAGGAGGAAGGGCCATATGGAGTCTCAAGGTAGCCAGCTCCTATGAGGGTACTTCAGCTGTTGAATTGGTGGTACACATAGCAACTGACAGGATGGTACAGTAGGATAATGCACGACATTGGACTTAATTTTTTTGGACTGCTGAATGGTTTAGATTTTACAGACGTGGAGATGTTTTACCTAGTCACCTTAAACCATTTGGGAGAGCTGTGTTCTCAATGCAACAAGTGAAAAATGCCACAAGAAGGACAAGTTGCATTATCATAATTTCATTCTGTTGTTCTGATTCCAGATGTGCTTGCAAAACATCCCCTCTGAGCCAGGGAGCAACCCTTGCTCAGAGCAACCCGATAAGTCCGCTTTATCAGGCAAAGGCGAAGGGTTTCCCTTACCCTTTCTCAAGCAGTAGCAGCAGATTACCAGCCCTAGGAAAAAAAAACAAAAAACATATTGTGCAGGCTTAGAAGAGGAATACACTCTGCTTTCTGTTTAAACAAATCCTTTAAAACACTTCATGCAACCGAACATTTGAAAGTCATTTAGGCAGAAATGAAACTGGCACCACTGTATGAGCACCAACTACAGAAGAATGTGCTGCAACACTTGAGCCACTTATCATTGCTGCCAACATTATTTGTATTGTCTCATGGCTAGGAATACCAAATATTTAATCAAATTCCCTTGATTTTATAAATACAGAATACCAAGGCCGTGCTGCCCTCATAACTTCCTGTCAGTGGGCACATTACAAACAACAGTTACAGTAGATGGATAAGGTCATCACATGAGGAGAAAATACCAGTTGTGCCAGGGCATATCAGAGGTCTATCTCACCCACTGTCTGCTCCCTGGCAGTAGCCATCTGTGGGTGCCTAGGGAGAATTTAAGGACATCATATAGTGATACTTTGACAGAACACTTTGACAGAATATTTTGTCACTTAAATGCAGTTGTCTTCCTTTACAACTGTCCTTCATGTTTTATTCTAAGAATTCATCTAGTCTCATTTGTGAGCTATGAAAACTTTAGCACACACAGTGTTGTTGGGTGAGGGGCTTCACAGATGATCTGGTTTTGGCTAGAGTGGAGTTGCTTTTCTTCACAGTAGTTAGTATGGACCTGTGGTTTGGATTTTTGCTGAAAACAGTGTTGATAACATGGAGATGTTTTCACTATTGCTGAGCAGCACTTACACACTATCAAGGCATTTTCTGCTCCTCGCCCCATGTCATCAGAGAGCAGGCTGGCCATGCAGAAGGACAGCTGACCCCAGCTGACCACAGGGATACACCATACCATGTAGCAGTCAGAGGCCCTGAAAGGCCTCCCTGGCGGACACTCGCCTAAGATAAGAAATGCATAGTCATGATGAATGGACCAAAGCAGTCCCTCTTCCGCCCTCGGACCCTTGTTATCTCTCTCTAAGGCTATAGGTCGTATTCTCCTCAACCCTGGCCATTGGACAATTTCCAACACCCCAGTATCCTACATAAACCCCATCTCTGCCCAATTCGGCAGAAGATTTGTCACTGGAAACTTTCGCAGGAGCTGCCAATAAAGACACCGCTGTGGAACTCCACACAGACTCCTCCTCTCTCCATCCCTGTGTCTGCTGAGGCACATAGGAAGCAACGAGCTGAAATCACTAAGAGTTGAACTCACTAGAGCTGAAATCACTCCAGAGTTGCTCGCTAGATCGCCTGCAGCTGGGAGCTAGCCCAAGGGCCCAGACATGATGCATCTCATCAGCACAGCGCTATCTGGGACACCTACGGCGGCAGCTGCCCAGGGGGCCGGACGGACCCCTGGGACCCCAAGCTGCCATACGTGGCCACTTGAACGGGAGAACTGGCATCCTGGTACTCCTGAGAGCAGCATTCCTCATGGATCGTTACTGCCTTGGGCCCGCCACAACCCTCTGAGGGTAAATTCTCTGTTATAGAAGAAGTTATCTGAAGAGCTGTCCAATGAACCTGAATATCACCATCTGGGACGAGCTCCTCAGGAGTTGGACAAAAGCAGACCACCCACCCAGCAGTCTTGGACCCACACTCGGCTGAAAAAAGTGTAACTTTAAAACAGCCTTTCTGCACACTTTTATCTTGGGTCCCTTTTTGGTGTTTTGTTTTGTTTTGTTTTGTTTTGTTTTCCTCCTTTTCACTGCTGGGAGGGGCAAGGGAACTATATAGCAATGGAATCAAAATCTAGTAAATTAAAAGGATCCCAGAACCAGAGAGATTTATATTTACAAATCCTAGAAATCCTAATTGCTAACAGCTTCTCTTTCTCTAAAGGCAAGCTTTCAAAAACTAACTTGAAAAAATTTATAACATGGATCCTTTCTCAGTTTCCAGACTAACACAAACATGATGGGTTCAGACTCTTCTTGGGACACAGTAGGGACAAGAATATATGGTTTCCAAGCTAATGAAAATTTCTCTGTTACCAAATTCTTGCCTCTGTTTCACTCTATCACTAAATCGGTGGAAAAACCTAACACAAGCAGCTTAACAGCAGCAGAGGAAATTCCACCCTTATTTCCTATACCAGTCCCTTCAAATGCTAATTTGCCAGATAAAAGTCCTCTCTGTCGTCTTACTCCTTCCTGGGATGGGGAACAGGGGAATCACGCTGCTCCCACGCACCCACGGGGTCTGCAGAGCCCGCCCATCCCTCAGTCCCATCCTGGGCGCGGCAACTGCGGATTCTGCTCCCTTGGTTACCCAATGCATTGCACGGTGCACACACTGCTCTCCCCCGAATGCTCGGGTCTAACGGCGTCAGTCTCGATCCGGTCTGCCCTGCCTTGCTCCAACATGCCGTGCAGCCCGCCGCGCTCTCCTCCTACCCCCGCCGCTGTGCCTCTCCCCTCCACTGCCGTGTCCCTCACCACCGCCGCGACTCTCCCCATCCCTGTTATCACCCCTGCCTGCCTGCCCGCCCCAGCGAATCTCTCTGCACCCCCATGGTGCCCATGGCAGCAGCTCCCCTCAACCCCACCGCCTCCTCTCCCCCACTTCTCCCTTGCCTGCATTCCCAAGCGCTGCATCCACCCGCCCACCCTCAATGCCCCCCTAACGGCACCTCTGACACCCCCCACGGTGGCACCCCACTCCTCCATGCGCAGCAGCCCTGCACAGGCTGCCCCAAACGTGGTGCTGCCATTACCCCCCCACTGCTGCCTCCCCCAAGCCAAGCCCAGCCAGCTGCCCCATCCCCCCCCCACACTCTGTCCAGTCCCCACACCCCTGCAAAATGTCGTTCCAACATGCCCAAAAAAGCATAGAGCACCTCCTGACCACACCTTATCAGAGGACAGTGAGTCTGAATCTGACACAGACAAAACTGATCCATGGGCTCTAACTAAAATGGAAGCGACTCGGGCAGGGGATTGGCAGCTCAGAGAATTACTGCCTTCCCAGTAAATTATATAAAGGGGAAAAGGGGGGGAGGGGCACTACTAGAACAACGTGGGAACCTAACATAAATAAAGAACTGATACAACTATGAAATATAGCCAAAGAATATGGTAGAAGTTCACATATTTTCAGAAATTTCCTTGAAGCCCTTTTTTCTGTGCATATTCTGGTCCCTCACGACCTTAAAAAGATTGCCAACTGCCTTCTTTCCCCAGAAGAATATATGCTATGGGAAAGACAGTGGAAAAGGCAATTAAAAACCTTATCAGACACCTATGCTCAAGACACAAATAGGCCAGATTTTACAGTCCAACAGCTGGCCAGAGAAGGGGATTTATAGAAACCCTCTGACCAAGCTAACACCTTACCTAAGGCAGCACTGCAATTGGCTGTTGCAGCAAAAACCTCCTTGCTTCTTAACCCACATTACTCTATCCCTATACAACACTTCTCTAGTATTAAACAGGAGTAGATGAAAGCTTTATCAGGTTTGTAGACAGAATTAAAGATGCTCTGGAAAAACAGAGAGCACAGAAGCAAGAAAAGAACTGTTGTGCAAGCTTGCTTTGTCAAATGCAAATGAACAATGTAAAACAATTCTGAGGGCCTTATCCTTGGATACAGAACCCACCATAGAGCAAATGGTGGAAAGCTGCACACGTCATCTGTCCACTGAAAACACAGTGACCCAAGCAGTCTCTAAGGGTATTGCAGAAGGAGTTTCTGGTGTGTATGCAGGAGTAACTTCTAAAGACCAGGCCCGCTGCTATCTCTGTGGGGAATTTGGACATTTTATAAAGGACTGTCCAGACAGGTCACCTACCCGAAACCCCCGTAACACCTACCAAAGACCCCAGAACCAGCAGCGCTACCAACAGCATTCGGGAAACTTCCAGCGGAGCGTGGCCAGGCCCGGCGCAAAGACAACAAATCAAAAGCCACCCAGATCCAGTCATGCGTCATCCCAGCAGATTCCAGGCCACATGGAGAGGATCCAACCCATGGAGCGATACAGATGGGAACACGGCACCAGTTGGTAACTGCTTTATCCATTGACTTTAATAATAAGGATGTTTATTGTATTCCCACAAGCAAGCATGGGCCAAAAGGTGGTTCTTTTAACATTTTAATGATAGGGGACACTCTCCATGGCCCAGAGGAAATCTTTGTCATTCCAGAGGTACAAACAGTGCACCCAGGACAAGAAATCTCTGTCCAGCTGTGTTGCATGGATTTACCATTTTTTCTTTCAAAGGGAACTCCTATCGCACAAGCCTTTCTACTCCCAAAGAATCATGGGGAACAGCTTCCTCTCAACCCTACCGGAATGTGGGCACAAGCTGTGGGACAAAGTAAGCCTACCATTGAGTGCGGTCTATCCTACAGAGGAGAAAAGTTCCACCTGCCAGGGATGCTGGACACCGGTGCGGACGTGACCAACATTGCTTGCTCAGAATGGCCAGCACACTGGGGACTACAACCAGTAGCAGGAATGATTTCAGGGATTGGTGGAGCCACAGTGTCCATGCGAAGCAAGCACAACATCCTTGTCGAAGGGCCTGAAGGCAAGCTGGCAATCATCTGCCCATTCGTGGTAAGAGCCCCCATCACCCTTTGGGGAAGGGATGTTCTATCCCAGTGGGAAGCTTCCCAACGTATTCACAGTCAGGATTTCTGACTGGGGCCACTGAGGAGCGCGCACTACCAGATACCCCTTGGCTCACCTGGAAATGCCAAGACCCAATCTGGATTGACCAGTGGAGCCCTCTCTAAAGCAAAATTGCGTGCACTACAAGCCCTTGTGGAAGAACAGCTTGCCAAAGGTCACATTGTTGAGCCCACCAGCCCTTGGAATTCTCCAGTCTTTGTACTGCAAAAACCTGGAACGGACAGGTGGAGGCTCTTCCACAACCTTCACAAAATCAATAAGGTCATCGAGGACATAGACCCCCTCCAGCCTGGCCTACCTTCACCATCGATGCTGCCCCAAGACTGGACACTTGCCATCATAGACATTAAGGACTGCTTCTTCAGCGTTCTGCTGCACCCCCAGGATGCTCCACGGTTTGCTTTTTCCATTCCCTCTCTTAACAGAGAGGCTCCACTCAAAAGATACCATTGGTTCTATCTCCCCCAAGGACTAAAAGTCTCACCCACTATATGTCAGTGGTACGTCGCTCACATCCTGTGTCCTGTTCGGAACCTATTTCCAGAGGCAATCATCTACCACTATATGGATGATATCTTGGTCTGTGCATCAGAAAAAACTTACTTAGAAAAAGCAGTTAAAGGGACAATCAAAACCATAGAAAAAGTAGGGTTCGAGATCCATAGGACAAAATACAATACACCAACCCATGGACTTACGTTGGATTCCTGATCCGAGAAAGGACAATTGTACCCCAGCAGCTCGCTATCCAAGACAACCCAAAAACCCTGAAACACTTACACAGTCTGTGCAGATCCATCAACTGGGTACGTCCCCTGCTAGGAATTACAACAGAAGACCTTCCTCCCGTGTTCAACCTTCTCCTTGGCAACGAGGACCTAGACTCTCCACACACACTCACAACAGAAGCCCAAGACACCATCGCCAAGGTCCAAGAAGCCCTGTCTTCACACCAAGCCCATCGCTTCAAGCCCAAGCTGCCTTTCCAGTTTGTCATTCTCGGAAAAGCACCCCGGTTCTATGGACTGATTTTCCAATGGAATCTTCAACTCTGAGACCCTTTATTGATACTGGAATGGATCTTTACAAACAACCAACCTTCAAAGACAATTACCACCTTCCAGGAAATAATGGGACATTTAATAAAAAAGGCCAGAACTCGCCTCCGCTCCCTTGCTGGGTGTGAGTTCACATGCATATATTTGCCACTGACCACTGGGGATCTGGAACAATTGCTCCAGACCAATGAAAACCTCCAATTTGCCCTAGACAGCTATACAGGCCAAATTTCCATTAATATCCCAAAACATAAACTTTTTAATGCATTCTTTAATCTGACCCCAAAATTAGTCCAAAGTAAAACACCATTCAAAGCTCTAACAATTTTTACAGACAGCTCAGGGTCATCCCACAAATCTGTAATGACTTGGAAGGACCCTAAGACTCAAAATTGGGAATCTGACATCCAAATAGTGGAGGGATCTCCGCAGATTGCAGAATTAGCAGCTGTTGTCAGAGCCTTTGAGAAATTCAAAGACGAACCCTTTAATCTGGTCACAGATTCTGCATATGTCGCAGGTATAGCTATGAGAGCAGAACACGCGCTTCTCAAAGAGGTTTCCAGTCCAAAGTTACACCAATTGATTTCGGCATTAACGTGCTTAATCTCTCACAGAAAGAAACCCTACCATATAATGCATGTGAGGTCACACACTGATCTCCCAGGTTTCATCACAGAAGGGAATAGGAAAGTGGACGCATTGGCCATGACAATAGAGACTGCTAACGTTCCTGACATCTTTGCCCAGGCAAAGTTGTCACGCACATTTTACCATCAAAATGCACCTGCCCTTATCAGAATGTTCAAGCTTTCAAAAGATCAAGCAAAAGCTATTGTTGCCACATGCCCGAACTGTCAGAATTACCAGATACCCTCGATGGGGACAGGAGTCAATCCCCGAGGACTGAACGGCTGTCAGCTGTGGCAGACTGACATAACTCACTTCCCACCTTTTGGAAGGTCAAAATATGTGCATGTATCAGTCGACACATTTTCGGGAGCAATATTTGCATCAGGTCATCCAGGAGAAACTACACAGCACACCATAAAGCACTTCTTCCTTGCATTCGCTACCCTGGAAGTACCAAAACAAATCAAAACAGACAATGGACCTGTCTATACCTTTCGAAAATTAAAAGAGTTCTTCAGTGAATGGGGAATAGAACACAAGAAAGACATACCAGCAAATCCCACAGGACAATCAATCGTGGAAAGGACACATCAAACCCTCAAAAGAGTCCTCAACCAGCAGCGAAGAGAAACAAAAATCATACCTCCAGTTGAGAGACTTTGCAAGGCTCTCTACGTCATCAATTTCCTAAATTGTACAACATCAGATCCTGACCCGCCAATATTTTGCCACTTTGCAAACACCACCCAAGCAAAGCTCACTGAGAAACCACCAGTGCTAGTGAAGGACCCAGAAACACATCAAATTTCTGGGCCTTTCCAGTTGATTACTTGGGGTAGAGGGTATGTGTTCTACTACTATCTGGTCCAAGATGGTACCCAGGAAAAAACATAAAACCATACCTAGGCACTGCAAACACTACTCCCACAAACAGTGACAAGAATTCCCTGGAGTCAAATACAAGACCTCCTCAAAATCAGACAAGTTCTGCCTGGAGACGAAGACGTTGCCAAATGTCCACATAGAGAAGAAAAAACCATCCCATCACGCGACAGTAGACAAAACAGAAAGTGGAACAACATTCTGCTGTAGCAGTCAAGCCATAAGCTAGACACAGCCTGAACACAAAATTGTTCTCTGAATGACATGTTATTACCCTTTATTTACCCTAAAAAACCCTATTGCCTTCCCTTCTTAACTCTTACCAAAACCTCTAACCTTATACCCACTCCCCCATCCTTAGCTTATGGAGAGAAAAAAAAAAAAAAAAGGGGGGGGGGAATGAAAGGAAGAAAACCCTCTCCTCCCACCATAAAGATAACAAATTTTGCTTATATTCCCTATCAGAAGTGCCATCCTTGTCCAAAGATGAAAATTATCTCCGTGGGTGCTGTCCTCACCGCTGCCTGGATGCTCTTCACCGTACCGTATGCCTTCGGCTGGATTAGCCCACAGCCTAGCCACAATGTTTGGGTAACCTCAGCGAAAACATTAAAACAGGATAACGTGTGCTTATCCATGGGAAGCATTGATAACCCACTTTCCACATGTTTAGTAGGGATTCTATTCGTAGCAGACGACTGGCCCGTCTATAATTCAGAGCTCCTCTGCACCACAGGTAAGAGACCCAACATGGTAGATACTTGGGACGAGTGGACAAAAATGTTGCCCAATGCTCAAGAGGAACCCCAAGAACTGGACCTGTTGGGATCCTCTAAGGCAACATACTGCGTCAAATTTTACTTTAGATGTCCAAAGAACAATTGGCCAGAAATTGACCAGACAAAAAACACATACAGAAAGGATGTGTCACCCGTTAATAAAGCCTATAACCGGATTGCTGCAATTACACCACTTGGGTGATCTCTGTATCCTCTCTCCACCACAAACTATTACCCAAGAGAACGTTTCTCATCTGTGGTGACAGAGTATGGGCTGGGATTCCCTTCTGCCTCCAGGGAGGTCCCTGTAGCCTTGGAAAACTTTCCACCCTCACTCCAAATACTCCAAACCTTGTTATATAATTGGAAAAAGGAAAGCAAATTAAAACGCCACAAAAGATCCTACACGGAATTTGATGAAGATTACAATCCAAAATCATACGATTGGAACAAAACAAAAAAGATTGCAGTTTCCCTATTCCTATTCTGGGTAGCTGCAGCTAAAGCTCTTGGGGAAATAAATCACTTAGGGTGCTGGCTCAGTAAGCAAGCCAATGCTACCTCTGCCGCCCTAAGCAATCTTTTAAAGGAAGAAGAAACCACGAGACATGCATCACTTCAAAACTGAGCAGTGATCGACTTCCTACAGCTAGCCCACGGACATGGCTGTGAAGACTTTGAAGGGATGTGTTGCTTCAACCTCTCTTCACGCTCAGAATCCATCCATGCAAACATCCAGAAACTGAAGGAACTTGTGAAGGACTTAAAAGTAGAAAACAACCCAGACTGGGTCAATGATCTTTTCCGTCAATGGGGATTAATGGGATGGGTTGCATCTTTGGTTAAGGGAATGTTGTGGATTTTCATTGTAATTGTCATTGTGTTAACTATGATCTCATGCCTTGTCCACTGTTTCAAAAGAACTATAGGACACGCCTTTTTACTAAATACAGCAAGTGGAGTTGTAGCAGTCAGAGGCCCTGCAAGGCCTCCATGGCGGTCACTCGCCTAAGATAAGAAATGCATAGTCATGATGAATGGACCAAAGCAGTCCCTCTTCCACCCTCGGACCCTTGTTATCTCTCTCTAAGGCTATAGGTCGCATTCTCCTCAACCCTGACCACTGGACAATTTCCAACACCCCAGTATCCTACATAAACCCCATCTCTGCCCAATTCGGCAGAAGAGCTGTCACTGGAAACTTTCACAGGAGCTGCCAATAAAGCCACCGCTGCGGAACCTCATACAGGCTTCTCCTCTGAAATCACTAAGAGTTGAACTCAATAGAGCTGAAATCACTCCAGAGTTGCTCACTAGGTCACCAGCGGCTGGGAGCTAGCCTGAGGGCCCAGACAGGCTACGCCTCATCAGCACAGCGCTATCTGGGACACCTACAGCAGCTGCTGCCCGGGGGGCCGGACGGACCCCTGGGACCAGGCCGCCATAATACCATACAGTGTCATGCTCAGCACACAAAGTTGGGGAAGGTTAGCCAGGGAAGGCCACAGCTTCGGGCCATGCATTTCTCCACAGAAGTTGACAGGAGGGGATTAGTAGCAGGGAAATTTGAATTTCTGACTTCAGTGTACTAGGACACTTTCAGCCTTGCATCTGATGACCTGGCTCAACCTTTGCTCAGCTGCATCACCAGCACACAGACCTGGACACCACTGAACCCTGCCAAGTCATGTCCAAAGCTCTCTGTTTCCTATCTATCCACACGGTCTTGAATTTTAATCGTATTGCTGAAGTCACTAAGGCAGGGAGAAAGGCTGTGTCTGGTCTCATCAGCATACTGAATATTACACTTATCACACAGAGAGCAGCAATAACTCCAGGGTAATTAATTACTTAAGGTACTGCAGTTCTCAGAAACACAAAAAACAATTAGTATAATTTAACTTTATAGCTAACATAACAAGTTAAAATAGAGAAACAAACCCCTTTTCTTTTTTCGGTTCATGAAAAAGGACATAAACTCTTCTGTGAGCAGGCCTGATAAATAGAATTTGCCTTTAGGGCATTACTGATGAAAAATGACAAGTGTAATATTTTTATCTAGCACTTTGCTGAGATTCTGTCAGCAAATCCCCAAACCTTGCATTTCCAAACTACTCTAAGGAAGATTTTATCCCTTAAGTCTCTTAGAAGATTCTTCTTTCCCAAAATATGTTGGTGTTCTGACATTATGGTGTTGTCCATGGAAATGCTTTAAAACCCCAAAGTATTGCTTCTCCCCAGGAGATCAAGACTGGTTCATGAAAAATGAAATTTTGATCTCATGGGTAGATAAATGTGCTGTGCAAGCATTATGCTGAAGTGCAGAGAATTTTTCAGCTAAACTGGTATTTTATGCCATAAAGAACCAATGTTTCTATCCATCTAAACTGTCTGCCTATTTATATTTCCGATCACCATGGCATCCCGTCACAACAAATGGAAAAAAACTCACAAAAGCCCCTCTTCATTTGTTAGTCATCATTATCAGCACATAAAAGCCATCAGGTCCTGTTTTCATTGCTTGTTCAAGTACCCACTATAGCTCCCAGGGTGCTGCATCTGCAGTCTGAACAGGCAGTACTCACTTCAAACTAGAGACAACGTGCAATGCTGAATGTTTAAATGCTTTCTCCACTGGAAAATTGTTTTTGATCAGTAGCTTTTTTTTTTTTTTTTTGATCACTAGCTTTTGAGGTGGAATGCCACTGGAAGCTTGCATAAACAAAAGGCTAAAAAGGGATTTCTCTGTCAGTGACCTATTAACATCTATTAATACATGTCTTAGTATGCAGTCTTAAGTCTTACACTGTCTTGAGTTTGAAGGCATCAGCTTATCTCAAATGGACTAAAAATCCATCATTCCAGATTCATCATCACTATAACTTGTTAGAACTGCAGCTAAAGCAGCATTCCCTTCTGGCATGCACAATATCTTGATGATTTAAATTGATTTCTTCAGACAGAGGATCAAGTTTGCAGATGATTTGCTTCTTCTACCACTGCTGAGCATGTGTGGGTGCAGATTTAACTTGCCTAAATCAAGTCAAGGATAGACTCTATGCTCTTGAAATTCAGCTGAGGCTCAAGGACCAGTTTAACTTTCCTGCTTTCCATTACAACCTAACAGACCACCAAAATTACTTAGCTCATTCCACCATTCTAACCAGGTTCATGCTTCTATATTGCTCCCCTGGCACCAAGTTAGGGATCAAGCTATCTCTGCCCACCCTGAGGGATACCTGGGGATACAGACACCCAGGCTAGGCCATGGCCTCCAGAGAAACCTGACAGCAATGTTCCAGACAGGGTGTGGGTTGGTGATATCATGGTGCTGCTCCTTGGGAAGCAGAAGGTTGCAGTCCAATGTTACTGCTGCTGGAGTGAGACAGTGGTGGCAGTGTGAGGCAGGTTCCCCTCTGTCCATGCCACAGGCCCTAGTGCCCCAAACTCCCCCTTTAGTGCCTTGTAACTTGGACATTTAAATTAAATTGACTGATTTATGCCATCTGTAGTTAAATGTATTATGTGTGTATGTTTCTTCAATTTATAAATAAGACTGCAGTCAAGGAAATTATATTCCTTGTGTGCTGCTTCACTTACCAAATTGGCTAAAATGTCTTTTTTTGTGCTCATTACACTTTAGTCCCACCAGCCAAGGATGGGTATGCAGTTGCTCACATTTGAGAAGAAAAAGAAAATCAGAAAAAAATAATAAAAAGAGAAATCCAGGAGCCAAAGATATATTGCAGGGTTAATTTAAGGTCAAGATTTAGCTTAAAGTATAGTTCATGGCAAAACAAAACTAACTGCAGTTCATAATTCTGAGCACCAGGAAAACTGCAACCTAGGACATTGTAATGTATGTCAGATCCCCTCCTATTCTCAGGTAACAAATATTCCCCCAAAATGTATGCAAATAACTGTTTGCAATGGAGCACCACAGGCTTCAATACAAGCTGTGGTCACCAGCAGCAGACAGGATCAAGAAGGTTGAGTGAGGCAAAGCAGTGGGAACATCTGAACTGCCAGTGCCTCAACCTACAGTTCTAAATGGTGGTCTAATTCTAAGAATTAGAATTCTAATTCTAAGAATTCTAAGAAAAATACTTTACATGAAGTCAAATGCATATGTTGCAAGTTCAGAGCTGCTCTGTGATGCTTCATGACTACCATGCACTGTCTTGCCTCCAGCAGACTCTGTGTGAATATGTTGGTTCATCTCAATGGGGAGACATGGAGGAAGAGCCAGGAAAGATAGAAATAGCTCTGGCAGTCATCCCTGTGAAGGTTCAGGAAAACAAATGCTAGGAAAACAGTACAGAGAGAAACTTTCTCTTTAAACATCTCTCATATTTTAAAAATTGGGCTTTCTCCTCAAGGTCTGCAAAACTCATCACAGACTTAGAAAAGGTGAAGTAACTGATGAGCTGTGACTACTGGTTATCACACGATCACAACCATTTCACTCCCACTGTAAGCCTTCTCCTACATGTGCATTAGTTACTCTTTACCTCTTGCTGTAAACTCCAGTCTTAATTAATTTTGGATGAACCATGTTGCTTTTTGTATTTCCTGGGGTTCTTCAGTGAGGATGGGTTTTGGTACTTCTTCATCATCTTCCTTGTTATTCAGTGTTCAGTACCTCAGTATCCATTAGCCATAAATTATCATTACTGTGCTGATGCCCTCCACTACTGTGCCCCTTGGTGCACAGAGCTGAAGCAGCTTCTTGTCACCAGATGTAGGCTTCCTTACTGTTTCCATCCAGGAAAGACAACAGTCCAAGGTTTTTTCCTAGTCTTGTCCTCCACTTCAAAGATACCGAAGATGCCACTGGTGATGACGTGCTTGTGTTAGAGGTGGCAGCCTTGCTTATACTGTCCCCAGCAGTAGCTAAAATACTGAGTGCAACCTGTTGCCTTTACACTGTAAAGTATCACAAAATGGATAATTTTTTTTTTTTTCATTGCAAAAGGGAAAGTGTAAGGAAAAGAATGCCCTCTTTAAACACCCTCTATTTCACTCTATGGAATCTGTGAGCAATTTGGGAGATGTCTTTGGTATGATGTCGCCCTCTCTCCTTGCCTGCCTGACTTCCTGTTAAATCTTTAAATATGAATACCCCTGCATGTGTTGTTTTACATCAAGTCTCCTTCTTTCTTTGCTTCCTCTGGTCCTTCTGATCTGCCATCACTGCTCCCTACTATTTCACCCTCACACTTATCTCCCTCTACAATGGCATCCCACACTTTTCATAGCTAAATTATGTCTGGCAGATTATTGAACCCCTTGACCCCATATAGACAAGTTTTGCTGTGAATATATATGTAAAAAATGCAGTAATGAGCCAGTGGAGAATGAAACTGTTAACAAAGTAAAACATTAGATGGCGGATGGTTAGTGAGGCAAGACATAACCTAATGCAGCTAGTGAAGCAGAATGGTGACAGAGAATTGTCCTTCAGGACCCACTTGTCCTAGCAGGGGATTTTAGTAAGTTACTGAGAAAGAAATCTGTATAAAACATATTAAGGAAGTAAGTGAGTGACAGGATATAAAACATATTAAGGAAGTAAGTGAGTGACAGGATATGAAAATTACTATTGGACCATATGGTCTCTGAGGCAGGAAAATATCACACAGGCATGTTTGCCCGACCCATCACAAATGACTGACTAATCATAAGCCAAGGATCATGCTCGGAGGGACCTCCTGGCCATTAATTCCATACCCTTGGTCCTGTAAATTGTACAAAAACCCATACAAAAAAATTTAATGTGAAGCATAATTATACTTGTACTGTGCTTTCCAGCTCCTCAAATGGATTTCAAACAGAGGTGGTGACGATTTAGGCAAATCCCTGTTTGCTACACTGCCAAGAACATACATTAGATACTATCAGTTATGTATGGATTGTTTCTCCCAGATCTCCTTTATTTGTGAATGAACTGTATACTTCCCTGACTGCATTTCTTACTTCTCTTATTGCTGCCTCAGGTCACCCAATGCCAACATATTCTAGGAAATTTCTTCCCTCCCTCCCTCCCTCCCTGGCAATAGCTTACTGCTAAGCCATCCTCTCACCGGGTGAATAAGGATGCTCTCACACTTTGAACATCAGCTTCAGCATGCCCAGTTTGAGTTGCAATGAACCCATATAACTCCAGCAACCGTGTCTCACCACTTATGCCACTCCTTTGTACTTGCATAAGAGAAAAGCTCACCTCTGCCTGCTTTTTCTTCTAATTTCCTGAGGTAGATAAACTGCAAGTCTGCTGATATTGTTTTTTAAGCTATCTAGATCCTTTATTTGTGCAATGGTTATTCACAATAGCAATGACATCATGTTTTTGCAGAGTATTTTCTAAATACTGTCTTCCAAGCAAATTTCAAGAGACCATCTTTTGTACAGAGATCTGCAACTCCAGTTTGACAGAAAACATCTTGCAATTAGCCTGTTATTACAGCAAAATTAACATTCATAATTACAAAATAGGGCTTTGTGACCTTTTTCTAAACAGCAGAACACAGTGTGTTTTCTAAAAGAACCAATTTTCAAGATGATTTTCCAAGCAGTATTTGACAAAGGTAGTGATTAGCTTAAACAGGCACTTGTTATTCTGTCCCATTTGAAAACCTTCTGCAGTTTTGCAGCTCTACCTATTTTTTTCTCTTGCCAGACTTTGAGGATAGGGTAAGGAATTAACTTGTTTTTTTACCAGAAGTCAGTATCAAAGGAATATTTTCAAGGGTATATTCATTATTTCTTCAGAGACAATATCAGCAAAAAATCTTTTCTTGATCTTCACTCTCCAAACAATGGCACTTTCTGAGAACAACAAAGAAACAAAGTTTGGACTATTGCATTGCATTGAGCAAGAGAAGTACAAAGTTGAGAATTGAAATCTTCTCTAGAAAAGTTTAGCCTGTAAATCAAGCCAGTGCAGTGTATGGCCACAGCAGGAAAATAAAAGATAACCTATTCAAATCACTAAACTGTATTTTCATGATATGCCCAAAATGCTCACTGCATTAAAGTGGTTTGCAAATGGCACACGGTTAGGATAAGGATAGCAATCTTGCTGACAGATTTGCACACATATGCATAAAATATGTGTGTATGCAAACATCCATACACAAAAATTGGCTAAAATCCAGGCTTGCAAAAGCTTTTTTTGCCCCTGAACTGATTTGTTCTTTGGTATGCAGCTTTATTTATAATAAAGAGAGCTTTATTATAAATCTGTTAGTGTTTGGGAAATATTCCCCAGAACTTAAATTCACAATTAGCTCTGAATTAAGCATTCAGTAATGACTGAAATCTTTTCTTCCACTGCACAAAGTTATCTAATTTCCTCTGAAAAGTTCGAGCAGCTAGTTTATTTTTAGCCAGTCTTTCTTGTGTCTAAGGAAACGAATAATTTTGCAATATTGGTATGCTAAAAAAAATACTTTGTATTCTTTGAACTTCATCATGATAGAGCATATTACATGCTCATAAAGAAGCTGAGAGATGAGCCCTTAAGCATGCTGTGGATAGAGACGTCTTCAAGAGGAATATAAACACCTGACCCAGAGGAATGCTAGTGTCAGTGATTCTGTAGGGAGAGATGCTGATGTAGAACAGGCAGATAGGTGGTTCCAAGGCAGTACAGCAGAGACAACAGGGGCAGACAAGGAAGCAAGAAATAAATGTCAGAAAAGCAGAGGCCATCCAGCTGCAGTCCTAAACTCACAGGGAGAGGGAGCGGTGTGACATGCATATGCATGAACCAAACAAAATTTCACAACAGCGCAGCCTTAAAAAATCCACTATGGATTATGGACTTCAAAGTCTAGAGTCAGAAAATTCACTTCAGGGAGTGTGGCACCCCTTTTCCCCTCCTTAAAGGTAATGCTGGTGTGAAGCTGGATATGTCTCTGGGTGGAGGATCTGACAGATGCCAAGCTGTTTTTTCAGATTTCGGGTGTAGCATAGTAATAGACCTGCACATGAGGGTAATTCAGCTGCAAAGCAGCAGGTAAATGTTAAGGAGACAGGTAAACTGTGCTAATTTACAATCACTGGTAGCACTGTATAAGAAAGGCTCAGGAGGGCCAGTTACACCCAAGGAAACAAGAAGGAACAATGGGAGAAGTTATTACAATGGATATGTTTGTTAAGGGACAGAATTTGGAAAATACTATTCGTGGATATATGCCTTGCAATAGGTCCTTTCTAAGTCTGTGTGATCCTGTTACAAGGAACATGCAGGAATGAATTGGGTTTTTTCCCTGTTGCTAGTTGGTTTTTAGTAAAGTCTAAGTAAAGAACCAGCAGTTTTCAGTACAGTGTGTGACAGAATACATAAATCAAAACAAAATTCTCTCCAGAGGCCATGACACATGTATCTATCATATTGTTCTGTAACAATACAACTCATTGGTGAGTCCAACACAACTCACCATTATGCCACCAAGAGGAATCCAAGGTTAATGTACCTCTTTATTTTGCACCTCTTTTTTTCTTCCTTTTTTTCTGGGCAAGGTGTGGTGAGGCAGAGGGGGAGGTTGGTTGGTTGATTGGTGGGTTGGCTGGCTGGCTGGAGTTTTTTGTTTGTTTGGTGTTTTTTGAGATCCTGATTTTTGGATCACCATAAACTATGTCACATTGAGATTTGTGTTCCTGGTGGCTGGTTCTTGCTAGCGGTGGGATGTGAACAGGGTAAAAAAAGAGGAAGTGGTTACTGGAACAGCACCAGAATGGTACCATTTACAAACTCAGTAGGCTCTTTGTCATCCATAGGACAGATTGATGTCCAGCCCACCATTGATCCTGAAATCTGAAAAGA
Source organism: Vidua chalybeata (assembly GCF_026979565.1). Taxonomy (NCBI): domain Eukaryota; kingdom Metazoa; phylum Chordata; class Aves; order Passeriformes; family Viduidae; genus Vidua; species Vidua chalybeata. The sequence continues at coordinate 23,648,919 of NC_071570.1, read as the reverse complement.
TAATGCATGTCATGCTGCTTAGTGTGCCAGGAAGGGCTGTTTGGTGCTGTTCCACACCTGCATCTGTGGCTTCCATTTTATGACTTTATTGCTGTTGATTTTTTGATTGTTTTTTTCTTTGTAGAGCAGCATTATTGTTTTGTAGAGTCCTCTCACATTAAAAAAAAAGAAAAACAAAAAACCACTGTATTACTACATGCTGCCTGTCAAATGTGCCTCTATCATACATAAGGAAATAGCAAAACAAATAAAAAACCCCACAAGTGTAAATTCCTGGCAGAGAGAGGAAGTGGAAACACTGCATAAATGTATCAGTACTTCCTCCCTTTCAGCGATATGAAAAAGATTTTTAAGCAAAACTGGCAACTCTGTCATCAGGAAAAGTGTTTATTCCCATAAATCTGTAATGCTCAGAAAACATAAAGCTGTTGATTGCACAAGTCACTCCTCCCATAGCTTTAGCAATGTCTTACTGCCATGACTTGGTCTCTGCATCCAGCATATTTCCTGTTTCTTTACATATAGTTCATATTCACTCCCACTCATTTAATAAATTTTTTTCTTGCTGCTGCTGTTGTGTGTTTTTTCTGTTTGTTCACTGCAGGGCTGGCACCAGTTGCCTGTGTCTGAAGAGCTGCTAATGTTTATGAATGAGACACCACTTAGAGTAAGCAAGACCCAGTGGAAAGCCCAGCAATATGAAATACAGAAAATACTGATTTATTCTTCTTCTGCTTGTTTCCAGGTTAAATCACTTTGTTCTTCAGCATCCCATCTGTAAAAAAGGCTTATGAACTCACTAAGATAGGGACTATGGTACTGCTGCTTTTGTATGTGTCACATTTTCATGTGTGTTTGCTGCTGTAATGTATTGACTTGCTGTAGCACCTAAATACTGTGGGTTTATCAGTTTAAAAAAGTTGTAATTTACAAAACTAAGTAGAAGTTCACGAGGAGAGGAAAGTGATAACTTAGAGTAGCTGAGGTGGAAATAGATACCGACAAGGACACATTGATGCACAACAGCAGTGGGGGCACATGTCATTTGTCCCGGGTCTCTGTACTCAGGTATGCTGCTGCAGTCAGCTGATACACCCCTTGGACATGCATTACTGCCGCTGCCCTGGATGACACAGCCTAAATGCTCAGATGACAAGACCACAACCCCAGTGTGCTCCTCTGCCTCTTGTCTGTGTATGTAGCTGGCATTCTGTGTTCTTTTCCCTTCCAGATGAAAGCAACACTGATGAATGAAGGAAAGGGATTGCACAGGCATGTGAGCTCTTCCCTGGAAGCAGGAAGAGATTGACTAAATGATGCTGATTATCCCACCCCTCAATTAGCCTCTCTTTCCACTTACTCATCCTTTCCTAGAATTGTCTGGCTGGCTGCAGCTGCAGGGTTGGAAAGTGGGGGAAAAAAACCAAACAAGCAGAAATAGACAAAACAATGAGCAGGCAAGCATTTGTTTAGCAACAGCATGGCATTCTGATGGCTGAGAAAGTCTGCCAGGATGATAGGATGCAAAGACACATGAAATTACAGAGCAGAACGGATCCTCTTTGCTTACCTGCTTGCCTTTGAATCTAAATAACTGAATTGAGTGGAGACAAAGCATAGAGTGAATGTTGGTTCAGCTCTGTGTAGATCTGGCATTTTGGAAAAGCTCTAGCTCAGGATTTTAAAAAAATATTCCTTTTTTTTTTTTTTTTACAATCTCCCTTTACAAAGTACTGGTATGTGGAGAGGCAGACAGAAAAGAATCTTAATTCTCTTACTTCCTAAGTCACCCCTTACAGTTTTAGCAGACACTTACTTCATTGTTAATAATCACCATTAAACAGTATTTTCCACATAGGCAGCTTCAGAAGTCACTGGATGTTAAGGAAAGAGCCTGGCTGGACCATTTGAAACATGCAAAATAGCAAAATTACTTAGTGAAATTCTGGGGTCATTGTTCAAGTAGGTCAGAACAAATGATCTTATATGCCTGTCCTGACCTTAAAAAACTATTATCTATGAAAAGTTCCTCATGAGGTAGGAACGAATCAACTGAGGCCTTATAGGATCATATAAATTCTTTATAGCAATTTTAATTTTAAATTTATCTTTTTTAAACAAAGAAAAAGCACACATGCTCGATTCTGAAGCTGATTTGCTCAGTGAAAGAACATTATAACTACAGTTGTATGACTACAACAGTCACCTATCCTGGAAAAGTCAGCACTACTAAAAATGAAGGTTTGCAAAGACCCATCTGCTCACTCCTTTTTAATTATAGTTTTCTTTTGTTAAAATCCTGTTCTCAGCAAGCTGGATTGGATAGCATTCTCCAATGTTATTGACTGCTAAGTTTTCACATTTCTTCTTCTATCCATAAAATCAGAGAATCATACAATATCTCAAGTTGGAAGGAACTCATAAGAATCACTGAATCCAAATCCCCGCTCCTTGCAGGACTACCTGAAGTTGAACCATATCATTAAGAGTGTTCTCCAGACAGTCCTTGAATTCTGATAATCTTGGTGCTGTGACCTCTTCCCTGGGGAGCATGATTCAATCACTGACCACCATCTCCATGAAGAACCTTTTCCCAATCTCCAGTCTGAACTTTTCCTGATGCAGCTTCATTCCATTTCCCCATATCCTATCACTGGCCACCAGAGAGAGGAGATTAGCACCTCTCACTTCACTGCCCACCTTGAGGAAGTTGTAGGTTGCCCTGAGGTCACCTCAGCCTTTTCTTCTCCAAGCTGAGGAAACCAAGTGGCCTCAGTCTTGCCATTGAGAATTTTCATTGTAACCACCTTGGTCACAGTCTTCTGGGCACTCTAATAGTTCAATGTTCTTTTATTGTGACACCCAGAACTGCCCCCAGCACTCGAGATGAGGCTGCCCGAGGGCAGAGCAGAGCAGGACAATCCCCTCCCTTGCCTGGCTGACCATGCTTTGCCTGATATCCCCAGGACACAGTTCGCCCTCCTGGCTGCCAGGGCATTGCTGATCCATGTTCAGCTTGCCACAGACCCAAATCTCCAGATCTCTTTCCCCAGGCCTCTAGTCCTCAAATATGCATGTACATCCAGGACTACCCTGTCCCAAGTGGAAAGTCTGATGACTGATCTTGCCTAGTTTCTAATGGTTGGTAGTTGCCCAAATTTCTAATCTACCCACATATGTCTGCAGAGCATCTCTACCCTCAAAGGAGTCCACAACTTTTCCTAGTGTAGTAAAATCACCACACCTATTTAATGTGCATTTGACCCCTGCATCCAGATCTTTTATAAAAACATTATAGAGCACTGGCACTAAAATGGAGCCTTGAGGAACCTCTGGTCCCTGGCTGCCAGCCTGATGTAACAACATTTACCAAAACTCTTTGAGTCCAACCCACCAGCCAGTTGCTTACACAATGTATTATGGACTCAACTAGCTGTATGCCAGGCAGTTTATCCAGCAGGGTACTGTGGTAGACAGTACCAAAAGTTCTGCTAAAATAAAACCAGTCCACATCTACTGGGTTCCCTTGGTCACCTAAGGTTACTTTGACAAAAAAAGAAAATTAAATTGGTCAAACAGGACTTTTCCCTTGTGAACCCGTGCTCACTGTGATGACTGCATTGTCTCTCAAACAATGTTTTTCAGTAACTCCCAGAAATCCTTCCCTATGATTTTACCATGTGCTGCAGTGAAAATGCCAGGCTTATTACTTCCAGAGTTTTCTTTTTATTCTTCTTGAAAACTGGGACAAATTTCCAAGTTCCCTCTGACTGGCACATCTCCAGACTCACAAGACAAATTAAATATAATGGAGAGAGGTCCTGCAAAGTGCATCAGCCAGTTCTTCCATAGAAAGAATCCTATCCAGCCCCATACACCTGTGTGCATCCAACTGAAACAGCAAGTCTCATACAATTTCAGGACTGCCTGGGAATCTATCATTCTTCAAGTGACAGTCTTCCAACAATGGGCTCTGAGGATCCCAGCCCATCATTGGTCTTGAAGATGGATGGTGAAGGTGGCATCATTCTCTGCTGTGTCTGAAATTTTATTTGGACCTCATCAAGCAATGGACCAATCTCTGATCCTTTTTTTGCTGTTAACATATAAAAACCAAAAAAGTAATTTTTCCTTTCCTTCACAGTTTGTCCTGCACAGCTTGAATTCTATCTGAGTTTTGGTCACACAAATTTTCTCTCCACAGAGACGAGTAGCATCTCTGTCATTCTCCCATGTCACCTTGTTTCCAGTGTTCATATGCCTTCCTTCTCCATCTAAGTTCACTGCTCAGCCTAGCCAACCTTCTGCCCCCATTGGCTTGACTTTCAACATGTTGTGTTTGGCTGCTCCTGCACTCTTAAAAGAGAGCTCTTGAAAAGGGACAAGCATATAACTCAAATAACTTTAAAAAAAAAAGTTTCCCAAGAGACTTTACTAACTAGTTCTTTAAGCAGCCCATAGTCTGCTCTTCCCCATACAAGATGACAAGCAATTATTACAAATGACGTTTATGAAGAAAAGCAGCACACTAAATAAGGTAGATAAGGGGGAAAAGTGTGTCCTCTCTAGTCACTTCATTTTCTTATGTGTCTAGACTAAGAATCTAGCACCTCAGAACCAACTCCCACCTGAAAATAAAGAACATATATGAAATAATTTTATTTTAGCTATTTTGCCAGTTAGAGACAAGTTTGAGCAGAGTGCAGCAAGTGCCCCAGAGCTCTGTTCCCAAGAATATTTGGGTCCAAGAGATTAGTCTGAGCAGACCAAAACTAGTGATCGTCCTTGCTTTTCTTAGTAATGATATCCAAGGTCTAAGTCCATGTGCATGAGGAGCTGATATCTGACAGTCATGAAGTTCACCTTGTAGAAGCTCCTGCTGCTGCAGTATGGCATAAGAAATTATCTCTTGAATAGTGAGCAATAAATCTTACTGGATACTTCTCAGAAGTGAGGCCAGGAAGCCTGACAAAAAGCAAAATTAAATGCTACAGCAGAGACTGGTTTGAGGAATACAGTTATGGTCTACCCTGGATCTTGATGAAGAAAAATTCAAGAATTTTTGGTACTAAAATGATGGTATTGTGAACTGCCCCTTTTCTTATGTCCGAATGAGTTTGCTTAGGAGAAAGAAACAGCCTTGAAACGTGACATTAATTTGAGTTAAGGTTGCTGTACAAAGGACTCACCATGTCATGGTTTAATACTCAAGGCAAACTGCAAAGCAGGTTAGTATCTCTAAAGAGGTGCTGACAATCCCTATTAATAGGGGCATTGCCTCTTTTGCATCCAGAAGGAAAATAGGCAGGGGAGAAAAATTCACTTTCAAACAGCATTAAACATGAATTACAAATAATTCAGGCCTCAAAGAGTGTGACCCAAAGAAACCTTGAACAGTTTAGTGTGATCCACTCACTAGAACACAGACTGAGAACAAAAGTATTGAAAAATGCTCAGCTATGGCATCTTCCATTCTGTCAAGAACTAGAAAATATAAATACAAAAGCTACAACTGGAGGTAAGGAAACAGGGAAAAGGAAGGAGACATTCTCATAGCAACAGTAATTTCTTCACATAGGACACTACAAAAACAACAGCATTGGGGTCTGCAGGAGCAAGAACCTGAGACCAGTGCAGAAGAACAGAAGCTTGAGGACAACAAAGTGAAAACACTGCAGCAGTGCTCTGGGATACACTGTCCCAGCAGTCTATTGTGAAAGGGAGGTGCAAGTGGAAGGCAGGCTACAGAATTGCAGATGGGAGGCCTTCAAGACCTGCAAGGGTATTGCCAAAGCTAGTAGTTTTCCAGTGCCTTGTCCCTTCCTGCACCAGGCTGGATCAGGTGGAATAATGAGCTGCTGCTTGGGAGTTATAAGTCAGGTGCTAAGAGCATGCATAAGGAACCTGCACTTTCTTGTGTGCATCCCATGCTTTACAGGAGCTCCAGCTTTGCTGAAGTACTTTAAGTGACAAGGGGAAGTAACCTGGTTTTTGGGATGCTCATTGTTACAGGAGTTGCTGATGCCAGCTCAAACAGAGCTGAAGATGAAACCTCCATCCAAAGACAAGGAAAGCATCTTTCCGGTCCTGCTAGTTACCCACTGCAGCTTTATGCTATACTAACACCATCTACAAGAGAAACAAGGGTGGCTTTATGCTGTTTCTCAGCAGCTCATGACAAGTTTGAAGCTGGAAACCCCTTCATACCCCTGCTCTTTGCTCCCACTGAGCCCAGCAGAACATTAGACCTGCAGTCCCAGAGTACATTCAAAACTTCAGGTACAGACTGAAATATTCCTCAGCTCTTAACCAAATGGAGGTATTCTAACTGTGAATAAAATGAAATTACTTCTATTTGCTCACCTTTTAAAAGCATTTTAAGAGATACACCACTGAGTTCCTGCCCTTTATCTGCAAATCAATTATTCATTATTTTCATTAAAGAAAACCAAGCCATGTTATGCCTATGAGAATGAAAGAAATCTGTACTGCTTTCTTTCTCTCTGCCTCTCATATATTTTTATTTCATAATACTTTTAATCTATATGTATTTGAAATAGGAAAATGTGTGGGTTTTATTAGCAATAAAACTTTAGGGGATTTTCCCCCCTACTGATTTTTCATAGATTTATGGATCCATAATCATTCACGTCACAGCTTAAGGGAAACGAGGCTTGAACAGGATAATAGCCCTTAAATCCCCTCCTCTAAGCACTCAGATCTTTGCTGTCAGCAAGATTAAAACGGTCAACAGCAGTCTTCATGTGTCTATATCCCATACAGAGCTTTCACAACAACTGGAGTGGTGGCTGGCAGGGAGAAATATGCAGAACCACTGCTGTGCATAATACTTCTGAGATAAAGAGAGAAGGAAACCAGGTTGCCAGCTTTTGCAGTGTTGAAAAGGACTGGTGTTAATTACTTGATCGGGTGAATGCAAAGAGGGGAGAAGAGTAAGGAATAATATTATGTTGCAGTTTAACAGTCAGCAAGAGTTTCTTTTCCTAAAACATAAAGGCAGAGAGATGGAAGCACCAAACATCCTCCTGCAGTCCAGCAAGGGGAAGGAAAAGGAAGTCGTTCATGTAGACAAGCAGAGTGCCTCCTCTGCTACCACTCCCTTGAGCGCCCAGCCCCTGCTGCAATCAGGACCTGAGCGGAATTACAACTATTATGTGGATGATGAAGATGAGGAAGATGAAGAGAAAGAACAAGGGAAATGGTCAGATGAAGATACATTTAAGGGAGAAAGCAAGGCCTCATCATTTATTCCTTGTTCCCCTGCTCTTTCCTCTAGATCCCTGGCCACATCATCTGCTCCATCCATGCTGAACATCAATGTTGGTGGCCAAAGTTACCGCCTCACCTACCAGGCAGTGGCCATCTACCCCAAGACCCGCCTGGGCCGCTTGGCTACCTCCACTGACCGTCGTTGCCAGCTGGGCCTGTGCGATGACTACGCAGCCCACGTAGATGAGTATTTCTTTGACCGCGACCCAGCTGTCTTCCAGCTGGTGTACAATTTCTACGCCTCGGGGGTGCTGCGGGTGAGGGACGAGCTGTGCCCCCGTAGCTTCCTGGAGGAACTGAGCTACTGGGGCGTGCGTCTCAAATACACACCTCGCTGCTGCCGCATCTGCTTCGAGGAGCGCCGGGACGAGCTGAGTGAGCAGCTGAAAGTCCAGCGGGAGCTGCGCTCCCAGGCAGAGGCTGAGGAGAATGAGCAGCTCTTCCACCATATGCGCTACTACGGTCCTCAGCGCTGGCGCCTCTGGAACCTCATGGAGAAGCCCTTCTCCTCTGTCACCGCCAAAGTGATGGCAGTGGCCTCCAGCTTCTTCGTGCTCATCTCCGTGGTGGCCCTCGCACTCAACACAGTAGAGGAGATGCAGCAGGTAGATTGGAAGAGTGGGGATAGCCGGCCTGTCTTGGAGCATGTGGAGACCTTGTGCATTGCATTCTTCACATTGGAGTACCTGCTGCGCTTGGTCTCTACCCCAGACCTGCGCCGCTTTGCCAGCAGTGCCCTCAATGCAGTAGACCTCATTGCCATCCTGCCCCTCTATCTGCAGCTGCTGCTTGAATGCTTTACTGACGATGACCAGCCCCGGGGTCGGGGCTCCCAGCACGAGCATGATATTGAGAAGGTGGGACGGGTGAGCAAGGTAGGACAAGTGCTTCGCATCATGCGCCTCATGCGCATCTTCCGCATCCTCAAGCTGGCCCGCCACTCCACAGGGCTGCGTGCCTTTGGCTTTACCTTGCGCCAGTGCTACCAGCAGGTGGGCTGCCTTTTGCTCTTCATTGCCATGGGCATCTTTGCCTTCTCTGCCATGGTCTACACGGTGGAGCATGATGTCTCCAGTACCAACTTCACCAGCATTCCCCATGCTTGGTGGTGGGCTGCCGTAAGTAAACACATCTTACCTCGCTGGGTAGCCAGAGACCCTCCCTTCCTTCCCCTTCCCCTCTCCTCCCAGCTGGAGTTGCTGACAGTCTTGAAAACAACAGGCTCAGATCAGTGAACATCTGCTCTCAATTCAGAGCTTACAGGACATATGCATGCACACACACACACACGCACACATGCACTCATTTACCTCTCTGTAAGCTTAAATCAAGGCTTAATCAGGCTGGCAGTCTTGAAATTCCCGTATCTCCATTTGCAGACAGTATTTCCACTTTTAAAGAAAAGGTGGGCAAAGACACAGGAAAAAAATGTTTCCCAATTTAGTGTCAGTGTTGCTAATACAATAGGGGGAAAATGCAAGCATTTGACTATCTAGTTACAGGATTTTTGTTCTTATTCTATGTGTAGGTCTTCTGCGACCCATAAAACTGCAAGGTGATGAGACACAGTTTATTAACTACAGTCAGATCACTCACACTTTAAAAGTGAAAGCTGTCCCAGAACTGGCTGTTAAAAATCCATTAGGACCACCAGTTGTTTTACAAAAGAGATTGTGTTCTGCTGTGCTGCAGAAGATGTGTGAATTTATAGCACCCTAGATTAAATCAAAGGGTAGCTAGACATTGTTGATGCTGAGGGAAGGCACAGGACACACATCTTGGCCATCCATAACCCTAAGGCTCACCCTAGACTATTGTCACATACATTTTGTTTTGCAGCAGCTGATGCTGGCCTGCATAGTCTATTTTTGTGGGGGGGCCCAGGAGCACTTCTGATCCCTGGGCATGGCTATGGGTCTAGCTCTATCCCAGTCATTTCCCTGGAGAAAGAAGCTCATGCAAATAGACTGGATAGGAGTTAGAACATCTCCTGCTGGTTGGTCAGCACAGATACTGAATGCCCCAAGATGCATATGAGGCCCACAAGACAGTAATCCCAACCCATTCAAGGTCACTTCTCCTGGCCAGCCATCCTGGACCCCAAGGTCTGCACTTCTGGTTCTGCCATGGACAATGAGATGTGGTGGTTTACCACATATTTGCAGTGATTCAGCACATGGCAGAAAAAAAGCCTTACAGACAAGCATAGACACACACATTTATATGTGCGTATGCGTATGTGTAACTGTGCTGAATACAGGCTTTAAGCTGGGCCCTGGAAGGATGGAAAATCAGTGAAAAAAAGAAAGAGTCCTGTGATGTGACCTTCATAGATAATCTGTAGGTGATATATAAAGGCTATGAAAACACTGGTGATTCATACGTTGCTAAAATATTTTGTCTTCTGAACATGCAGCTTATATGCAAAATCTATGGGGCTCATTTTTGCAAACTGGTGATACCATAGTAGTTTAGATATTCCTAATAAACTTATATGGCTAGGTGAAAAAGGCCTATTTAACTGAGCAAATGACTTCAAAACAGGAGCTGTATCACGCACATTGCAATTCCAAAGCATAAAACACTTTCTGAAGTTATTCGTTCTTTAGGACTGTAAATTAAAATATCTAGATCATTCCAATTTTATAAAAATCCAACAGGATTCACCAACTCACACATGCAGGAGAAGAAGCATCCCTCCTGAACTGTTACAGGCAATGAATAGGACTATGCCAGTGGTACAGAACCTTATCACAGGATAATGTTTTTGTCCTGGCTGGTAGAGATAAACATCTTGCCTTCATCTCAGTATTTATTTTTGGAGATATTTATCCTGTATTATCATTCAAATCCAGTGACTTAGTTTCCATTAAACCAAATCACTAATCCTTTTTATTCCACAGGAAACACCAGGTGCATCCTAAAAATGTGCTCACCCAGTGCTGTCACATGTACTCTAATGTTTTCTCCATTTAAAATATCATTCTATTTACCATTTTAGTGCATGGCAAACTCTACACAGTGACCTTCTGAAGACTTATTTTAGTATTAAAGCCACAAGGGCATTACAATGAAAGTCCTACTGTCTGTGGCTTATTTTTGTCAGAATTTTAGGTTACTGTTTAGCAGATATACACAGTGTGTTGAGACACTGTGAAAAAAATAAAATAAAATTCAATGGCTGAAAAAGATCCCTTGCACAGACTAGAAAGTGACAGCAACATGCAAGTTTTACCTGCCAGGAAAAAAAAAGTACATTATATTTACTCAGTGTAAAAAATATAAAGCATCAAAATGTGTGCAGTGAAACTAAATAAATTAGGAGTTATCTTAGATTGACTGTTTGAGAGTACATTTTTCAAATGTAGCATCTCCATAATCAAACATCCATTAATTTTTGATCTGAATTTTACAATGGAAGTATTTCAGTACTTGGTGTAGCACTGGACCCATAAAACAGTTCCCTCATATATCCATAGGCTAGAAAGAGAAAATTATATTGGCTGAGAAGAAAAAAGTAAAGGAATGTACACAGTGAACTGGCAAAGTGTTCAGAATCATGCAAAATAAATACACTAAACATCATCACTCTTAAAAAAAGCCCCAAAACAAATCCAACAACCAAAGCTGAAACATTTTAAACAACCCCTAAATCCTTCTTCAAAAGGAATTCAGCAAAAATTACCCCCCTGTGTACTTATTTAACACTATAACTATACATGTTGCAACCATACACTGCAAGCAAAACCTTCCAGGCTACAGTTCCTTGTGGGTATGCAATCATTAAAGGGGATTTTATATAGAAACTTTGAAGTTTTGGGTAATTTCTTCCTATAATGTGAATAGGAAAATTTATTTCATAATTAATTGAAGGTTTTTGTGTGTTTTTCACTAGTTCCTAAAATAACTATGAAAAACAAAGGTAAAACTCAAAATACAACCCACAGAATAAGTCCCAAATACTGGGTTTTATCAGCACAGTGGATTTAGAAACAGGACATCTGTTCCAAGTGACATGATGAGGGAGCAGGTTTGCAGCTATCAGTGGATTTGCATGGTCAGGGAGCCACATCTATCCTCCCTGTACAGCCAAGCAAACTCACCTTCTGGACAGCCTGGTGTGGAAACTGTCTGGAAATTCCCTCTGCAGGGCAAAAATCTAAAAATCCTCCTGAATGGTGTCAAACCATTGTCTTTCTTTACTTCATGAGAGGGTCTGGTTTTTTTTAAATTAGGGATACACACACACCCGCACACATATGCACACAAAAAAAAACAAAAAAAAAAAAAACAAAACAAAACAAAAACCAACCAACCAACCAAACAAACAAAAACCAGACTATTTTAGACTTACAGTGCAAATTTAAAAAGAGCTAACTGTAACATTGGCCCTGATCAGTGAACATACCTGTCTATGTATTTCTTCTCAGCTAATAAACTGCGTGTTGGTTTGCCTGTAGGTCAGCATCTCTACAGTGGGATATGGAGATATGTGTCCAGAAACTCACCTTGGACGCCTGTTTGCTTTCCTCTGCATTGCTTTTGGAATAATCCTGAATGGCATGCCCATCTCCATCCTCTACAATAAATTCTCAGACTATTACAGCAAGCTGAAGGCCTATGAGTACACAGCTCTCAAGAAAGAAAGAGGAAAGGTCGACTTCACACGGAGAGCCATGAAGAAAATATCTGAATGCTGCGGAGAAGGTGCAACACACCCTTTGTCACAGCAATGATAGCTTGTACTTTGGATACTGGGAGGCCACCGAGAAGCTGGAGGAGAAAGAGGAAAAACAAATCAGCCGAAAGATAAATGAAAAGGGCCAAAAGTAACATAAATAGATGGTGAAATCTGTTTTGAAGGGGGCTGTTTTCAAAACTAAAAAGACTCTGGTAGCCTGTGAACAGCACTTGAGTGCTCATCAACTGTCTGAAATGAACTCCTTCAGATTAAACACTCTGAATAAGTCTCACATGAAGATCTAACCCCCTGCTACTGAATAGATTAACAACAAATACCCACCAGAATTGTACAAACAGAAAACAAATTGTTGTCATTAAGGGTCAGCCACCTTACCTCTGTCAAGGCAGTGTCAAAATTTAAACTAACAGAATACCCAATATACTGCCTGCATCACTTAAATTGGTTTTGCATCAGCTTTCAATTAGAGGAAAATGGCCTAGAGCACTTACCTAAATATTAGCAGCAGCTATACTCCCTAAATATCAACCTCTGTTTCCATTGCCAGATAGCTCTGCTTTATTGTTCTAATTTTATTTTTCAAATGCAAATGAGCCCTCCTATTTTCATGCCTGGTCAAGCAATGCAGTGCTTTTAGCATTTCCCACTGCCCCACCTCTGTAATCATCTTTCAGTATGACAAGAACTAGTGAAGAATTCTGGAGTCTGAGTTGATAAATCTCATTGATCAAATGTGAAAATATTTCCAAACCCAATCCTTTTTAGGTATAGGACTAAGTGATAATTTACTTTGCAGAATTTAATGTACCTACTTATTTGATTGTTAGAATAATAGATCTGTCAAGGAACATAAGTATTAAAGCAGTAGTTAAAAATAATCAAAGGAAATATGTAGTGCATAGCAACTTTTAAAGACTATTCATACAAAGGATCTTATTGGCACTTCACTGCACTTCAATTTTAAATATGATTTAAAATCAAGATAACATGTCTGGTACATACAGCCATTAGGGATACAATCCTGACACCTTAGCCCACCCCCAGAAGTACCTTATTTCCTAAGATTACTGTGTCTTCTTGCACAGCTGGATGGGATTTCTTATGTGTCTAGACTCATCCCAAAACTTAAATAACAAATAAAACCAACAATAATTAAATGGAATTGCAGTTTTATGTATTACTTCAGAGACTATCAGGAATATTTTTTTTTACATAAGAGCAGTCATACCAATTTAGAAACAGTAATCTGAATAACAGATCTGAAAAAAAAAATTATTTTATTGATAATCAGATGCAAAGACCTGAAAGAAAAAAAGTGTAATGAAAAGGATCAACAGTAACAGTGCACTGATATGAACCATGGCTGTTAGTCAGCAGTACTCCTGCTGCAAAGCATCTTGATGACAGAGATGCATTTCAAAACTCTTGAACTCTCACGTTTTGTCTGTGCTGCCCTGATGAATGCAAATGGCTGCATTAAAATCTCAGGGCCACATGGGACACAATGGTGTGAAGCTCACTCTGGGACAGCTGAGGGTGAAAATGTTCATTAATTTTGACAAATCCATGTGAGCTGTGTCAAGCATGGGGACATTTCTCCTTTCAGTGGCAGGAAGGTAATTAGTAACCAACTTGCTCTTCTCATTCTCTACCTCCAGACGAAGATATCAGAAGCCCATCTGTCATTTTGTTCTTTAGGAATGACAGCCAGAACACTGTGTACTGATCAGCTCTGTTAAAAGCTAAACCATGTCTTTAAGGCACAGCTGAGCCCTGGGAGTTTAATGTGATAGATGTTTGCTGTTCTGGACTGCACACAATGCAGCAGGCACAATCCTGGCACTCACTGAGAAGAATAGCTGCTTTGCTTTGGCCCTAGGGAATTTGCATAGCCCTTCTGCACAGCAACAATGGGACAAGAATCTTCCAGGAAACACAGAAAACCTCTTACTGCAGTTCAGTGAGGTGACAAGTTACAAGCATGCAAAAACACGACTATGCTTTATTTTCAAAATGCAAATTGATTTAGACCCATTAAAAGGATTTAAAATCTGGCAATTACTGAGTTTTCCAAAATATAGGACACTGTAAATAAATTCCTTTGCTGAAGGAATTCATACTTGCATGACCATGCAGATGGGATGCAGATGCTCAGCCTTGCATGGCAGGCCCAGCAGCTTCTTGCCACCTACAGAAATCCAGAGCCTGAGGACTAACTCTGCTGAGACTGCACTTTGCCACAGCCTCAGACCTGACAAAGATCACTAGTCTCATTTTCCATCCCATTTGCCTCACCTGCAGAACCTATTCAACTAGACGTTTTTGAAGACATGTAATGAAATATATTTTCCACACCAAACTCAAGCAGAAGAAAAAGGAGTCTTGTCTCTTAATCAAGAGTCAGAATTGAATGTCCTTGGCAAATGCTTTATTTGTTCAATAAGATTTCAATGCACAAATCAGTACTGCTCTATCTCTTCAAATGCAGCTTGAAGAGGGTCTCTTGCACCCCTCTAGCTGAATCTGTTCCACTTTGCACCAGGTAAATAATAGCCCACAAGGTGACAGTAAAAGGAAGACCATACAGCTTGGTATTTCCAGCACTTAGCTGGGTGGAAAGGAGTGTGTCACAGGCCCTGCATAAATAAAGAGCTATGAAAGTACCCTGACCAAGCAGCAAAGTCTTCCCAAACACCCAACCTCCTCTGGCCCAAGCAATCTTTAGTTGAGGGCTTTAGTTTGGAAGGAATCTAGAGTCTCCACACAATACAGACACATGAAGGCAAAACTTACTTAGAGTACCTCATAGCCTAACGGCTATGGGCCAAAAACACTGCTAGACACAGAGGAGAGTGATTTCAATCCTTTCAGAAGCACAAGACATTGTGCCCAGTACCACCAGGTCCCATTTGGGCACCCTGAGCACCAAGGCCATCACACTTTGGGCAGCTCAGCTTACCTAGCAGCTGCTCCAGTCTCTTTTTTCTCAATGCACTTTGTCCCCTCATACATCATCCAGCCCACCATCTCACAGATGGCAGCCTTGGTACCACTTGACTACTTTGTGCACTGACTCAGCACACAAATGTGACTTTTCAGGGGAGTGGGGATAGATTCTCATTTGGCTTATGATCAAGCTCAGTGCTGAGAGTTCTCACCAGTAGTAGAGTTGGCACAAAGTACATATTGGAAGTGTGCAGTCCAGAGGACACACTTCTGGCAGTGAAACAGTAAGCATAAGGCTACCCGAAGTTGCTGCATTTTGTTTTGCAATACCTGTCACCTCTGGTCTGCTGCACTGAGGAGGTAAATTGGAGCTTAGTAGAACAAAGCACTTTGCAGAAAATTAGAAATTAGTGCTTGGTAGGTCGTTTCCCTAAAGATTTGTCATTTTCTTCTCTGGATTATTTTATGCAGTTCTCTGCCTTTGGCTTAACTATTCTTATTTTAGGAGTGACAAGCATTAGTCTGTGCATTTCAATAGGAAAGATTATGCCTATATTTGAGGTATCATTATAAAGTCAGACAGTGCCTGGAGTTCAGGGCTCTGTCAGCACCACCACTTATTACACTACCCGTGTAGACAGGAACTAGCAAGATCCTTCCACAAATTCTCTCCTGCTCCTACCATACAAAGGGGACCTCCAGCCAGCTCAGAGGAAGAAACAAGTTCATATTCCCACAGAACAGACTTTCAAGAACCTGCAGAAGGCTGTGCAAACCTGTATCAGCTCGTTTTTGAAAGATGATGAAGCAGTTTTGCTTTTTTTTTTTTTCTTTTTGATACAAGGTTTCCCACAGAAGATTCAGTCAATTTACTGTGCCACATCCACAAAGACTTTCAGTGGTATCACTGTCTCTAAATTACTCAAACAAAACAGTCAACTGGTAGACATGATGACATCCAAAAACAACACAGAAGAGTCATGATTGTCTTGGTTACTTGCATTCCATAGGGCTTTGGCAATCAGAAGGTTTTGAAATAACACATCAAGGGAAAACATGCTTAAGCACAACAAGATGGGCAATACTACTAAAGATAAAGTAGACAGTCTTCTTTTATGAGATGCTAATTTGTCATTATTAAGGTTTTGGGGAAACAGGGTGGAGAATTCTCAAACTACTGAGACATTAGAAATCTCTCTAAATATGGCCATGCTAGAGTCTTCTATTTTAACTAATTGCAGATATTAATGAGACCCAGAGGAAGAAGGAAAATATATTCTATCATCATGTTTCACTACAGACTTGGCAAACATGTTGTCTCTGTAAAACAAAGAAACAATCAGTTTATCTAGATGGCCTGGCTTAATTTTAGGAGAACCAAGCATTATTTCTTCTACTTAATTTAGTTCTGGGAATTACTGGGGGGCAAGGGGGATGAAAAAGAACAGAAAAGTAAAAGAAAAAAAATTAAAAAGAAAGAAAGGAGAATTTTTTTTTTTTAAATATGGGTGGGGATAGTAGAAAAGTAGAGTCTGTCCCTACATAAGATAGTGGAAAGAATTGCAGTTAGAATATGCTCCTGCACAAATCCTGTCTTTGAAGAACATCTCTTTTTCAGTGCAGTTCAGGGGCTGTTTGCTTTTCTCACTCAGAAAGATAGCACTTAATGGTGTAGCTACAGTACACCACAGATTAATAGGCATCTGGTACTATTCCCAGGTTTCAAAGGCAAATAGCAATATTCAGTCTTTAAATATTATAAGTAAACTAAGTGAAATTTTAAAAATATCAACTAGGAATACTTCAGGGTTTTTGATGAAATATAATTACTATCAATAAGACTAAGAAATAAGTCATCACCTTGCTTAAAAAAAAAACTTCAACTGTTTAGACAATTCTGGTTTTATGTAATGCAAAAATATGGTTATCTACGATTACAAAACTTTTATTAACTTCTTTATTTGGTAGATTAAAAATTACATGCTTTTTGACTGTAATCCAGTCCTTTGCCTAGGACTAAAGTAGGGAAAGGGCAGAGGTAGAAGTTTTTTATGTACTTAGTTAATTTAATGGAAATATGCTGAGAAAAATTAAAACTTTCTAAAAGTCTTGAGATAGAGATTATCATTGTTTTTAAATAAAACTTGTCAGAGTAGAGTTCTACTCTAAAAAATTACTCTGTACTGTCATTCAAACTCCTGAAGTGGATTTGCTCAATTTATAAGCAAAAGAATTTGACATCATTAATAACCAGCTAAGCAAGTATCATACTTTAAAGCCAGTCTTTTGCCACCACTTACTAACTGTTCTTCAGGCCACCATGTTCACTTTTTCCTTCAGCGATTTTGGCAGGGGCTGGTGGGGGAGAACAGGGACAACGATGACAACACGAAAAAGAAGCAAAAAGCCACAAAACCAGTATGTTCAGGAAAATTCAGGAAATCAAAGGCAGGTTGTGACAGCACCTTCCGCTGTGCTGGGAGGCCTCTTCAGGGCAGGACAAAGTAAGTGGGTGGGTCTCCTTGTGGGAAGAGCCGCTCCTGGCACGGAACATTGTTCACTGCTGCCGCTTAGAGGTTACAGGCTGCTAGATTCCCTTTTTCCTTAACAGTATCTGGTGCCTGCTACCTGCCATGTTAGCTAGCTGTGCTGGATCTTCCCCAGGTAGTCTCCCAAAAGCCTGAAGTCTTGTCACCAAGGGTGGAGTGTTTACAGTAATGTAAAAGTTCAAACATTTTAAATTCATTTGAAGAGAAGTAATTCTGACATATCTCAAACATCTTTAATTGGTTGGTACTGCTGATTTTTTTCACTGTCCACTATCAAAAGATACAGAATTTATAAGAGGATCTAAATCTAAGTATTTTTACCTGTTTAGATAAACAGTGGAAAAAAAAAAAAAAACATAAAAATTGAAAATGCCTACATAGAAAAACGGGTGGTATCAATTTGTAAAACAGCCTCTGAAAGCATTTCAACTGTAAGAAAAACTGACTTGAAAACTGGTGCTATCACCATGCTGTGAAGACGACTTCATGGCAAGTGTTGCAGCAGCTGATGTTCTTCATCTCACCACAGCCTGGGAGCAGAAACTTTAACAACCACAACATACTGAACTAATTCTCATGTTAACTTATTATTCTCCCCAGAACATGTTTTCTCAGAGACGCTTATAATTGAGTCTATCATTAAAATAAGACTGGTTTGTTTGGTTTTTTTTTTTCTTTTTTTTCTTTTTGTTGTTTCTTTTTTTGATGATGGTGGTGATAGTTGGCTGGTTTGGATCAATTTTCTTTTTCCCCCAGAAGTATCTTATTTGTATCTGTTTTGCAAAGGGATAAAACTTTTTGATGACTTCTTAATTCAATGCTTACAGCACCTGCTTGTCTATGCCTGTATACCCAGACGTCCTGTAGGCTCACTCTTCTATGCATTTTATTTTTGGTTTTAAATTCTAATAAAAGATGTAATCCATGTAGACACACTCTAGTTAGAGCACAGACTGACAAGATACCTGAATGGCAAGCAGAACCAGCTGTGGGGAAGACAGTGAAAATCAGAGAATCAGTAGGATTTTTGCATTGTGTAAAGCATAAGTGTACTTTTAAGATACATTCTGATCGAAAGATGTATGACTTCAGCAATTAAAACCATCTTCCATGACAGCAGATTACAAGATGGTTCAAGATGGTTCAAGATGGTCCACTTCAGCCAGTATGGCCCTTGACAAAACTCTAATATGACTATTGCAAGAGGAAAATGACAAAGGTATATGATGCTTAGTCGGGCATATGTAAGGAATTACTGCTGATAACTGAGTTTAACTCACATATTTTCCAATTTTCCAGTCATTAGTGACTTTCCCTTCCCTCAATCCCTCCACGCAGAACAGTGTGTAACTGGCTCCTTTAATGCCACAGTAAAATGGGTTAGACCTTCTGTATATATTTACAGGAAAATAATCATATTAAGTAAAACTTGAACTACTGAAATTTAGAGTTGCAGAGATGAGAGAAAAGGTGAAGGACCTACTATGATAGATTAGTGTTTCTTAAACAGCAATTATTTCCAGGAATACCCATTCCTCTTTTATTAGATGGTTAACACAAGGTATTTACTATTTACACATCTTTAAAAAGGTTTCACATCTTAAAAGTACAGGTCTTAAAACAAGACCCACAAAACCATACAATGGTCTTTAAACAACAAAAAACTTATGAAAAGAAAAAAAAAAAGTGCAATTACATAATGGTGAATGTAAGGGAGCAACCAAATGCAATAGTTTTAACCCCTATGCAGAAAATGAGGAAACTGATGGAAGAATAATATGCTTAAGGGTAAATGAACTCTGGTGTTTTCACACAGCAGCAACATGATACACACTGAGGCAAAACAGATAGGTTTTGGCAAAGATCTTAAACCAGATAATGCCAAATGTTAAATAGGCAGTACAGATTTCTTCCAAGAAACCAGAAGGAAATGTGTCTTGATTAATGCAATGAACTCTTGAATCATGAATGCATGAATCTGTCTTAAAGATGTAAGAAATTAAAAAGGTCCCACTTTCAATATCAGATTATTACAATTTAATTTTTTAGATATAACACAGAAATAAAGAGAACACATAGTGGAACTCCATAAGTACCAAGTGGTGTGCCTATGTGGGCATGGCCTTGTGTCCATTGTGACAGTCTACAACCCAATTGCTCAGGAGATGGACAGCACTAAGAAAGCAAGTCTCAGTTATGGGTCATAGTCTGTCTGCAATGTGTATACTGTCCCCAGACATTCCTCCTTTATTTTCAACTAAGTCAATCACTGCATTTTCTGCTGATCCCACTTTTCCCCTCAGTTCTGCACTCAGAAACAAACTCAAAGTCATTGTGTACTTTTTTTTGCTTTTGAAGAAAAGTAAGTTGGTGGAGTCAGTGGGAAAGCAAAACACTGCATGCTCTTGGTAGATCCTGCTGTCAGCAGTAAAGGGCAAGGCTGATTCTTCTGTACCTTAAACCAAGAGCTACTAAAGTGCAACTGCACCCATCTGCATACATCTATTTCCAAGGTAATGGAAAATAGTTACACAGTAATATATATCAATACCAAGGAAATGGGTCTTCTGTCTTCTAAGAACAGAAAATAAAACAATCATTACCACCTCTTCTGTCCTAGCACTCAAAATGGTGGTTTACCCTCCAACTTCTGCTAAGCAAGGTGAGAGGTGTTGGCTGGTCACAAGGGACAGGCATTTCATCTAGGGAAAATGGCTTTAAAACAAATGCCCCATAATTGCTAGCACAGCCTTTCTTCTGAGCAAGTAGAAGACAAAAAAAATTACTCGCAGCCTGTGCACTTCCATTGTTTTCTTGGCAATAAAAAAATTACTACAAGCTATATTAAGATGCTGGCAATAATTTGAGCACTTTGGATAACCTGAAGAAGGCAAAAAAAGTAAGTATCAAACAAAACAAAAAGCATACATTTAAAAAAAAAGAAACCCAAATCAAGAAAAAACCACTATTATTTCAGAAACTTTCAAAAATTTACTTCTCCACCTCCATAAAGCCAGAGACCCATGGCAGACTGGGACAGATATGGCACTGCATCCAATCAGTTTCCTTACTGGGAAAAACCAGGCCACTCCTTGATGTAGCCTAAGCCAGTGAAATAATCTTTCATACTCCACATATCCTGCTTTTTCCCTCCTTCCATTTAGGCTATTCTAGAATTTGTTTTCATTTAACATTAAAGACATGCCTTAACAGTAAAATGTATGTTCTATCTCTTGTAGGAAAACAGTGACAACTATAGCATAACCTTAACTGATGCCTACTTAATGATGAGAGGCATTTATCAGCTTGTGGTAAGGAAAACTAACAGCTAGTCACTGCACATAACTTAAATGATGTATGCAGACTCAAAAATGCAAATAAACTGCCTGGTACATATCCAGCTAAAGCAACTGTAATTAAAGTACACAATCAAAGCATCAGATTAGATTCATGTAAGCACATATTCTTTTTGTTGTTCTGTTTATTAGCATCTTCTCTAGCTATGACTTATTTTCATTGTTTCCTGAAATCCTCTTGATTGGAATATGTCTGTGCCAGATTCTAAGTATTCCCCTTAATAACCCAAAAAATTGAGAAGGGTTGTACCAGACTTTTTTCCTCTCCCTGTTTTATTGCACCATTAATTATTCAACCACAAATCTGTTGTATATTTCATTCAGGTTGGGTTTTTGGCAGTAACTGAGACTTCTTTAGAAACAGTTCACTACAGTTCAAATTCCCTATCTGCTGCTAATTAAACTGATCTGTTTTACTGTCACAAAAGAAAATCCTGTTACAGAAACTAATGAGTTCCAATCTTCAGTAATTGAGAGGACATGTTTACAAGCAGGAACACTTAACGCCATTGCCAATCAGATGCTGGAATTAACTACATTTTCTAGATGTGTATGTTTAAGTCTAAATAGTTTAAAGCAGTGAAATGCACTGTTTCATCTTTATAAATAATCTGTTGCTTCTCCCTGGGGGCAGTATTTGTTAGTTCACAAAAAAATAGTAAGATACTCAAATAGGTGAATTCATAAAAAGAAATAAATCATAAACCCAATTGTAATGTGTAGTTTATTTAGGCTACTTTGGGCAGTACATAATGTTATAGTTATAAAAATGGTTTCTAACACTTTTTGTTTATTTGCATCTGTTGATTTACTAATATTTTGCTGACTGTGCTCCCTGCTAATTCCACCTAAGTTTTTGAGTAGGTGTAAATACTTAAAGGTTAATCCCAATTAGACCAGCCTGGCAATGGCATTAAGTGTTCCTGCTTGTAAACACATTCTCTCAGTTACTGAAGATTACAACTCACTAGTGTCTGTAACACGATTTTCTTTTGTGACAATAAACCAGATTGTTTTAATTAGCAACAGGTAGTGAATTTAAACGGTAGTGTACTGTCATTAGGAAGTCTAAGTTATTGCCAAAAAAGCCAACCTGAACAAAATATGCAACAGATTTATGATGAATAACTACAGAAGTAAAGAATCACAGAACAAATTGGTTCAGAAAGGACCACAGTGGGTCACTAGGTCCAACCTTCCAGCTCAAGCAAGGTCATCCTACAGTACATAGCACAGGATTGTGTCCAGAGAGCTCTGGAATATCCCCAGTGAAGGGATACTCCACAACCTCTCTGAGCAACCTGTTCCACTGGACAAAAAACCTCTTCCTCATGTTCTGGTGGAACGTCTATGCATCATTTTCTGCCCTTTTCCTCTTGTCCTGTTGCTTGGCACCAAGAAGAGCCTGGATCCATCCTCCTGGCACCCTCCCTTTGGACACTTATAGGCATTGATGAGGTCCTTACTCAAGTCATTTCAAGGCTGAGCAGGCCCAGTTTCCCCAACCTTTCCCCGCTGAAGAGATGCTCCAATTCCTTGATCAACTTTGTAGCTCCAGTTAGTGGTAGAGCAAAACAGAGAGGGCAAAAAAATCCCCTTCTCAATTTTCAGGTTACTGAGGGCAATAATCTAATGTTTAGAACCAGGCACAGACATATGGGAGCAATGAAATTAAGTCATAGCTAGAGAAGGTGCTGATAAACTGAATACCAACAGCCATGTGAGAATGTGTGCTTACATGAATCTGATGGTTTGATTGTGTGCTTTAACATCAGGGCCATATAGGTGCTCCCTCGAGAACCAGAGTATTCTACCTCAGTCTATGTTTTCAAGTCTGAGTCAAGCACTGGGTAATCTGGTTGTGATGTGTGCTGAGCACTGCAGATCCCAGTGGAGTGCAGGACTAGTGGTGGACCATGATGACCTCTGTCAGTAAATGCAGTAGTTTAGAAGTCTGATTTCAAGTATGTAAAACATGGGAACTTAAACCAGTTTACTTAACCACTAGCAACCAACCACTGCTAGTTGTATTGTACTTCATGTTGAGGAAGCTGTTATCTTAGGAGAAACAATGCCTAAGTATCCACTGTTACTAATGGAATCACATCTTGTCAAGCTAAGCAACAGGAAAGACTGACTCCTACAGCTGGAGATTTAATCAATCTGGTTCTCTGCTTGCATCAGTCTATCAGCACAGCCCTGAGCACCAGCAGGGTGGGTATTCTATGAATGCCTTATGAAGGAAGTTTTGGATGTTTTCCTAATGGAGAAAATAAAATATTGGCTTAATTTTTCTAAATCAAAATAAGGTACAGGAAAAATCAACAGGATACAAATTTGCTATCATGTGGAAGTGAATTCGCTCCTCCCCACTTACCAAAAAAAACCAAAAACAAAACAAACAAACAAACAAACAAAAAAAAAACAACCCCCCCCCACAAAAAAAAAACCAAAAAACCCAGAAAAGCCCCCCCCCCCCAAAAAAAAAAAAAAAAAAAGCTCAAAATCCCTTGGCTATATTAGGGCTTAAAAGTGTGTGGTTAGAAGACTTGAGTGAAACCAAAATGTGGTCCATTGGAAGGGTCAGCTGTTCCTTCAGGACCTTCTCTGAAAAAAGTCAGAGACATTACTTTCATTCTATTCCTTTTAGTTCCTAGGGAGGATAGCCTCCATCAGAGGGTATGAATGAGACTTAAGTCGTCCTCCTGGTTGGTCTGGGTTTTTTAAGGAAACCAGGAGGGAAGGGGATTAAAACAAATATACTTGCCCAAATACACTATGTCCAGAACAGATGCTTTTGTTTCTGTGGTAACCATGACATCATACATGCAAATTTTAACAACACTTAAAACATTTTTGTGCAAGTTATCAGGAAAGATTGAACACCCTGATTACATGTTCAGAAGTTTCCATTAGCTCTTAAATCTTGAGACTTCAGTCTCTGAGAACAATCTTCTATTGTGCACCACAGAATGAGTACTATGACAAGTTGTTTTAGAAATTATTTAATATACAAATGCATACACTGCTTCTTAGAACAACCATGGTACAAAATCTTACCAAATCTCACTTGACTGCATGGATGTAAATAATTATTTTAAGTTCATTTACACTAGGAAGTCAATTTTTCCAGTAATGCTTCTATTCCTTTTACATTTTTATTCCTCTTAAGCTTTGGAATGAGCTTTTTTAATCCTTTTTTAACTGTGCTTGCCACCTCTTCATCAGTGCTTCGGAGAAGGCTGCAAGGAAAGGAAAAAAATGAAGGATATCAAAGGTAAGCACGCAGGTTATAGAAAAAGAAGTTGTCCATGACAGGAAACAGTAACAATGTAAGAAGAATACAGTTCAAGACAGATGCTATCACCTCCTACTATAAAAAAGATGCAAAACATTCCATAAAATATGAAACACCAAATCAGAAGACAGCCAACAGAGGATAAATCAGTCTGCAAGAAACTGCTGACCCCTATTCAATGCAGATTCAAATACTGAGTCAGACCAAGTTGTTCTGGGTTTCACCCAGGCTGGGCTTCAAACCTGCCAGGCTGGGGACAGCCACAACTCCCTGGGCCCCAGCCCCACTGCTGCACCATCCTCATGGGAAAAAGGTTTTTCTTTATCTCCAGCATAAGCCTCTTGTATTTAAGCTTGTGCCACTACCTCTTGCTCTCTATTCATCCATTGCTGTGAAGGGATCAGCTTTCCATCCATCCCGTTGGTGCCAGGGATGTCTCAGGAGCCCACAAGCTGCCCCTTTTCCCAGCTGAAACAGACTTGGCCCCACAGCCTCTCCTTCCAAGCCAAGACACCCAGCCCATGACTATGCCAGGCACCTTCCATTGAATTCACTCCAGTTTTTGGTGTCTTTCTTGTAATGCGGGTCCTAAAACTGGATGCAGTGAAGTACATCTAATATACATCAAGCACCTTCACTATTGTACTTTCATGATGCAGTTAGTGAAGAACAATAAAGCCTTACCAGTTCTGTTCTCCTTTTAGATACTACTTTTGGAAACCAAATCAGATTTCCCAGATAAATTCTCTTCCTCAGAAACAAAGAAATTCACCATAAGCTGTAAAATACTATCAGCTTAGTAGTGACTGTCCTTTTCCCTTTCTTCAGTTAACATTGGATGTTCTTGGATGAAGTACAAGATCTGCTGAGTTAATGACATACCTAATTTGCTACTTCAAAATTATGAATGAACACTGGCTAGAAAAGTGCCTTCTACAGCCAGTTTGTGCAAACCAGATCAGAACTGCAAGTTTGATGTACAAATAAACTAAGACTAGAAAAAAATTGTAACACGCGTGTGCTGGTATGAAGCAGGCTGCATGATAATACAAGTCCTTACAATCCCTAGGATTCTTCCAAGTGGTTCCCAAATTTACATTGACCTAAAAGCTTATTTCTTACCTACTTTTTAAGCAAAGATCAGATGTGGCAAACTGAACTGAGTAATACATAAAGGAATTAACGTAGCTTAAGATCAGATTTAAATTTTGTCTCCTTTAGGGTACCAAATCCTGTGCTGGGTGGCAACACTGTAGGCAGGAAAACACTGGATGTCCATCTGACAACACCACAACTTTCAGCTACTTAATTCCCTAATTTATTTCTATGACTATGACTTTGCAACAACCTTTAGTAGCAAATTGTGTTACACTTTTAGCTGTAATGGCTAAAGAGGCCTCCTTTAAAACTGAATTCAGCTGAGGGTGGTATTTTCTCATCTCTTCTATGATTCATGTGCCCCTGATAAAAGCAAGAAAATGCAGAATCCTGGAAAAGGAGGTACTGAACACATTGGTAATTAACATGGAGAGGTATGTATGTTTCACTCACCAAAAGAGACAAGGACCATATAAATTAGCAAACCACTCTGGACTGCACTTTACTTATCTCTAAAAATGAATGCCAGCTTCTGACAGCTATACATGTGACATTGCTTTCAAAAACATAGTAACCACAGGTACTTCTAGACAACATTCTTAATACAGAACACCCACATGTTTAACACAGCCAAAAGACCAACATAGTGACAGAGTGGGGTATTTTTAAATTACTATTCTGTAAGTTCTTACAAGGTCTAGAAATCTGGCACCTATGTATTCTGTGGATGTAAAACCTAACTTCCACAGATTACAGAAATAAACGAAGTCAGTAACACATTTGGTGA
Organism: Vidua chalybeata; assembly: GCF_026979565.1. Classification (NCBI taxonomy): domain Eukaryota; kingdom Metazoa; phylum Chordata; class Aves; order Passeriformes; family Viduidae; genus Vidua; species Vidua chalybeata. Next base: position 23,622,893 of record NC_071570.1, on the reverse strand, counting down.
AGTACAATCTTATCCATGTTCTACCCGGATGCTACACATCATTTACAAATTCAAAAATATATAGAAAAGTCATATATAGGAATTTAAATAGGCAAGCATCTATGACATTCATAAATAATGAATGTGACTTAATACACATGTGAGCATGCAGAGTCCTCTCATTACCTTTGGGCTCCTCAAGACAGTACTAAGTCAGAACCAGACCCCAGATATTTTTATTACAATCAAAACCAAGTAGGGCAAGGAAAGGAGAAGGTCCAGAGGGTACCAGGTTATTGAGAAGCCAAGCATATGCACTGCCTATAACTGAGGAATAAGCTTAAAGGACTAAATAGCCAAAAATCTTCAAATGGACTTACTGAGTAATTCCGAGTTTCAGATCTGCACATATGTGACAGATGTCCATCTGAGGATGGACATGCTGCTGGCCAAAACTGGGCCAATGAGCAATGTTGGTAACGCCTCTGTGATGATATATTTAAGAAGAAATTCAAAACGAAGTAGACACACAGTTTTTTTTTTCTACCCAGAGAAGAGAAGGAGGTGAGAACATGTGGGGGAAACAACATGGCAGCACCAAGGTCAGTGCAAAAGGAGGAGAGGAGGTGCTCCAGGTGCTGGAGCCCAGATTCCTCTGCAGGCCATGGTGCAGACCATGGAGAAGCAGCTGTGCCCCTGCAGCCCATGGGGATCCATGGGGGATGCAGAGATCCACCCACAGCCCATGGGGGAGGTGCCCATGCTGGAGCAGGTGGATGCCTGGAGGGGGCTCTGGTCCAGTGGGAGACTCTATAGAAAGAGGGGGCCCTGCTCCCAGGCTGGAGCAGCCTGTCCTTGGAGGACTGCACCCCATTGCAGAGTGACCCATGCTGCAGCAGTTTTGGGAGGTGCTTGTGCGAGTGGACCCAAGCCAGGGAAGTTCACGGAGAGCTGTCTGCTGTGGGAGGGACCCCACAGCCTTACAGGGGAAGGACTCCTCTCCCTGAGCAGCAGAAAAAAGCCTCAGGTGATGAACTGACCAAACCTCATGCCCTGTCTCCCTGTGCTGTCTGTGGGAAGGATGGAAAAAAGTGAGGGTTTTTTTTTTAAGGGCTTATTTTACTTCTCATTATCCTCCACTGATTCTGTTAGTAATAAATTCACCTTTAAGTTAAACCAGTTTTGCACTTGCAGTGTTTTCACCCAGCCCTTATCTTAACTCATGAACCCTTGGATATTTTTTTTCCTCTCCTCTGCCCAGCTGTGGCGGGAGAGGGTGAGCGAGTGGCTTTCATGGATATCTGGCATTTGGCCAGTGTCAAACCATGACAAGAAGTATCTGCGTTTTTTAAATGAAAAGGTTTTTAAAAACTCAGCCTTTACTTTATGTTAAAAATCCCCTGCTGTTACTTTACACCAGACTAAATGAATCACTGCTGTACAATTCAGGTAGTCACTTGACTTCAGTGCATGCAGTTAAACAAAAATGCGGTTAATTGCTATGTGATAGTGAGGTAAGCAAGTGTGACATGAAATGGAACAAAGAATGCATCTGTGCATTCAAGATAGCACATGTTGAACGTCATTTTGTTGGTAGAAATTTCAACTGATGTACTCTCAGCTGTTCAAGAAATTAACAATGTAATCTAATCAGAAGTAGTCACGTGCCACACTTACCAACAAAGAATAATGGCGCCTCGATTTACTTCTGCCCAGGTCTTCAGATTCTCAATACCAACATGTTCCACCAGTGTTCTTCCAAAGCAAACTGAAAAATGGGGGAAAGAAGCAGGAGAAGAAAAAAATGAGACAATATCTTGCTACAAAGAAACCTGTTCAAAGTTTTCTGTAGTTTTGATTTAATCAAATAGTTTTTAGTCCCCCAAGTATTCACAAAGTTTTCCCCCTCAAAATAATTGACTGTACAATGCAATGCAGACCTTTATAGATATTAGACTACTTCCAAGTACTGCATGGAATTTGTTAAGACAACAGCAGCTCTGCATGACAGTGTACTATTATAAAGTATAAAAGGCTATTAGTATCTTAGAGAAGGCATCCAGTCCAAAGAGAGAACTCGCAAGCATCACAAATCATTCTGCTTGAACAGATAATGGCATCCCATATATTAAATACATAAACACCTTTGTTGAAAAATGCTACATTTTAAGCATCTGACTCTACAATTGAAGGAAAATAATTTGAACAGAAGTTACTTAAAATTTCAGAGCTAATCCTTAATTGATGCAAAAACGTTGTCTTTTTCAGATGTACTGATGCTCCAGGGCTCTATTTCTTCAGTGGCTTTGAAAGCCTAAGTTGACTTTAGACTCATTACATTAACCTAAGCTGACTTCAAGGCCCCAGCTGAATTTAAAGAACTGAACTGCATGGAAACTGTTCTTATAATTTGGCATGCTGAGCAAACTTACCAGTAAACAATGCAAAAAACCCCACCCAACCCAAATAAACACCAGCCTCCAAACACTGAAGCTACTTTTCACTGTCACTTTACATCCTAATTCCACCTGAAGATAGGTCAGACTTTATGCAACCTGCTCACCATGTGATAACAATTTGTTTGGGGTTTAATGACAATTTAATAAACTCAGAGCAATGATTCTGAATGGTACTTTTTGGAGGAAACCAAAGGGGATACATGTGATTAAATTGGAAATTGTATAATTTTTATAGAAATAAATCCAGATTACTATCATATTTCAGATAGGCAAGTCTTTGAAAGACACTCACAAAACTTTTCCTTTGGACATTTTCAATTATCTGCTTGAGAAGTGGGAAAACAGCCTACTTTTAGAAACATTTAATAAAACACAACTAACATTTTTAAAGGAAATACTGGCTACCTGAAAGTAGCAAGAGGAAAATAAATAGTTTAACAAGATCTGATCATTCTACATAGATAAAAACTATTACATACAGAGAAGTTCCCTCAGATTACACTTTGCCAAACACGTGCTTTCATTTTTTGAGCTTTTTGTATGAGAAAAAGTAATCACTATTAGGATAGAGTAATACACATTGAAGATTTTACAGTTATGTAATAATGTAAGTTTAAAAGCTAAATTAAGATGAGAACATCTGTGCCCAATATCTGCCTTATGGAACATAAACTAGCAAAGATGTCCTATTTTTGTGCACAAATTATTTTAGTAACAGTTACAAAGCATTAACCCACCAGCCTAATGAACACAGTAAAGATTAGAGCCAGGCTTACAAGGACTAATGAAACAGAGGCTCCTGTAAGAAAGACCTTATTGTTTCTATTATTATCCTTAAACTACTATGTAATTTAGCAAAGCTATCAACACATTTTAAGTATAGAAATGAACTCTGCCCCAAATACACATTAAAGCACTGATAAAAAAAACCCAACCACTGCTTGTATTGCAAAAAAAAGCAAACATATCCTTGGCATTCTGTTTGTATAGCAGCTCACAACAGCAAAAAAGATAGAAACAATAACATTAAATTTTCCATATACTAGTATACTCAAAGAAATAACTGTAACTATTTTATATGACCTCAGATAGCAAACTATTCTGAGGTCAATCTGAGCAAATAAAGCTGTATTTCCAACATACCTTCTTTTCCACTCTCTCTCATTTTTTCATCTTGCTCTATTAACCATTTCAAAACTAGATGGCCTGCCGGATGTTCTGCAATGTGAAGCTTTAAGGGGAATAGACAAATCAAAACAAAACAAAATTATTTAGTGATGTTGGTTCAAAATTCAATTACATGTCTGGCCATAAACATTTCTGCTTGATTTATTCACTCTGCCATCACACTGATTCACTGAGTCATGACCTATGCTAATATCAACAAGTTTGATGTAAGTTTCTGGTTACTCATTTAAATTGACCATTTTAACTCTTACCATCTTCCCTGCAACATTTAACTTTCAATAATATAAATTATATCAACGAACATTTCATCCACCCTTCCAAGAACTTCATTCTTAATAAACAGAACCTCCTAGTCTAACTGTCTCTGCCTGAAGTTCCAGAACTTTCACATTTCCACACTTGAAAATCAGCTACAGTATGGTTCACAGAAAGTCAAAGAAAGCATGTGTAGGTCACATTAGAGTTTCATAAAATGTGTATCAAAGAATGAAACACAGAGCTAAAACAGCACAACTATGGAAGCTGGAGATATCTATCTTAAATACAACATACATTGTGTTTTTTTGTTTTCTAGTCTATGGACACATATCTGACTGACTTTAACAAAGTAGGAGAGGGGCACTCTTTGAAGAAAAGGTCATACTGTGAAGACAAACAGCTCTTAATCTAAGATATTTCCTTGCATGGAGATATGCACACCTGAAAAGTAAGAGATCCCATCCCTCTCAGCGTAAACAGTCCAATGCCCTATAAAACTTTGCTAAGTGCTTGACTGCACAGTGATAATGAGAGACAGTGTAACATGATTGTCAGCAACCTTCCCACTAAGTGTTTAAAGCAGTTCTGAATATTGAAGATCATGAAGCACCTTGCCCTACAATTCATATGAAATGCTGGCACAAGCCACCATCTCTCCAGATGCACTAATAATAAACTATGAAATCAAGAAGTCAGAAAACAGCATCACATCTAATGTACAAGTGCTCTCAGGGCAGTACACTGATGACTTACATAAAGGAAAACAAGATTAGATTTTGTTTTAGTAATGCAGAAGATCTGCAAGGTCTCAGCACCTTGTCTTCTGTACATTACCTGTCCATCACGGCCCCCTGGAACCAGCTCTTCAGCTGCTAACTTAGCAATTGCATCTAGTGTAGGCTGGATGTCACCAAGAGCTGTTCTTAAAATATCAGCAACCAAGACAAAAGTAGCTTTGTCTATCACTACTTCTTGGGTGTGTTCTTGCACGTACTCTAGCAAAGGCAAGGAAATGGCTTCCAGGAGCTCATGGCGACGGAGTTCAGTATTTTTCTTACTGATGAAAGAGACAGCACATTACTGCAAGAAGATTTGCACTGTATGCACATCAAGTAACAAGAAATTTCAGAATGTATGTGCTATTTGAGACATTTCAATTACTGCTAGATTCAAATACAGGCATTATTGTTCCCTCTGTTTCATGTACAATTAAACGCATGTTGGACACAGAATTTAAGAATGCATGGAATGAAAAAGTGTTTAAAGCTGACTGTCTCAAAACCTCAGTGTTTTTTCTTGTAAGTAACATTTACTATATATTTTCATTTTGTTATCTCAACTATGGAGATACATTTTTTACACAGTTTACTAGTCATCTAGAATTGCTCCTTCATCAAAAGCTGGTAAGCATCAATGTCGATACCAGAGACTGAAATAAAATGAACAGTTTCCATTTTTATTGCTAGATTTTGAGATACACTTTTATGCTACCCAAAGCACCAGTAATGCATATTACAAATTTTCTTCTACACTGAATTTGATACATGAGCTTACACACAAAATATATCACAATATTTGCCCTTCATAGAAGGGGCAAATATGTATTATTTATATATATTTACATTACTTAGATTTATTATGAAGAAAAAAATGAAATTAAATCATTGCATGACTTCTTCTGGACTCTTAAGAAAAACCATGTAACCTTCACATCTGAGTTACCTATAGGCATTTCCATCTCCCTGTTGCAGAAGTGCGATGATTTCTGGAACAAAATGTGCAGGATCTCTAGGACTTAGCAAGTACAACAAGACCTTCTTTCCATGTTTGTTGTTTATTATATCAGGCAAAGAAGCCTTTATTTCCTGTGGGAGTAAACAAACCACAAAAAAATATTAATGAAATAACAGTTCTTGGTCACTATCGGTATTAGATCTGTGAAAAAGTACCAGGAGAAACTCTAAATGACAGAGATACGCTATTTCTTGTTGGTAATGTCTCCACCTTTTTGGAGTCCTCATGAAAAAGAGGGATTTTGTGCTGAAATCTGCCTGAATCCTTACACATGCCAAGTGCTCAATGTACAGTTCCAATTACATATGGAAGTTCAAAGCACCACACATGGGCATTAGTCCAGGATTAAGATTCTGTGGACCTGAAAGATGATGATAAGAAAAAGCTTTCCTCCAGAGGATTTATAGAGCTCAAAACCCTCCTTTACCTACAAATTCTCTGCCATACAACCAACCCACATAAATGAATTTTGCAAGACTACAAAAAAAATTTAAAACCAACAAAAATGCCGCCAAAACAAAAAAACCCCTTGCTTTTCTCCCTCTAAAGTTCTATTATTTACCTTCCTAAAGCTATATTTTTTTATAGAGAGAATGATAATCTCTATAAGGTATTTTTGAAGTCTAACTGCTCTTTGAAATAATTTTAAGGATTGGTTTCCTCTACAGAATATGCTTCAGTGCTTGATTTTAAGATGCCTCGACCTCATCATCTGCTACTAGTTTTCATTTACTATCTGAAGAGCTGCTTTTGATCTTAAGATTTTTTTTTTCATCTTCCTGCCATCCTTTCCCCATTCTTGACCACACATAAGCCCTGATGGGCCAATTGTCTATGTGCGAAGGCCCCGTCTTGCTCTCCATTTTCTTTCCAGATTGATGTGGTAGGATGACCAAACAGTAAACATTCCATTACCTTTGATAACTGATTAATTCTTGATCTCAGATGATTCAGTAATTAAATGACATCTTGGAAGCTCAGCTGAAGACATAGTATCTGAACTAATAAACTCTCCAGAAAGCAGAGTGCATGTTACACAGTACAGGAACAGGTCAAATATCTCATACTAAGCTCAGACATGTCACAACTTAATTCCTTAGACCTTTCCCAGAAGTTGTTACATTCCAGACCTGGCTCTGAGAAACAAACCCAGCTGCAATCACAGCTGAAATCCTTGAGGAACAAAAGCCACATGAAGATGCTTTCATCTCTCCAGACTCATTAGAGAGGCACAGTCTAAGGGCCAAATCCCTATGATAGGGTACAAAATCCCAATTGCACTCTATACTAAGTTGCACAAGGGAAATAGTTCCTACTTTGCAAAACAAGCCTCATCAGAACCACTTTCTCCTCATATTCCTTCTCCATGTACAGAGGATTTCCCTCATCTTTACCTCCCTGCCACTTCCCCTAAACCCATTAGCTCTTACAGCTATAGCACGTAATTCACATCAATGTGAGTTTCTCTGCTGAGAGGATGCAAATAGTTTCACTTGTAAAATTAATAAGATACCATCATCATTCTGAAGTTTTCCACAAATTTAATCTCTAGAAATACTAGTAGAACACAAACTTCTATGATAAAAGGCACTGATTTTAAAGAATCTCCAGTCACCCCTTATCCAGAATAAATGTGTACTAAAAAGGAAAATTTCAGCAAGTACTGAACCTAGCTTAAAAATTAATTCAAATAAATAATTAAAATTATGTCTGAAAGTGCTAAGATCTGCTAGGAAAAGAAAACAAATCATGATACATAAACATAATGAAACAGAAAAGACGGGAAGTATTTAAATAGTCTAAAAAAGCAGATGGATTCTTACTTTCATCCTCCTATACACTGACAAACTTTCATTCCCGCTTTCATCCTCTTATACACTGACAAACACATTGACACTATTTAATATACTATTTTAGGAGAAATTCAATTACTTACTGATATAATTAACTGCTTCACAAGTTTAGTGTCATCAATGCAATCAAATGCTGCCAGCAAGACCAGATGAGAAAATTCACCCTGCAAAGACGAGACATCAGAAACCACACGCAGTCATTTTTAATGAATATACAAACTGACTTAGAATCAGGATTTCTGAGGGTTTGTCTCAAACATAACACAACATGAAGCACAAGCAAATTCTGACTACTGTCGTAAAATGAGAGAAGTCCAACATTTAGGTTTCTCTCCAAAAGCAAGGCTTGTTAAGAGAAGTATGTTGTTAAAACAAAGGTAAATCTTCCATTTCAAGTGGATATACTGCTTAATCACATTCAAGCTATTAATCTAATCCTGTATTATCTGTATTATCAACATTTGAAATCATGTTTTCCCTACAGCAACATTTCATACAGACTTTATTTCTATTGTTGATTTGCTTAGAAGTGAACTAAGTCACATACAATGTTTTTGGAGATCATATCTCTGCAATGAGCCATACAGTCTTTACTGCATTGCTGGAGATCAAGTCTCCAGTACACTCAAAAGGGCACAAATGAATTCACCTGTATGTCAGTGAGGCTTGACATCAACATGAAGCCAGATCTTCTGTGCTCCAGTGTTGTGTCAACTATTATTTACCCACTGTCTCATATTTCCATATAATATATCATTTATAAAATGACACAACTCATTTATTCTAGTGGAAAATTAGGGAGAGAAACATTACCTAGACCAGTGGCCCTCAAAGTGGGTTGCACAAGAAAATCCATTGTGGTGCAGAAAGAAAATATTTTTGGCACCATTAATAAAAAATAAGAATAGCCTCTGGTTATTTTTATCTCATCCTTTCAAATTTTCTATTTCTATTATAATGTACACTATTACAGTAGTAAAGGCATGTAATTTATACAAATATATATATTGGGGATGCATGCCCAGGATGCAATCAAAATGCTTGAAGGCCACTGATTAAGACCACAGTAACTATTACCAAATAAAAAAGCCCACAGCAACCAGGAAGGGAAGTTTAAAAAGCTCTTCTTTACAGCTACAGTTTGCCCAACTCCATAAAATCTGGTTTCAAACATTACTCTGCTGGTGTTGCACTCTCCAAACACGTATGTTATTCATTAAAAAATAAAACAGATTTTCCATTGCATGCCAGTGTATTTTGAAGCTTCCTGACATGAAAAAAATATCGAGCATCTTCTAAGAAATACACATGTTCAGAGAGCTTTTTCAATGACATCTCCAGCATATCTTGATTTTTCTTCCTCCTCTTTATATAGGCTGTTTTACTCCCAACCAAGGAGAATTAATCAATGAGCCACATGAAGATGTAATACAAAGCTGGCATCAACAAAATAAAAAGTAGAAAGAAAACAGAGGAATAATAATGAACTCAGCCATAACGAAGCATAGTACTACATGTAGTGCTCACAATGAAGCTTCTTGGTGTGTCTCTAAATATTCCATTCAGTTCAATTAAGTTATATTATCTAATATATCGCTGCTATTTTAAGACTGGTTTTATTAAGATCTCAAAGTTGTTCCCAGTACCAAAGAACATTCAAGCTAGCCTCTATCAAATCACTAGTTTCTGAGACTATGAAATAAATGGTAAATGAACACTCACCGTTGCTATTTTTTCAATATATGTCTTCATAGTTTTCACAATGACTTTCCTGTCCTATCCAAAAGGAAAGAGGAAACCCAAATGAGCCTAGAATACCAGTGATTCTGAGTAACTAAACTGCTATTTACACCTTTCAAAAAGATAATCTTCAGTTTTCTTTCTAAGGCAAAGGCATCTACCAAAGACTCACACACATTCTGTTAATTTACACCCAGAACCAGTATGGAAAGTTAAACCTGAATTGTGACTTGATTCCAGAGAGATCCTGTGGTATATTTACAAGTCCAGATCACCAACGGGACATGTCAAAAAAACTTGCAAAAAACCACAGCAAACAAAAATCTCAAACCATCACATATGTTCACTCATATTTTGTCCATTAATTAAAGAAGAATGCATTTCATCTCTGCATTTGTAAAGAAACTTATTCAACAGAACTTAAAACTCTAGCTTAGTTTAAACCCCTATTACTAGCAAAAATATTTTGTCACAAAGTTCCCTCCCTGTATTTTTGGCTTTTGGAATCACTGCTCAGTCTTCTTTAGATCCATTTCTATGCCTAGATCATTGGAACTTAATTTTTTCTGCATTCTTTAACAAGTAGACTGTTTTAATACAGAATCTTTTTTATTTTTTAATACAGAAAAACATAGAAGGTATTACAGTATTTCCAAGATGTGATGACATTTATTACACCAAAAGTGGATACTGTATCAGCTGATGAAACTAAACCACACTTCTTATAACATTTTGCAAGTCTCAGTATTCCAAAGCCAAACATGGTTTCACATTATGACTTCTTTACTGTCCTCTCCCTATAGTCAATTTCACTTATATTAAGAAATCCATGGGACAAATGCCAATAACCTTACAGTGGAAAAATTACTCCATGTGTCACTGCCAAAACCTCTGCTAAAAATAAAAGGAGATGCTTCAGCTATAAAACTTCTATGAAAGCATTTGAGTCACAAAAAACAATGTTTAAGTTTGCCAAGAGATAAAAAGGGGCCAGTTTTTAACCTTTCTCTCTAATTATTAATTGCTTGAAAATGTGCCCAAGCAGAAGGACCCATATGGGCAGTCAGAGAGAACTAAGTAGAGGGAAACCAAACATTACCTTGGGAGTGCCATGCCATAAACAGTGCATTGCTACTCGGGCTCCATCGTGAGTGTGTGCCAGGTAGATGACAGCCTCTCTGATAGCTTCTATCATTTCCTGGGGAAAAAAAGGTGATAAAGCAAAAAGATTAAAGAAAAGGCTTGAGGAACTGAAGGCAGGTGGGCAAGAGAAAATTATTTTGTCTGCCCACATGATACTGCTCTACTCTCTATCACTGGCTCTACAGAACTACTTTCATTTCCCTGACCTATGAAAAACTGCCTCAAGAGAAGTCCAAATGACTGCAAATGACACAAGCTTTCTCTCTTTAAAATTACACTGTTCATCATAATCATGCCATGAAATCTCTGTATTGAAGAATGTCAGCTGTCTTATTGCAAAAAATTCAAGAAAGGGTGCTCAGAACTCAGACAAAATTCAAGAAAGGGTGCTCAGAACTCAGACAGAAATGAGAGAAAAAGACAACCATTAACTTAGGAAGAAATCCGGGCAGCTGATGCATATTCATACATACAGAGTATTAGCCAGAAAATAAGAACTAAAGTCATTGAAGTAACAGGTTACATTATAAATCAGATATTACAAGACATAGCCAAAAGTTTTGTCTTCATATCAAAGGAATGAAGTTTTCTGAAGCTATCTGACAATACCAACAGCCAAATAATAAAAATCAAATCAAATCAAATGACACCTTCTTGGGTTACTAGATACTACTCCTGCTACTATCTAATAGATTTCCTCGGAATGCAGCTCCCATCTATGCATCTTTCTATCCCTAGTTCTTCTTGCTTTCTAGCCAAAGGCTCCAAGCATTTTACCAATTATTTACAAATTGCTCAGTCACAACACAATTGGTGTCACTACCTGTAAGCACAGGTAGGAACAGATCTGCAGAAGGGGTTTCCAAACTCCAAAGCACATGTCCATATACTAGCACATTTGCACAGAAAGCCAAGCAAAGAGATACAATCTTATTCCCCTGATTCATGCAAGCCTGCGAATCCAAAAGCATTTTCAGTCACAGCATTACATAAAACCATGCACAAGAATCTTCTAGGTTCTGAAGTTTTGGACTCAGAATAGGCCCCAAATAGTCCACTTCCCTACCCTTAGCCTTGGGTTTATTAACAGTAACAAAGAAGTATTCAGGAGTCCAGTCTGGCAGAGAGAAGCAAGAGACAGCAAGTTTAGAAGGCTCTGCCTGTAAGTGAGATGGTTCTGAACTGCAGAACCATGGTGAGGTTGATGGACACACCTTGAAGACAGGTAAAGTCAAACAGGGTAACAGTTTAAACCATGTCACATTACACAGACGGATTTAGGCCAAAATACAAGAATGTCTGACGTAATCTTAAACCTGCAATTTAATAAGGATATAGCAAACAAAGTTTTGGTTGCTGACAGAAGGGCCAATCTCATTCTATTTTGGTCAAGATATTTTTGGACAATCACTGCAAGTTGTTAAGAAACTACACACTGGAAAGCTAAACTACTGGAAGCAATGATGCACACTTTAATTATATTCTCCAGCTACTGAGAAGGGTCATTTAGCAGGAAGAGGGGAAACATCAAAGTCATCTCACTTTATTTTACAAATTCAAATATCACAAACACTTGTGAAAGTTCACTCTGACTATAAATCGCCACACATTACTCTCATCTATCTAGAATCACCAGATGTGTAGAACTCTCTTAATGAAAGATGTATTTTTGTCTAGTTAACTTAACAAATTTCACAAGATGATAAAACCAGAAAGGCAAAAGAAGACAAAAAGCAAAATAAAGATACTTACAGATCTTTGTTTCGGAAGAGCGTAAGTGAAAAAGTCCAAAAATACTTTATGTACCAGTGAGTGCTTTATCACTGCCTCTCTGTATTTGGATAGATGAGAATAAGCAACAAGTTCCCCACAATCAATCACTTAAAATCATGTTAGGAATACCTCATTTGTATTTTAAAAAGTTAGGCAGTGTGATGAGCAAAAAACACACGGTCATTTTGGATTCAGATGTTTAACATTTACAGTAAGTGGAAGATTCTAACAAAACTTACAAATTATAGAACGTATTTTCTTCACTGGAGAAGCATATCTAATAATGTGTTATGGAAATATATGACAGTGCAACATTTCTACCAATTGTCTGACTGGGACAGAGTACTCTTTAATTCATAGAAGGAGAGTTCAAAATTAAAGGAAGATATTCATTATGACACCTGAGACAAAACCATAGACAATGCAGCACAGCAACATTACAGCTTAAAAGAGTATCAGTATCACTGTCATCTGAACTTAAAAATATACCAGTGCCATTGTTTGTATGTCAGAAACAAACTGATTTGTGCTAGATTGTCACACATTCAGCTGATTTTTGTCCTTACTTTTGTGCCATTGGTGTAAGAATCTGCTTCATTTCATCCAAGATAGCCTCTCTCTTTTCAGGTTGAGCTTCTAGCACTTTGTCCAGTGTTGGGACAGCTGGTGTCTGAAATGAATGCACAATCAGAGGTTTACTCGTACCAGTAAGAATCAGAGTTCATAGAATATTATAATGTTTAGACCTTTTTCAATCACATGTCAGGAATGTCAAAAACAAAATAAATTTTCTGCAAAACTAACCATTTTTAGATTTTTAAAATAAAAAGCTACCTTTTCTGAGTATGTCAGAAGCTGTAAACTTCAGTTTGTACAAATTAAATATTCCTCATTAGCAAACAAAACCCACTTCTATAGCCTGAGCTGGTTTTTGCCAGTTATATAAGCTCTTCATGCCAGATACAAGGCACAATACATAAAACTGGCATTGCGTTAAGGTGCTCCTAAGCTAAGCAGAAATCCTGCTTTAGACACACATCAGAGGGTAACACAAGAAGTTAATGAACTGAGAAGCTAACAAAGGCCCAGGAAATTCCAGTTCAGGAACAGCACAGAGGGGGAATATATACCATATATCTTACACGCAGAAGTACTTCCTGGTATCTTAACAGAAGAATTACACTGGTAACTCTCTTAAAATAATCTGCTATTAGAAGAAAACTCAGACTGGATAGACAATTAGAAGAAATATTTTTTAAACCATTCCTGCTATTTTTTAAAGACTATGTTGCAATTTTTTATAAACCTACATTGCGCTGCGTCTTGGTTTTGCACCACAATGTATGGCTACTTAAAGCAGTTATGCCAAAAATACCAGAATTATGGAAGCTAATAGTGCACTTCATTTCATGGGCTGTTCGACTCTCAGTACAAATTACAGCCCATAATCACAACAAACATACCTCTCTACTACTCAGTGCTGCAAAATGCCTAACTAAAACTTACAATAACTTATAATAACTTGCAGTGTTAAGAAAATACAGGTTCAGAAATGAGATGCTAATTTTAACAGAAATCCTGGTTATAAGTGAACAGGTGAAGAAGTATTAGAGTGGAGTTAGTAATTGTGAAAACAGTTCTGTACTTTGTATCAAAATTCCTAACCCTAATGGATACCAACTTTATAAGTCAGCAAAAATTAAAAACAGAATTCAAAAGAATGGAGGTTCTAGTTTTTAAGAAGGTTCCAACTGCCTGGTGAGGACCTACCACAGACCAAGATTTCAGTGGAGTTTGGACTCAAGCCCTACAGTCTCCATGGGAAAAGAAAACAAAGAGAAAAATTAAGCCTAATGGAACACTGTATGTGGATATCAGCTCACTCTGCCCACACTCAGTTTTCATAAGACATAAGGTAGTTCTGACACAAGAGTCATCTACAGTATTAAAGAAGAATTACACGTAAGTCTTACCTCAGCAAGGATGGTATCAGCCTAGACACTATGAGAACTGAAACTATGTAAGAACAAACTGTCCTTGATGAGCAGAGCAAGCTCATACATGAACAGAGAGTATCTTACATAGTCCAAACTAAAACAACTCACTACAATTTAATCTAAACTAGAATTGTGCAAATAATAATGACACTTAAACATGCTAAACTAGACTACCTTTGGATACCTGACAGAAAGAAATGTAATCAAAATAGTAGGTAAGATAGGTAAGGCACTACTAACACAACACCTTATGGGCTAAACTATCTTAAACTATAAAGTATTGAAATACCACCTTGTAAACCTGGAAAGTGTTTCCATATAGTTCTTCTGTCAGCATATTCCTCTGCTCCAGAATGGCTTTGTCATTATATGCATATTCCACCACAGCAGATGCTTCAGAATGACGGAGCATTTTTTTCACGTGGCCTTTAAAACTTTTTATTATTTCTGCAACTTGTGCTTTTGTCCTGTTTTACATGGAAATACAAACAGCAAGAGTTAAAATTTCTAGAGATAAGCTTACCTATTGATAGTTTTATTTTTAGAAACAGATACAAGTAGTAAGTTTTATCATAGAAACCATGAAATTTATGAATCTGAATCAGCCTTATGGCACTTGGGAAAACATGTAAAGAAAGCCAGGAATGTGGAGAAATTGTAAGGCATTTCGATGGAAACAGTGAATAAATTCTAGAGAAAACCAAATGCCATCCTGAAATGCTTAGCAAAGAAAATTTTTCAAAAGTCAGTGTTTTATATACAGCAAAGATCAACTCTAATAAATCTAACCATTTTTTTGGTCATGTTTTCCTTGACAGGTACAGCATTAGCTTTACTTCTTGCAAAAAGAAAAACACCATTAGCACCCCCCTGCCTTTACTCCATAATATTACAAAGGTGTTTCCAGAGATATTTTTTTATTCATGATCAATCCACTGTAGATCAAGAAGCAGCATTCACACTGGAAATGAAACAACATTGATGAGCAAATTCACTTGATACTCACCCATACATAAGAAACTTCTTCACAATATTTCTGGAATATTTTGACTTGCTCAACTCTACTAGGCTATCTAGAAGAAGGGAGAAACATTCAGCTGGTTTATTTTTCACTACATTAACTCTATGAAATGATAAGTCATTATTTAAATAAGTATGAAGAGTTCACTAGAAATGATGCATCAGTTCAGAAAAAAAGGTAAAAATGTTTAAGAGAAAACAACATGGCTTGTTAAAATGCATCCTAACCACAATACAGAAGCATATAAGTAAAATGAAAATACCTTTCAATTCTTCAAATGTCTCTTGCCTTTGCTTCTCACTACCATATTGAATAAAGCACTGGATCACCCGGGTTGAATCGTGTGCAAACGCCAGCTAAAGGACAGAGATATTTTGTTACTCTAGGCCATTCAAAAGGCAGTATGCACCATAATTGTTTTAATGTATGTGCTCTCTGGTATAGTTTCATACCACATGTAATGCCAATTATAAAATTAGAAAAGCAGTTATCTGCTTATAACAAACCCAAGACTTATGGATTTTTACCCCTTCACAAGTACTCTATCAAAGAAAATACAGACAACGGTTGCTGACAATTAAGGCCATGCATTAAGGTTTTTCATACTGAAATAAAACCATTAAATGGTATCTCCATTTTGTTCCTCTTCTTTATAATTTCAGAGTAAGTATGATGAAACAGTTCCACTTCAGCATGGAATACAAAAAGTCTCAACATGCTCTTCATTGCGAATTTATAAATTTCAGGAATAAAGTAGAAAGACTGTTTAGTATGATTAAACATGAGGACACTAACTTCACTAGAAAATTGAAAGGCAACAGTTGTGTTCCTCTGAGTTCCTGAACACCTGCTAACATCAAATTTCATGGAACTAAAGCTACTTGGCAGCCTTTTACAATAGCCAGCTGACAGACAAAGCATCCCAGGACTACTGTTCTGAAATACAGGTGCCAAAAGCAGTCTTTCAACCGTGTTTTTATTCTTTTTACTCACAGTTTCACCGTTCTTTAAAGAAGAATTTGTGAATTTGTGTACTGTACCATTAGTTTTTTCTTACGTTTTTAATTTTCCCATGAAGAAGCTTCTGTAGTTCATTCATCAGCTTTTCTCGTTTCTCCTTATCACATTTCTTCCTACAAGTAAAAGAAATCTAGTAAAACAATTCTAATTGAGGAAGCAGCTTCTTTGTAGTATAATTCACTTGTATCTATAAATTAAGAAGCAAGACAGTATAAATCAAACCAGGGTGGCTTCTGCCAATCCAAATGTATACTGTCATTCATTAACCCTGTACAGAGATGTCATTAAGCTGTTCCTGTTCATGGAAATCAAACCAGAATTCCACACTTTATGCTTTTTTTGAGTAAAAATATTTTTTGAAATATAAACTCAAATTTGCAGTCAGCTGCTCACAGGTCCAAAAATCTGTAAGTCTGCAAAGCACAAACACTTAGAATAAGCAAAACTAACTTTTCTTGCTGACATGGGGCACCAGTTCTAGAATTACAACCTCAGACAGAGACAACGAACCTTTACTTAAAACTCATGCAGTAATCCCACTGCAGGATCAGGGTGAATCAGTGCATACTCTGTATTTCAGGGCTCAAAAAAATTTGATTTCTTAAGCAGTTACTCACAAATTTATAAATTTTAGCCTAAAATACAAGTTCAATCCAGACATTCCTAGGACCACAGGTTACCATACTCTGTTTGATCTACCTAAAAAATTGCATGCAATGTTACTGTTCACCCAAAGAAATTCAGTTTTGAAATACAGTTTTATACAATTACAAGATGAGAAAGAGTGTATTCTGGCAATTTATGACTAAAAGACAATAGAGTGGAAGAAAAAAAAGTCATTACCTTCTCATGTTTTCCCATATTTGTTTAGATTTTGCAATTATGTCATAATAACTTTTATCATTAATTTGTCTGGTTAGCTTTAACTCTTTCTTTTCCTTTTTGAAGTCAGTCCATTTTGGCTTCTTAGAATCTGACCCTTAGGACAAAAAATAAATATATTTTCTACAATAAGTAGAGCAGCAATAAGTAAAAGAGTAGCAATACATAAAAGAGCAGCAATAGAATTCTTTAGAATTCTGAACTGTGGCAATTCTATGACTTGATTTGCTAACAATTCAGGACCTTTGCCCGTAGTTACGCAGCTAGCTAAAATGAGACCATAAATCTTGTATAAGTATGCTAAGCTAGTAATCACCACTTCTACACTACTGGGAGAAAAAGGCAAACAATTAATTTTCCTCAGAACTGTCACAGGATGCATCACAAATCCCTTAATAGCTTGAAAATTGACTGAAGATGTACTTAGCAGCTATGGCTGCCCCAATAATTCTCCTGTTTTAGTTTACTCCTAATTCACGCATATCTTTGCCCTCTCCCAAAAGGAGAACCCTAACTCAAAGATACATATTTGAAAACTCTATAAAAGAAAAAAAGTTAACCCCTTTTCACATGCCTAATCTTTTTACTCAATCAAATTCCTTAAGCATGCTATTTTACTATACAACCCTTGTACATGCCACACAATGAACTGGGGCAAAATAATGTTATAGAAGAGCCCCAAATCATGCATTAAAGACACCACCTAAAATTTTTATAGCTTAAAGCACTGTTCATTGGTATTTAGCAGCATGTATTTAACTGTTTTAACAATTCAAAAACCCATGCTTTTTTACAAAGCATATTATTGATTTTTACATCAATCTCTGGAACCAGCAGTGACAAGAAAAATTTGTAATGCTTTGAGAGCAGTGCAATATACAGAGGCTTTCATTTACTCTTATGAACAGTATTTAAAGGTTTGCTGTGAGTTTCCGATTTTTTTAAAAACAGCCGAATAAAAACATTCTACTGTTATTAGATTTTTCAGATATCTAGTGCATATTCCATATGAAGCCATTCCGCAAACATGCAAGAACAGCAATAATAAAATACTTGACATAATCTGCTGTCTTTCAAACAAATTACATATTTCTGCAGAACTTCAGAACCCCTCATTAAAGATTCTACTTCTCATTTTACAACACTGATTAACTGCTCCAGTAGAGCTTTACTTTATAGGAGAGGATGGGACAAGATGAAGATCTCAAGCAGAAGAAATTAATTTGAAAAATAAATCCATTTAAACATGATAGAACCAGACAACTACTTAGGCTTTCTGTATAAACACCAGAAAGAAAAAAAGCTGTAAAACGTAAAAGCAGTGTTAACACCTTTTTTTTTTCTCTTTTAGGATGTGACCAGATAGTCTGGACCACATAAAGGAAATAATGTAAAGGATAAACAACTTGGTTTAATGAATTTCTGTTCCAAGCTTATAGCAAGTACTTTTAGAACAGTCCAAAACACACAATGAAAAGCTCTGCGTTTGCAAATCATGTGTAATAATTGCCAGTTTCTAGTTGACCACTTAATGCTGCCATTAAAATAAAGAGAGCTTTAGGATAGTATGACAATTTTAAAATTTGCTACTGTGTCTTTAGACTTCCAAGAAAACTCCAAACTGTTAGCACTCCAAGTGTTGAGCACTAAGCCTCAAGCTTAGTCAAGTGAAGTAATTTTTCCCACAGCAAAGATTAAACAAGAAGTAAATGTGGAGTTATTCAGCCATTTGGAAAGGCAGACAGAAATAGGAAGATCTAGATGAACAATGTGTTTCCCAAAAACTGGTTTCCCTTGACAACCAGGCTTAAAAATCTGCTCACCTCCCTCTTCACCATTCTGGAGTTTTCTCTTCTTTGCAAACTTTTCTTGTTGCTGTTTATTCTTGAATTGTTTGACAGTAGCTTTTCCAGGTCTTAACTGTCCTTTAGCAAATTTCTTGGAAATGGATTTAGGCTTTCCTTCCTCATCTCCTTTGTTAAAGACTTTCTTTGGTGGACCTGAATCTATTAGCCAACACAAAAGAAATTAAAATGCTATCATATAGCTACTGTTGCTTCAAAATATATTAAAAAAAAATACTGTAACAAGAATTAACAATTCTGTATTTAACAAAAATTCTTATGTGCTTCTCAGAGCTGGTGTTTTCACTGCACCCCCTGGCTGTGTACATTTTCTCTAGGGAAGTTTGCCCAAGCATTATCTTCTGGGCAGCGGCGTAACAGCTCAGGCATAAAAAGGATTATTCCATATTAACCATCCTCGACATCAATGTCATCAATCCCCAAATCCCCAAACTTTTCATGATCAGAGCTGTTTCAACATCATCTGTTCTGAGGCAGCAGTGAAAGGCGTCTTCTCAATCCTAGCCCACAGCAGGTTCCCATCTAGCTTCACCTGTCGGATAATTCTGTCTTAATGTAGGAATGCCAAGTCTAGAATCAAAAGGTTATCAACTTCAAATTTTAACTGAGAATATTTCAGGTGAATCAAACAGAGATGAAGGGCTTGCAATGTAACCTGTTTAAAGCATTTCAGCAAATTAGTGGCTCACACAGTCAGTACAATTTTGAATACAAGACGACCCTTCGCCTTCTTACCATTATCTTTTTTAAATCTCTTTTTCCCGTGAGGTGCTTTTCCACGAGGTCCTTTTCCACTCTTGCCCACGAACTTCTTTTTACCCTTGTTATCCATCGCGGCAACACTGCAAACGGAGCAAAAGACAACATTACCGGACGGCCGCGGCTCCACCGTGAGGGAAAGACAGCCTGCGCCTCCTGGTTAACACCCATGGCGAAGTCAAACCCTCCCAGTGGACGGTGGGGTACCAGAGGCCGCGCACAGGCAGGCAGGTCCCCGCTGTCCCGGACGCCCAGCCCCGGCCCGCCGGCGGCTCCCGGGTCCGCCGCTCTCACCGCACACGTGCGGCCCGGCCGCGCCTGCCGGCTGCGTGCGCCGGGCGCCGCTCCCCATTGGCCGCCGCGCTGCTGCAGCGCGACAGTGCCGCACTGCCGTGCCGTACAGCGGGCGGGGGCGCCCGCGTGCCGCCAGCTGCGCGGCGCCTCCCGGCTGTGGGGCGGGGACGGGCCGGGGACGGCACGGGCGCCCGGCTGCGGCCCTGCGGAGCGGGACCTGCCGGGCAACAAGCCTCCGTCAGCCAGCAGTGTGTCCTGGGGGCCTGTGGATCCTGGGGAGCATTAGGAGCAGTATTCCCAGCAGGTCCAAGGAGGTGATCCTTTCAGTCTGCTCAGCCCTGGTGAGGCCTCACCTGGAGCGCTGTGTCCAGTTCTGGGCTCCTCAGGACAAGAGAGACATGGAGCTCCTGGAGCAGATCCGACAGAGAGCAAGAGAGGTGACTGAGGGACTGGAGCATCTCTTAGGAGGAAAGGCTGAGAGAGAAAATTCTGTTCACAGAGTCACATAATGTGCTGAGTTGAAAGGGACCCAAAAGGATCATCAAGTCCAACTCCTGGTGCTGCACAGATACCCCCCAGAATCGCACCATATATCTGAGAGCATTGTCCAAATGCCTCCTTAAATGCCTCCATCAAGCTTGGTACTGTCACCACTTCCCTGTGGACCCTTCCATTGCCCAGCCACCCTCTGGATGAAGATTCTTTTTCTATTATCCAACCTAGACCTCCCCTAACACAACTTCAGGCCGTTCCCTCAGGTCCTGTCACTGGTCACCACATGTTCCTCCTCTCAAGGGGTACTTACTAGCATAGGATTTTTTTTTTTTTTCTGTTGGGATTTTGTGTGATAATGATTTATTTTAGAGGAAGTGTCATGTTCAGTTCTGTGCTATTTCCCGAACTTGGGTGTATTTCATGCTTTGTGGTAACACCTCCTTTATTAATGCTTTTAATAAAGTGTTTGATTAATGTACATTTGAGGATCTCTGTAGTGTTAGCTATATCACCTCAGCATAGAGAACTACCCATAACTCTGAAAACAAGTCTCTGCTTCCCCTTGCACCACTGAAGAAAGGCTAAAGATTGGGATTTCTTCATAGATACTCACAAATGTTTACTGTAGAAAAAAATAAAAAATAGCAATTCAGAGTAAAAGCTTAACACTGACTTTTGTTCAGTGGCCATTAAACATAAGATTTATTATCTTACATTCCATTGAGCAATGCTTTGTTGGCAGTAGTTTGGAATCGTGATCCATTGGATATCTGATTACAGACTAACCAGTTACATGAGGAACATCTAAAACCTGTAAAAACATACTGAAGTCTCAGCAAAATTAGGCTGAAGTCTCCATTTAGTGTTGTGAGATGACATGCCTGAGAAATGGCTAATCTGGGGAGGGGCCACTGTAAGAAAGATATTTTTATACTTCCTACTCCCTTTTCTTTGTTTTCTTGACTTTACATTTTTTTCTTCTGTAAACATGTGCATCTGAGTGTCACTAAAGTCAGTGTGGGTTCAACCTGGTGAGCTGAACCTGAACAGTTAACTGGTATTCAATACCCTCTTGGATGCTTTATTAGCAATAAAGTAATTTTTCTGCCTTACTCCACTGTTGAACTGTTGTTCTCTATCCTGCTGACTCTCCAGCTACACTGTGACAGTGCATCTTTCCCCAGTTTCAGTTCCCATTTGATCAATGCACATTTGTAAACATGTGTGTTTTCTAATTACGAAATGTAGAAACATGTTATCTCACATGCCAGGACTTAAGGAAGAATAAAATGCATGCACTCTGGAGACTTATTCTTCCAACCTCTAAATGCCTTTTTCCCCCTCTCTCTTTTTTTAGTTTTTTTTTTTTAATCTTAAAAAAAAAGAAGCAAGCACAACATGTAGAAACTTAGTTAAGCAAATTAACACCAACATAGTTGTTTCACTGCAGTTAGATCCAGATGCATCAAAGTTGCTTTTTGATATCACAATTGTCATAATTATTGCAATGAATTCTGTGGATCTAGCGCAACATGCAGTAAATCACTGGTTCTCTTAGCAACCGCTACATTAATAGTAAACACATTGATTTCCTATACTATTCCTAAGGACAGAATAGTCTAATACCAGTTCATAGAGACAGACATTCAAAATGGATGCTACTGAAAATGCAACTTACCATGAACTGCTATGTATATATATATCATTGCTTACAAAAATTTAAATGTGTCTGTCTGGGTGAATGTAAAAAATATCAACCATATGCAGTTGATAAGATAAGCTACAAAAAGCATTTCTTACGGCTGTAATTTCTTGAAGATGAACCTACTACATGACCATGGATCCTAACTGACAGTGCTGTCTGCTGCTGTTGTTTTCCTCCCTCCCATTTACTTACTTTCTTAAAAAGATGAGAAATTGTCACACAAAATTCACAATGTAAGGTTTTTCCCCATAGAAAGTAAGTGTACAGATACTTTTAGAAGAGGTTTGAGACTGAAATGTGAGATCAAGACAGACATGCAGGTCAATAGGAGATAAAACAAATCTCTCAGCTGAATTCAGATTTCACGTACTCCTTTCATTATTGGCAAGGGAAACTTTCCAGACTCTTGAGAACTGAACAATGGCTGCCTGGTATTTGGATTCAGATGTTCCTGGATTAGTTGTCTTCTCCTACAGGCCTCAAACCACCAATCCCTGTACAGACTAAATTTAGAAAGGATAAATAATCAACTACATGACATTGCATCAGAAATCTCATTCCACTGCTTGTGCAGGGTAGAATGATGATTTCTGTTATAATTCAGAGACAGCACCCCACATTAAATAGTTTTTTTTAACTGTGTAACAAAGCAGGTGTTTGTTGTGCCAACTTCATTTTATACTAGAAATCTCTCACCTGCAGTATTAAATGCTACTAGAAATAACAAGCCAGTCATTGTCTGATGCTTCCTTCAGTGGTTTCGTGGCCTCACCCAGGAAGCTCTAGCCATTTACAATTCCCACAGTTTTAGGGACTAATTTCCATAATGTCATAAACTATCTTTAAATATCTGCAAATGGCCATTGACTTGGAGAAAAATCTCTGAAACTACAGCTGTTTCTTAATTATTTTGAGCAGCATGCAACTTCCTCAGAGGAGGAGGGTCTGTTTTCCTGGGACTTTTCATTCAAACCAGCCTTTCAACAGCATGTGGAATGCTAAAGGCTGGTTGTATTTTGCTAGAGGTAACATTGCAATTATGTTTTTGGTATTAAAATTATATCTGCATTTCTGATTTGACTGTAGCTCATTTGTTCAGAATGAGGCATACATATATAAAAGTCACTATATGCTTGTGGATGACATTACATGAAGAGAGATCTTAAAATCTGTTCTACAGCTCTATAGATTTCTTCATTTGCTAGGTACACAAGTGAAAAATAGATACTTATATAGTTTGCACTATCAATACTTCTCACAGACCTACAGAAAAGGTGAAAGACACATATCTTGTAATTTTTAATCATGCTATGCTGGGGGGAGTTTACAGATATGTTCTGTTAAACTTCTATAGGCATAGAGAAATCTCAGAACACTTACAAAGAGTATGCAAGATGACTCTAGGTTCATGTCGCAAAATGAACCAAATTGCTGAGTCCATTGAGAGAAAATTGAATGTGGGTCATTTAATAATGACCCACAGGATTATCCTCAGGCAGGGAAGTACCTGGAAACAGGTGCTGAATGTTTAAAGCACGAATGCTGCATACTGCTCAAAGATCTTCTGATGTGTTACATTCACATCATGAACATGATGTGGGTTTTATTCAATAACCTATAATATTGGTAAGAGTATTTTAAAAAGTAAGACTGGTGAACCTATGCGAGCTTACTGTAAAACAGTAAAGACAAACACAAAGAAATGGTTCTTTCTCTATCAAATGAACTCTCAGGAATAAAACTGAATCTGGTTCAATTCAAGTTTAAATGTTAGTGCAGTCTAAATTTCAGATTTAAAAAAAGAGCTGGAAGGATAATAGTCCCTTCTCATGTAACTCACATACAGTGATGCACAGCTGCAAACTGATTTTATACAACACCAGTAGGTCTATTAGGAACCTCTGTTTTCAGATGCGGTATTATGATATATTCTATCCATACCTATAAATGGATGAAAGAATAAAATGCTTCTAATAAAAATATACAATTCTACAGCTTACAGCACTAGCTGAACTAAGTAAACTTAATAAATTCCAATATAATTTTTTTTTTACTCTGTATTTTACCAAAAGCTATTGGCAGCTTTTTAGTATTTAATAAAGAGTATTATGAAATTGAAAGTGCAAGCACAACACTTGGCCAATGTATGTCAGAAAAATATAATTGGAATAAAGCCAGAAAATCAGTTCTCTGTGGTATTACTGGATTTGTTAAAAAAAAAAAACATTATTTCAAATTTGGATTGTAAGTATTTTCATTTTGATTTGCAGCTGTGCAAGCAAGTATGAAATGCTGCCAAATCCACTGTCGTTTACTTTGCAAAGGCAGAGGCTTTCTTTTGCTCTTAAGTATAACTTCTCAGACCATTGTCTTCACAGAAGTGAAAGATTTCACTGTCTGGTGAAGTCCAATCTTTTCTTTTTACCTTATGCTGTAAAATTAGTCGGGAGTTCTTTTAAATCAGAAAAAAAATGTCCAGAACTGCCCCTTCCCTACTATCCATGTACTATGTAGTACAGAGGTAAATATTTGCATCTGGGAGACTTTCAAACAGTGGCATAGAAGAGAGTCAGGCCACATGTGTTGGCAGAATGTCCCACCATGCACAGGAATCAACATGTCCTAGTTTAAAACCTGTAATTTTTTAAAGCCTTACAAATGCTCAGAAAGTTATCTCTTGCTATTGAATAAGACTTTTTTTTTTTTTTTTTTTTTTCTTTTGGGAAGTATTCTTTGCCTTTGCTTTTTCTTTCAGCATTCTGGTAATTGTTATGGGAGGGCAGGGGCTGAATGGAGAAGAATCAACTAAAAAAAACCTTAACGAAGCCTCACAAGGAAAGCCTGTTAAATATGGTTAGTGTGCTGTGGCAGGATTTCACAATCGAGCACTCTAAGAGCTAATGTATATAAGAACAGTGTCAACATTATTGAACTCAACATGGTTAATTTGCTAGCAACTATGAAAACATACAGTTATCCTTTACCTTCAATTTTCAAACGAGAATACCACTTCATATAACTTAGGGTATTTCTAGATGTAACACACAACTTGAACATTTTACTTGGTGCTTTCTTACAAAAAAGTGGTAGCACTCTTAAAGTGATTTCTACTTTTGTTGCTTCAAAACTTACTAGAAGTTTATTTTGCTTGTAAATAAATAGACTTGTATCATCTTTAAAGTCACTCATGCAATGGATACTGAGAATGAGAACAGAGATTTTAGGAAACCAGTAAACTTGCTTATAATTATCCTCACAAAAAGCTTTTAGTCTTGAAACCAATATTAGCCAAACCAAAAACATAAGAAAGCTAGGCACTGTCAATGTCACAGGTCAAATCTAAGAAATTTTATATTTTTTAGTGCTGCACTTTTGATATGCTGATGAAGAAAATTACTTAATTTTCATCAGACTCCATGGGAATTTGTTTTGTAGCATTACTGTGGAATTTTCATATAGATCCGAGTCAAAAATACAAAACAGGAAACAATTAATGTGTTTTTTCATGGGTACTTCCAGGAAAAAGAAAAATCCACCAGCTGTATTTGCATATTTTTATGCTAAATACAGCATAAGAATGAGAACAGAGCACAGCCTGTTTTACTTACAAATCCTCTTTTTTTCTTCTTCTTTTGGAAGAATTGATGGCTCCTTCCTCCTGCTTTTTTGATCTCTAATTAACAGCTTTTCTTCCAAAATACTCTGCTGTAAACACCTAATTAAGGTCCCTGCTCAGCTGGAATGGATTGCAGCAGGTAGATTTTTTTTCCTCTCTTTGCATTTAAAACAGAAAGGAATGTTCTTCATTTCCATCGCCAATATACTACTTGGTAGAGTGGGCATACTGCTGATTCCTCCAGTCATGCATAACAAAAGGAAACAGTAAAGGATTTAAGTACACATTAGTTCAAGTAAGTAAATGTCAACTATTTTGTCACAGCACTAAATCATTACTTAAGTTATATAAAACTCTTGTCTTTTGCTCTTTGTCACAAAGCCTAAATAGAATTTTTACATATAAGTAAGGAGTGCTAATACAAAATAACAATGCCTGCACATATACAATGGACTGTAACTGTAATAATAAGGTCAGAAACTTGTTCTTCTACAGTATGTGGGTTTTATTTCCTGTTCTGCAACAGCTGACCACTTTACAATGGTGAATTTTAGTCAAAAGCATTTCTTACCTAGAAAAATTGAGAGTTCATCTTCGTTTGCAATGATAGGACAGAGAATACTAATTTCTCTCTCCTCTTACCACTCAGGAAACTTCAACAAATCAGGAAATCATGGGAAATGAAAGTTTGTCTTTAATGTGAAACATAATTATTCACAATTGAAGTTTCATCTTTAAATAACACTCACCAAGGTGGTCCTATTCTTAGTTTTCTCTTCCAAGAGATATTTCTATAATATACTGAAAGGGTCTATAAGTGCAAAAAAGGGGTTGCTCGGGTATTATGGGGAGACAAATTGACTGAGATTTCAAAATGTTACGATAAAGAACTCCCAGAGTCGTAGACAGGTGAAACAATTGCTGATTAACAATTGCCTACTCCAAAATGCAGGCCTTCTCAGTAGATAGTTTGAGTCAGTTCTTAAAAGTCTGCCATTTTCTCAACTGTTATAACTGATGCAGAGTCTCTGGTTCCTTTTTTAATATTAAAAATGTTACTATCAGCTATTAAACTAAATACAAATCCCCATATGCCCATTTTATTTTAATGTATGTACTATTATGAATTCTTGACAGTTCTAATTTCAAAGACTAATAAAAGGCAATTATCAACGCAAATTAACATAAGTGCATTTCAGAACTTAACGGATAAACATCACCCCTCTTGCAGAAACATACCATAAAATCAGCACTCATCTATAAACATGTTAGTTCCAAGAATCACTGATATACCTGATGCATATTTTACACATCTATCAAAGACTGTTCTATTCAGGCAAGAAACAATAACTTTTGTCCAGAAATAAATCACTCAGAGAAAATAAACAGTGGGTTTCTTTGGCTTAGAGGTTGCTTTGTTTATTATAAGAGAAACACATTTTAGTGCCCTCTTCTGCAATGCTCATTTGGGTAAGTTGAGCTAAGACAGTATGGAAATACTTGAAAACTAATTGAAGTATAGAAAGCAAAATTACATAATACAGGTTATCCCCAAGAAAAAAGGTAGGAGTGCTCAGCCAGGAAATGAAATCTTTTCACTTAATTTTTCATTCCTTAATCATGTCGTAATCCTAATCTATCCTTGCTCACAAACTAGTTTTTAAGAAAAGCAAATTTAATGTAAAATCTTGTATCACATTGCCCCAAGTTAACCCATTAATAATTAATATCTAGCTACAGAATAAGGGTGAAGCAAGGAGATGTGTGATTTTTTAAAAGAAGCAACAATTTAATTATATTATAATTGCTTTTATTGAGAAATTAATTTCTGGTCTTAAATGGAAAAAGAATCTCAGTTGAGAAATCAAAGCCAAACATGTACTTATTCAGGATGCAAATTATGCTGCAGTCCTAGGGATTACTCCATTCTCTAACTGAAAGCCAGAGAGTCAGAATGGCCATTCTACAGTCAAAGATAGACTGAAATTTATTTTTAAAAATGAGAGTTTTCTCTTATGCATTTCTAGTATCAAAAGCAGCTGAGTGCAGAAGGTCACATCAGTAATCTGATGGTCTTGCCAGATTTCTGGACAGGTTTTAGGGTCTCCATGCAATAGCAGGTGGTATGCTACTTAAACTACTTTGCCTAAAGATAGCCAGTATAGGTTGGTTTTTTCCCCAGAGTGGTAAGAAAGATTTTTTCCCACATTCTTCCTAACTAGGTCCCCCCAAAGGTTTTTACCAATAAGAAAGATGAGTACAGGTGGGTGCTAAATCCAAGTGACAAAAAAAAAAAAAAAAAAAAAAAAAAAAAAAAAGGATATTTATGTATTAAAAAGGGTTGTTTTATTACACAGAAACCTGCTCATTTGGCTTCTTTCTCTTTTCCTTTCATTTATGGATGGCAAGGGGGAAATCAAGGTCAAGTCACTTGTTTAAGAGACTAGAAACAATGAGGGAAGCTAGTTGCATGTTAGGAAGACAGTTGTTCACTGTGGCACCCTCACCCAGCTCAGAGACAACACCATGCTGGGGGGGAGTGTTGATCTGCTGGAGGCCAATGGTGTGAGGTTCAACATGGCCCAGTTCTGGGTCCTGCCCTGGGGTCACAACAACCCCAGGCAGTGCCACAGGCTGGGGCAGAGTGGCTGCAGAGCTGCCCACAGGAAAAGGCCCTGGGGGTGCTGGTGACTGAACATGAGCCAGCAGTGCCCAGGTGGCCAAGAGGGCCAATGGCATCCTGGCCTGTACCAGCAATAGTGTGGCCAGCAGGAGCAGGGCAGGGATTGTCTCCCGGTACTCGGCATTGGTGAGGCCACACCTTGAATCATGTATTCAGTTTTGGGCCCCTCAGTACAAGCAAGGCATTGAGGTGTTGGAGTGTGTCCAGAGAAGAATAGACTTGTAAAGTGTTCTGAATACAAGTCTCATGAGGAGCAGCTGAGGGAGGTGGGGCTGTTTAGCCTAGAGAAAAGGAGGCTTGGAGGGATCTTATCCCTACAACTGCCTGAAAGGAGGCTGTAGCCAGGTGGGGGTCAGTCTCTTCTCCCAGGTAACAAGTGACTTGACAAGAGAAAATAACCTCAAGTTCTCATGGGGAGGTTTAGATTGGATATTAAGAAAAATTTCTTCACAGAAAAAGTGGCCAAGCATTGGAACAAGCTGTCCAGGAAAGTGTTTGAGTTACCATTACTGGAGGGATTTAAAATTCATGTAGATGTAACGCTTATGGACATGGTTTAGTGGTGGACTTGGCTGTGCCTGGTTCATGATTGGACATGATGATCTTAAAGGTATTTTCCAATCTAAACAAATTCTGATTCTCTGATTCCTAATGTGTTCGTATCTCTAGGCATCTGTGTCAACAGCAAAACCAGAATTATTACATACAGTAGTTAGCTTTTTCCAGCAGCTCTGTTAACTTGTGGAGTTAATTCCTGGCTCTTTATTCAACATCCACTGTTCCCTGTTAAACAAGGGGTACTGTAGCTGTAGGATTTAGGGAAGAGAGTGAGAGAGCGAGAGGGAAAAACAAGAAATTACATCCCAGACATAAAAACTTACCAAAATAAGTTGTCGAAAACACTCATCCACAGCTGCACTGTACAGGCTACACAGGTTGATCCCATAAAAATATTTTTGGTGCCTAGAAATGCATAAAGTGTTCAGGGAAAAATAGGTTTTTTCTGTGTCCCAACCAAATCTAGGCACCCTAACTGTAAATGGCACCTGTAAATGGTGAGCGAAGTGTGGCTAAACAATTCTTTCCCTTTCTTCTGCCTTCCAAAAGGCCAAATTTCAGCCTTCCTAATCTTACTTTACCTCTCCACAGACACACTATACAGCACTGAGGTGTCACTATGCCCTAGAATGGACATATGGAGACATTTCACACTATGCCTCTTAAAGAACAAGACACACCAAGCAGAAAATAGGAAGAAGGGCTGATGCACTCTTAAACTACTTTTGTAATATTGAGCTTTTCAGAATTGGGAGTGGACCTTGTATAAATCAAAACAGGGACGAGGGCACCTCTTCTACAGGTCTGTTATTTTTATTGATATCAAATAAGAAAACAAAGGTCAGCCTATACCAAAAGAAGGAGGAAAACCAAATTTTTGGTACTATCAATATGCAAATGTGCATTTGATCTATATTCTAAGTACTTCCAGTATGAAATCTGAAATTAAAATATACATGCTTGAAGTAATCTTCTTCCTGCACATTACCCTCTTATCAATTAATTGAAAAGCTTCATAGGTATCATTACTTCCAGGCAACATAAGAGGAATGGAAAGGGGAAACAGCAAGGAAGCTCATCTCCTTGTCACAGAAGTGTGGTCTAGATACAAAACCATAGTCAAGCCTTCTAACTTTTCAGGAAGCGCTTAAAAAGGGTAACTTTGAATGTCTGTCATCATTGTTACATCATCATACAAATCCTAAACTATAACAACTTTTTTCAAAGTGGATAAATTAGTCTAAACCCTTCTGGCAATATTCCTTAATAGTGATAAATTCTGCATTACTAGTCCTATGCTAATTACATAAAGGGAAGATGTCCAGATGGCTGTGTGTCTTAAAGATATCTTAGAAGACATCCTTAAGGAAAGAATTCAAATGAGCACAACAGAGAATATCAAGTGATACCAGTAACTGCAAGTGATCTTTTACCCCTTTCCATATCTTTGCTATACTGTACTAGCACTGACCACCACTAAGCCGTGTTCCCTAAGCATCATGTTTTTGTGGTTTTTAAATACGTACAGGGATGGCTACTCAATCCCTTCCCTGGGCAGCCTGTTCCAAAGCTTGACAAGCCTTTTGGTAAAGAAATTTTTCTAACCTAGACATTTCCTGGAGTAACCTGGCTCCCTTGGTCCTACTGCTTATTACCTGGGAGAAGAGACCACTCCCCACTTCACTACAGCCTCCTTTCAGGGAGTTGAATAGAGCAGTAGGGTCTCCCTTGCTTCCTTTTATCCAGGCTAACCAACACAGTCTGCACCTGCTCAGGACCAAACTGTGCTGTGGATCACTCACCCCTCACACACACAGCACTGACAGTTACAGAGTCCAGGGTAGGAATCAGAGAGAGGAAGATGTCTTGTTGATTTGAGGTGCAGGCCCTTCTGCAAATAACTTTAAAATTGAAAGATGGATTCACAAAAGGCATACTCTTATGCTTGCAGTTCAGTTCAGTCAAGCAAGGCAAATAATGTATATTAAATCACTTTTTTTTTTTTTTTTGCACTTACTGGAGATTAATGAATACACAAACACTACTTTTTAATACAAAACTTTTTTTGTCAATATTGAAACATTATGGTATACTTCCCAACTCTTCAGAATCTGTGATTTTAATATATTTTGATCTCCAATTAATCATTTCCTTACTTCTCTTTGGTATTTTCTTGTAAACTGAAGTACTTGCATTTTCCCTCATCTTTTTACCTTCTCTATGTATTGTTCCACTTTTCTATTTGTTTTCATGTCTTCTTGTATCTCCTGTCAAAATAGATACACAGAACATTGTGTGAGTACCATTTACAAGAGCAAAATATAGGCTCTTCCAGAAACATTAAAGAAGCAACTTTTAACAGAGGAGCAACAAAAAAAAAATCATCCCAAAATGAGATTTTTTTTAAACAATCCTCATGTTTAACTATATTCCTTTCAAATATTTTTCCTCCAAAACCTTTCCAAGCAGATGTTTGAGAACCATGTGGTGCTTGCACAAAGAACCCAATTATGGTAGAAGGCTTAGGGAGGTATTACAAAGGGTGGGCTTAGGGTGCTTTGCATCTATGTGGTGCCTCAACAGAATTTGCATCTCAGACTGGAATCAAAATGGCCTAATCCTGAGTTTGAAACTGCCTGGGTAGACTTTCTGAAATAGTCATACCTGGGCCATCAGGACAGTTTTGAAACAAAATCATAAAGTTGCACTTGTCTGAGCCACCTACTTTGGAATGATCTCCTGGAGTAGGGTTGTACTCTCCAAAACTCAAGACCATTTGGGAAAATGTTACCCTCTTCTTTCAAGTAAACCAGCAGAAAAATTATTCACCCAAAAAAGGATAGTGCTCAGCAGGGTTCAAATTTATTTGTCCGTGACTTACTTCCACAAGCTTCCTTAACAGTAATTTCACCTACTGGTAAAAAATCAAAAGAACAACCTCATCTTGCCTTCTGTTTGAGCTTACCTAACATCAGCTAGATCCTGTGAAGTATTTCTTGCCAGGCTGAAGTCTCCTTTAGTACCAAGCTCCTGCTCCTGATGTTTCACCTTCTCCCTGAGAAGTTAACCAGACTGGGTTTCTCATCACTAGGCCCTTTTGACCACCTCTCTGTTGTGTTCACATGGCTTTTCTCTGCAACCTTGCACTGGGTTTAAGTGGCCAAGTCTTGTAAAGGGAGACAGGGTAGAACAGCACGAGTGGCTTCTGTGAGAAGACATCAGAAGAGAGACACTGCTTCTCCCCTCCAGGGACCTAGCTCTGCTCAGCAACTTCAATAGATGTGGCTGGTTCCTGCTTCTCTACTGTGACTGCCCTGCACTCCAGCAGGTGAACAAGGCTGTAGCAGCCAGACTGATGAGATGAGACTGTTACAGGATTTACCAAAGCTATGGAGTTTGGCATGTGGGGCTGAGAGCAGCACCATCCTTCCCTGTCTACTTCAAATTGCATGTCCTTGGCTACACACATCAGATGCCAAAACTGTCCTTGTCCGTGTGGGCCCAGAATAGCAAAAGAAGCCATAAACAGCAAGGACATGGAGTCTGCCAGATGGTGTTACTGCAGCTGGCATGGCTGGCATGGACTGTGCTGCATCTGTGTTTCACTGTGCTTTGTGCACTGTCTGGGACCATTTGTTTTATTGGGCTTGCACTTGGGGTTACACTTTGTTGCTTACCCACCACAGCTGTAACTGGATTGGATCCTCAGCAACCCAAACACATGCATACTGCTCTCTGTTGAATGTTTTTTGGGAAGGACCTGTTGGGAAACTGATACAGAGAGCAAGGTGTCAGTGAACTTTTCAAAGACGTTGTGATGCCCCATGTGGTATATTCCTGTGAGCTTTTAACAGGCAGTGCTGGAAGCCAAATGCTGCTACTTGCTACAAGGCCTGCACACCCTCATGCTACCAGCAGAGCATTTACTGGGGCCTGCCAGGAATGTCCAGTCCCAGCTTCTGCCTCCCTTCCTGCTTGGAACTTTCATGGCTGGTGAGGCACTGGCACAGGCTGTCTAAAGAAGCTCTTCTATCCCTGGGAGTGTTCAAAGCCAGGTGGGGTAGGGTTTCGAACATCCTGCTCTAGAGTAAGGTATTTAGGCAGGGGAGTTGAAACTAGATAATCTTTAGAGTCCCTTCCAACGCAAACAAGTCTATGATTCTATGATTCTATGTTGCCCCTCCACTGTACACCCCCGAAGGCCATTGTACCCAAAACACTGAACCAGCTGCTTTGTGACATCAGCCCTGGGGCCAAAGGTACTGACTGCAGGCATTAGTTGGCAGCTGCACTGAATGAGCCCTCACTCCTTGCAGCTGATACATGCCACTGGCAGTGATGAATTTGCTGTGTCTCCTTGTCCTACTGGCCATGTGTAGGTCTGTGCTCAGCACATGGGACACCTGTGGGTAAGTGGCCTCAGGCTCTTGGAGGTAGTTTGGACAACATTTGAGGGGTGTTCCCTGTCCCCTCTGGCCACACTACAGTTTTCTGAGCCCCATGCAGGAGCTTCAGTTCCTTGATAGTACCCAAGCTGCAGCACAACTTGTATATGGGACTCAATCAGAAACAGGGTTGGACAGACACACGCCACCTGGGATTCCCTGGCTCTGCTGTCCATGCAAACAATGCCATGTGGGGAGGGAAGTTGGCTAACCTTCAACCTGAGCAGCAGCAAGCCATCAAGCAATAACTTTCTCTTTACAGAGGGACCTGTGGTCTCTGGCCCATGTCTGCTTCCTATGGCCCCATGGCTTATGACTATGACCCCATGGCTCCAGACTATGGCGAACTGCACATCATTGGTGGCACAGCTGTCCAGCCAGGAGCCTGGGCTGGGATTGTCAGCATCCAGGATCCCTGGGAACCAGGCACAGGACATATCTGTGGAGGGTCCCTCATCAGCACAGAGTGGGTCCTCACAGCTGCCCACTGCTTCATCAATGCCAGGTAGGGAGCAGCAGGGAATGGGTATATCTCCACTACTCCAGTAGGTATCATGTTGGCAACACCATGGGCTACTCCATTCTGTCTCCCTGCAGTATGCTCCATGTCTGTGCACTGCAGACCCCAACTGAGAGACTACGCAAGAGAACACTCTGCGTTCTTGCCACTGCTTCCTAAAAGCCTCTAGGTTTTACATTCTCAAAGCCTAAGTCATGCTAGTGCAGTCATACACACTGCTTTCTTCTCTGACTTGCAAAGCAGAGGACAGGGAACTCCTGTGCTTCTGCAGCACATGGCTCTGCTCCCTCTCACCTCTTTCTCCATGTCTTTCTTAGGAACACCAACATGTGGCATGTGGTGGCTGGGGCTACTCGGTTGACTCAGCTGGGCCCTGAGGTGCAAGTGCGTCAGATTAAGCAGCTATGGGTTCATGAACACTATATTCCTGGTGAGGAGAGGAACAACATTGCCTTGCTGAAATTGGACCAGCCTGTCGTGTGCAGCCACTACATCCAGTTGGGTTGTGTGCCTGACCTCACACTGAAAGTGTCAGAGCTGGAAACCTGTTACATTGCTGGCTGGGGTACTACCACTGCAAAAGGTGGGTTGCCAAGAGGGACACATGCCCTGAAGACAAACTTGGCACATAAGGGAGATGGGTTGGGCTTCCCAACAGCAGAGGCCAAAGCCAGAGTCAGGCTGCAGGATGTCTGCCTCTGGAGAGGTAGTCCTGGACCACACCCCAAAGCCAGACAGAAGGGGGAAAGCAGAGCAACATGGTATTTCCCAGGGAAGCCCTAGGGAAGGATTTCACCTCCCAACAAGGGAGGGGAATGGCCAATGAACTACTGTATGCTCATTTCTTCCTGTGCTCACAGCTCAAAGACCAAGTGATGTCCTCCAGGAGGCTAAGGTCCACCTCATTGATGTCCACCTCTGTAACAGCAGCCTCTGGTACACAGGGGCCATCCACACTCAAAACCTATGTGCTGGTTACTCAGTGGGTGGCATTGACCCCTGCCAGGTAAGAGCATGAGACAAGACACTCAGCCCCCAGCAGCACAGGCAGCCTGAGCAGCACCACCCAGCACAGGCCAGGGCCTGCTTTGTCCAGCCAGTCACCCTCCCAGCCCCAGCTGCCCACCACTGTTAGGGCTTCCCTCCCCTTCCCCATTTGCAGGTCCTTGCCCAGTGCCCCCATTGTCCCAGAGGCCTGGCACTACACCAGGAAGCACATCTAGTGCTCTTGGCAGTCCAGAGGTCCAGATGCCAACCCTGGAACATCCACCCTCTGCATATCCAGGATCACTGTGCAGAGAGACAGCCCTACCGTACAAGCCCCTGACCTGCTCCCAGCCAAGGTTCTGGAGGCTCCAGCACCTGAGCTGAGACCTTCTCTACCAGGAATACAGCTCTGCCAAGGGCGGTGAGAGAGAAGGAGACAGCTCTAGTGCTGACAGCAGCTACCCAATATTACCTTATTCCTCTCTTGCTCCACTGCAGGGTGACAGTGGTAGTCCTCTGGTGTGCAAAGATAACAATGCTGCCTTCTTCTGGCTTGTTGGTGTGGCCAGCTGGGGGAAAAGCTGTGCAAGAACAAACCAGCCTGGAGTCTACACCTCTGTTCAGCACTTCCATGATTGGATCCTGGTCCAGATAGACCCACAGCCAGACAGAAGGGCATCAAGACATTCTATGACCACCCTAACCCCACCTCAGAAGCCAAGGCCAATACCAAAAGCATTGGACAGGTTTAGCTCCTGCCCATTTTCACTCCAGAAGCTGGTGGAATTTTTTACTCAGGTGCAGGAGCTCCTTCAGGTCTTAAGGAGAAAACTGGCTAGAGAAGCAGGATGAACAGGATCCAGTGCAGGCTGCAGTGGACCATGACCATTTTCTTCTGGGGCAATGCCGGCTGATCCAAAGGCAGCCTCAGTGTTTAAGGCCTGCCCTATCCCACTCATGCTTCTCCTCTGTGTGCACATAAATCCTGAATCTGACTTAGTTGTGGAAATAAAGTTGCCTGATTTCACTGTTAATGGTGTTTTCAGTCGCATTCAGTCTCCCACGCCAGGCAAGGACTTCCACACTTGGTACACGCAAAATAAGGCTGAGGACAGACATCAGGCTCAACAGAAAAGAGTCGTCCAAAGGACTGAAACTCTGCTTGGTCAGAGAGGAGGGCAAGGGTGCAGTAGAAGGGAACACAGGTCACAGAGCAATGAGTGGCTTAGAGATCCTAGAAACAGCACTTAGAAATCTAAAGTGTCTTAGGCTGCCTAGTGGTGGGATAAGTTTGTGTTTGTGCACAGTGCACTAGGGAAAAAGTGGATTCCTTCATGGAGACATGGTTCATAGAAAGACCCAAGCTTTGCACCAAGGACTGGGTAAGGAACTTGACATCCAGTCACAGACAGTATCTGGATAAATTTTAATTAATCTCTATACTGTTATTTGAACAACATGCTGTGCTTATGAATACAGGGAGTGAAGGTGTGTTCATGTTTCACTAGAAAACATTCAATCCAGATCACCTAGAAAGACAGAAAAGGACTGGACTGTGTTCATGGTCATGAAAGAGGGTGGTTATGGATACTTGGGTGCTAGCAAAGGCAATGCTCTGTCTATGTCAACCTGGTTTGTTGTTCACAGTAACTGTGTAAGTCTCTGTGTCTGTTTCTGTGTCAGTGTACCTGGCTATTCAGAATGCACACAAGCACAGACACACAATTTATCCTTTAGGAAGCAGAGCTATACCTAACAAATAGTTCAGAGCTATCAGCTATCACAGACATGACTAATCTCTGATGTTACTTCCAAACATGAATTATCATACTGGCCAGGCAAAGTTTATCCATCTCAAGAAGTCTCATTCAGAATTCCTTGTTGTTGTTATTAAATGCAGAATGAGTAAGAAATTACCATTATTATGGTAATGATATCGTAACTAGTGGTTCTTAAATAAAATATTAACTCTGAGTAAGAGGAACTATAGGGCTGAATAGCGCTGAATTTTCATTGCTGAAAGAAAATTCCTTTAGGAAAATTATGACAGACCATTTCAAGAGCTTGCATTTCTTAGTAGCTCTCACCTTCCTTTTAGTCTCATAAATACAGGCAGTGTGAGTTGTGGAAAAACACGATGACAATCACTTTTCCAAAAGCAGGCTGATATGATTGCTCCAACATTTTTATTGCAGTATAATGATGGAAAATTTCAAGCAGAAAAAAAAATCTAATAATCTATTCAGAGGAACCATAAGCCACCATCATCCAGCAGTATCACTGAGATGCCTCTATAACGCAAAATCCATAGCAATAAGAATGATGCCAGACTGCATTTTCCCTAAGGAACTGCATTTGCACTGTAAACAGTCCTGCACATCTTTCTGAGGATATCTTATTACCACAGGAGATAATGGCCAACACTTCATACCTTCTTTTTTGAAATTATACTAAACAGTAAGTTGCAGACTAAAACTGCTAAGAAATCATTCACTTGCCAGAGATGATTGTTCCTTGCAGCTTGATGATTTTCATGTGTTCCCTAAAGTATATTTTCTTATATATTTATATAATAGCCTTTCTGTTGGACATGAGGAACAATATATAATTACAAATTATAATTTAATGTTGTAATTTGAACTCCTGGGCACTGTGTTAGTAATGATATTTTCTTTATCCACTGTTCTTTTATAGCTTTTTTCAAAATTAATTCTTTCCCCAATTTCTTTAGGGAATCTTACTTACAAGCATGGTCTCTACTAAATACTGTTAATTTAAACAACCAGACCTGAATCATAAGAAAGGTTAAAGAGGAAGCTTGAGTGCAGTAAGATTTTTTTTTTTTTTTTCTCTCACACTACATTTGCCTGTGCTCTTGGACAAGTCTCTGAACTGCCTTTCTAGGGTATTGTTGTATATATACTTAGCAGCAGAACAAAACACAGCACTAGCTACTGAGAATAAAATCCCAGCCAAAACTGGGACAAATGCAATACATGAACTACCTATTCTTGCAACTGTGAACAGTGAGAATGCAGAACTGGAACTTAAAATATGATTAGTTTTAGGTGCAAAACTACCATGTTTTAAAGAAAAAAAACTGCAAAGAAACAAAACGTGCTACATCCTTCAGTAACCCACACTGATAATAAACATGCTCAAAAACCAAGCAGTTTGAACAGGACTATTTCGTGTCATGGTACATTTGCAATCTGAGATTCCTATATACTTTCACTGCATAACCAGTATCAAAAGAGGCCTCTAAGTTTACAGTGCTTTTGGTACAGGCACATAGCAAATGGCAGGGATGAGAAGTAATGTGCTCTGTTGACATGTGAATGGTGATACGGAGCCAGAAAAATAAACAGTTAAGAATAAAGACCTAGAGTAAGGAGATAAGAAATTCATAGTAAAAACCAAGAATGAGATACTTTTTTAAGAAAAGTGTCTTATTTCTGAAATGACAAACTCTCATTTAGCACAGAACAAGATAATAACATGAAAAGTATTCCTGGATCAAATGTTCCTTGTACTGAAAAAGTGTATTTAGCACTTGTGCACTGACATGCATTTTCCTTTCTGAAATGTCCTGCTGTTCATGTTAGCTTCTTTTTCTAAAACTACAGTGACCTTGTTTCCTTACTGATGGATCTTTACCAATAACAGGATCCTATGCGGTATTCTACTGTCCAGTAATTAATTTGAATGTCTTTGCACAGTGGTTCCAGGTATGGTCCCTGATGACTATCTTTTCTATTCCCATCTTCATAGAATCACAGAATCAACTAGGCTGGAAAAGACCTTTGAGATCATCATGTCCAACCTATGACCAAACATCATTTTGTCTACTAGACCATGGCACTGAGTGCCACATCTAGTCTTTCCTTAATACCTCCATGGACAGTGACTCCCCCACATCCCTGGGCAGCCTATTCCAATTCCCAATCACCCTTTCTGTGAATAAATGCCTCCTAATGTCCTCCCTCCCTAACCTAAACCTCCCCTGGCACAGCATAAGACTCTGTCCTCTTACCCTGTCACTGGTCGCCTGAGAGAAGAGCCCAACCCACATCTGGCTACACCCTCCCTTCAGGAAGTTGTAGAGAGGGATGAGGTCTCCCCTGAGCCTCCTAAACAACCTCAGCTCTCTCAGCTGCTTCTAATAGGACCCGTCACCAGCCTTGTTGACCTTCTCTGGACATGCTCCAGGACCTCAATATCCTTAAACTGAGGACCCAAGACCTGGACACAGGATTTGAGGTGCAGCCTCACCAGTGCTGAGTACAGGGGAACAATCCCTGCCCAGGTCCTGCTGGCCACACTATTGCTGGTACAGGCCAGGATGCCATTGGCCTTCTTGGCCACCTGGGCACTGCTGGCTCATGTTCAGCTGCTGTCAGTCTGTATCCCCAGGTTCCTTTCTGCTTGGCCACTGTCCAGCCACTCTGTCCCCAGCCTGGAGCTCTGCCTGGGGATGTTGTGGCCAAAGTGCAAGACCTGGCACTTGGTCTTGTTAAACCTCATATTGCTGGATTCGGCCCATCGATCCAGCCTGTCCACATCCTTCTGCAGAGCCTTACTATACTCCAGCAGATCAACACTCCCCTCCAACTTGGTGTCATCTGAAAATTTGCTAGTGGTGGACCTTAAGAACTCAGCAGGTATGATATTGCAGCCTTGCTTATTACAGGAGATGTGATATAATATTATCAAGGGGGGAACATCTTTAAACTAAAACTGGATAGGTCTAGATGAGACATTAGGAAGAAATTCTTTACTGTGAGGTTGGTGAGGCACTGGAACAGGTTGCCCAGAGAAACTGTGGGTGTCCCATCCCTGGAAGCATTCAAGGCCAGGATGGATGACCCTTTGAGCAACCTGGTCTAGTGGAAGTGGGAGTAGACTAGATCCCTTCCAACCGAAGCCATTTTATGATTCTATGAATGTGATTAGAACTTTCAACATTTCACATTTCCTCCTATCCAAATAGTAATAAATATTTACATGTTTTTTAAAAAAATCCTTGTGCATTTCTAGCAAAAGGGAATGGCATTAGGGAAACAGAAGAGGTATTTGTTGTAATCAGAAGAGGTATTTGTAATCTCAAAATTTAAGCAATTTAATCTTCACTACTTTTATTAATCCTGTTTCCAGGATTGAAGTCTTGGCAACAAGCTACAGAAGGGTGAGCATTGGGGTTTAGGAGGTGCTGCGAAGGGAGCAAGTAGGGAGTCAGGTGCTGCAGAGTGATTTCAGTCAATGATAGCTCTTTGGGAACACAAACCAAAATGAAAGCAAATGCCAACACTGAAAAACAGGCTACCAGTACCCAGGGAATGGGTCTCTAGGGGGTAGCTGGACAAGCTGCCTCCAGAGTCTTGGAATGGCATTGACTCAGCAGGGAGCTGAGGGAGTTGTAGGGAGGAAAGGAACACCAAGGATGACTGAAGCAGCTGGCACTGGGAGGGCACTAGCCTGGGACAGAAGGGGGAACCCTCATGATAAGGACCTGAACCCCTCTCAGGGACAAGGTGATCACATCTATTGAGGGGACAGGACTGGCAGGAGTGCTGGGCTCCCATGGCCCTGAGGGTTCCACCAAGCCCTGTTTCCCCAAAGGTGGGGGTTGTCGCAGCTCTGGGGCTCCTGAAAAGCTCAGGAGCCTCCTCTCTGGTCCCAAAGAGGGGTATTCCAGAGAGAGGGATGAAGTATCACGGACCTGAGAGTCCTGATGAGCCCAGCCATCCCCCTCAAAATGTCATTACCCTGGTTGTCCCATGGAGAGAGGGTGTCACCACACCTGATCTGAGGTAATGGGGGTGTGTCATTGCCCCAGAGTCCCACCAAACCCAGCATCCATAGGAAGACTGTTCTCATGGAGTGGGACGTCCAGAGCCATGCTGCTGCCATTCCACCACACAAGGGTAGCAGTCAGTTGGCCAACACTTGCCTCTGCCCCAGCCACCATCCCCTGAAGATGTCTCTGGGTCTGCAGGGAAATAATCACCCCAACCCTCTCCCAGGCCAACTGGTCTCCATTTTCCCAAGCCTGCACATCCTTCCAGCCCAGCCTGGCATCTACCTTATGAAGCGATACGCGGAATAATTAAATAGACTCCATAACCTGGGGTGGTTATGAAGTGGGTATGTATTGTCAGTGCCCAGCACAAGTGAGATAGCTCTCCAAAACTTGTGCCCTGAGCCTCAGTCTGACCCACACCTTTATTCCCAAAGATGTTCCATATGCAATACATTGCACAACTTTTTCATGCATATTCAACCCCTGGCCCCGCCTGTCCTCACGTCTCATGCTAAATAGGTCTGCGCCCTTCTGAGCACGCGTGGTTTGCTGTGGTGGTCATACAGGGGTCTCTCGGTGGTCCTGAGGCTGAAGATTGTGGTCTTCCTCATGGCTGAACTTTTGAACTTTTCCTCTCTGCGAGTGTGCTTTCGGTCCTTTGGTGCTTATCTGAGTACGTCTGTCAGTCTTGATAGGCTTGGAGACAGAGGAGCTTCTTTATCTGGGTTCTTTGCCTCTTCTGGTATTGTTCTTTATGCAAGAAGCTTCAGGATTTTGCATTTTCTTATGCTCTTTGTACCACGTAGAGGTTTCTTAAGTAAAAGGTTAAAATTCAATACATAACTCTACAAGCTAAAATATAAATGCTTAATTCATTTTGTTAACTTAAGTAAACTCCAAAAATCTCTATTTCACTTAGAGCCCCAGATCAGGGCACACCCACCCCCAGCAGCCAGCATTGTGGTGTAGTGCAGCACCGTGTTGTAGTACAGGTCAGGATCCAGGCTTGTTCTCTCTCCAGGAGTTATACTGACCATGTAAAAAAACAATCATAATGTGAAAAACGCCAATCACTTGGTTTTTAAAATTTTTAAAGTTTAATAATAAAATTGTTATAAAAATAGTAATACAATTAGAGTAATAAAAATTTAGAGTTAGGAAAATTACAAGACAATAAAAAGCAAATAATTACGGACGTCCGGATGCTCTCGGGCACTTAAGCCACGACAAGCATGCCTTGTGAACAAAGGAATAACCTTAAAAGCAATAGCCTGTTGCATATACAAAACACTTCATGATTATGCATATATTTTATTTAAAACAAGAAATTCGTCTGGTACTTGTCAAAAAGTTTCTGTTAATTCCCAGGCGCCTTTGAGTCTAAGTCAGGCTTGAAGAAGTTTCTTTCTGTTGATAAGGAAAGCCATAAATTCCTCTCCTCTGGAAAATTTAGGGGTTTCTGTAATTGTTATTTTTGTGCAAAGAATTCCTTGATTATCCCATCTCTTTCTTGAGCTAGTTATAAAGTATCTTACATAGTATAGTTTCTATTTTAACATTTGTGTTATAACCTAAAAATACATTCAACACACTACTTGAGAGAATTAATACAGCATAACTTTCCAACATTACACATATGTCATTGTAACTATTGCGAAAAGCCAATCATAAAATATGCATTTTTCACACATAATAAACAAGACAAAACCAAGATGCATTCCCACACTGAGGAAACATTTCCTACTCTCCAAGCTTCAGGACTAGGATGAAGTCCCTCCTGTCCCCTGAGTGCCATAGTGGGAGGCAGAACAGTTCCCCCCAGAACCTGAGAAGTCCTTGAGGTGGCTGTAAAAATCCCACCTTCTGAGCTTGCCCTCACAGGTGAAGCTCTAGAAGTGAAACTTGCACAGCCCCTCCTTGACGTCCATGTAGTCCGTGGGGCCATAGTCTTGGGGTCTCCAGCGTCTAGACACCCGTGGCCCTTGTCAACATCTGCAGCACAGCCCTCAGCCCCGACCCATCCAGGCACCTGTCGCGTTCCACTGTGGGGAACTGCAAGGAGTTCTTTTAGTAATGGATGGTCGGGAATGAAAGCAAAACGAGGCAAACATTGTATCCGTGAACTGTTTACTGGAACGAAAAGGAAAAGGAGTTACCCAAAGGAAAAAGGGCTAGAAGAGACAGAAAAGGAGGAAGGAAAATGGAGAAGGGATGGCGGAGCCGGGAGACAGAGAAGACAGAGGAAAAAAGGGCGTTACCCTCAGCCAGTCAGCGGCGCTGTCGGTGTCCAGGCGGCGGGGGTGTGCTGGCTGCCGCCTGTGCACGGGCCGGCTCTGAACGGGCCTGCGCAGCTCTCGGAGAGGCGCAGCTCCGGCGGCCACCGGCTGCATCGGGGCAGCAGGATTGGACGCAGGGGGCTAAGGCACGGACGCGGAGAGTAAGCAGGCGAGGCGTTGGTCAGAGACACAGGGAGGCAGGGCAGACGCGGGGGCGAGCAAGAGCCAGCGAGGGCAGGAGAGCCAAAAGGCAGGCTGGGGCCAGGGCAAAAAGCGTAAGACTCAAAAAAGTCCCGGCTCAAGAGCAAGTTTCGAAAAGCAAATATCAAAAACCCAAGCTTCAAAAACAAAAGCACAGTCTCAAAAGAGCCCCAAGCCAAAACCACAAAGGGCAAGTTTGGAAAACCCCGGGGCGCTTGTTACGCAGTTACTTTTTGCGCCTCTGGCCCCTCCCAAAGCCTGCCTGCTGGCGGGAGACTGTTTGCCCCGTCCAACCTTTCGGCACCCGATTGAAGAAGCCCCTCTGGGCAGTTCAGTGTCTCCTGCTGCCTGTCCCATGTGAGGTCTTACCATGCAAAGTCCTTCCAGACTCAAGGCTTTTCGTAGTCGCCTCCTGCACGTGGCACACGTGCAACCCCTCCCCCATGTGCCGCTGACACCCATTGTGGAAACAGAAATAAATTGTCTCCTCACAGCACCCATGATGCCTTATTCTGTCTTCTGCCTTTTGATTAAAAGGCAACCGCTCTCAATATGTATATTTGCCTTTCTGTCTGTTCATTCAGAGCCTTTGTGACCTTTGTTCTGGGTTAGGACTCCACTAGGGTTACTGTGCAACTAACAGCTTTAGCAGTCAATGGAATAAATTTACACTATAGTTTGCACTATAAGACTTAATTTTTAGTTGTTTTAAAAATACTAAACTTTTTGTTCTGCAAAGTTCTTTGTTATGTGTTTTTGGGCTGTGTACACAGACTGGGGATTCCCAATGCTCTCAATTCTTTTTGTCAGAAATGTCTTTAAACCCCACAGATAAGATGTCCCT
Organism: Vidua chalybeata; assembly: GCF_026979565.1. Classification (NCBI taxonomy): domain Eukaryota; kingdom Metazoa; phylum Chordata; class Aves; order Passeriformes; family Viduidae; genus Vidua; species Vidua chalybeata. The sequence goes on along the minus strand of NC_071570.1, from coordinate 23,578,738 downwards.
TCCCACTGAAATTCTGCTTCACCACGGTATGGCAATGGCCTACTCCCCTCCAATACGTACATACTCCAATATGTACATACTCCAATATATATCCAGTTCTGGCAAAGGTGACTATGAGCTATTTTCCTTACTGTGATTTCTTCAGGCTAAGCAGTGAGATGGATTTTTCCTCCAATGTTTTTCTTAGATGCAAATTTTCAATGTATAAGTTTCAACGTGCCTTCAAATTCTCGGAAGCTGACTTTACAATTTGTAATACTATTTAATGTAGAGGCTGGACATAATAAAATGTTTACAGTAAAATAGAATATCCAATGAAGCTTACATTATGGCTTGCTTCATATGTCACCCTTAAATTTTACTTGCTGTATTGTTTTATCCCCTTACAGGGTGTCGTGGTTTGTCATGGAAGTGAATTTTTTCCAGGAAGTTGGGTCAAACCAATCAGTGGTCAGGTTTGGATATTGGCACCTGGAGTGACCACTCAAAGTATGGACACGCCTCTGAGAACACAAGGGGTTAAAAGCAAGAACTCCCAGGGGAACTGTCTCTTTTGGTTCCGGTCGTCAGAGAGTGCAGACTCTCCCCTGCCCAACCATGGGCTGGGTGGGGGAGGGGAAGCCACGCAGCCTTGTCCAGGTAGGCCGAGGGGCTGAGGGTCTGGAACCCAGCCAGCTCCTGCGGACTGAAGGGTGGAGAGAAGCGGAGATGCCTTTGTTCCCCCCCGGAGGGAAAGAGACAGAGAGCCTGGCGGCACCTGGAAATCTGCCGGCAGAAGAGAAGGAGAAGTGGGGAGGGATGTCCAGCGTGGGAGGCGGCGGAACACCGGACCGAGATATCAGCCGTCCAAGGAGTCTGAACTTTTAACCCTTTCCAGGAAATGAGGGCTTTTAAAAGTATTACTCCTCCTTGATTTGTAGTGGAAGCGAGATAGTCCAGGACCTGAGATGTTAGAAGAAGAAATATTTAGGTGGGAGGAGATGATGAAGTAGCTTTTGGCTGGACTTTTCTTGTTAGTCATGGACTGAACTAGAATCTCCTGCAATAGAGACTGCATTTTAGGGGGATGCAGTGGTGACCCAGGGAGACCTGTTTCAGCTTCGAACAGCACAAGAATGGCGAGAAACGAAGAAAGCTGAAGAGGGAATGGTGATGCCCTCTGTCTTCGGGAAGAAGATGAGTCCTGTTTGGACCCCTCGGCCCCAGGGGAAAATGGGGGGGACTGTAGTCCCAGGATGAGAAACTGAACTGTTGTATCTTTGGGTCTGTGGCAAAGCATCCTTAAAGGAGCCCTAGGAGCAGTCTGTCCATGCACGGTGGTGAGAGCACTGTGACATGGAAAGGAGAGTGTCACACTGGCAGATTTTTTTTTTTTCCCAGGCGGTTGCCATGTGTGACAGGGAAACACAGGGGGGCAGCTGTGTTTCCTGGGGGGTCTGTGGTGCAAGAGAGACTTCTCTCTCCCTTGATAGTTTGAATATGGATTACCTGAAGGGTGGTAATTTGATCAGGAATCCTGGGTGATGTTTCATGGCTGGGTGTTTTTGGAATTGGGAGGAGGAGGGGTGGTTTAAAAGGTCTTCATCCTGGATTTAGTTTATGTGTTTTCTGTATTAGTAGTAGTTTAATAAAGTTTTTTTCCTTTGTTATTAAGCTTGGGCCTGCTCTGCTCTGTTCCTGATAACATCTCACAGCATTAATTTAGAAAAGGTGCATTTTCATGGGGACGCTGGTATTGCGCCAGTGTCCAACCATGACACAGGGCCATTAAGAAGTGTGGTTAAAAGTGGTTTTCTGTTCCTATTCTGTTAGATGTAAGTGAATATTTACCCATTATTTTTTCTAATCATAATGCTAATAAATAAATGTAATAACAGATTTATAAATAAAGACAATAGTTAACTAAATTACAATCAGATATCACAGGTGCAATTACAGAAAACGGAAGCAAAAGCACCAACAGAAATAAGATCTAAGCAGTCCAATGGCTAATACTAATGAATAAAGAAAAAAAAAGCCACTATTTCAACAGAATTATTTGAAATATTGATCAAGATGCTAAACAGCATTGATTTAAAGCTCGTGAACATTTGGAATTCCAGTTTGGAATTCCAGTTTGGCATTCCAAATGTGTTCTTCAGAAACAAAACCTGCTGTTATGATTTTTACATTTAAAAAAAAAAGACTGCAGTTATGCTTTGTTTATTTTCAAGTGGGACATTCAAATCTTGAGGAAAGTCTATACTCATTTTGTCATCAGGAACACCATATTTATATTCCTTCCACCAGCTGGATTCCATGGCACTTTTATTAATGTCATGCATACATAGCAGTGAAAACACTAAGCAGTCCAACAATTTAAAGAGTTGTATTTAATAAATGATTTATAAATGGTTTACAGGTTGAAGGTGAGAATTAACCTTTTTGAGCCTTGTAGCATTTTGGCCACTGACCTCAAGTAGAGCCAAAATGTCACTGAGTCCATTCAAACACTGTTCTTTGCTGTAAGTCTGCCCATGACAAATGGACCCGCAGCAGACAGGTCAGCAACAGACTGTTCAATTAGGGTACATACCAGCTTCTTCTCTGGCACTTGAAGATGTTTCTTCATGTTGCTCTTATCCCTGCTGGCCATTTGTCTAAACTAAGAAGCCTTGTCTGTTACAGATGTCTAGGCATGAGTTTTGCTTCTGCTCCTTCATAGTGTGACGTGCAGGTATGTCCCTGCTTCTTCCTTTGCAAGCCCGACAAACTCCTCCTGACTTCCCTTGTCTTTCCGTCTTGTTGCTTATCCAACTTATGTCTCTTTTTTCCTGGGGGAACACATGACCACACATCAGCTCAGCCACTGGAAATGTCCTGCACAAAGATTACCAAAGAGTCAAGTCCTTTATCTACAAGCATTTACTGCCTACCTTTTGATTCTTGCTCCTGGGAGGTAGAAAACCTGAAACAGGATATTATGAACAAAAATAAAATTTAAACTTTTGGGGAATGTAGTTAACAATGGTTAAATGTTGTTATGAGGTAAAATGTTGTTAATACAAGTTAAATGTTGTTAATACAAGTAACAAATTGTGATTAGTAATATTAAAACCCAGTACTGTTGTGCATGTATAAAGGGCGAGTGGAACTAGGGAGGAGATGGGTTGCCAATCTTTGGAAAACGGCAGAGAAACTTTCAGGAGTATTACATCATAGAACACAACTACTACTTAAATCAAGATTGGAAGACAGACCAACCAATAGGAGGCGAGAATTCCAAAATTATTGGCCAAGACTGCACCAACTTATAAGCCAATCAGCAACGGAGAAATAAACCTATCACAGCATGGCTCCTGAGCGCCCCAATCAGGAGACAAGAGAGAGACTTTAAAAGGCCTGAGGTGTCTCATACCTGGGTGTTTCCTCGGGCTGGTTTCCCTTGAAACACCCCTAGGTTACAATTACTAAGTTGTTGAAACAGTCTCTGGACTAGCCGGAGTAGCCGGCGGCTTTTCCTTCCAGTTGTTCGTTTTGTAATGAACAGGCTTACTTTTTAAAATTAACCTGCCTCCTTTTTGTTATTTTAAAGTTTCTTTCTAAGCCTGTCCACAACACAGGATATATTGTATGCTAGCTAGTTTGGGTGTTGTAAATGTCTTAATTCAAATACAAATATACATTAAGTGATGTTTCCAGGGCAACACTGTGACTGCTCCATCAAAAAAAAAAAAAAAAAAAAAAAATTACCTGAATGTTTTATGTTCTTAGATATTTGGGTTTTCTAAACTTGTCAAGTTTGGCAACAGTTTTCTGGCCAGACGAGTTTTTTAAAATGTCTCACTAGTCTTTTCATTTTTTTAAACCAGATTTTCAGCTTTTTGTAAAGAAATCGATGGAACTCCAACAGTTAATGGCACCAAAGAACAATCCCTTTCTTTTAAAATATAGACTGATGTCTCACAGTTTTTCTTCCTTCCTTCTGCATTTTGGCAGAAGTCTCTTCCGATAGTATAGTATGCTTTTACAGGACTTCAGTGTGCTGGAAGGAGGCTGTTAGGGATGGAGAAAACATTCTATTTGTTCTCCCATCCATCCATCCATCCATCCATCCATCCATCCATCCATCCATCCATCCATCCATCCATCCATCCATCCCTCCCTCCCTCCCTCCCTCCCTCCCTCCCTCCCTCCCTCCCCCTCCCTTGGGTCATTCAACTATTAGCCTACTTTCAGATCTCCAGTTATGAGTTTGAGTTACTCAGAAGTGGCTGACCTTTAAGAAGCAGAAAGAAAAGTAATTTAAATCAGCCAACAAAACTTGAATTTGGCACTAAATGAACCATTATGTGTGCGCTTCTGCTTCTCATAGGTCACTGGCAAATACAACTTGTTTGCCACAGAGATGCCACTCTGACTTAGCAGCGTATAAACACATCACAATATGCAGAGAGAAGTACTATGTGGAATCTCATTAGGTGGAACAAGAGACAGGGACATTGCATCATTCCTGAGCAACCTGGTCCCCGTGGGGGTCACAGGTCAAAGTGAACTCTGCTCACTCTGCTGTGTTACAGGGACTTGGGTGAATGGAAGACAGCACTGTCACAGCATTGACAGTGACATCAGCTTCAGAAGAGGCATACCATGCTTGGCAGGCAGTGAGGCAGAGCAGAACTTTTGCTGGATGGCTGCAGTCCTTGACACAGTGTAGGGCCACCAGTGTCTCTTTAAATTTATTTCCAATTCAGATAAGTATTTCTTCTGGGATGTGTCTTGATTTGTCTCAATTTTTAGAAGATGCTTTCCTTCCCAGGCTTCTGGTGTTTCTAGAGTCTGGCCACTGTCTTTCCCCTCTTCTAGCACTGGCTGTGCTCCCTCTTTTGTGGCTGTTGTCCTGTTATGATGTTTCTGCCCCCTGAGCAGACAGTTAGGATGTTTCCTATGGCTGTAAGTGGTTCCCTGCACAGTGAATTTCTAAGATTCATTGATGATATTACACTTAATATCTTCTAGTAGACCGGTGGTTTTTATTTTTAAACACACTTCAACTGTACTTGCCAGTTGCTGTTCCCACTTGCAGCACAAAGTGAGATGATACGTATTTGGTGAGATGACAGTATGCAGCATTTATCATTTTGCATTTTCCTTTAGACATCTCTCTTCTGTGTGCTTTTAAAAAGATTGAGAAACTCTCCCATTCCTTCCCTTTCTCTCTGCATTAGTAAATATATTTGCATTAAGTACAATTAAGGTCTGAGTGACTCCCCCAGAAGAGGAACATGTCTTTAGGAATGTAGTTTAAATGCTTCACTATGCCAGAGGTACATTAGCTGTGGTTCACGATAATTTCATTAATTCATCTTCTTTATGCAGGGGTTTGCCATGGCCACTTCAGGTAAAATACAGAAAGGCAGTGTTGATCAGAATGTTTTCATTTATGTCCACTATGAGGGCATCAGGGGAAAAAAACCCAAAACAAGTCAATAAATTACAACTGATGAACTGTGCATTGCAACAATCAGACTTCTAAATCTTTATTTAAAGGAGTTCATATGTGTGATTTTTGGCTCTGATTCATGAGAGCTGAGCCCAGAAAGCAGCATTATGATCATCTAATCTGAACCCCAGAATCATAAAAGCCATAGAACCTTCTCTCATAGTATCTGCCCTGAACACATTTTTACATAAATTGCTCCAGCTTTTCTCTCCATGTATGGCATAGCAACTCTGAGATCTGAAGGACCCATGGTATCCTTAGGTAGCACCACAACTCAGTGATTTGCAGTAGTAAACTTGTGGAAGGACACCTCAGGCTGTGAATTAGGTGCCTGTTTGGGTACTGTACTTAAACATCTAAAATAGCCTTGCAGGTTTGAGGTGCTATGTCTTATTTCACTTAGTTCCATTTGCTCCCCACTATTATAAAATGGTCTTAAGAGAAGAGAGATGACAACATAGACTGAAGATTTGGGTAGGAGCTGTCTACCCACAGGGAGCAGAGAGCAATGAGGCAGTGCTGGCCATGTGAATCAGACACAGCCTTTTGCAAAAGCTTTACAAAACCTCTAGGCTTTCTGAGCTCATTCCCATCCCAAAATTAGGAGGATCTTCTGGATTATCTCATCTGTTTCCCCTTGTTGTGCTAATGGAGGTTACCAATGTCACATCGGTCAATGTCTCTGCTGCGCTACACTATCACTATACTGCCTATCCTCAGCCATCCCAGTAATGGCCCAGGTAATTGTGCCACTGTTTGCTATGTCCTGGGCTGGGGAACTTTTCTTTGGATGAAAGGTGAAAAATGTCTTTCAGATATCTAAGGCAGGCCTCATATTAGCACATCTTAGTGTTATCAGAAAAGCAATATGGCCAAGAGCTACGTAATGTGAGTGATGTGAAATAACATCAGAAGCTAATTTAAAACAAAATAAAAAATAAAGAGAGACAGAGCCTGGTGAAATATTATTTGTAGGAAAATACAAGGTTTTGAAGTTTACAAAGTATCCATGGATATATTTTCAGTTCATGTCCATGAATGTTACTTAACAATTCATATTTTAGAAAACAAGTATGTGTTGAATAATAGCTCTTAGCACATTGCATCAAGCAACATTTTATTGAGATAATAACTGACTTTTCTATGAACTTTTTTTTCCTGAATTTGAGAACATTGAAAATTACTCAGTTTGTGTGTTCCTACAGTAGATCTCAAAGTCTTCCTTTCTCCTTTCCGTTCTTCTCTGTGTTGTATATGGTTTCCCACAGCTGAAAATGCAAGATGCAAAAAGCAGATGATTGGCCTCTTCATTTTCAAAGCACACTGAACTTGTGTTTTGGGCAACTTTTTTTTTTTTTATTACAAAGATTTTAAACATATGAAAGAATACATGTTGCACCTTTTATCTAAGGACAACTTGGTGTGTATATTAGTTTTAGGTCCTTGCTGGCACTTTACAGGCACACTGAAACACTGCAAACCATGTCATTCGTTGTAGATAATACAAGCAGGACCTGTGAGTTACACAGTGAGAGGTATATAGATATTCAGATACATATACTGATATTTGTGTATTTATATATAGGCGGCACAGTTGTAGCAGTTTGTAATTACATTCCCTGTGTTTACTGGCAGCAGATTTACCTTCCTGAAGAACAAACCTTTTCTTACACCATGTGAACAGAGCAGCCACTAGCAAGGGCAGGTGCTTCGCTCCCCCCAGGGCAGTGCCAATTTTCTAAGTCCATGCCACCCCCAGGCCGACCGCGGCCACCCATGACCTGCCCGTCGCACCGCTCCTTCCGACCTCGCCGAGGGACGTGGGCGACCGCAGCATGTCTCCTTCCAGTAATGGACTGCAAATCGTCGGGCAGGCGGCTGGTCACCTCCAGGCCAGCGTCCAACTTCTTGTCGGCCTTGGTCAGTCTCTTGATCTTTACGAGGAGATCGGGACAGCCGTAGCAAAAATGCGGGTTCCAGAAGTGGTGCAGGGGCCCATCAGCGTAGCTGGTATCTTCCCCCGCCGTGGCCGGCCTCGGCCGGGACCCGACCGTGCTGCCGGCCAGACTCACCGTCAGCTTGTGGAACCCGTATAGGTTGAGCTGGCGGACGATGCTGCCGTAGTTCTTCGTCCTGAAGAGCTTCACCTCCCCGGCAGCGCTGGGCCCCACGCCCAGCAGCTCCTGCTCGAATAGCCCCTGGTCGATGAATAGCCCTTCGCCGCGGGCGTCCCAGCGCACCGAGTGGACGCACGGGCTGTTGACCAGCAGCCACAGCTTCATGGGAAAGGTGCGGGGCCAGAGGGAGGCGGAGGAGGGGCAGAAACCAGCCGGCAGCTGCGGCTTCGCCATCGCTCCGGGCGGAACTGTCGCGACACGCGGCGGCACGCGCCCAACACCGACAACGGCCGCCGCGCGAGGGCGGCGCCGCCCCCGCCGGGCACCGGCACGCGCCCGACGCACGACGCGCGGCTGGTGCCGGCGTCAGCGCGGCCCCGCGGGGACCCTCAGCCTCGCGACCCTCAGACCGCGCCACGCTGCCTCAGCACCGCCGGGGCCCTCCGAGCCCTCCGGTCCCCTCAGTGCCCCCAGCCCAGACCCTACTGCTCTCAGCGTCGCAGAAAGGTCGGGAAGAATACAACCCTCTAGGACTGTAATTTCAGTCTTAGAAAGCAGGCGTTACTTTATTTCAGCGCTGGGTGCAGGGGGGACCACTCCTCCTAACACATGCCCGCACCGTTTCAGAATTCTCGTCCCCATTATTTACATATTCAAATCTGTATACTTTATAGCTTGAGCATGCGTTACAATTTGGGTAACAGTCTCAAGAGGGTCTCTGGTGGTTATTTCGGGAATGGCCCCTACCTTACATTATACATTCATGGCCACAAGTTCATCTGAGGACATGACTTATGAATTGTCTCACAGTCTGCTGTCTTGGTTGTGCAACTTCCTTCCTTGGTAAGAAAACTTTTTTATGGTTTATAAAACTTTAAACAATGGGTCTCAGTGTCTTGTCACAACTGAGATACTTACTGCAAAGCATATGCTTTTTGAGTATTTACGTCATCAGTTCCCTCATGTCCCCTCAGTGTCCCCAGCCCACACCCTAATGTCCTCAGTCCTCTGCCCCTGCCATCCCTCAGCCCTCCAGCCTCTGCCATCCCCCTCAGCTACCCAAGACCCCTCATCCCCACTACATCCTCTCAGCCCCTCAGCTGCCCCTCAGCCTCCTGTCCCTTCAGTGGCTCCCCAGTTCCTTCAGACCTGACATCCCTGAGGATGTCCACCAGCAGCTCCCGTTGTTCCTATGAGTGATCTGGCTGAGGGGGTAATGCAGGGTGGATGGGGGGCCGGGCAGGAAGGGGTTCAGGGGACATGAAGAACAACCCTGGTGCCGGTGAGAGGACATCCCTGCCTGGCCATGGGCCATGGGCATGACAGACTGGCTGTGCTCACTCTGGAGAGGCAGTGGGCATTGCCTGGATCAATGGTAGCACAGACCATCAACCACTCCTCAGACCCAAAGGTCACCTATGCCACATGCATCAGAGCATTACCTCTATCTTGGGAACCCATAATGAGCAGTGCAGGTCAGTGACTGCAGATCTTCAGTAAAAAAAAAAAAAAAAAAAAAAAAAAAAAAAAAAAAAAAAAAAAAAGAGGAATGTTTCATGGCAGAACAAAGGGAATAGGAGTGATATCACCCTAAAATGGCTTAAGGGACTTTTGCAAAAGCCTCAGAGACACTTGTGCTCTTGACTCAGGATGTGAAAGGGAAGTGGTAAAACATAAATCAGAAGCTGGTTGCAATGTCCTGGGCACAGTTACGTTAATTAAATACAACACAATTGCTGGAATGTGATATGGATGACTAATTGCCCCTGTTACCATATGGTAACTACTTGCTAGGTGCTGCTATTTATCAAAAACTACTCAGGACCCACAATTACGAAATGCTGAAGAAAGGCTCACAGACCCACATTTTAATGCAACTGCTGTGTATTGATAATCAGAATCTGTTTTTATGCCTTGATCCTTTAGAAGGTCCTTAAATGTTTTCTTTTGTAGTTTTTTTGGGGTTTTTTTTTGCATGCATGCATGCATGCAGACTAATGCATGCTGACTAACACATCTTCTATAATATGGGGTATGAAGGAGAATGATTTTCAGTCAGCAGTACATCAGGGAGAGACAGCTCAGCCATTATTTGTCGAAAGAGAAACAGTCTTTTTTAATATATGGGCAATCTCTGGCTGAAATTCAATAGAACCAGATTATCTAGCCAAGAAGCTATTGAAGAGTAAAGGGATTATTCCTTTGGTGCATTATTGTATAGACTTCGGGATCACTGTCATTGCATATTGCTTTTCCAGCAAAAGAGGCCTATGTGCAAAATAGCATGAGTGACAGAGACAGCACTCCCTCTATCACTTGCAAATATTGTGGTTTTCTGCTCCATTTAACCTTAGCTATGGATACTTGTGCTGGCTGTGTGATTGAAGCTTACAGAAAAATACCTACCAAACAGTCTGCCTGGGCCAGCACTTTTGCTCTTGCCCTGAAAAAAACAAATTGTTCCTTGGATTCACAGCTGGAAAATCAGACAAACCTGAAAAAACGTTACTGACTGCTGACTTTGGTCAAGGCTGCAGCCAGAGAGAGAGAGGGCGGAGGCTGAATAAACTCACAGGGCCAACTGCGTATGATGATTTGGCCTGCACATGTGGAGCAGGAAGCACAATGGCTCTGCAGCTGGCAGGAATGAAGTGGAGCAGCAGCTAAGACTAGCTTTGGCAATTAAATTTTACTATAAATAGCTGCTCTTAGGTTACAAAGCAGGTGGTCTGGCACTGGGCCAGCAGATCTACAACTTTGCTGTCCTCCCCCTAAGCCATATCACATAGCTGCTTGCAATTCACTGTCCAGCAGTCATCTCTGTGAAGTTGATCAGAGAGAGGGGTTCAACTTGCTTTTTAAGAAATAAGCCAAACAAATTGTCAGAGGTTACAAAACACTATTTTGTCATGCTGGAGTTCTCACATACAAGGGGCTTTTTATCTTTAGCAAAATACTCAAATAAAATAAGTGAACCAAGCAAGCTCAGTCTGCTCAGGCACAAGCTCATATTTTCAAAGGCACTGAAGCATCCAATGCAATAGTCTGGAAGCAATGACTGAGACTTTTTATAATAGCTAATCAAAAATCAATGATTTGCAAACTGTCTCAAACAAATTGCTGTTTACTCAGGCAAAAGCTTGAAAACTGATTGCACATTCCTATGGTATAGCTATATTCAGATTTACTTGTGTGGGTCATTTACCACCTCAACTAAAGCTGCAGACTCAGAACAGGTATCTGGAATTCTAAAGTCAGATTAACTTTACTTATACTGTATTTCACAGCCTTTCAATAGTTCTTTCTTCCTATGTGCCCTGCCACCCTTTCTTTGTTATTTCACAAGCAAAATCAGAGTCACTGGTCTAGTGGCAGAAGGGTCCCAAAACCAACCTCCTTATTATAATGAGTAGTATGTCACAGCTGTGCCATCTCTCAGTTTCTTCTATGAGACAGGGGCAGTGGCATTTACTTATTTATTAAGGCAGTTGAGTATAGGAAGAGGTGGAAATACTCAGATGTTACAAGACTGCCCAAGAATATTTTCTTGCTGCCATATCAGACACAGTCTGCATTTCAGGAGTCTTCAAAACTCTGAAAATCCCTTACTTCCATGAAGAACTTCCACTCTGAAAATCTTTCTGGTTAGCCACATTTGCTCTAGATGAGATAAAACCTCATAAAGATACGATATCAACAAAATTTAAGCGGTCATGTTAATGCCTAGAGGAATCTGGAGGATACCTGGATGCGGCTTTGACCTGTCTAACTTCCGTCAAGGATTGCAAGATGTGGTTACTCACAAGCCTTGCAACAAGGTTGTCCTTGGCACAGTTAGTCCAAGCTACACTCAGAGCACATGTGAGAGCTGCATGCCCATCCTGCTGCTCTGCCTGTGCTGCTCCCACACCTCTTCTGACCCCTGCTCAGCCTTATCAGATCCAAATTCCCCCAGACCACTGCCTTCTGGAGAGAAATGGACAGGTTCCCCTGTGCTGGAAATATTGGTATAAAATTGATTATGACAATAGGGAAAGCAAGAGTGGAGTCCCTTATCTCTCCAATACCTTTGTCATTCTCTTTTTGTCCTGCGTCAGGTCAGTGCCTGTAGTAAGGACATCAAGGAACAGTAACAAAGCCAAGGTGTTGCCAGAGGTGGTGTGCAGTGCAATGCTCCTGAAATACCTCTGCTGGACTTGCAGGCCTCTGCCAGGCAGTGCAAGCTCTGGACATCTAAGAACAAGTGACAGGCATTGCCAAAAGCAAAGGCACCCTTGAAGTTTTCAGTGTTCCTGAAGTACTTAAGATGAATGCAGAACAGGTATTTGTCAGACTAGACTGCTATTTACTGGGAGAAATTAAACCCTTCTGAGATGTCAGCACTGATCGTTTTTGCATTTTTTTAGAGACTTTCTTGTAGCAATTAAACACCAGTACTTTCATACTATTCTTACTATGCTTCTTTATGACTAGCTTCAGGATTCCTAAACGCGTGAGCTACTGCGATACCACATTCACTGTTATTTCAGCACTGACACAGTCCTGCTGCCTGTGATGAATGAGAGGGCGAGAGCCCAGGCAAGTCCTGCCTTTGATGCAGATTTTTGAGAGTGGCTGTTTGAGGCGGCCTGTGCCACAGATTGCTCTCACTCACAAATTCTTAATAATGGTTGATTAGGTCTATTACAAGATGAATTATTTATTGAATTAACAAAATTAACAGACATAAGACTATAAACAGACTACTTACTACACGGAAGTAAAACAAAAAGAACTACTAGTAGACAAAATACAGTGCATGATAAAGGTACCTATATTTACAGCTAGCAAAGAAATAGTATAGATTAGGATTCAATGTAACTTACCACCAAATTGGTGTTGGAGTATACACAGAATTCTTTCACTCAGTTCCCAAGAAAGTATCCAGCAAATTTGCATCCAAAGTCTCCTTGAGAAGTCCCACACATTTCCAGGGTGTGTGTAGGAGGTTTCTGCTTCCATGAAAGTTTGTTTGTGTAGCTTTTATAGTTTGTAAAGTAGTGTCTCTCAGTCACGAATTTCCAGCTTATCTCCCCATATCTGTTCTCACATTCAGGTGTTTATTGGGAGTTCTACCCCTGGTGCCACAGAGAGGAATAACTAGCAAGTGATGACTTACAAGTCAGAGAGCTGGCCTGGGTTATCTCATAAGGTCATGTGTGGGGGGAAAATGTCCAGAGCTATTGCACCAGAACTACTGCACCAGCTGATTGACAGAGCAGATAAGCTCTTCTGTGGTAGGGGGATGCCCTGCAACAGTGCCATTGCCTTGATTCCTCCTAAATTCCCTCTCAAATTGCACCTCAGTGCATGCTCTATTCCTCCTCAATACTGCTTTTCTTCAAAACCTGCAAGTGTCCACAGTTTTCCACAGGCAGTTAAAAAATCTCCACATAATCACACTGAAGTTTCATACTAAAGTGGTATCATCAGGCCCACTTTGAGAGTAAAACAAGCAAACCTTATATATATTCCCTGGTAGGTCACAAAGCAAATGTCCGTGATAAGGGGTAGTCATTTACCTGAAACACAGTTTTGGAAGAACTAGAAATAGCCCAAAAGACTCAAGTATCTGATGTTTGAATAGAAAAGAAGCAAGCAGAATTCCATCTAACTACTTTGGTGAGCAGTATCTGTTTTTAAAAGCCTATTTTTTTCAAGCCACAATAAGATAAGAGACCAATCAATATGTTGATTCCTGGTACTTTTTCCACTGGGAGCATCTGATTCACTGTACAGCTAGCAATGCTTCATTGCGCACCAGAAAATACATTTCTGAAGGCAAAGGAGGGCAGTATCTCCTGTCAAAGATGTAATTTCAAGTACCACCTGTTCCAACTGCAAGCACTAGAAATGCTTCCTTGAGGTGCTGCAAGAGGGCTTTTATCTTTCACTAATCATTCTAGTGTGATCTAGAGCAGGATTTTTCCTTTTCTTCTATTTTGAATAATTTGTTTGTCATGCAGTAGTATACTTACTTGCCTTGCTTGCTTCTTGGTAAAATTGGAAATGTAGCCCTTACAATGAATTTTTAATACTGAGAGACCCCTGAAGCCCAATGTTACCTAGAACTGCTCCAACAACAACCAGAAGTTATGCCCCTCAGCCACTTTATTGTATCAAGTTATAACTCCTGCAAAACCTCATACAGCTATTTGAAAATTGATTTTACTCTGTTCCTATCTACTCAACTTGACATTTAATGAGTCAGTGCACCTCCTTTTTTATACAAAAAAATCTTGGGGGCATGAGCTTGGTGTAAAGTTACCAGATTTGCAAAGAGAAAGCCACACTCATTTTCTAATTACAGATATATTTATTTTTACTTTATTTTTGCTAATTCCATGTCCACACCCTTCTGAGAATATGATTACATTTCAACTATAGTTTTATGTAAATAAGACTTAAAGAGAATGAGCTACTATAAAACAGCAGGAAAAAGTTGTGATGATACATGACTTCGGATCCTTTAGATTTCAACCATAATAAACAAAAACAAGGCTGAAATTATCAGATCATCATAACCTCACCACAGATGGTTTGCTTTCTAGGTATCTGTATTAAAGAGCTGCAATCTGCTTTTGATACAAAATAACCTAATCCTATAAACATATGCAAGTGTAATGCCTCCCATGCACCTTCCGGGTATATGGTAACTGAAGTCAATGGAAATAAATCACAGCAGAAAAATTATTAGTATACATTTTTATAGGATGAGGATTTGTGCCTGACTCATTCAAAATTATAAAGCTCAAAGAGGCAACTCCCAAGGAAGATGTGAATGATCTTAAAGAAATACAAGTAATAATATAAATATGTGATAAGATACAGCAGACTTTCCCTGGGGCTTTTACTAAATTACTAACTCTTACAAAATTCATGGTGTTCCATAAATGAAGACACCAACAATCTAAAAAAGACAGCCTTTCTTGCATATGTAATGCCCAAATTTTACTCCCTGTCTTGACTTGACCTAAAACATGTAAGGGCCAAAATACAAATTTATTACAGATTTCCTAACCTTTTTTCAGCTGTAAAGAAATAGAGACTAATCTGCCACCCTCCCAATTTTTAGCCCTGTCATTTACATCTAACAAGACTACTGCAGATACTGTTACATGGAAAGGGGAAATTAAAAAAATCAGAATTTCAAAAAAGATTGTTTGCTCACTTTTCAAAACAAAAATAAGGACTACTCTTCCAGTTTCATCTAAACCATCCTATCCATGTCCTTCAAATAAAAAGAGTTTGCAAAAGCAGCTTACCTAGGCATTGGTGAGTTTACTCTGTATATAACTAGAGAGAAAAAATATCTGCTAAATCAGAAAAATACTGCTTTCTCCCCGCCTCCCCCCCTCACTACAAACTACTAGTAACAGCTAAAAACCCTTTCCTAATACCTTTCAAAGGTATCAGGGATTTTGTTTCCTAGTAACCTCAGGCAAAACAAATAATGAGTGAAGAGCCAGTGTAATAGGTTTTTGTCCAGAACTTGCAATTTAATGCAGAAATACATGGGTTCTACAGCTGTTAGCTGTTAGTTCTTCTTTTCAGCTTCAACAAATCTGAAAAGAAGAACCAACAGCTAAAAGCTGTTAAAATTATTAAAATTGCCATGACTGAGCATAATGTTATCTACTTCTGCTAGGTACAGTGAAGCTGGATGTGTTTTTCGCTTCAGAAGCTTAAATCCTGTCTGTGTTTATATCCTTGATACTTTTAAGGGACAAAAAAAAAATACAGTAATAAATCAACAGAAGCTCTACTACCAAAACACTACAAGATTCCAAGGATTCTATGCTTTTAAATGTATTCAAGAAAACTTATTTTGTCAGATAAGGTGGAAAAAAATACTTCACGGAAACTGCAGCTAATGGTCTTTCAGAGCAATTAAGCAACAGTATAACTGAATTAGAGCTGCTATGCCAAAATACGAACCTTTCAATAACTTCACTGGTCTCAGTTTTAAGAACACCAAGACCTGTTTACGTGCCATTTTAGACAGGATAGGGAATCCAAGAGGCCCAGCAGCTCTGGAGAACCCACCACACTACTATATTTGCATCTTAGGACTTTCTGCTATCTGCTCTTAAGCTTCCTTAGATCAAAGTAGGTTGCAGCCCTGGATTTTCTCTTGGCCTTCTGGGAACACTCCCTGGACAACAATCTTCTACTTTTTTTCTGAGAAGTTCTCACTATTTTTACTAGAACTTTTGCAATTCTGTTATGATCATTCCATAAACCATTAATTACATTTTTAGTATCACAACCCAAAGCAATGCACTGTGTCAGACCACAGGATTTCTTCTGTTCAGCACCCATTAAAATATTTTGACTGAAGGTCAGAGTCCTCTCAGCAGCAGCTGCGTACCTTTCAAGAGTTGTTTTGCAGATTACATTTTAATTTCTAAATCAGTGGTGATGAACTGTCCTAGGTAGTAATTCAGGCTAAGTCGTCACGTGTCTTATTGACAATGCCTCTCCTCCACAAGAGGCCTCAAGAGGCACAAGAGTCTGCAGCTCTCATTGGGTTCACAGCTCACTAGAATCCACGGTCTTCCTGATGGATGCTCCTCTCAAACCACTGCAGCTCCAGCTCAGAGCTGGTCACTCTGCACCACACTCAGAAGTATACTCACCTGCTGCCTGAGGCACCTGTACTTGATAACGTCAAGTGTTTCTTCTTTCTCCACTTATATGAATACTGCATTGTGGAGATTCTTGCTATCTACTGTCCCACACCTGAAACAGGTCCATTGTCTGATAAAGCACAATGACACCATTTTCCTTGTTTTAATATCTTGTATTTATTTGTCAGTTTTTGCAGGAGCAGTTATTCCACCTAAGGAGAAATTCTATTGCTTCAGGGTTCCTTTCTGGGTAACAGAGTGGTTGTATTTATATCCCTTGACTTTAGACCCTGTATTGCCCCAGCATACATCCACATGAAGGGTAAGTGTTTAAGGCCTGAGCTGGTGGAATTCTTACAAACAACTACAAGCAAGGACCACAAAGTCCAGCAGCTCATCAGCCACAGTATAACTCACTCACTTGTTAGACTTTAAAATCACTCTGAGTACCAGTAATAAACTGTATACTGAACATTATGCTATGCAATGCAGTCTACATTCCTAGTTAGCTCTATACTTAATTACTATTATTACATTACAGACAATAACACAAAAGAGTCAGACAAATTCAGTAGTGATACGTGAAGTATAAAAACTACAGATAAACTGAGTGCTGTAACAACATCCAGTCCTGGTGGATCTGAACTTGGATTAATTTTTGACCATACAGTTTGATCAGGAGTATTTTATCACTTGAAAATACACATTAAAAGTGCATGCTTTATTCTCTACAAAAATATTTTCCAAAAAATATTTTCTTATTGGTAACAAAAGAAGATGGTTTTGAAAGCTAGAATTTTTTTCATTTTGTTTTTTGTTTTTGTTACTTAAATGACAAAATCATTTAGGTTGGAAAAGAGCTCTAAATCATTGAGTCCAACTATTAATTTTTTTCCAGACTTAGCCAATATGTAGTTTGGGCATATATATTTAAGTAGGAAGTCTGAAGGTAAAGTAATTTTCATCATTTCAATTTGAAGCAGGGAAGGGGAAAAAGTAAAAATGCAGTCAAGATTTCAAATTATGTCAATTCCTTTTAGTGCTTAAATAACATATATGTAACATACTTAGTGTGTTCTTCTAGCACTCGTATCTGCTTATTAGAATGATCTTACTAATATTTGTATTTTTTCACCTACTACTACATTAGCAGTACTAATAATAGGCTGTACCATCTAGCTATTTGCAGACTTCTCTTACCTAACACACAAAGTATTCAAGTTGCTGAACTACCAGAAACCATTAAGAAGTTTTGTATTACCCATAAGGTCTGATAGGGCATAACTTGATCTTCTTATGAAAGGAAAAGAAAAAAGACAGCCTGCACCTCAAAACAGGTTTGCAATATTCCTCTCTTTTAGCAACAATGACACACCGATGCATCCTCACCCAAAACTTTCAAATGTGGTTTGATTAAACTAAAGCCCAGTGTTCTTGAAAAAAAATCCCCAAACCAAGAAATTATTAACTTTGAATTTCCCTCTGCTTCCAGCAGGTCTTTGACATGGCAGAATGTGTATAAAAGGAAACAGCAAGAGAATGGTAACTACAGATCAGTCTTCTAAGTAACTCAATGCAAGACAGAAGCCCGTATCAGCTCTGATAAGTGGTCAGTTCATGTCACTCATGCCTTCTTAAATGACATGTTAGAAAACCCAAGTCCATATACCAGTACTAATACTGATTCATATACATTTCTGACCAAAAATAAAGCACAACTGTAAAACATATATTCCATCAATCCTTTCAGAAATTACTGAGATCCATTGTGAAAATCCAAAGCCACAATAAGCACTGCCGTGTCTAGAACAGCTCCAGATTGGCCTCATTCATCCATCTCACTAACTACTTTCTGTACATACACCAGTTTCAGGTGGGTTCTTTTTTCATTGTCTTCCCCCCACCTAGATTCAAGCAGCTGGTTTTATTTTAAAATTTCAGCTGTGCTATTACCCTGTAAAGACACGAATTTAAAAGAAAGATTGTCAGTAAAGGTGTCCATTGCAGACATCACTTCTGCATCTTAAGCCAGCCTACCTACAAGTAGCAGAGCCAGAGAGAATTACTTCAGGGCTAAGCAGTACCCTTCTGGACCAATTTGGACTTTCCCAGCAGCACAGTGCATCCCAAGACACTGCTGCGCTCTGCAGCCATCTTAGCACGGCAGTCCAACTAGCAGCAGCAGTAGAAAAACAAACGTAGTTATGTTAATACAACTACAGACTGGCTTCTATTACTTCTTTCCCTTTCTAGCTGGTTATTTTCTCTCTTCCATTTGGCTTCATAGCAAGAAAACACCCTGTCCTTCAGGTAAGGGGGAAAGACCTCTTCTGACCATCCCTGCCTTAAGTTACAAACTCAAGAAGAGGGAGGAGAAACGACCCTGACAGACCAGTCTGTACCTTTCCCTGATGGGAGCAGTTTCCTGCAGCCGAGAAACGCTGCCTCGCTGCTGGTCTCGCCAGTAGCCGGGACAGCTCCCCGCGGCTGCCGGCCCCTCCGATCGAGGGCCCGCTGGATTTTCGCCAGGAGCACCAACGTTCGCACCCGAGGAAAGCCCCTCGCACAGCCACAAGCTCCAAGCGCTGAAGCGACCCCGGCCTGGCCAGGGCTTCCGCTGCCGAGCCCGGCGTCGTCCGGCGCAGGCGCCGAGCCCCAGGCCACCGCACACCGTAAGAGACGCGGCCCCGGCGCCCCCGGCCCCGCTTCGAGGCCACCGCCGGCACTTGGGGACGGCGAAGGAAGACGGCGGGAGCCTCTCACATCGCACCGGGGCTGCGCGCACTGCTGATAGCGCGTGAGACACAGCACCTCTTCCTGCCGAGCCGTCAGTAAGAAGTGCCCAGGGCGCTTAGGGACCAGCTGCTTCCCAGCGGAGAGGGATGCGGAGCCCGCCCTGGGCGGCGACGCGCGGGAGAAAGTCAGGGATCTTCGGTACCTACCCGAGTGTCACAGTCACGTCCGCGCACCCCTCTCTCCCGCTGCAGGACATTCTGGCCGGGGCTGGCGAACTGCAGTCCCGCCGGTAGCTCCTCTCTAGCGCGGAGCATCCTCACGCTCCAACGCTACGGCTGCGGAGACAGCACGGCCGTGATCCCGCGCCTCCCGCTCGTCCCCCCGTCTGTGTCGCTGTGGCCAGGGGAGGCAGCGGGGAACACGAGGCGAGGGGGCGGTGTCACCGTGAGACCCTTCCTTCCTTCGTCAGTGTCTCCCTGCTGAATGACCACGGCCCTTCGGGAAAGCCCAGGGGCCCAAGGTTGAGACCGCAGCCTGAGGTTCGTGGCGATGAAAGGGAGAAGGTTCGCGAGCCCCTTGGGAGTTCGGCTTTCCCCTCCCTGGCGTTTTTCCCTTCGCTTTATTTTCGAGGAGCGTAAGGGTGCAACTGTGATGTCCAGCAGTGGGTGTCGCTGTTTTGCTATTTAAGTTTTTCCTAGATTGTGTAGGTTTTTTTGTTGGAGTTAGGTAGTGCCAACCCCGTCGTGGTAAAAGGAAAAAACAAACAAACAAACCCCTGTTAATTAATTTCGTATGTACGCCTCTGTGTCAAAAAGACACTATGAAGGTTAATTAATCAATATTTGAGAAGTGCTCTTGGGTTTACGTACCGTGTGGATTTTAAGTTGGCCTCAGCTCACTGTGTTTCCAGACATTTTGGAGCATATATGTCAGTAATGTGTGGACCCAAATGGTTCCTTGGGCTATCCTGTTTGGAAAGGAAGCAGATGTACCCACCCTGAATGCATTCAAAGGATTGTGTGGTTGTACAAAGTGACGATCTTCAGCTAGATAAAGAATTGTTCATCGGAGAATTGTTCCTCTGAGCTTCTTTAGCCACAAAATGCACAGAAGTGGCACACATGTTGCTGAACTTCTGTTTGCACTAATGACTGAGAGGGTTCATCTGTAACAATAACCTCTTGATTGTTCTGTGAGGGAATTTGACGTTACCCCTTTATGAAGGAGAAACAAGGCTGCCTGCATGTGTCATCAAGTGGATAGCGCAGTGCACACAGTCAGTGTTTCAGCACTTAGTAGGATTACTTACACCCAAAGCCAATTCCACAGCCTCTTAATTAACATCTAGTCCAAATAACAGATATTTCTGGGCTGTCAAATTCATTATTGCAGTGAAAGGTTGAATAAATACAGGTAAGGCAACACTGCATTTGTTTAGCACAGAAGGTATCTACAGGTAGCTGAAATACAGGGCAAATGCCAGCTAAGAGTTGTAGGTATCTAGTGGATAAGAAGGAAAGTGGAATGCAGATAGATTTTACCTCTCCTAGATGTGAGAACCTGATGACACAGCAGTAATAAAATGGAGCAACAGGCAAGATGTTGCTCTGAAAAAGATGGTGGCAAGGCTAGTTTGGAGGGGTAAGTTTTTTCACATGTACAAAGAGACAGAAGATTATCCTTTTTTTACCAGGATCTTTACTGGATGACTACCTCACCTCAGTAGAAGCATGACACTGACCACTTAGTCCTTGGCAGCTTCTCATGCGCATAAAACAAAAACAGTGTCCCACAGAAGAGGCCAACTTCAGACAATGGCTATTGCTAGTTTTACTGCCTCAGCTTGAACTTGCAGCCATGTTCCCAAGTTTAAGCTCCACCACTAAACCACTAAACAGCTATATGCCTGTGGCTCCAGTACATCGGTTTTATCTGCAAGACTGAGTATAAGGTAGCAAGCTTGCTTCCTGAACCATAAATATATGTGGTTTTGAGGAAGGTGTCGCCTTCTGATGAGAAGGCGGGTGACCTGGTTTCAAGACACAGCACGGCGACCCGGCCTCGCCCGGGTCACTTGGGCCACAGACATGCACAGACACCAATGTGGTGGATGGTCAAATGGCATTTATTATCTTATCTCATGGGGTTAAATAGTCAAGGGGATTTCACTACGTCAGAAGGGGATGGTGGGTCTGGCTAGGGTTAGTAAGGAGTGGAAAACTACTGAGTTTAGGAGGGGCTGCATGCTTTAGGGGTAATTGATTAACTATAGCAGGAAAAAGGGGGGAAGGGTCTTGCTTTCCGTCACATCCCAAGATCTTCTGTTCGCCTGTCCCTATCTACCACATCTCCCCCCCCCCGCTTTTTTACTAATGAATGAGGTAGTTATAAACATAGGCACTAAGGTGAGGTATAAAGTTGTAATGTGATAAGGGAAAAGGGTTTTTTGGTAAACCTGAGTGATTTTCGCAAGGGAAGTTTAGAGAACCTCTGCGACTGGCAGTGTCCTCGGTTTTTGGTTCACAGCATTTGTTGCCGGCCTATGAACAGGATGTTGGTCCGTTCTAGGCGAGCTTGAACAAATGAGACCAGCCTGTTTAGCAGGCAAGGTCTGAATGTGAAGGTTAAAAGCAGTATCGCTAGCGGACCTACTAGGGTGGAAATTAGAGTGGTGAGCCATGGTGATTGATTGAACCAGGACTCGAACCAGCTCTGTTGGGTTTCCCTGTCTTTCTTTCTTTGAGCCAGTCTATCTCGGAGTTCCGCCATGGAGTCTTTAACGACTCCTGTGTGGTCCGCGTAGAAGCAGCATTCCTCCTTCAAGGCGGCACACAGACCTCCTTGCTGCATGAACAAGAGGTCCAGTCCTCGCCTGTTCTGTAAGACCACTTCTGAAAGCGAGGAAACTGATTTCTCTAGAAAGGAGATGGATTTCTCGATCCTCTGCAGGTCCTCATTGATGGTCATTTGCAGCTGAGCAAGCCCTTGGTGTCGGCTCGCGAGGGCCGAGACACCTGTGGCTGTGCCAGCTGCTCCCAGGCCGAGCAGCATTGCGATAGTCACTCCCCTTATTATTTCTCTTATGTGGAGTTGGCCGGGCTCCCCGAAGATGTGGTACACCTCCTCGTCTGAGTGGTACAGGACCCTAGGAACAATTAGAACTTGGACACAGAAATCGGTAGCATCATCGAATTTGGCAAGGAACACGCAAGGACTTACTCCAGATTTCTGACAAACCCACATCCCAGATGCGGATGGGACCGCCCACTTGTTGATCTTTCTGTTGGGCTTGATGACTTTGGTGCAGAGGTTGCCTTTCTGCTTCGCCAGGGCTGCATTGCCAAAGCATTTGCCCCGGCCTGTGACTTGACTCAGGGTGATTCCCCTACGGGGGGTGTCCCATCTGCACTGGTGAGGGGCTTCGGCTGTGGAGTAACTGAAGGGGGTGTCTAGAGCGACTCCTTCGTAGAAAGGAGGTTTAACATTGTAACAAAGCCAGCAGGAATTGGTTAGGTTTGGGTTGGATTCGTTCAAGGATAGGAAGGTAGCCTCTAGCATGCGGAAGATTGGGTCTGAGTCCGACTCGGCTAAGTGGCCTATTTGGAAGGCATCTGCATGGCCGGTTGGGATATCGGTGGCCTTTGTGGGTAGTGGTTTGGGATGGGTAATGTTTCCCCCTTTTAGCACGTCCTTAATAACCACATTGGGTCCTACCGGTCGGGGTGCCGGTGGTTGGAGCCTGATAATTCGCACGTTCATCCACTCTTTTGGCGCCTTGAGGACTACCGTCCATGTTCTGCCTGTGGCCCAACTAGGGTGTTCTGGCTGCAGGACCGTCATGTTATAGTCCGTGCACTTCCGATATTTGGGTTGTGTATGATAGTTGTCATAGACCCCTCCCTTGAAGGCGGGCTTTTTACAGCCGGTAGGTGCCCAGGTGAACTGCAAGAATCTATCGGGCTCTTGTGGTTCCCACCCTTCTCCCGATGGTCTGGCATCTGTGACAATGGTTTCACAGCCCCAGTGCCCGCAATATCCCCACCCCGGGTAGTTACAGTACTTCTTCCCAGGGTTGGAGGCTGGACACCAGTAGGACAGGTACATGTACATGATGTGCGAGTGATGGGGTCATAGTTTTGGTCGTCCTGGAAACAGGTCGGTGATATGGAACATGAAGGATGGGGTGCCTGCCATGGTGATTTCTTTGAACACCTTGTCACTTGAAAGATGCTGCATGACCCACCTGAATGGCTGATGGGGGTGATAGTCTGGGTTGGCTCGCCCCTCGGCGATGAGCGCTAATAGCAAGATCGCACAAAACCACCGTTGCTGTCTGGGTCTCACCGGTGTAGGATTCTTGGGTGCTGTCTGGCGTTTTGGTGGCTCGTCGCTTTTCTCTGGAGCCGGGATGTACGCGTTACGGGGACGACCCACGAGCATGTCCTGTAAACAGAAACTCGCAATTCTCGTTAGTCCCCTGGGTTGTGGCTGTATTGAAAAGAAGCAGTCCTTGATGTCCAGCACTGCGCATGGCTGCCCTTTGGGGTCTACCAGATTATATATCCTTTGCTGATTCCCCTCTGGCCCGGTGATCCTAACCGGGAAAGCTTTTACTGCCCCTGAAGGAGCCCACTTTGCACAAGCTATCTTTATTCTAGCCCAGTCGGTAAACTGGGCTGGTTCGCGTTGTGATTGCCTTTCGATGTGGCTTAAGGCTTTATTCGGTTTTGTTTCAAACCGCGTTAGCTCCGCTTTTTCCGTTTCTGAGTCCCCGTCAGCGTCCGTCAGCTCTCCCGAGCTGTTGGAGCTGGTGGAGCTCGACTCAGAGCCGGAAGTCGAGTGCCAGTGCGTTTCCGGGTCCCGGTGCCTTTTCGTGCAGCTCCGGCCCCGTCCCTCCCCCTCCCTTTGGGGGTGGTGCCGTTCCCGCCCCCTGGGCTTGCCCTGCCGCCCGCAGGGGGAGGTCTCTCCCTTAGATGGTAGTGGCGTTGAGCATGGCTCCCGATTGGGCACGCGCTCTCCGCCGCCCCCCTCCTCCTCCTTTCCTCGCGGCTGCGCACTAGCGAGAATCCGGGTATTCGGGGTCTTCCCGCAGGGAGCATGCGCGCCCCGCCCATCCTCTGGGTCGCCGGTGCCATGTTCGGCTGGGTAGGGCGGGGGTGCTGCCGGTGTCTCCTCCCGAGCCGTGTTTCCCACGTCTCTGGCTTCCCTCACCAATTTCTCCCAAAAGGACTGCACGTGCTGCTGCGCCCCCGGCGCCGAGTCGCCGATCCGCGGTGAA
Organism: Vidua chalybeata; assembly: GCF_026979565.1. Taxonomy (NCBI): domain Eukaryota; kingdom Metazoa; phylum Chordata; class Aves; order Passeriformes; family Viduidae; genus Vidua; species Vidua chalybeata. Next base: position 23,554,456 of record NC_071570.1, on the reverse strand, counting down.
GGGACGGACGGGGGGTCCGCGAGTTTTTTGGGAAGCCCCGCGGGGGGGGTTGGGCTCGGGCTCGGAGAGGGGGGGGACGCGCCCGATCCCTCCGGGTCCCCGCTCCCGGGTACCTCGCTATCGGAGGCGGTTTGCGTTGCCGCTCCTACCCCCAGTTTGGGTGTAGCTAATAAACATGCGCTTGCCGCGCTCCATGTTTCTTGTTCCTCTAACGCCTCGCGCAGAGCCCGCTCGACTTTTCCCCAAGCCTTAAGGCTTTTTCCGCTGCCTGAGGTTTTTGTTTCCTCGGCTAATGCGGCCATACATTTCCCCCACACCTCCGGGTGTAATATATCCACGGGACGTTCAATCGTCCCCAGCTCGAGGAGTCTCGCAATAGCGAGGTAAAAATCCTTGAGCTTACACTTAATTCCCCACTGCTTATAAATCGAACTCACGACCTTCGCGATGGCCTCCATGTGGATCGCTGGTCCGGGGAAGTCTCCCCTGCCTAGAATCGGCTTGGCCGTTCTGGCCGCTGTCTCTCGTCCAGGAGATTCCCGCTACCCGAGGGTTTCTCTTCTCCCTTTCCACTCCCGGGTTTCGGCACCATATGTCGCCTTCTGATGAGAAGGCGGGCGACCTGGTTTCAACACACAGCACGGCGACCCGGCCTCACCCGGATCACTCGGGCCACAGACATGCACAGACACCAATGTGGTGGATGGTCAAATGGCGTTTATTATCTTATCTCATGGGGTTAAATAGTCAAGGGGGCTTCACTACGTCAGAAGGGGATGGTGGGTCTGGCTAGGGTTAGTAAGGAGTGGAAAACTACTGAGTTTAGGAGGGGCTGCATGCTTTAGGGGTAATTGATTAACTATAGCAGGAAGAAGGGGGGAAGGGTCTTGCTTTCCGTCACATCCCGAGATCTTCCGTTTGCCTGTCCCTATCTACCACAGGAAGGGAGGGGGGAATGGGAACATATGTGGAAGAGTTCTGAGATAATTTCTGTATTGCAGCCCTTTATTAAACATACACTGGGGAAATATGTTTTCTGAAGACATAAATTAGTTTTAATTATCAAACCAAATAGGAGGACAATGCATCTGAAAAAACCCACCTGCATTCCTAAAAGTTTGAACAACAACAGCTAGTAAGAGCTTGGAATACTGAAGACAGGAAATTTTGATCCTTCCTTTTAGCCTTTAATGCACACGTTGCATTATTATGTGAATCAGAAAAAAAACCAACCAAAACAAAAACCAAACCAAACCAAACCAAACAAAAACCCCCAAAACAAACAAACAAACAACCCCCCAAACAAACAAACAAACAAAAAAAACCCACAGCCACAACCCAAGCGATGATCAATTTATATTCTGCCTTTTTAATTTCCAATGATTTTCCTATCCAGATTTCCATCAGTCTCTTTAAACTATGTGTTATTCAAGAATGTGAGGAAATAACTCCAAGGGTTATTGCTCAGACTGTCACTACCATATCCCTCATATGGTGAATTCCATCAAAATTTGACTGTAAACACTGCAAGATGTTGCTCACCTGAAACTGCTACCTTGTTGTGAATGCTTTCTTTTGTGTGTGCACCATTTCAGTTTCAAAACTGATCTGTGGAAGTACTAGGAAAACAGTTTTTAATTCAGTTTTGTCTTTCATTGGCCATCAACAGTCAGCAGTATCTGTAGTATCAAGTTAATGAGCTCCTCACTAATGCTATAAATGCTAGATTTTCAGTATCTCTTGCTAAATCAAATATTTTATACTTAAACCAGCATTTATTCCACAGGCATACCCAGTGCTGTACCACAGAATTGGGTTTGAATGTCACAGTCTTTCCGAGCTGGACTGTTGTCTCTGCAGAACCCCATTGCTTTTAAAGTCGAGAGCAACAGCAGGTACAATCCTGCTTAGTGGGTTAAAGGTATCAGATCCAGTGGCATTGAGATCAATTCTTTACCCATCAGACATCACAACAGGATTTGTCTATAATGGGTTACCTATTTTACCACCTTTTTATTTTTAACAAAAAGAAAAATCCACCCACACTTTAAGGAAATTTAAATCAATTAAATTCTCTTTAATAGGAAAAAGACAAAAAAGCTTGATTGAGGTGCATTATTCAACATTGATATTCTTAATTATTCTGGCAAGTTTCTCTGCAGAAACATCCAAAACCAAGGATTTTTTGTCTACTTGTTGGTGTAGTAAAGCATGGATTTGAATTTGCCATAATAAGTGGATGGAGGTAAAATGTACAAGTAGAAGAATTATGCTTCCCAAAGACACACAAAATAGTCCACCAAGAAGTTCACAGCAAGGGAATGTGGTCATTTATGTGGTGATGATTAGGGCTGTCCCATTTTCTTGCAATTTTAATTATTGCAATTTTTGATTTTGGCTGTTTGACTTTCTTGGGTGAAACTGGAGGAAGAAGGGAAGTCTAAATATTTCTTGGGCATTGGAAACCATTGGAGACCAGGGAAATATATTGATGAAGTGATAGATACTGTTCGGAGTAACAGTCACCTTGTCACTCACATGGACCAGTAAATTCAATGCCTGCATTGCAACAGCACAATCTGTGATCCTAACATCAACATGTTGCTATTGCAGCTTTTTCAGCTGTTTCTGACTCGCTCTGCCAGGACACCATTTATTGTGGGGAAAGTAACATCCAGCTGCAGAGCATTGAGACAGCTTTTTAATATCGCTTCCATCTAGATCTCTGAAAATATGTCTGTTTGACTAACAAATATGTTACTAAATAAGTACTGACCAACTACATCTGCCATGAACTCTGATCATAAAAGCAGCAGCAGATCTTGTGTGCAGTGTGGCTGTGGCAAATGCCTATACACAGAGTTACTCTTTACTAGAACAGTTCTGCTTATAAAACATTTAGAATAAAATGTCAGCAGTAGCATATTTCAGTCAAGAAGGGGTTGTTTTGATTTTTGAACAGGAAAGTTTGATGTGTTAGGCTAGTTAATGTATTGGGGAAGTACATGTATAATGGAATTTAGCAAAATTTTGAATGAGACCAGCAGAGCCAAGTCAGAATAAAAACTCTCCCTAGCGTACTGTTAACAGTGCCAAAAATAAATCGAGGTTTCATCTTCTCACTTGCCTTGGTCAGATGCTTTTGTAGAAAGATAACTGGCTTATATTTCATGTGTTTTTTGGTATAGACCTTGATACAGAATTAAACAACTGATGCACACTGGATTGCTGCAGGCTCTATGTGATTTTACATAATTAAAGTGAATGCTTTAGGTAAGTCAAATTAAATACACTTAAAATAACTCAATGTAGAATGTATCTTACTTATTTGACAATAACATTGTGCAGAAAATTACCTTATAGAAGTAATAGAAATAATTTATTACCTTTCTTACACTTCTTTTTTCTTACAATACCCAGTATTTTCAAATTTCTCCTATATTTTACGTGTACTTCACACTTAAAGGTCTGGATCTGTGGATCTGTGTTACTGTGAATGAAACTTTCATAATAAAATCATTTCAATTAATATGAATAGCAACAGAGGTTGAATTTTGCAGGGTCTTCCTGCAAAACCTACTACCTACACTGGTAGCACTACCAGTGGAAAAGAGCTGAGCAATGTAGGCTGTTGGCTACTTTAAGAGTTGGTTGGTGTGTGATCCCTCTAGGGATGATGTCCCTCTACACATTGTTTCCCATGTATGTGTCAGAGAAAAATCTATTTAGTCTTAGCAAGGCACATGCTAGAAAATGAAGCCTCGTCTCAATTAGCAAACCAATTAGGAGTATTCTGTAAACATAGAATAGCATGTGGTAGCACTCTTAGGGAGTGATTTGATTGTATTGAAATTGACGATTATGCTTAAGATAACAAGGTTGAGTGCCTATGATAAGACAGGGGGAAGATCAGCAGGGCAGATATCATGGTGGGAGTCTGTTACAGACCACCCAACCAGGATGAACAGGCTGTTGAGGTGTTCTTCAAGTGACTGCCAGAAGTCTCATGGTTGCCCTTTTATGTATGTATGACTTCAGTTTGCCGAATGTCTGCTAGAAATAGAACACAGCAGAGAGGAAGCAGACCAGGGGGTTCTTGGACTTTGTGGAAGGTAACTTCTTGACACAGCTGGTGAAAGACCCTACCAGAGGAGATGCCCTGCTAGACCTGTTTTTTTTTTTGTGTATGTATTCATTTTGCGAGGGGTAGAGTGTCATGGTTGGACACTGGCGCAATGCCAGCGTCCCCATGAAAATGCACCTTTCCTAAATAAATGCTGTGAGATGTTATCAGGAACAGAGTAGAGCAGGCCTAAGCTTAATAACAAAGGAAAAAAACTTTATTAAACTACTACTAATACAGAAAACACATAAACTAAATCCAGGATGAAGACCTTTTAAAACACCCCTTCTCCTCCCAGTTTCCAAAAACACCCAGCATGAAACATCACCCGGGATTCCTGATCAAATTACTACCCTTTAGATAATCAATACTCAAACTATCAAGAGAGAGAGAAGTCTCTCTTGTACCACAGACCCCCCAGGAAACACAGCTGCCCCCCTGTGTTTCCCTGTCACACATGGCAACCGCCCGGAGAAAATCTGCCAGTGTGACACTCTCCTTTCCATGTCACAGTGCTCTCACCACCGTGCATGGACAGACTGCTCCTAGGGCTCCTTTAAGGATGCTTTGCCACAGACCCAAAGATACAACAGTTCAGTTTCTCATCCTGGGACTACAGTCCCCCCCATTTTCCCCTGGGGCTGAGGGGTCCAAACAGGACTCATCTTCTTCCCGAAGACAGAGGGTATCACTATTCCCTCTTCAGCTTTCTTCGTTTCTCGCCATTCTTGTGCTGTTCAAAGCTGAAACAGGTCTCCCTGGGTCACCACTGCATCCCCCTAAAATGCAGTCTCTATTGCAGGAGATTTTGGTTCAGTCCATGACTAACAAGAAAAGTCCAGCCAAAAGCTACTTTATTATCTCCTCCCACCTAAATATTTCTTCTTCTAACATCTCAGGTCCTGGACTATCTCTCTTCTACTACAAATCAAGGAGGAGTAATACTTTTAAAAAGCCCTCATTTCCTGGAAAGGGTTAAATGTTCAAACTCCTTGGACGGCTGATATCTCAGTCTGATGTTCCGCCTCTCACGCTGGGCACCATCCCCCCCCTTCTCCTTCTCTTCTGCCGGCAAATTTCCAGGTGCTGCCAGGCTCTCTGTCTCTTTCTCTCTTGGGGGGGGGGGGGGGGGCAAAGGCATCTCTGCTTCTCTCCACCCTTCCGTCCGCAGGAGCTGGCTCGGTTCCAGACCTTCAGCCCCTCGGCCTACCTGGACAAGGCTGCGTGGCTTCCCCTCCCCCTCCCAGCCCATGGCTGGGCAGGGGAGGTCTGCACTCTCTGAGGACGGGAACCAAAGAGACAGCTCCCCTGGGAGTTCTTGCTTTTAACCCCCTGTGTTCTCAGAGGCGTGTCTATACTTTCAGTGGTCACTCCAGGTGCCAATATCTAAACCTGACCACTGATTGGTTTAACTCAACTTCTTGGAAAAAATTCACTTCCATGTCAAACCATGACATAGAGTTAACTTTCTTCATAATAATTGGTATGGGGCTGAGTTTTGGATTTGTGCTGAACACAGAGATATTTTTGTTACTCCTGAGCAGGCTTGCACAGAGCCAAGGCCTTTTCTGCTTTTGGTACTGCCATACTGGGGAGGGGACTGGGGGTGCTTGGCAGGTTGGGAGGAGACAGAGCCAGGACAGGTGACCCCAGATGACCAAAGGGATACTCCGGACTATGTGGCATCATGCTTAGAATGTAAGTGATTCCTTGGATTGTGTGCATGGCTTTTGCTTTTCCCTATTAAACTGTCTTTATCTCAGCCCACAAGTTTCCAGGCATTTATCCTTCCGTTTCTCTCCCTGATCCCACTGGAGCAGGAGTGAGCAAGTGGCTGCCTGGGGCTTGGTTGCTGTCTGGGCTTAAACCATGACAACAAGCAAAGAAGGACTAGTGGGTGATGCAGAGGTTGGTGGCTGTCTTGGGCAGAGAGACCGCGAAATATTAGAGTTTTCAGTACTGGGTGGAGTAAGGAGGGGCACCAGCAGAACTTCCACCTTGGACTTTTCAGGATCAGATTGTCCCCTTGTCTAGAAAGACAAGTCATCAGGAAAAAAGACTGGTTAAAGAGAACTTGGGGGAAAAAAAAGAGAATCTATCATCTCTGGAAGGAGGGTCAAATATCATGGGGAGGACTGTAAGGATGTTGCAAGATCACATAGCAGATTAGAGGGGCCAAAGTCCTTCTAGAACTTGATTTGGCCACAGCAGTTAAAGACAGCAAAAAAGGCTTGTATAAATACAGTTATAGCAAAAGGAGGGTCATGGAGTGTCTTCATAATTTGTGGAATGCATTGGTAGTGTAGTGAGTGACAGGGCATGAGGAAAAGGCAGAGGTACTTAATGCGTTCTTTGCCTTGGTCTTAATATCATTCCCTGTCGTCCTTGGAATACCCAGCTTGAGAAATTACCAGACCTGGAAATTGGTGGTGGGCAGATGAGTGAAGCCCCCATAATCCAGGAAGAAATAGTTAGTGACCTGCTGTGCCAATTAGACACTCACAAGTCTAATGTACAGTCTATGGGCGCCAGTGAGATCCCACCAGAGTAATGAGGGAACTGGTAAAACAACTCACCAAACCACTCTCAATCATCTACCAACAGAATTGGTTACTGTAAAAGTTCCAGAACACTGGAAATTAGCAAACATAGTGCCCATCTACAAGAACAGTTGGAAGGATGATCCTGGGAACTACAGGGCTGTAATTACCTCAGTTCTGGGCAAGGCTATGGAAGAGATGCATGAAGCCCATTACATGGCACAATGCAGGGCAACCAGGAGATCAAGCCCAGCAAACATGGATTTACAAAAGGCAGGTCCTACTTGACCAACCTGATCTCCTTGTATGACAAAGTGATATGCTTAGTAGATGAGGGGAAGGTTGTGGGTGTTGTCTCTCTAAACTTGAGTAAATGCATTTGATACCATCTCCCACGGGATCCTCCTAGAAAAAACACTTGTGGCTTGGATGAGTGGACTCTTCGATGGGTAAAAAACTACCAGGATGGCCGGGCCTAGAGTGTGGTGGTGAATGGAACTAAATCAAGTTAGTGGCCAGTCACCAGTGGTGTTCTCCAGGGCTCTTTTTGGGGATGGTCTTGTTTAACATCTCTATCAATTATCTGGGTGTTGCAATTGAGTGTCCCCTCAGTCAGTTTGCAGATGACACAAGCTGGTTGGGAGTGCTGATCTGCAAGAAGGCTCTGCAGAGGGATCTGGACAGGCTGGATCATGGTCTGAGGTTCAACAAGGCCCAGTGCTGGGTCCTGCCCTGGGGTCACAACAACCCCAGGCAGTGCCACAGGCTGGGGCAGAGTGGCTGCAGAGCTGCCCACAGGAAAAGGCCCTGGGGGTGCTGGTGACAGCAGCTGAACATGAGCCAGCAGTGCCCAGGTGGCCAAGAAGGCCAATGGCATCCTGGCCTGTACCAGCAATAGTGTGGCCAGCAGGAGCAGGGCAGGGATTGCCCCCTGTACTCAGCACTGATGAGGCCACACCTCAAATCCTGTGTTCAGGTCTGCGCCCTTCACTTTAAAACAGACACTGAATTCCTGGAATGTGTGCAGAGAATGGCAACATAGCTTGTGAAAGCTTTAAAACATGTCATATGAGGCACTTGAGAGAGCTGGGTTTATTTAGTCTTGAGGAGGCTCAGGGTGGACCTCAGTGCTCACTACAACTTCCTGAAAGGAGGCTGCAGTGAGGTAAGGGGTGATCTCTTCTGCTGTGCTTCCAGTGAGAGAACAAGAGGAAATCATCTGAAGCTGAGACAGGGGAGGTTCAGGTATTAGAAATTTAATTTCACTGTTAGAGTGATCAGAGATTGGAACAGTTTGCCCACAGAGGTGGCAGAATGACTATCCCTGGATATGTTCAAGAGGCACCTGGGTCTGGCGATGTGGTTTGGTGGTTTATGGGTGACAAGGGTGGTGCTGAGCAGACGGTTGGACTGGGTGATTTTGAAGGTCTTTTCCAACCTTGATAATTTCCTGACTCTTTAGTTACAGCTGGTCATTGGTGTAGTTGTGGTCTTGTATGGTACAATGCAATGCAGGGACTGTATTGTATTGTATTGGGCTTTTGGTCTTAATTTGAAATTAAAGAATAGGCAATGAGTGGACCATAATTTATGGCCGAACATTCTGAGAAAAGTAAGCTTTAGGGTGCAACTCTTCTATCTTTACCACATTTCTATGTGAAATATCTGTTTTAATCTTGGTATCTGATAGTTATTTGATATGTTCTAGCACCTATTACTTGGTGGGTCCTCCCCATTAAAATAAAATTCAGCATTTCTTTATATGAAATATCATATTATATATATATGGTGCCTGCAACACATACTTGAGACCCATAGAACATATGAACCGGTAAGATTAGGCCTTCAACTATGTTTTGTGAAATTGTCAAAACATCTAACACATTACTATATTGCAGAATATTTACAGCAAAAATTGCAGAAGTAGGTTCTGCTGGTACCAAACTGACACCACTAATTCCTGGAGGCTAGAGTCTGCATGCCTATCACTGTTAGCTGTTAACTACATAAATCTGTAATGGGAAATTACTGTTAATATTGAAATGAATAAGTACATTACAGTCTCTATTTACTGGGAATATGACAGCAACTCAGTTGAACTGACACTTCCTAGGTGATCCTGCCTTGGCAGGGTGGGCTGGATTAGATGATCTTCAGAGATTCTTTCCAACCTTAGCAGTTCTGTGATTCTGTGATTCAAACTACTGGGGTTGTTTGCCATCTGAGACACATTTGTTACTTAGTTCTGTTGTTGTTAAATTAAAAAAAAGTGGTCCTATTTCAAAGGTGTAAGTGCAATAATTTTTCTCTCAAAATCAACAGTACAACAGTCCAAAACAGCTATATAAAAACTGAAGCCATTCAGATATGTTTGTAACAAGAAAACAAATTTATTGATTTTAAAAGACAAGACACAATTTTGTTTTGAAAAACACAAGAAAGCTAGCCTGAGTTCAAGTCTGAAATATTCAGAAAAATCCTACTGTCTTTAGTATGTTCCAGTCATTTTTTTATACAACACACTAAAAGTTAATATATATTTTTATAATTATAAAAGGTCCCCAGTTATTGTACAGTACACAATACAAATTGCCAACAAACTATTATTTAGCTCCTGCCAGTTTTGAGAGGACATTATATACTAAAAGATTTAGCATTTGTCACAAAAATCACATCAGGAAATACGTATTTACAAAATCAAATACATTATACAAAAAAAACCCATCACATTATTCTGTAAAGATGTCTTCTTTAAATAATTAAAAAGTATATTCAACTGTAGCCCAAAAACTGGAAAAGAACATTACATTATCTCACACATACAATCTACAAAAAGTTGCTTACCTCATTTACATAATATATTCAGTCAACTGGAAAATAAGAATTTGAATATGTCCTAGTGTTATGATGTTTCTGTGCTGTGGGACTGGATAATGTAATCTGCCACTTACTAAGTGAAATTTAAATGATGGCACTTAAAAAAAAAAAAAGCAGTAAAAATAAATGCAACAAGGGAAGTTTCCTAGAAGGTAAGAAAGCCCTGAGTGATGATAAAATTACTGATTGGTAGCTCTAGAATTAACCTAATTAAAGTTTACCACCTCAGGCACAATTTTCCAAGTTTTTGAAAGGCACTCGAAGTTTCTTTAACAGCCTCATTGGTTATTAACTGTAAATCCAAATTTTCAGTGGGTATGAGTAGAAATGGGCAACTTGCTTTGGTACAAAGTGATATTTTCCCAACATATTTTAAGTTGCTTAACTGGGTTACTTTAAGATGGGTATTTAATGTTTAAATACAAGGCAGTCACTTTAATATTGTATGGAAGGAAACTTTACTTGGGGAACCCATTAAATATTCTTTGTGTAAAAAGCTTTTGCTGGTATCAGTGAGTCAAAAAGGATTGAACTGAGTTCCTGTTAAAACCCAATCCATTCAAAGTTCTTCCTCTGAAGTCTAAATTCCTCCTAAAAAGACATTTATTATTTCATAGTCAAATTAATCTAGAAGTGAAAATTCCTGTAAGATGTTTGCACCATAACCAAGAAAGTGCTTAAGAACATACGAAGAACATCTTCCTGAATTAGTGTTAAGTGAGGCTCATTTGATGCCCATAGGCTTTTTCTGGGCCTTGCTTTCTACAGTGAATTTCAGCCTTAATGAGCAATCTCCAAGAACAATTCTTACCAAATATTTAACTACTCAGGGCTTCCAACCCAAAATGCCAATTTATTTTTTCAACAGGAAAAGAAGAAAATAAGAATAAAACAAGAGTTAAAATGATAGTCTTCAAACTAAGGCATGTTTTACTTCAAACAAACACTAGGCAGTCACTTTGTAAGTGGCTTTTACTATTTCTTAGTTAAACTGGTAAATTAAACTCAGGTCTACTGGCACATAAAATCACTAGCAGCAATGATCAAGGCATGCAAACTCAGAAGCATTTACAGTAAATTATGAATAAAAAAAGTTGTTAAATTAAAACCCTTTGAGTATTGCATTTAAGTTAATTAATTATGCGTTAATTTGCATTAACGGACTAAAAATGTTTACAACTTACTTGCACTATACTACTGACGTAATTCCCTTAAATAACTTTAAATGATACCCTTTTTCTTTGTCCTCAGCTAGACTTAAATAAGTACAGCTGCTTTAGTGTTTGCTGACTGATATTGCAAGAAACCAGTAGAAAATGTACTGTATTCTCATTTAGTAAGGTGGCATCAGTATCTCTAAGTTAAAAGAATCTTTACTTGCTGCTACACTTGTTCCCTTGTTCCTGTAAGCAGTAATTTTAAGAACGAAGGGGCTTAAAATTTTTTGCTCATGCAATTTCTAGGTTGCTTTTAAAATTCTGACATTCAATAAGGGCCATCCAAACTGTACCCTTGTATGTGAAATTTAATAAAATACCTTCATCTTCTAGCTAGTCATTATTGCAGTGACTGAGTTTTAAAAGGAATATTAACATAATTGTACACTTTTTTTCCTGTTTCTCACAAACACTGTCAAAAATTTCAATGCAAACACATCAAATATTCTGCAAAATTTATTATTACTAAATCTTCTTTTAATCCTATAGATTTCTCTTTTACAGTACCAGAGTATTCCAATACTAATCTATCTCAGGAAATTTTCAAAATAGCTGAATATATTTTCTAAACCTTTATCTTTGTCCTAGGGTGACATTATGATGCTAGTATCCCCAATCATGTGTTCTGTTTATCCTGGATATTATATTCTGTGCCTTCAAGACGGGCTCTGAGAGTGAAGGTGAGGAGCCTTTGTTATCAGCCTACATACACTCCTCCACTCCCCACAGTCTGCTGGAACACAGAACTCCACTGTGTTGTCTAGGCACAGACAGGGCAGAACACTGTGCTCCTTTGCTTTTTAGTTAGTTTAGCTAGCTGAGGCAGTCCAAATGTTCCCTGGACTGTTTTTCTTTCGCTTCTCTTGGATCCGTTCAAACCTGCTCTGGACTGGGACCCGGGGAAATACCGAGAGCTCGCACTTTGTGCCCACTGGGGCCTACTGTGGGCAGCAGCCTTTCCCAGCAGCGGAGGGACCAATAACAGAGCGACCACCCACCGGAGAGACTTTCTGAAATTGTCATCTCTTCAGAGTGACAAATGAGTTTTGTCATCTGGTATTATTCATTTTTTGTGCTGGGGAGTGCTTTGCCTGTTTAAATAAACAGGTTTTTTCCCACTTCCCTCTGAGGAAATTCTTCCCAAACTGGTTGGGGGAGACGGGCCATGTGGGTTTGCTTTCTGGGGGGGCCCTTTTTGGAGGTTTTCTCCCAGATTTGCCCTAAACCAGGACAAATAATTGGCGCCCAACATGGGACTTGAGAGAGTGGAAAAAAAACCTGTTCTAACTGTATTTTGGTTGCAATTACTCTGTGTTGGTATAGAGAAGTTAGTAGCCATGTTGTTTGAATTCATAAGGTCTCTTGAGGTGGAGGCTTGCATGTATTTCTGGTCCCTAGGTTTTTCTGAGGTCTTAATACCTCTGTGGTCCCTAGGTTTATTTTCTTAGCCAGAAAGAGCTCCGGTATTGTCCCTAATACATAGTTTTTGCAGCAGAGGGGCAATGACTAGAATAGCTATCAGGCTGGGGTTGGTTGTAATGGCTTGCAGGAGGTTTATAAAGATGGTGGAGTCTGTTCCAGGAATATATGGTTCATGGTTATGGTTGTGCACCCAGTTTGTTAGAGGAGGCACAGGGGATGAGGCCTTTCAGCCTTTGCTTTCCTTCTTCTCTCCTGAATCTGTTACATCCCTATTGGAGAATGTTCAGTTTCCCCTGAATGTTAAAGAGACCATCCTTCTGGTATTTAATCTGGTAAGCTTCCTCTATACAGCCTGCAGTTTCTCTGGAGTGACGGCTGAGATTTCTAGAGGGGCTGATGAGACCCCTGACCCAGAAGTAGACCCAGGTGTGGAAAATCCTGAGTGGTGTGGGAAATGGGAGGATATGGGCCAAATCCTGAAGGAATTTTATGACCCTATAGTCTGGGACTTTCCATGTGAACAAATTCAGAATCCAGGTGGGGTTCTGAGGTGAGGAAATACCTGAAAGAGAAGTGCCATGATGACCCTAAGGAAAAAAAGATCATTGCAGTGAGCTGGGCCCTGGCCTATGCTTATCACACCCTGCTAGATACTGTAGGGCAGCAGACAGAGGCAGGGGGGCAGGGAGATAAATCAGCAGCTATCCCAGTCACTCAGGCCACAGCCAACACCCCAGTTAAGAAACCAGTAGCTAAACCAGACAATAAGCCTCAACCAATGGCTGTTGCTACTAGCACAAGAAGCAGAAAGTGTACAGACAAGACCGATAAACCAGTGGATGATGATGATGATGGTGATGCAGGAGGAGGACCCTCAATGCTTCCTGACATAAAATCAGGAATCAAAGCAACTGGCACAAGATCAGAAGCCAATATGGAGTCCTTTTCCCTGAAGGACCTTTGTAGCCTAAGGAAGGATTACACTCAACAATCTGATGAATCTATAATTACTTGTTTAGTCCATTTTTGGAATGCTGCAGGTGAGGCTACAATTCTGGACGGCACTGAAGCAAGGCATTTGGGATCCCTGTCATATGATCCTGTCATTGACCAAGGAATGATGAGGGGGGCTAACCCTCAAAGCCTCTGGGCACAGGTCCTGGAAAGTGCAGCACAAAGACACCTGTGTGCAGATGATCTCTATATGCAGCAAACCCAGTGGAAGTCCATAGAACAAGGGATCCAACGCCTGAGAGAAATGGCAGTGGCAAAGATTATCTTCTCAGATGACATAACAACTAGGAATCCAGACTTGGTACCATTGTACATCTGTGATGTGGCAAAGAAGCTCTGAGCATATGCAGATGCTGTACATGGCCCAACACATGCCAGAATCGCAGCAGTGGAAATACGTCTGCAGAAATTAGAGGACAAGATAGAGGAGAATCACCAGAAACTCAGGGAGGAGATTAAAGAGGACCTTCTCCAAATCTCGGCAGTACAGATCAGAGGTTCTGGTATCCAACACAGACGTTCCCCAAATGGGGAAAGAAGGTACAACCCATGAGCTGAGCTGTGATTCTTCCTGCATGATTGTGGAGAAAACATGAGGAGATGGGATGGAAATCTACTGCTGTTCTGGCACAATGGGTGCATGAATTGAAGGAAGGCAAGACTCCAAGAGGAAGTTCCACCAAAAGGAAAGCAGCTCCAGTTGCCTGCAGCCGAACTGCCAAGTATGATGATGATGATGATGACATGTCCGATCCCCTTGAAGAAACCTCCAAGACATATGCCCAAGGAAAGAAGGCTAACCAGGCTTAGAGGGGCCCTGCCTCTAGCCAGGTAGAGGTGAGGGAAAACCGTGTTTTTTGGACTGTGTGGATTCGTTGGCCTGGCACATCTGAACCACAAGAATATAAAGCTTTGGTTGACACTGGTGCACAGTGCACATTAGTCCCATCGAGACATGTGGGGGCAGAATCTGTCTCTATTGGTGGTGTGACAGGGGGATCACAGGACTTTACCTTGGTGGAAGCTGAGGTGAGCCTGTCTGGAAATGAGTGGAAGAAACACCCTATTGTGACTGGCCCAGAGGCCCCATGCATTTTGGGCATAGATTACCTCTGAAGTGGGTATTTCAAAGACCCAAAATGACTCAGGTGGGCATTTGAGATAGTAGGTGTAGTGACAGAGGGCGTCCAGCAATTGAACACCTTGCCTGGACTGTCCAAGAATCCATCTACAGTAGGACTTCTGAAGGGAGAAGAGCAACAGGTACCAATTGCCACTTCAACAGTGCATCACCAACAGTATAGAACAATTCGAGATGCTGTGGTTCCCATCCATAAGATGATCTGAGAGTTGGAGAGCCGAGGGGTGGTCAGCAAAACCCACTCACCCTTCAACAGCCCCATTTGACCTGTGTGTAAATCTGAAGGAGAATGGAGATTGACAGTGCACTGAATGAAGTGACTCCACCATTGAGCACTACTGTGCCAGACATGTTAGAGCTCCAGTACAAGCTGGAGTCCAAGGCAGCAAAGTGGTATGCCACTATGGATATTGCCAATGCATTTTTCTCCATTCCTCTGGCAGCAGAATGCAGGCCTCAGTTTGCCTTTATGTGGAGGGGAGTGCAGTACACCTGGAACCAACTGCCCCAGGGGTGGAAGCACAATCCTACCATCTGCCATGGACTGATCCAGACTGCACTAGAAAAGGGTGAGGCTCCAGAACATCTGCAGTATATCAATGACATCATTGTGTGGGGGAACACAGCAGCAGAAGTGTTTGAGAAACGAGAGAAAATCATCCGAATCGTCATGGAAGCTGGTTTCACCATCAAAAAGAGCAAAGTTAAAGGACCAGCTCATGAGATCTAGTTCCTGGGAGTCAAGAGGCAAGATGGACAGTGTCAGATTCCTATGGATGTCATCAACAAGATGACAGCTATGTCTCCACCAACCAATAAGAAGGAAACACAAGCTTTCCTAGGCACTATAGGCTTTTGGAGAATGCACATTCCCGAGTACAGCTGTATTGTGAGCCCTCTCTACCTGGTCACCCGCAGGACGAATGAGTTCCACTGGGGCCCGGAACAGCAACAAGCCTTTTCCCAGATTAAGCAGGAAATTGGTCATGCAGTAGCCCTTGGCCCAGTCAGGACAGGACCAGATGTGAAGAATGTGGTCTACTCTGCAGCCAGGAACCATGGTTTGTCTTGGAGCCTTTGGAAGAAGGTGCCTGGGGAGACTCGAGGCTGACCACTAGGATTTTGGAGTCGGAGCTACAGAGGGTCTGAAGCCAACTACATCCCAACAGAAAAGGAAATCTTGGCCGCCTACGAAGGAGTCCAAGCCGCCTCAGAGGTCATTGGTACAAAAGCACAACTCCTCCTGGCACCCTGACTCTCAGTGCTGGGGTGGATGTTCAGAGGAAAGGTTCCTACTACCCACCATGCCACCAGTGCTACATGGAGCAAGTGGATTGCTCTCATCACGCAGCGTGCCCGTATTGGTAAACTGAATCACCCTGGGATTTTGGAAGTAATTACAAATTGGCCCAAAAGTGAAAGTTTTGGTGTCGCAGATGAAGCACAAGAACCAGTGACATAGGCTGAAGAAGCTCCACCATACAACCAACTGCCACCAGAGGAAACATGCTACGCTCTTTTCACTGACAGTTCCTGTCGCATCGTAGGGATGAATCGGAAGTGGAAAGCAGCTGTATGGAGTCCTCATGACAGGTCGCAGAGGCCACTGAAGGAGGTGGATCAAGCCAACTTGCTGAACTCAAAGCCGTTCAACTGGCCCTAGACATTGCAGAAAGAGAGAAGTGGCCAAAGCTCTGCCTCTACACTGATTCTTGGATGGTAGCCAGTGCTCTGTGGGGATGGCTGGAGAGGTGGAAAAAGGCCAACTGGCAGCATAGAGGAAAACCAATTTGAGCTGCTGAAGAGTGGAAAGACATTGCTACCAGGGTAGAGAAACTACCTGTGAAAGTCCGCCACGTAGATGCCCATGTCTCCAGGAGGAGAGCTAATGAGGAGCACCAAAACAATCAGCAGGTAGACCAGGCTGCAAAGATAGGGGTGTCAAAGATAGACCTAGATTGGCAACAGAAGGGGGAGTTGTTCCTAGCTCTATGGGCCCATGATGCCCTCAGGCCATCAGGGTAGAGATGCCACCTATAAGTGGGCACGAGACCGAGGGGTGGATTTAACCATGGACTTTTGGATATTTCTCAGGTTGTCCATGACTGTGAGACGTGTGCTGCCATCAAGCAGGCCAAGCGGGTGAAACCCCTATGGTATGGGGGACGGTGGTCCAAGTACAAGTAGGGGGAGGCCTGGCAGATTGACTACATCACACTGCCCCACCAAGGCAAGTGCTACGTGCTCACAATGGTGGAAGCCACACGGGATGGTTGGAAAGCTACCCTGTGCCTCATGCTACCGCCCGTAACACCATCCTGGGCCTTGAAAGCAGGTCCTTTGGAGGCATGGTACCCCTGAGAGGATTGAGTCAGACAATGGGACTCATTTTAAGAACAGCCTTATCAACACCTGGGCTAGGGAACATGGCATTGAGTGGGTGTACCATATCCCCTACCATGCACCACTACAGGCAAAGTGGAGAGGTACAATGGGTTGTTAAAAACCCAGCTGAAAGCAGTGGGTGGGAGATGTTTCAAAAATTGGGAGCAGCATTTAGCAAAGGCCACCTGGTTAGTTAACACCCGAGGTTCCACCAACTGAGCAGGTCCTGCTCAGTCTGAGTCCCTGAATATAGAAGATGGAGATAAAGTCCTGGTGGTACATGTCAGAGGTTTGTTAGGGAAGACAGTGTGGATCAATTCTGCCTTGAGTGCAGACAAACCCATTTGTGGGGTTATCTTTGCTCAGGGATCAGGTTGCACGTGGTGGATAACGCAGAGAGATGGAACAACATGATGGATACCTCAGGCAGATCTGATTGTGGGGTGAGACTCATATGCAACTATCACTGTTTGCGGGATGTTGTTACTGCCATTGTCTGTGCATTAAACCACACAGACATCAGATAGAAGGAAATGTGTAAGTGTCGAAGGTCTGAGCAAGTGAAAGATGGAGTTTTCAGTTAGTAAAATGAAAGTGAGGAATCATGCAGCTCTGTAGGGCCTGGATTCAGTGCTCTGGTGTGGGGATGCAATGGGGGCATGATGGGTATTGCTTGTAATTTTTGGTTGGAACAGATGGAAGTTTTTATGTGAATAAAATGCATGATGTTTGGTAGTAAGTTGATGATATGGGGATAAGGGGTGGAATGTCCTAGGGTGATGTTATGATGCTAGTATCCCCAGTCGTGTGTTCTGTTTATGCTGGATATTCTGTGCCTTCAAAACGGGCTCTGAGAGTGAAGGTGAGAAGAAGGAGTTTTGTTATCAGCCTGCATTCACTCCTCCACATTCTGCTGGAACACAGAATTCCACTGTGTTGTCTGGGCACGGACTGGACAGGACAGGGCCCTCCTTTGCTTTTTAATTAGTTTAGCTAGGTGAGGCAGAGGAGTTTTCACTGGACTTTCTTTCTTTCGCTTCTCTTGGAACTGCTCAAACCTGCTCTGGACTGGGACCCGGGGAAATACCGAGAGCTCGCACTTTGTGCCCACTGGGGCCTACTGTGGGCAGCAGCCTTTCCCAGCAGGGGAGGGACCAATAACAGAGCGACCACCCACCGGAGACACTTTCTGAAATTGTCATCTCTTCAGAGCGACAAATGAGTTTTGTCATCTGGTATTGTTCATTTTTCATGTTGGGAAGTGCTTTGCCTGTTTTTTTCCACTTCCCCCTGAGGAAATTCTTCCCAAACCAGTTAGTGGGAGGGGCCATGTGGGTTTGCTTTCTGGGGGGGCCCTTTTTGGAGGTTTTCTCCCAAATTTGCCCTAAACCAGGACAATCTTCTAAAGGAATCTTAAAGTAGACAACTTCCTATCTGTAGAATCATGTTTGATTTTCTTTGTATATACATGCAGTTATGAAAATCAGGTAGCTGAAGTACTGTTTTATATTACACAGTACATATAAATGGCAATGAATATTTTGCCTACATCTACTGAGGCCCCTATTAATAAAAAAAACATCCCCATATTGTATGCAAGTATTTACTTTAGACATAATTAAAAAAAGATTTACAACACTATAAGCTATTTCAAAGTATATGCTCAGTGGAATAGTTAAATTATCTAAAAATCTTTGTTGCCATCATGTTACTTACAATGCTCAAAGGGTTAATGCAAGGCATTATATCAAATTAATTTCCTAGTACTAGAACTAAGCACTGTGTGTTTATGCTTCTATTCCAGTTTTTATTGTGAGTGTTAAATCACCAAACAAATTAGCAGAGATACTAGAATTCCATGTACCAATTTGCTTTAAACCGTATACAAAGAGCATGTCCTGTTAGTGTGACAAGGGCCCAGTTTTCAGAAATTCATCTTGCTCTCTCAGATTTGTATTTTGAACTCTGAAATTATTGTTGCATACTTATATTACTAGTAAATCTGGGGGTTTTGTCAGCACATTTATGGCTCTCAGTGGTTGGTTTTGTTTTGTAAAAGCATTTTGAATTAAATTGGATTGCAGAGTATCTCTAGCATGGATTTTTTTCTAAACAGTGCAGATGTCAATTGGTGAGAATGATTTCCTGGGGAAAACAAGATAAAACAAAAAGTGTTTCAGATTTTTAAAAATACCTTGCTTTAAATTCAATTTATATATAGGCCTATGCATTCCTGAATGACAGAACTTTATTTTCCTATTTTTTTGAACTAAAGGCAGTAATGCCTTTAAAATCATCATTTTATAGGCAAATAATTTAACATCTATTTTCCAAATTTTTATGGAACTTATTAAAAATGAAGGTGCTTTGAGCATACTACAGTACAAGTGAAAAAAAAAAAGAAAAAAAGAAAAAATATATTTTAAAATTGATTTACCGCAAGAACGATGAAAATGTAACAAAACACTTTAACATATATAAAACTTGAAATCTGGGCCCTGTGCTTTGAAAAGGTAGTTCAACAAGACCTCTTCCCCCACACTGTTCACTGTGCTATTTTGTGCTAATGGGGGAAATGCCTCTAAAATAATTATTCTGGATTCCATTTCAAGATTAGATAAAACACATAAATCATGTCAACTCTCATAATGTCTACCCTGTGGACACATGCTACACCTCTCCATTGCATTAACAGACTTCAGAGCTGGTGTGGCAATGCAGCCGCACGTTACACATTACAGAATACACAGTGAGGTATTCGTAACTCTCTACTTCAACAAGTACTAAAACCCAGCTATTGAACAGCAAGAGTGTGCAAAATGTTTTATCTAAGCGTCTGATTGAAATTTCAGTTAGAACAAAACAAAAGACCCCAAATCTGTACATTTACAACACAGTAAGATTATTTCCTCTAAAAAAATCTGGTAACATCTTCAGAATTTAAGAATAAGAATACAGACTCCAGTCAGTTTTCTGAACCTGTGAAAGTTCCAATTTGTCTTGGTAATTCATTGTTTTTAGAAGCTATGAAATACATTCAATTTTTTGTATTCAGATTTTTGTTCAGTTTTGTTTTTCACTTTATGACATTTAACAACTGAATGGAGTGGAAAGCTAAACAATGAAAATACTCAAGTCCCACCATATTTAGCGATCTAGATTTACCTTTTACAATTGTACTCTTTTCTCAGCAACAACAAATTCAACATTAAACCAAGAAAGAATAAGAAAACACAAACAAACACAAAAATTAAAACAACTAATACAGTATTAAAAAAAAGCTGAATATTTAAAAAAAAGTTGAATTATTTCACTTTATTTTACTTGTAAACATCTTATAATGCACAATGAAGGGGAGTAAATATTTATCACAGCTTAGTTTTAGCATTTTTGGTGAAGGGTACAGATGTGCTGATTTCTAAGGAAAAATCAGGACACACTGAGCGATATATGTGACAACAAAATCTATAATGAGATTCAGTGCATTTATGAGTTTAGAAATAATGAATATAAATGTCACTTTTACTTTTTACTGAGGCAAAAGCCGTCTACTGACATTAGTAGGAATTATGCCTACACAAAATGAGGTGCATGAGTTCACAATTCTGCAAAGGAAATAAATTTTTTTTTGTGCACCAATAATGTTAGGACATTTTAGTTTATGTGTAGCTGTATTTGGAGCATATGTAAACTCTAGCAACAAACTTGTTTGCTATAAATACACTTCCATTTTACATGCTCTTCTCCCATTTGGTATATGTGACTTGAAAATCATTTCCAGACACACTATATAAACCAGAATAAAATAATCCATTTTTTTTACAGTCTTTCCTGTAAGGTTGATATTTTTGTGTTCTCATTCACTTTTTGGATATTTTTTTCCTATTTAATTCCACTACTTTAGTGTAGCAAATTCATGTGTCTGCACAATGAAATGTTTCTGAAGAAAAACTTGAGTTCTTTAATGTCAATTAATATGGTCTCTATAAACTGATACTATTTAACCATTAAAATGTAATATCTGGCTGATACACCACAAAATATAGAAATTGAAAACATGCACTGCATTATGTACCTGCTCATTTATTTCTTTTTAGTTTTTAAAATTAAAAGTAGGCAAGGGTTTAGAAAATATATAATCGTGCTTGGGACTATGGTCAATCTATTTTGACATTTGAAGTTGGTATTAAAGCTAGTTTTGCTTTCCAAATTCCCAAGCAAATTTTATTTCTATTAAAGTGAAATCCAGCTAGAAACAAGAAAAAATAGGTCTATTGTCATTCTAAGAGGGATATTAAAATTATTTAATAATAAAAAAATCCTTTTATTCTTTTGAAGGCTGTGTAACCTGTCCTTACTTCTTAGGGAATTTGAAAATGACAGGCACACCATGTTGAATTAATTTAAGAGTTAAGAATAACAAAAAGTACTAAGTCTTAGCTTCAGTTCTGTTTAAGGCACCATGTAATAGCCGAGGTACAATGATCCCTGATGTACATTCTTAAATGGCAATGGTCCATCTAGCCACCTATTCAAATTCTACACAATTGGAAATAGGTACAAGTGAGGTGTGCCAGTTACACTGCCTTGTCTAATTTTTGTAAAAATTTAAATCCACTTTAACAACAAGGAAATGTTTTTGAAAGGAAAATTATGCAGGTTGCTACATTCCTTGCATTCTATAAATCATTTTTTCTAAGAGCAGCAGATTGAACCACTAGTAGGAAAAGACCTGGAATAGAAGAAAGTCATCCAAATGGAATGTTTTCCTGTATGTCCAGTTCAGCATAAGTAGCACATACACTTAAAATTAACAATAATCAAGTCACTTCTTTTTTAGCTTCGGTTTCTAACAACTACAGTGCCACTGAACAATCAAAAGCATCTGTTCAGTGGCCTCACATATAGAATCAGTAGTCTGCAAAACAGAGGAACTGGTATGCAAATAATATCTGAAACCATTGATTTTAAATGAAGCTTGCATTGTTTACATCATGTTCAGATAATTAGGTACATTTATGCCATACAGATTACCACATTCTGTCTTTTAAACAGCTTCTTCCTCACAGGAAGAAACTAGGAGATCTTCTCAACTCTCCAGCATTATTACAAAAAATCCCCCTGAATACTCACAATTTTATCAAAATAGTGTCTTCTCGTAGTACGATGAAAAGCACCTTTTATAACAAATTTGATACATCTGCTGTCAAATAAGTATGCCTCCAGTGTAAATCAAAGAAAATAGTTCTTTTGATATTTCACAGAAGTGCATCTAATTAAAAACCTAACTATATGAAATCAGCATAATAACTAATAATTAACATTAAAATATTTTTAAAACTATGAAAAAAATTTAAATTATTATAAGAGGACAAAACATTAACATTAAACTTTGCAAAAATCCTCCTTGCATTTGATACAAAGAAACCTCTTCATATTGAGTGGCCAAAAGTAAAATGGTTTTGTTTACAAAAATTTTTTTGTTTCTAAACAGACCTGGCAAAATACGTACACCCATTCCATTTAACAACTCCAACAAAATAATGATCAGAACAGTTACATTTGACAACAGTCAACCTTCGGAATTTTTTTTTTTCTTTTTCGTATTAAACCTAAACAGCTAATGTAATGGAGTGTGTGTCGGAGG
This sequence comes from Vidua chalybeata, assembly GCF_026979565.1. Classification (NCBI taxonomy): domain Eukaryota; kingdom Metazoa; phylum Chordata; class Aves; order Passeriformes; family Viduidae; genus Vidua; species Vidua chalybeata. Next base: position 23,532,090 of record NC_071570.1, on the reverse strand, counting down.
CCAGGGGAAGTTTTACATTAGACTGCAGTATATGTATTTCCAGTAGCACTGCATTGTCTGATAGTCTGAGTAGTTGCAACAATGTGCTCATTATGAATTGGGTTCAGGAGGTTCTGCTGTACTCCACTCTCAAGCACTGGCTGCATGCAGCCCACCTGGAATGCCTGGTTTAGCTCAGTTTTCTCCCTCTTAGCTTGTGGCTCTCCACTTTCATCCAGCTCTTCATCTATTTCACTTTCAACTTCGCTGCCCTCATCTGCACAAACAAACCAGCATGTAACTACCATAAAGTGAGAAGTTTCTAAAACAAGGCTTTTTATTTTGTAAGTAATAGCTGAAATACAGGGGAGCAATCTGATAAAGTACAAACTGAAAGTTAAAATTTTAATGGAAAAGAAGTCAACTGTTATCTCAAATAGATAAACAGATTCAGGTTTGATCACTTGAGCTACATACTTTTGATGTGGGAAAAAAGCCTGCAATCTCAAAAGGTCTAACAAACAATGTAACTTTATATTGGAAAACACCTCATTTCCTAAACATGATGAACAAGAGTTGTTACTTTTAGATACAGATAGGGAAACTGAGGCGAGGAGAGTTGTGGTCATTTGACCCCAAATTTTGACAAATATTCTTATAGTCACTAGTTGAGTTCTGAAGCCAAATCACCCCAAATCACTCAAGTAGTCAGTATAAGAATGCATGTCAAAATAGGGCATGAAGAGAATTTAAGGAACTAATTTCTCCCTGACTACTTATATACAATTCTGCTTCTTGACTTAGCAAGACATTCACTACATTTAAATATCCATAAAAACTCTTGTCTTTCTTGCCACAGCTGTTACTCTCCTGCATCCTATTAGATATAACAAAATTAAAATTTGCATAAAAATTGAAATATTTCTCTGTGACAAGAATAAACATCTTCAAAATATTCTTATTTTAAAACAAACCTACAATACTCCAGTCATGATTACATGCAGCATAGTACATACATAGCTATTGTATTTTATCAATGTATCTATACAGCATATTCATGCACTTTAAAGGATAATCCAGCTCTAAATTGTGTTTGTGTTTTTAAAACATAAGGATTTATTTTGTTTAGAGACACATTAGCTCTAAACAGAATTATACCCTGGAGATACTAAAATGCTTACCTTTATCCATATTTCCAGGGGACACAGCATTTAAATCACCAAACTGCAAAATAAACAATTAAAAAAAATGGACACAGTCTTAAGCAAATGTGGACTTAGAATATCTATGATGTAGGAAATCTGTGCTCCACTGGTTTGATGCATTCATTCAAATGCATGATCTTAGCTGCAGCCTTATCCATAGCAGAGCAATATCCCATTCCATTTCAGTCTTGTGCTTATTAAGACAATTATCACTAACTAAACACTCAAAAATTAGAATGGAGAAGTACAACCTTTTTTAAAGATTGCTTCCTCAGGGCCTTTGTTGTTTGAAGTGAGCTATTTCTGTTTTATAAAGCCATAAATTATAATGGATATTCATTCTGAACTGCCAATATTATAACAAAAAACCGTCTTTAAAATTTCCCAGGCACCATTTTAATTGTGCTGGAGCAAAAATGAAGTATGTCACAGTGTTGTTAATCTACCTGTAAGGAAGATGAAAGGCACTGCTGAGAAAGGCTTCACAACCTGTTAACTGATTTACATCAAAATCCAGAGCTTTTAAAAGAAGCTGCATGTAAGTTATAAACTTATTTCCTTTCCTTCCTCCATTTCTCTTGTGTGAAATTTGGAAGAGTAAAATGCCACCAATTGGTGGATACCAAATTAAAAGCACATTATTTAGACAGATACACTTCTAGCTATAAATGATACCAGTCTTTTCCAGAAAAATTTTGCCAATACCTGTGTCCAAGGGTGGAAGAAGAGGAAGGGAGAAGTATGAGAATGCTTTTCTCAGCTGCAACCAGTTTATACTGTTTTACAGTGCTTGTTGGACTCTAATCTTCCTCATTTTATTTCAGCCATTGAATACACAGAAACATAAGAAGACATGCATTTTATGTATTACTTCTATTCTGCCCCTCATCTCCAAAAATTTTGCAATACTTACTTCCTCACAGTATTTCCATATTCAGTCTCGTAAACTTTTTAGATGGCCCTATGCTACATTTATGTCTTTATCATATAAAGTCTTCTGAGACAACAAGAATGCTGTAACTGCATACTTGTGTAGGACTTTCTGCAAATATAAGGCAAGAAAACTAAGAGCATCTATAGTGATGGTGGGTCTTTCTACTAAGTAGAAAATTATTTAATTTTTCTGAAACATGTCAGGACACATGATATAAAATAATTTGACAAAGCAAGCTGAGACACTTTCCAACTTCTCTTGGAAGTATATAATCTCTTTATAATGTTTAATAAGCCTATCAATATATCTTGTGTGAAGAATGACAACTCAACCTGCAATTTATAGGTAACATGGAACCTGATAGAGTGACTTGCAAGTGTAAAAATGTAACAATCTGTCCTATTAACAGTTTAGCACATTTTCAAATATATCAATTTTCAGCACCTTGAAGCATTATTCTTTGGGAACAGTTCATGCTTTCCTTAGTGTCTCCCTCAAAATAAAAGGTCAGATGAACTACTGAAAAGAAGAGGGATAAAAGAAACTTTGCCTTGCAGATGCCACAGCTGAGTATAAAAAAAATAGTTGTGCATTGAGACTCTAGATCTTCCTTATAAGATAATAGTCTTTGAAACAACTGTATGAAAATCAAATGTGTTGCAAACCTCTATGTATGTCTTCACTGGTATGTGAACAGGTCTGGACAAACCAAAATTCTGCATGTAAACCAGCCTTCTTATGTCAAAGAGGGTATACATTCTGTGTGGGAATTATGTGTGCAAATGCATGTAAACAGATCCACAGAAGTAACATTTTCCTATTACTATGCTATTTTGTATTTTCACATAAAATATTCAGGTCTCATAAAGTGGAAAATAGTTGTAAGTTGATCAACATTTTTCAAACTATGCATATGAATCTGTGTGCACATTCATAAAAGAGTTAAGTTCATTTAGAAATAACTGATTTTAAGAATTCAATGTTATTTTAATACTCCTACAATGAACCAGTGAAACAAGTTTGAAACCACTGTATATATTTGTAACTCAGTCTATTGTAATACTGCAGAACATCCTACCATTCTACATACACATTTAAAAATGTGCAAAAACACTTTCTCCAATTCATCACTAAACCTATCAGTCTAGTCTCTTACATATTATCTTACCTCTCCCATAACTGCAATAGGTGTCTCTCCTGTTGCCTGAGCAACACGATGTTCTACTAAGTAAAACATGTATTCATCGTAAAGCAAGCGGATCAGATGAAAAGAGCCAAAGCTAGCAGCACTGCGCAAGGTTAAATCCCGAATCACCATTGAGCTATTAAAAAAAAAAAAAAAAGGTTTCTGTATTGTATGTCACAGCCATTTTAACATTTATCCATGTAGACAGACATTTCATCTCAAAACCAACATTCTCAAAAGTAACATTATCCTCAAATATCTGATTTAAAGGGATGACAAAGAAAGGGCAATCATTTGCTTCTCTCCTTTCTCAGAAGGTACTGGTTGAACACCACACAGGAAATAACTAGACTGGTTTGGTTCTGGTATTGACCTTAGCATAACTACCACTAATTGAAGAAGTGTAAAACTTGAAAGAAACTTGCTGAAAACATAAACAACTAAAATGGCAAGAAAACGATTTGTTTTTAAAGAAACTATTGCTCAAATAATGTCTGTTGTGTCAATCTTTCCAGGGCAATGCTTTTAATTGCCAGAATTTAAAAAGCTTTGAAACTTTAAATTTAAAAACAATAGACTTATTGTGTTCATATTATATCTTCGTATCTTCAGCAAGCAGTCGCTACAGTCAGGTTCAAAGAACAAGGTTTACTCTGATTACTGTTTCAATAAGAAGCTAACATAAAGTGCTTGTCTTAATGTTCTTTTCATATATTAAAACCAGCTTTTACCTTTCTTATCCAATAAACATTGATGCCACAATGTTTTAGTAAGTACACTAAAAACAGTGACTTAATAACTGCATAGTTTTTTAACCCAAACAATTCATAGTATGTTTCTCACTCTTGAAAAAATTACACCTGCATTCATTTTCAGATGGTCTTTAAAACAATAAACTAGGGTCATTTAGGTCCCTGTTCATTTGCTGAGTTCAAGGTTAATAACAGAAATCCTCTAAAAAAAACCCCGTTTTTCATGATGTACCAAGCCACTGTTTGATATTAGATTTGTCAACTTCATTACAATGCACAATTCAGCAATTAATAGAATAGTTAGAATGTTTTAAAATCTATTAAATACTACCTGTAGAAAGACCATTTTAACAGAAATTGCCGTGCTGCTTTAGGAAAGCTGGGTCTTCCTTCATATGGTTTCAATGCTTGCATCATTACATTATCAAGCCAGGCAGCCCACTGCTCCAGGGTGCTCTGCTGTTGAAGAGTCATCTTGAAATCTGTTTCGAGTCTCTGAACCATGTTGTCATCACACTGGCACACCCAGGAAGCCTGCTCCTGTTATATAGCACATGGCAGCTCTTGAATTGACAATATATAAGCCAGGCACACAATGTAATTGCATCTCAAAGGTTAAACTGTTCAGTGGATGAAAGAGACCGGACCCACTTACTAGACAGACCAAGAAGTGGTTTTTATTTTATGCCTATTGTAATTTTGTTGAAAGCAAATAGGTGGGAAAAGCATAGCATGAAAGAACAGACATCAAATAAAGAAATTAGAACAAACAATGTAAACAAAAAAAGTGTCCCGTTTCCCACATTAATTTTTGAGAAAGGACTTCTACTTTTGTAATTTTTTTATTGAAAGACTTATGTCTTGTAATTTTTTTGCTGGGGTTTCAGGCAGGACAAACAGGAAGAAGAGTCAAATGCAGGGAACTAAAGTAATAAAAGAAATAGCAAGAAATCAAGTCCAACATTCCTTTTGTTCCGAAGAAGTTAAGCTTAAAGACAAATCCCATTACATTGTCTTATAAAAGAAACTTTGTCTTCAAACAAGGATTGTTTGCTGACTCTATGCAGTAATAGATTACACATTACTTAAAGACAACATAAGCTGCACACAAGCGGAGAAACACACTGTGCAGCAATCAGCAATCAGCAATTTAGTCAGTGTTACCAAGTTTAAATGAATTTAACTGTTAAATTCAGAAAATGAGAAAAGAATGACAGCTCACTAACTGCAAGCCATTTCCATTGAAACTCTAGTTGTCATGGGCCAAGTTAACATCTTATTCACAGACTCTGTCATGTCAACATATTACTGTACTTAATATATTGTATCTTTGGTCAAGAACTCTTGACTAGATTTCTGTTAAGTGTGTTAACAAGTACATTAAAACACTTGTTTACAATGAAGAGAAACAGAGAACTACCAGGTATCTGAAACCTTTCACTTTGTTGGCCAAAAGGACAGAAGTATTTTTCCTCAAAACAAGCAAAGTATTTTTCCTCAGACAAGCAAAAACATGTAGAGAAATTAAGCTTAGTAAAAATATCTTGTATATTTAGGCAGAGGCATGTAGAAAAAAAAATGTATGGGGTTTTAATACTAATGTATGGAGACAGTCTCTACTGAAAATGCTATGCATTTAATAACTTTAAGAGACATTCAGAAGATATGCTACTGAGTTCTAATCCTAAAATATCATTTTTGCTATTAGTAAGACACAATTCATACTACCCATTCTAAGAAAGTATTTGCTCTACATTTGCATAGAAGTTGGAAGAATATGTGCATTTCAAGAGAGCAAATAGAAACAGGTAATGGTTCTGAGCTCTTATGTTCCTAAAGCATAAGCTGTCACATTTGGACGTTGTATTCACAACGTATATGAATGAGCAAAATATTAGCGCTTGCCTTTCTTGATAGAATGATGCCTGACAATAATGTTCAAAATCATAGAAGAAGTAACACTTAAAAAACCCCTGCTATTCAAAACTAAATTTTACCTGAACATTGGCAAAATCAACACGGTTGAGATCATTGAGCATCTGGTTGATTTGAGAAGTATTTTGAAGCACAGCACGAGCTGCTTGAGCCAGGTGATTAAGAGATGTGTATCTTCGCAGAGTCTGGGCAAAGGCACTTACAGCGGCAACCTACAATGAAATTTGTTATTTTTAAATATTGTGCTCTGTAGATTAATTCTACAGATTGAGTCTTGACTTTCATTTTAACACTGTATATTAATGGGTCTTCATATTTGAATTATACCATGTAGAAGATCAAATAATATTATTTCCTCTGCCATTATTTGATGCTTGATGCTAAACATGATATTTAGCATTAATGTTAAAATGCTTCTCCTTTTAAATGCTATTGTCCACTTAGTTTGCCACTACAAGAATAGTACTTCAAGTTTCATCTACCTTGGTTTGTATCATCCTTTGTGGAATATTGTTCATGGCATTTGAAAGCCAACCTTCAAGGCTTTTTGCAAAATTGCGAATGGCTTGGGTCAAGGCACCTGCACATTGGAGAATAAAAACAGAATGAAAATAAAGCAGTGCACCTGTCTTGAAATGTTTTGCATCCTCAGAACTCTTGTGCCCAACTTTCAGGTCTGCTGCATTTACTTACTAGACAAATCTAGTCTAGGTTCAAAATGCCTCACTGAGATAAAGATTACACAATAATGTATTAATAATATAATGTAATAATTATTTTTAGTTTTGGTTTAATAAACAGTTCTGACTTCTTCACCAGACAATCTTCCAAAGAAGTTTGTGACTTAGCAGTATTGTCTTGGGCACTCTATACAAGAACAACACTAACTGCAGCAATTGTGGTGGAATTTTCCATGACAAATTTTCAGCTTTCCATTTTACCTAGACACCTCTTTCAAAAATCAGAAGTCTGAGGGAAAATCCACTTATAGGAATACTGCAATTTCCTCAAATAAGTCTGAAGTAATCTTAAACTATGTCATAGTGCTGCTTAATTCAGTTTTAAAGAATAAATTCCATTCACATGCAGTCCTTAAGGATATCATCAATAAGCAAGATATAGGAGTGTGTTTCACTGACAGGAAGTGGAATTATTCAAATGACTGTGAAATCTGTGTGCATTTTGTTTCTTTTCTATAGCATCCACAGAAATGCTGAATGGCTGTCAGATTTAGAGAGACACTGAAGAAGCCCCTATAGTACTCTGCATTACTAAAATCAGAACTTTTAATTTATCAAAAGAGGAGGACAGGAAGTATTGTCCCAAGGAACAGTATCTGGAAAAAATAAAATTGTATCTTCTGAATGATAGAATCCCAGCTTTCCCATGCCTAAAGCTTGCACATTGACATAACAGCACTACGCTCAAACTGCTGCAAAGTAGGCAAAAAAAAAAGAAAAAACTAAAGGTTTCTGAAGACTACTAGAGAATGAATGCAACTACAAAAGTAAAGAGGAAAAAACCTAAGGAAGTAATACCTTTTTTTTAATAATACATTTTAAAAATAAAGCTTTCTATCAGAAATGTAAATTTACTAAAAGAGAAACTGTATTATTTGTGATCTCTTTTTCACGTGTCTTCAAACTTGCAGTCATAAGCAGTAGAATCCATGTTGGTAATTCTTATAACTCACCACACCTTTGGTTGCTTAGCTGACCACAGTTTGATCTTAACAAAGTATCTGTGTTAGCTGAGCCCTTTTAAGGTATCAGGTTTTTTCCTTCTTTAAGGTTTACATGTGAAGAACAAGCTTTATTCTTCAACCCTGTCAATCCCCTAGCTCATTTGTGTCGCTTTGTAAATTATTTCTGTGCACTTGCTAATTGACAATGTATTCACTCACATTTTATTACCTACCAGACAAGATGGAAGTAATAATGTAAATACTGTATGAATAGTACTTAGACATTTAAGAAAAATATTACCACTTTTTCACTTCTAGTGTTCTCATTACTCTTTTTTACCCAAGTGTATATATGTTAAAAAATAATTTGCACCACTGTAATGCTGATCTCCTTTAAAAATAAATATGGAAAAGCAGCTCAGGCCTTTAACTAGAAACAAAAAGGAACAAATAAAATGAATTCTAAGTTCTGAAGAAATAAAATAGCAAAAGTAGCTAATCGGGCATCAGTATTGTACAGAACCATCATGAATTTCTAATGACCTTTGGAGATATATTAAATACAGGATTTTTCTCATATCCCTAACTACACATCTAGCAATTACCAAAACCAAAAATAATACCTACATCCTTGAACCTTTAAGTTCATCTGAACTCTTTCAAGAATCTTTGTATCATAAGCATGGTGAAAAGTGAATGGCCTAAATCATTAAGTGCTGCTAGTCACGCACTAAAAGATGTGGCAATGGCAATTATGGAAAGTTTGATTTGCCTAAGCACCTAAAAAGCTTGACTTCTGAACCAAAACCCCTCTGACTTGTACAAAACTGAGCTTTACAGTCTTTCCATTACTTCAATTTTTTGTTTGTCTAGAATTGTGTAATATGGCATGGAAGTGTGTTTTGCATAAATTCTCTACCTATCATGGAAACTAACTCACAAGCAAATTTGTTACTGTCCATTCTGCCATGTGAAAAGATGCAAGACGTCCATTCTAAAACATAACAGGACATTAGATAATTATAGTCTTTATTCCTTACTCCAATGGACAGCATTTCACTTTCTTAGGAAACGGAATTTGTTGTTTTATATACAGCAATTCTTCACTCATTCTGTGGGTGCGAAATATTTCAGCTGATAAATTTAACACAGAGGTTAAAAATTTTTTTCTTCAACAGTCTATTTTTTTTCTAGTCTAGTAATATGTATCAACAATAGGACTTGTCTAAAAGAAAAAACACTAAAGATCTAAACAAAAAACCCAAAACAACAACAAACTTTGAAAAAATTATGCTTTCTTCAAGTCCCTTTCAAATTAATATTTTTCCCTATTTTGAGCAGCAGCTGCTGTTATCTTCCCATTTATTCAAAAAAATCATAAACATGCCTTTAATGAAGCGTTCATAGTCCCAGCACCTCTACAGAATCCAAACTTTCCAATAAACTGCTATTTTCCCACAGACGATGAGAAATTTGTCTGCTTCACCCAGCTGCATTTTTGTTATATTCAACCATAACCCATTATTTTAGTCTCTTGTAATGACTGGAGATGCTTTTATTCAAAAGCAGGAGTTTAAAAAAATCATACGATTTTAACCGTTTAACAATGAAGAAGAAATTTGGATGGCCCATCATTTAAAGGGAAGCTGCTAAAAAAGCCATTTAGTTAGCTGGTCCTAAAGGATAAAGTAAGAAAATATGTTAGCTGTCTTCCAAAGGTAGTTCAGTGAGTGCAATTGTGAGCAGAAAACCACTGGACTGTTCACAAAAAGGAGGCAGAAGTGTCTTGGAATGAATTTGTCCTGGGATCAGATGATGTGTTTGAATCCAACAGTCTGATAACCATCCCCAAAACAGGAATGTCAAACACAGTAGTTATCAATTATTCAAATATGACTCATTATTCTAGAAAGAAAGAAATAGCATGAAAAGGACATGATGCATCTAGTTATTGATATTAATTGATTTTGTCCCATTTTCTTGAAATCCTGTACTGGCAATGCCCAATGCGTCATACAAAGCAAGGCAGGAAGACAGCATGATATAATTTAAACATCTCTCTAGAGACTGCCAGGCTTTACAGGAAAAGCAACTGAAAAAGAGAGGATCAGACTTGATGAAAAACTGTCTGTTCTACCTTTTTATTCAGAAATTAACTTGCTTTTGCAAGTGAGAGTTTTCATTCAACCTATTAAATGTTATAATTAAATTTGTGGGAGTTTTTATTATTACCTAATTGTTTGTGATACACTATATTACTCTAAAATCTTACCTAATGGTATTGACATTAGAGAAGTAAAACCTTAAATATATAAACCAATGCAAAATAATTTACACAAGTAATAGTTGTCAATAATTGCATGTATTTAAGAAAACATTTTTCCTTTATTCTGCTTTATAGATGCACAAATTATTTCAATTGCTACCAAGAACTTGCTTGTTTCTTACACAAAAGGTAAAATGTGCATTGTAAATGGCAAACCTTCATATTTTATACATTTCCAGTTTCAATTTTTTTGGTATTATCCATAATTTGCTAAAATCTGATTTTATTCCACTGGCAAGCAATAAGTCAATAAAACTTTTTTGCAAGGCACTACCACCAAATATTCTTACTGAGTGCTTATTACTGCTTGACTCACTATAGCAGAGGAGGTGTTCACAGCATGACAATATAGCTTTGTTACCTGCAAAACTACTTACAGCCCTAATTAAAAAAAAATCAGTGCAACTTTTTAAAGTAATTACTGGTTTTTTTTCATTGGAAGAAGATAGTACATAGGAATTATGAGGGTTTTAGTGGGTTGCTAACATGATTGCAGTATAATATTTAGGACAGTGAGAGAATAAATACTTCATGAAGGAGTTAAACTTCATTCACATCAATTTGTTTTCTACCAAAAACAGGCATAAAAATACATTGCTAGAGCAATGACAGATTCTAGTAAAATTAAATTTGAAAAGAAAGCTCTGCTCCTGGCAATGGTGGTATAACTGGACAATCACTCACTATTTCATGCAGGATGTATGACAGGAAAACAGTAGATTAGAGCAATAAATTGGACTAGGAATTTTTCATTGCCTTAACAGTTATTAGAATTGATTTCAGCAGTTAGGGATAAAGGACCACCTCTCCAAACATGGAATCATAGAGACCACAGTTCTCTTCCAGGCTAATCAAAGATTAGTCTGTGATGTAGGCATTTCCCAGCACAACTCCTTACACAACAAAACTAAGGATAACTTATACAGTATTTTATAACTTCCAAATATTTTTCTTATGTTGCCCTGTGAGACAGAAGTACATCTCCATCATATAAATGCTTGCGGAAAAATCTTTACAAAATATTTCAGGTGTTGAACTTACTAGGAATAGGTCTAAGGACGTCAGGAATGAGAATCTCCACCAAAGCCTGGTACATCACATGGTCACAGTTACACATCCATTTCAGAATAGACTCATTCTTGCACAGGGTAATCAGCTTTGCTTTAGGAAGTCGACTTTCTATTTCACTCAGATTGCTGGTGTTAAAAAAATGTAGCAAATCAATAAATGATAATGCATTTATGGCACCTAGGGGCGTGGTTTAGCAGCTAACATGGCAGCACTAGGTTAACAGTTGAATTTGACTTTGCTGACCTAAAGTTTCTATGATTCTATGATTTACAGCAGGTAAAAACCTTTGTGTTAAAATGTACTTTTTTATACAGGCATCATAGATGTCTCAGTTGCACCCAATATAACTTATTTACATGTTGTCTCATGTGGAAATGGATTTAAGAAATGTCTCCATAAGGCTCCCACAGCTCATAAATAGTGCAGACGTATGAATGATCCTTTTGGCTTAAAAGAAGTGGATTGAATATTGGGAAGAGACAACTTCACTGTAGTTGTCTATGCAAAATACCTCCATGGATGACACAACTGTTCCAAGACAGTCCTTTGGCATATACCCGGCTATACAAAACAGGCAGACTACGTAAATTCAATTTGGAAAATAATCATAGGAGAAAAAATTACTACCTCAAAACTAATAAGATTTTTTGAATTTCACACTTACATTATCATGAGACACATTAAACAAAGAAAAACATTTACTGACCTTGGCTCATTAACAGGAGTGCCATCAGGTGGAGCAGAAGGAGAATAGCGCCAGAAAGTTTGCCACAATTTTTCTATCAGGCTGAATTGAAGATTAACAACCACATCCAGTATTGCCTGAAAAAAATGAAACATGAGATCGTATTGTCTTTTACCCAGAATCCCTCCACTCCCAACTCCAACTACATCTACAGCTCTTTTCATTCATCACAGAGTGGAACCAAGGCAAACTCTATATTTCTCAAGTTATAAATGGCACCTGTTTTATTACCTTTGATACCCATAAATTATCCAGCATGATAAATTGTTGTACACAGAGACTTGCATGGAAGCCTCTGGGAACTAGCATGGCCTATGTAAACATATCAGAGGAATTTAGGAACAGAAAATATCTACTGCTACTGCAAACAAAAGTAAACCTGACATGTTACTCCTTTACATAATGCCTTATAAGTTGAAGCACCTTCAAAAATAATTTTGAAAGACATATTGTTCAGTATCAAATGTAGCTTAAATGTCTTAATGTTTCTTCAATACGATAAAAATGTTACTGCTAGAAAATAAAATTATAATCTAACCTGATTTACATTTCCTACAACTAAACCAAATATCTGCATATACAATCTAAAGTCTAACATAAAGAAAAACATACATGTAACAACATTTCATTCTCAATATTTATTACATGTAACTCTTTCCCTGCTAAAGGGGATCATTCAGAAAACCCTTTTTGCTCTCCATTTCATTGAGATAAGTAAAATATTGTGGGAAAAGTCACATGCCACTATCATGGCTGCAATATATATTTGGCACTGTTCTCCTGTACTGGCCTTCAGTAAAAGTCATGAACTTTCGAAAATAAATGGTTTATAGGAAATACCTCACAGTGCTCTCGATAAAGACTCTGTAGTGATTTGATGTCCTCAAAGGTAGTACCATCTGGCAGAGAAGACATTTCAACTTCTCCAAACTCTGGCAGTACTCGAGATGCATCTGTTGTCATGACAACATAATGAAAGAGGTGCCAGTTACAGTATGGTTAAAAAAAAATAAGGATTATACATAGAAATAAATTCCCAAAGGTCATAATATTCAAAGGGGAAATTATTTAATCCTGTTGTATGCCAAAATACTAAATACATTAATAATTTCTAGTAAAAAATACAAAATTATACTTGAATAGATTAAAATGCTATCGTGTATATAATATACCTATATGGAAAACCTAACACATGCTTTTTCAGACTATTACAGAGAAAATATGTAGAGTCAGTGCAGGAGAGACTAATCCTTGAATAATTTTTTTTGTTGCTCAGCTGAAGAGTTTCCACGCAGCCAGGTGTGATGGAGCTTAATAAACTCAATATACATTTTTACTTGACATTTACTAGACTTTCAAGTAGAGCCAATGTGTGCTTTTACTATTTGCCACAAATGTTTCCAAGAGACAAGCTGGTAAGATAAAAATACTGGACTGAAAGGTACCTGGAAAAGAAGATTCAAAACATTTTAATGATACCTTACACTCCAAACGGTTTTAGTAATACCAAAATCAAGCCAAAGGATTTGGTGGTTGAAAATCCCAACCAATTAAGCCTATACTAATAGCACACTCTATCAGCACAGCCAAGTACTCTTTTTACGTAAACAATTAACTAAATTATGATTTTTTTCTATGACTGGAATACATGCTTAACTGGTCAACAAATCCACTATTTGGATATTTTAAAACATGACCTTTAGGTTTTCAGTTGAAACTATTTGTCTATTTCCACTGACAAAACTATAACACCCTTTCAAAACAGACAGGGGTGGCTAACCTGCATAGTAGTGCAATACCATCCCCCTGTGGCAACTTTCATGAAATAAAATGCACTGTAATGCACATGAAGGAAACGACTTTCATAGCAGGAATTTCAATAAGCACATTTAATATAATTATGCAAACAACTTCATATTTATGTAATATGAAGTATATCTCACACTGGTTTTTTTCCTATTTTTCGTTTTATACTTACATGATGCATATTAAATATTACATAAGACTTAAATTACATAAAGTGTAATTTAAGTGCCTTTCTGTTCTGTTGGGAGTAAGGATTTTAGAGAGGGCATGATAACTTCAGACGCAACTATTTTACTAGTCTGGCTTGATATTCAGTGTGAAAACAAAGTTCATCTTACTTACTTATATAGCTGTATAAAACCTGTTTTCATACCTAGGAACTGTTGATGATGTTGACTTTGGGCAATTACAGTTTGTTCAACAGATGTGCCTGTCTGTTGACCACTTCCTGTGAAGCCATCTGCAACTCCATCCACTTTCTGCATAGGCTTATACCTGCAAAAATATCAAGTACAAAATTATCCTTTCTGTTTACTTCTTCATAAATGAAACACTGAGTTTGATTTTTCTATCTCAAAATAAAATTTTCAGGACAAGTGTCAAAAGAATTTAGAGATTCTTTCTTACTTTGTAAAAAACAGAAGAAAAAACAACTAAGGGAAGCCAGAGTGTTAACAATGCATTACAGAATTCACAAAGGTGATATTCCAGCAGTACTCCAAATTTCTGGTAGAATTTAGCTTAGTAACAGCGTATTGTTACACCAGCAAATTTATACCAAAAAGAATCAAAACATTCCCTTTTGACACAGATTGACATAATTTTGTAATACAAAGGTAATGTTTCATTACTTTTAAGAAGAAACAACAATACTGTCTGAGGATAATGAAGACTTCAAAATGAGTGCTTTGGGATATTGAAGTTATGGAAATCCAAAAGGTTCACAGTCCCCAAATTAAGAAAAGGAATGAAGAAAAATGAGGCGCAGATTCAGTCTGCAGCCTTTGCTGAAGAGAACTAGAAGTATATATTCAATTAGATGTGTCTGATAGAGATGGTAGAATTGGAGTAATTACCCAGAAAAAAAGTATATTGACTGCAATTTACCACTGATTTAAAAGACGAAAGAACCACTAGAAATATTAATAAGCTGACAAAAGAGAAAGATTACCACAATAATGAAAATTACAATATTCAGTTTTTTAGTTCTCTGTTAATAAATCCCACTAGAATCTTTCAATACACTTGGATAACAATGATAAGAACACATACCATCATATATGAAACACTGAAGTTAAATACTAAGCCTCCTAGAGCCCAGTATTTTTAATGTAACAGCCAGCTATTGTGCATAACGGTACCTTCCAGTTCCCACCCCTCATCAACACCTTTACAGATTCTTGCAGCAGAGCTTAGGATTGGTGTGAATTGAGCCTGAATTGGGTGCATGTTGGTGCAGGTACATGTGTGCAAGTGCAAAACACGGGGCACAGAAGTGCACACAGTGCCATATGTGTGATTTTGTTCAGATATAATCAAGGAACATACTGACTAAAAGTTAAGAAAATGATGCCAAACATACTTAGGTAAGGAAAATAAGGGAACTATGTAAGACATACAGTAGTGTTAAATAAAATAATCAAGCAAATAATACAAAAAGAAATATCCAGTTCTAACAGCTATATAATGAAATTCCAAAATTATTTTTTCTTTGTGAATCACAAAGAAGACAAAAGATGTGACAATGTTTAGCTGACTGGCATCATTTTTCCAGAAATTATTCCAGCTACACCATTGTGGCATATGTTTTGGTGCACATATGTAATTTTGAATGCAAGTGAATGAAATGTCTAAGTGTATGAGATTGAGTGGGTAAAATAAACTTGCTGGGAGATTTTGTAAATATCTATCATCATTCTTTACTATATAATCCTGCCACAGTTTTTGTAACAAGCATTTTCTATATGATGTTATTATGAGACATCTCATGCTCCTGTATTATCTCAGCAAAAGATAGTTAAGATCATATACCTTATCATGAGCTTTCATTTAGTGTGGTAAATAATCTGTACTGTCTGGAAATGACAGTAAAATCATTTCAGATCAAAATGATCTTTGTGTTTGAAATAATAGTTTGAAGTTGTGTTTTCCATATCTCAGTTGTGTACAAGGACACAAAATATGCTTGGTACACTATACCAAACTGCCATTCAACTGAATGTTTTTGGAGGAGTATATGCTCTAAAGGTGACTTGCTTGATACAGTGCTCTTCTATCTATGAGTGTCATGAAATTATGCATCTAACATATTTTACTTTAGGGTAATATTACTGGCTAGTGACACCAGTCAAATCAAAATTAATTTCAAAGAAATGTACTCATTTCCAGTTTTTCCCCTAAAATTTTCTGTTTAACATAGTTTTTAATATGCTTATTCACACATTTTTTCATCACCTGTACAGCCCTGTGCCACAGCTTTCAACTACCTTCTGAGCTCTTACGGGTTCCTCAGGAACAACTTATACTAAGGGAACATACTTACATGTACTTGGAGGCAAACCATTGTGGTCATATTAATTCTTCACAGGGACATGAAATAAATTCCAAGCAACTTAATAGCAACTTCTCTGATAAGAAGTGTGAACAAAAAATGATACAACAATGAAAAGAAACAGGAATGTTTGAAGTTAAATCTCTTACTGCTTTTATTCAGCTTGTGGGACAAGAATTTAATACAGTTAAGAATCTGTTCATATTATTGGCCATTTTATTATTATTTATTTTCTGCAAATTCATGACAATTTCTAGGTAAATATTCTTTCACATTGACCGGTGCCTGACATCATTGACATCAACTCGGTATTCAGCACACTTTGGTTTTCACAGCAAAAAAGCTGAACAGGAATCCAAACTTGTCCATGTGAGGAAAAGCAAGACTTGATGAACTAGAAATAGTGCGATTAGTTGTGTTTCACACTTTACCTCTGTTTCTGCTGCATGGGCTGTTGTCTCATGGCCATATATTGCATGTCCTCTTGTAGTCGATTAAGAGGAGAGTCTGGCTTGACACGAATCCCATAGTAATGATATTTGGAGTTCCCCCTTTATGAAAGAGCAAGAATTAAAAGAGCAATAATACTAGTTTTACATATTCACATTACATTTACTTTACAATTTACATTGACTGGAAAACAACATACACAAATCAGGTCTGGCTCTCCTGTCATACCTGTTTTACATGAGTGTCATTTTACTACCTTTGAGAAATTAATTCACTCTTTTAAACAAATATTATCAGCATATTAACTTGCACTCCACTTGAGTAAGAAAAGTGAACCGTAAATAAATACATTTTATCTAGTTATGGGCAAACAGTATTCTTAGTGATTTCCAAATGGAAAACTATGTTTTATTTATAATGATAAAAATCTGATGTGTAGTTACCAAAATATAAACATATAAACTGTCAAAAGCAGAAGAAATAAAACTATAATATCTTGAAAAAACATAGAATTGTTCAACTGTTCAACATGACAGAAACACTAATATTTTAATGCAGGTCTTATGTATTCTTTTTCCTAGCAGACTACTTTCTTACTCATAATTATTACCTTTATTTTTTATTATAATTCAGGATTTCAATTGCACAAACCTAGTTCCAAGTCTTCTGGTCCGTAGTCCCATGAAGATTGACCGTATGAGTTTTCCAAAGGAGGCAGCATTGACTGGATCCAACTTGTGCTCCTGACAGTGTCGTAAGTAATGATTGTAAAGGGTACTTCTTGGAAGGCTCACTCCTTCTGCAGTTTCATAGTTGTCTAAAAGCCATTGAAGCTATATCACATACAAGACAGAAAAAAACAAACTCTATTATATACTTTATTAAAAATATCGTAGCCATACAGCATTAACTTCTGTCAGTTGGAACCACTCTTCAGGTCTATTAAAAAATTACTTCTTTCTTCAGAATGTCTTTAAATGGTAGTTAAACAATAATGCTTTAATATCTTCAGAATTATCAGGGAATAGCAGAATTCACTGCACTTGTGACTTCAGGAAAGTGCCCTTTTCTTAAAATATTTTTATTCAGTACCACACATCAGTATGTGATAAAGGTATTGATGCTTTGGAGAAAAATTGTTAGTACCACATAGAATAAAGGAATCATGAATGTAATACACATAAATTGCAGAAAACAAACTCCTTGGGCATAATAAGTAATTAATGTATTTGTAGATCTGGAATATGATACTGTTTCTCTTTGTCTGTTATTAAAAAACATTAAGATACAGATAAGAAAAAAGCTACTGCATAAAAGTCAAAGAGCTACCTAGGTAACATTGAAAATAATTGGTACGTCTATGAATCATTACGGATACAAACCCTTTCAGCTGTAGCCTGCTTGCCTTTGACTTCCAAAAGGAACAGAATGAGTTTATTGGGAAAACGGTAATCTTTTAATGTAATTGTGGTAGATAATTAGAAACATGCAAGAAGAGACTTTATGTAACATCACTGCATATTCTAAGTACAGCACACTCATGAAACACCTCTAGCTGTTGCTAATATACAAAAAAAAAGTTAAAAGGACAATTTAATACTCCTAGATTCAATATTAAAGGAAAATGACAAAATATATAAAAACCAATATAGTCTGAAAATACATTAAAATTCATTGTTTTAGTTTTTTGATAAGTCAACATTTTCCTTATTTTTCTCAGTACTTGTCATGGATCCCTAGAATTTTCTAAGCTGTAGAAAAATACAGAGAGAAGATGCAAATGCTTCCAAGACATAAAATGTTTAGCTTGGTTTGCAGGCAATTTTGCATTTCAAATAAAGAAAATGAAGAAGTACAGTGAATCATCACTTATCATTGTTTTATATGTACTAACATTTACAAGTGCTTCCAAACTGAGCATCTATTGTTTTGACATACAGCTGAAGAAAAGGTATAATTGTTAATATTTGAGTTTTGTGTGAATGTATTAAACTTATTTCACTAGTGATCGGACATAAGCCTGTCTTGGCTTACAAACAAAGGTAATTATGACTTTCAACAGTTGTAATCTATCCATGTTGAGAATCTGTTATTACATCTCTAATTTTATTAATACTTTTATATAACACTTGTCATATATTATTACATCTAGAATTGAATCAGAACGATACAGAACATGAAGTACTTCTGCCTTCCCCATGGGGATAAACTCTGTCAATCCCAAAAGACTGACAAACAAAAATTAATTATTTTGTAATTAAGTTGTATGTAGCATTAAATATATTTTCCTCCAGATGGTTTCTGATCTATTATTAATCACTTTGAGTGCACTTCATTAATTATATTAATTTCTAACAGATGTTATTTCAAACATAATTTGCATTATTCAACACACAAAAAACCTGAATCAAAAGTTAAGTGCAATATAAGAATTATTGCTCTTGGAAGGAGTTACTTAGTAGTAAGGGCTTGAAACCCTTGCTTGATAGATTATAGCCTGGAAGAAAAAGTGCAGTTAATTGATGATTTTAAGAGAAAATGGAATCCAAGTATTATTTTAAAGAATCCAAACATTTTTCTATCAAGCTAAAACTGTTCAGGTTTGAGTCACAGCTTATAAATTTGTAGTACTGACCATAATGTACTGGTAAGATGGGGAAAGGTATGAAATATTTACAGAGCCACACCTGTAAAACTGAGTGTGATTTTAAGCTGCAACATTTATAAAACACTCAACTATCAATTAGTTGAGTAAGTTGATCCCATGCAGAAATACATCAAGAAACAAAAGAAAACAGAGGAGAAATTATGAACTCCTTAAAATGAGAACTGATGTACTTAGGGAAAAAAAATCCTACAAAACCTCATTGAGGTATCAAAGGGTGAAAATTTAAATCCCAAACGAAACTATTTCCACAAATTAATTTATCACCTGCTAAGTGTATAAGTTAATTAAAAACACAATTTAGAATTCTATTTTAAAATCTGTTAAGCCTATTATTTTAATAAATGCCAAACCAAACCATTAGAAGGCAAATTCAAGAAAAATTTAAAGAGACAAAGAGTACATCTACACTTGAATTTCCTTTACACTGTCCTTGAGTTTAAAGACAAAAAGCAGTGCTTTAAAAACAGGCAAAGCATCCTATAGGCTTGATCTAGATTTTAAATTTCTTTCAAAAAGACAAAAAATGCAGGAAAAACTTTTTGCCACAAAAATGTGTACAAGGGTTGTTTTAAATTTTTCTTTCCCCACAGAGTCAAAGATACATCCCTATCACAGTATTTTTCACAAAGCATTGACAGTCAAGAAATACCATGGTAAGTCTTCACAGCTGGAAAGACTGTGATCTTCTGTGCAAATCTTGTTATTAGGAAGACACTGTGAATAGTGCCTAGAACTAGGAATGAGTGAAACACAGCTTACAGAGGCACTGCAGCTTATCTTATAATCTTTCTTGGTTTTATACAAAGACTATGGACTTCCTAACAGGTTTAAGCACAAACTTAGAATAGTTCTAATGTTTTAAGTCTTTCTGGATAGTTCTAAAACATTCCCAAAAAAGTTAGAGTCTGTTAAAAATGACATTTAAACAATGATTTTGATATTATCAGTCCAATAATATATATTATTATTTAAATAATAATTTTGATGTCACCTTATCTTCAAAATAATTATTTTGGAAGCACATAAGGTGGAATCTAAATGTCTTTCTGTACATAATTTCCTGTAACTTTTTGTAATACAGTTTTCCTCTTTAAATTTTAAGTTTAAGAAAAAACAGTTTGCCTAAATTCTCCACAAAACATTTTTAATTTTAATTTCAACAAAAACAGACCCCTACAGGAGAAAAAAATCCAAATCCAAACCCAAACCTTCTAAAGTATACATTTTTAATTTTATTTACAAAGGATAATCTCTACTATCATATTCTACATTCAGAGTGCAAACTAAATTTCAATTTCTTCCATAAAGCAATAATGGTATTTGAATTTATATAATAAGTAAAGCTGAGAAGGAAAAAAAAAGTAATATGAATACAAACCAATCAACATGGCAAAAATACAAAATTCAAAACCATAGGTAACAACAGAAAAAAAAATTCAGAAATTCTAACAACTTACAAAGTAATAATATTATTTATATAATAAGTTTAAAATTAATTTGTTCTTTTTCCTTTATTTTAAAGTTATATATAATGAACTTATCACTATATTTGGAAATGATGTTTTCTGCAAATATCTTTTAGCTTTGCCTATGAAAAGTTCTTAACTTACTGTAAGACTTGCAGGATAAGAACAAAGTAAAAGGCAGATGAATAAGACATTTCTTAATTTCTTCAAATTAAGGCACTGCTTTCAATTTTTACCAGGTCATCAGAAGGATCCTTAGGATTCTTAAATAAGACATTTCAAAATAAACTCTCTAGTCAGAATAAATGAAGAAACGCCTAAGAATAACCTAAATATATTATTTAGGTGCGCTGTTTGTTTCTTCTCTTCCTCTTCACATGCCACAAAATTAGTATATGGTACAGTTCTTATGATGTAGACAATTGTATTTAAAATACCAAAATCCAGCTAATTTAGAATTAATTGAACCTTAGCTTGACATTTACACTGTAACCCGCAAAACAGTCAAATGTGTTAACTCATCCTAACACAGGTGTACAGCATAGGAAACAGGTAACACTCTGCAATATACCATAAAGACATTTAATCTGACAAAATAAAGCCATGGGAGGTGTAGTAGAAGATTACAAGCAACTAAGATGGGAAGATTAAGAGCAAAAAGTAATAATAAAATAAAACAAACATTTAGAGGCAGGCTAAGCATGCAGAACAAGCAAGAGAGAGTGTATGTGAAGAAGAGACAACTTACATGGCTGTTGAGAAGAGAGCTTCTGTGAGTGGACAGACCATCAGACTTTTGCAGTGTCTCAATCGCCATTTCAATCTGATAATAGATGTCATTAAAAAAAGGACTCAAGATGGGATAGTAAAAAAGCCTGATCAGAGAAGTTTTGACAGATTCCTTACAGATCAACAGAAATGCCTGTTTTATTCCTGGCTAGGGCATATATTTTATTAAAAGGCCTCTTTCTAGTGTCTCAGTGAACACAAGACTCCTCAATGAGATCAGAAAGTCTTTGCACATATCCAATTTTGCTTGCACATATACTGCAGGATCACAGCCTCAAGGTTCATTTTATCTTCCAAGCTGCTCAGAATGAGCTCAAAGAAGTAGAATTACTGGTGAGCTGCATTGAAATAAAAATAACCCAGACTGAACAAAAACATAATCACTAAAGTAAAAAATAAATAAATAAAAAAAAAAAAAAATTAAAAAAAAAAAATCCCTAAACGATTTTCTGGAAGGCCTCCATATGTTTTCCTTTCAATTATACCAGGAAGAAACATGCAGAGCTTGCAATAAGAATTGAATTAGAAACAAAACTTTAACTATCTGAAATCACAGAATCAAATCCCAAACCAAAATAATTCAATAGGCTTTACACCATTAGCTTTGCTGGGACAGGACATCAACCCTTACTCCTGCCCGCACCCTTTGAAGATCCCCAGCTGTCAAAGTAAATGGAAAGTCAGGAGTTACACAGACTGTAGGATCCAGCCTTTGGAAAAGCAGATTTGTTCACAAGAATTTTGCTTTTAAAAAGGAAAAGAAAACACAGTATAACTAAAATACAAAGTATATTTTTTTCAAATGCAAATGTATGGTTACTCTCATGTCCATTTTCTTTCTTTTCCTTTTAAGTAACAATGGATATTTTTATTTTGATTGGTTTGGCAACAACATTCAAGAAAAAAATCTGGGGGGCCAGAAGAGCAAAAACCAACAATGAAAATGACAGAGACAATGGAATGCACAGTAAGAAAAGGCACACAATTATTAGCTACAATAAATGGCCAAAATGAAAGCAATGGAATCACCACTTAAACTTTTTAAAAAAATACTTATAATGATTTCTGTAAACATTTTTAATGAGCCCTCTCTATCGTACTTCAAATACCATAGTACTAATTATCATTTTAGTGACATAATTTATCAATACTGCCTGAATTTACTCTCTGTATAGTAGAAATGGAAAACTACTATAGCGGATATCTGTATTTACCTGTAAAAATAGTTTCTCCTTTTTTTCCAGGTCAATTGACAAGTATTTTAATATATTAGCTGTGAGGAGTTATTTCTTTTAATTGTGTAACATTAGCTTTGCAAATTTTTAAGAAAGTACATTATTAAATAAATACAATTACTATGTAAGAAAACATTCCTGCTTGGCAATAATGTTCTTTCTTTTAACAGTCTGATTTCTTCATTGACTTGCTTCAGTGGAAAATACCATGAGGTCAAAGTATTCAATCACACAGGAAAGACTGAATTTTAAAAGCATGCTTCAAGAAAAAAACTACAAGCTCAAAAGATCATCATACTGTCAGATTACTATATATTGTAGCCAGAGAGTTACCCTTCCTAAAAAAATACTACAATCAAACAATTGAGAGTGTACAGACATTTAAATCCTAAATCTGAATGTTAGGTCACATGTACCACAGTGCTTGATCCACAGCAGTACTGTACACCAGGGTTATACTACCTGCTGCTCATTCCCACTGCTGCCCTACTCTCATTCTGTTGCTGCAACTTGTGGTCTTCTTTGTTTAGAGAACCAATCTGCAAAAAAATTGGTATCTCTAGTAATTTCACTTGAAAAGAGGCATTATAGATGACACTGACTCCTCAATGCCATATTGATTCCACAGCTTTTGGGGGTAACTGTTGGGCTTTTCATCATTTGGGAGATTTTTGTTGCTGGAGTTTCTATTAGTAGATGTCATGTGCATGGCCACTGAAGGCAAAGAATCTGTGTTCACTTTTAGTGCATCACATAAGGCAAGCAACACTGGTTACCCCTAAAACATGTTAATTACTTTTCCAAGCTCAGAAATGGGATCTATATTTAAAATGAGTCTCCATATATTCTACTAGGACAAGCTTAAAGAGAAATTATTTTCACTACTAATTATTTTGTTCACCAGTTTTAGATGATATTTTGATAAAAGGAACTTTCTCCTTTATCTGATAGATGTCTCTACAATCCCAGAAATCCTCGTTGCATATAGATTGTAAAATTACTTCTTTAACTATTGTTTAGCATAAAATATAATTGATTTGAATACAGATTTCTTAGACACTAAGTGATTCACTTGCCCTTTCTAAAAACTTATGTCTGCTACTTGTTTTACTCTACTGGTGCCCTACAGGGCTCAGTTCTAGGGCAAGTTCTGTTCATTTTTAACCATGATCTGGATACAGGAGTTGAATGCATCATTAGTTAAGTTTGCTGGTGTTATCAAACTGGGAGGTGCTGTTGACTCTCCTGAGTGACAAAAGCCCTTGCAGAGAGAGGGATCTGTATAGAGTGAAGCACTGGGCAATCATCAGTGACATGAAAATGACAAGTCAAAATGCCAGATTCTGCACCTGGGATAGAGAAATGCCAGACACAAGTCTAAACTGGGAGAGGGGCAGCTCTGGGGTTGCAGAGAGGGCTCTGGGGGTGCTGGTTGGCAGCAGGCTCTGTGGCAGCCAGCAGTGTGCCCTGGCAGCCAGGAGGGCAGCAAACCCCATCCTGAGTGCAGCAAACCCCATCCTGAGTGCAGCAAACCCAAAGTGACTGCAGCAAACCCATCCTGGCTGCAGCAAACCCATAGTGAGTGCAGCAAACCCATATTGAGTGCAGCAAACCCACAGGGAGTGCAGCAAACCCACAGGGAGTGCAGCAAACCCATCCTGAGTGCAGCAAACCCAAAGTGACTGCAGCAAACCCCATCCTGAGTGCAGCAAACCCCATCCTGAGTGCAGCAAACCCAAAGTGACTGCAGCAAACCCATCCTGGCTGCAGCAAACCCATAGTGAGTGCAGCAAACCCATATTGAGTGCAGCAAACCCACAGGGAGTGCAGCAAACCCATCCTGAGTGCAGCAAACCCAAAGTGACTGCAGCAACCTCGGCACTCTAAAGAGGTGACCATCCCACTGTGTCCAGTGTTAGGGCAGGGCCTCCCCTCGAGTGCTGGGTGCAGCTCTGGGCTCCACCATTTCAGAACCATGGGAAGGTCCTCAAAGGTGTCTGGAGGACAAGACAGGTGGTGGAAGGACTGGACACCATGGCCTGTGAGGAGCTGCTAAGGGCTTTGGGCTTGTCTAGTTTGGAGTAAAGGAGGCTGAGGGGCAACCTCCTTGTTCTCTACAGCTTCCTGAGGAGGGGAAGTGGAGAGGGAGGTGCTGATCTCTTCTCCCTGGGATCCAGTGACAGGATGAGTGGGAATGGTTCAAAGCTGGGCCAGGGAGGTTCAGACTTGCCATTAGGAAGCATTTCTTTATAGAGAGGGTGGTCAAGCCTGATGATGCCCTGAGCCTATCACTGTGTAAGAGGCATTTGGACACAGCCCTTAAGAGCCTGCTTTACCTTTGGGTTGGCCCTGAAGTGAAGCAGTTGGGCTAAATTATTCTTGTAGGTCGCCCACAGTTGAAATATTTTATTTTCTTCTACTCTGTTATTCCAAGGGTTTGGGTTTTCAGGAGGCTCTGTGTAACACCAATGTACAGGAAATAGAAGCCATCTGAGTAAAAAGTTCTGTAAGTGACAGATCTGTTCCTAAATGAAGGATCTATTCCTTCAAGCTTTTAGGTTCTAAGCTCTGGTCAGGGACTTTTATTTAGGCTGTAGAAAAACTGTACATTATGTCTCTATTCAAATAGCACTTAAACACAAACACAGAATAACTACACAGGTAATACAGTGCATATTATTATGATATTTTGTGTAAAGATGAAAGTAATTTTAACATTTAAAATTATATTCTGTGTAAATACAAAAGGAAACTGATACCCTTCAATTTTTAACAGTAAGCTGTGAGAGATTCAAGGCACAACTTCCTACATATTTATCTGATATATTAAATAAGAAGAATTTCACTTATTTGAATATGTGATCAGTCATACATTCCCCCTTTTTTGTCTTAATAAGACTAAAAACATTTATTTAAAAGTTCTGATAACTGACATGTACACTATCACTCCCACTGCAATTCCAACTAAACTATGTTAAATGTTACACTACATGTAGGAACACTAATCAGTTTGTACAGTTACAAACATAGGCAGTCACTAAATTAAGAGCATTATAGATGAGAAAATGATTGTGAATTTCTTCTATTTACTTTGTTAGTGAGCTAAAACACTGCCTTATACTCTGATACAGTCATTAAGGAATAAGGATATTCTCCTGGGGTTAAAAACTTAAGATGTTTGATCCCAGTATGTGCATCTATAATGTAATCCTTACATGATCTACTGATTTGGAAGTTATTGACTGTTTTTGCTAGGTTATGTCTCAGTATTCATGAACATGTTACTAGATAAACAAATTACACATAATAATCTAAGATGCATATAGCACAGACATTGCAAACACCTATCCCAAACCCACTTTGCAAAAAACTCCCTTCCCCTTAGGAAGAAGAAAGAAATAATGCTTTTCCATATGATTCAACTAACAATTTCCATGATCAACTAACAATTTAACAATTAGTACAAAATGTTTATTGTAAGTTGCTCTGAGGAGTTCAAAAAAAAGCGAACAATGTGCAGAAATTGAAGTCCTGAGGTTTAGTGAATAATCTGGGTAGCCTACAGTTGTTTTTTTTTTGTTTGCATCTGTTTGCATTTGCAAATCACTCTCCACCAGCAGCAGGGCAGGCAGGTGGTATCTTAGTTTTCAATATATTGTCACAACATGTTGAAAAAAGATTGCTACTGTCTCTTTTTCCACAGGCACCTCTCATTCACAATGCCCTTTATCCACTTCCAAAGGTTCACCCTTTCAGGCTTTAAAGGAAGAGAAATTCTAAAGCAGCTATCATCACAATCCTCCATTATGAAGGAATTACTAATTCATCATATGTATACAAGAAAGACTGATTTGGTGGTACAGCTAGCTAAGTCCTGGGTACTTGTGGTAATTGTGCTACCTAAATAAGGCAGAAAGAATCTGAAAATACAGGATCAATGGACACAAGCCTTTTGAAAATGTGACAATTTCAGTCTTTTAGGATGCCACAAACATACATGGTTCATGTTGGCTTTCAGTGCTATTTCAGGACAGAGTATTCATGTATGCTATATTGTTTTCTAAAACCTATGCCAGAGGTTTGTTTGCAAGCTTGTCTGTGTTAGGCAGACATTTCATTTTCAAGCTTGCCCACAAGAAACAAGCTTGAAAATGAAATTATATTGACCACACGAGCAGAACTCCAACCTAGCCCGTACAGCTAGGAGACTTAAAAGATCTGCATTCCAGTCAACAGAAAAAACTGTAGCAACACCTGCAAACAGGTTCTGTGAAATTTTGTTCAAAATATTGAAATACTATGAAGACAAACAGAAAGATACTTCTTTAAGTCTGTAGAATGAAAGAAATGTAAATATGCAGAAAAAGAAGAAAAAAGAAAAATATGCAAAATTAGTGCAATATTTTACATAAAGTTGACCTTAAAAGAATGCTGATAAGCCTTTAAAACTAAGAAAAAGAAGGGCTTTTTTATTCCCAAAAACTCCCCTAATTAAATTATAAATATGGAAGTTTAATATACATAACAGATATGGGTCAAAACACCTGCTGCAAATGCACACTACCAGTAGTCTACAGGTACATAAGGCATGCATCCTGGCTAATGAATACAGCATGTTCTCTAGTAATTCTAAAAGAACATATGGAGTCGTTTGAGAGAAAAAGCACACCTCGCAGTCACAGACTGGAAAAATAAAAAATTCTTTGAGTTAAATCCAATTACCTTTTCCTTCCCAAATTTTCAAATGTAATGTTACTGCCCAAGTGCCAAGGGACCTTGACACAATTCAGGCGGGCTGATGCAAATCTCATGAAATTCAATAATGTCAAGTGAAAGGTCCTACATTTGGGTCATGGCAATCCCAGGCTACAGATTGGGTGGAGAAGTGATTGAAAGCAGCCCTGCAGAGAAAGATTTGGGGGTGATGGCTGAGGAAAACCTCAACAACAGCTGGTAATGTACATTCACAGCCCAGAAGGCCAAATGTGTCCTGGGCTGCATCCAAAGCAGCAGGGCCAGGGAGGGGATTCTGCCCCTCTGCTCTGCTGAGACCCCACCTGCAGTGCTACATCAGCTCTGGGGTCCCAGCACAGGAGGAACATGGACCTGTTGGAGCAAGTCCAGAGAAGGGCATGAGGTTGATAACAGGACTGGAGCACTTTTCTTATGAGGACAGACTGAGGAAGTTGGGTCTGTTCTGCCTGGAGAAGAGAAAGTTATGTAGAGACTTCACAGCAACTTCCAGGATCTGAAGGGGTCCTGCAGCAAAGGTGGAGACCCTTAATCAGGAACTGCAGTGATAGAACAAGGAGTAATGGGTACAAACCAAAAGGGGAGAAAGAAAGATTGGATATTAGGAAGAAATTCTTTACTGTGAGGGTGGTGAGACACTGGAATGGACTGCCAAGAGAAGATGTGGCTGCCCCACCCCAGCGGTGTTCAAGGCCAGGCTGGATAAGGTCTTGAGCAACCTTGTCTAGAGGGAGGTGTCCCTGTCCGTGGCAGACATTGGACTAGATGATTTTTAATGTCCCTTCCAACTCTTAACAATCTATGATTCTATGTTTATCTTCTTTGCTAGAAGTTGTCCAGCATAGGGCATCTTTACCATCTTTTCCCCAGATCATCCAGTTATTTGTATACCTAGTGTCTCTTATATACATCTTTAAACATATTCTAAACCTTTTTCTCTGTGGTCATTTTCTCCCCATTTGGAAAACAAACCAAAAAAATCCCATGTAAAAATCTGTCGTCAAGACTGTCATAAAGACTTTTAAAATATATACATTCCACCTAACACTGAAAAACACATGTAAATACATCAGAGTTATTCACACCAGAGAACCAAAACATAGAAACTAAAAAGAAAATTCAACTCAGATTACTATTAAAATCAAATTTGAAAACATTTATGGCATGACAGCCTTAGAAAGAGAGGGTGGCCATATTAGGACAAATGTGTATTTAATCAAAAACAAAGAAAATCTGTAGTCCTTTAGAAAGGTGATGCATCTATGCCATTGATAACCAGACTGTTTTGAGAACATCATCATGGCAAGTCTCCTGGCATCCAGTTTATTATGCATTTTCAAAAAAAAAAGAGTTAACACAAATTCTCCCCATGGACTGAAAGATACCTATTTTTGATATCTTATGATGAAAAAATTGTGTTTCTTAAAATCTTTTAAAATCAGAAACTGGAATACTACATTGGAATAAACCGAGTTTCCAACTACTCAGTTTTTGATAAAAAAAATACCAGAAATCAACATTAAATTGCCAAAATTTGTTGTATAATTGCTACAGGGCTTTTATGCAGAAAACACACTAAAAGCCAATGAGGCCAGCCTGTATCAGAGGAGAAGCAAAGAGCATAGACAGATGAAGCCAGAATCTAGTCGGGGTAGGTGTGGCTGACCTTAGTAGCAATCATTCTCCCTTTCCCCCCACATTCCTTGTCTTGAGAAGATCGCACAGTCTCAGTGCAAGACTTTACAGTGTAGCAGCAAGGTACTCAAAGGGACAGAGAAATACATAATTTATTTTGGTGACATTGCTACACTGAAACCTCTGGAAGAGAGGGGGAGAAGCCATGATGCTCCATAGTCTGAAGCAGAAGTCAAAGCAGGAGATTTATCAAGGCACAAAATCCACCTGATACCTTTTTTTCACAAAAGAAGTCACTATACTCAGTTGCAGAAATGATAAGTAAATATCTTGCCTGTATATGAAGTCAGACAAAATGATCAAATAATCCTTTTTGCATGAAAATCTGTGCATCTTTGATTTGATCAGAAATGTTTTATTTTATGTTAAAATGGATTTAGCTACATCAAAATTACCAGAAAAGTTAAGAAATGGAGGAGGAAAAAGCTCCTGTAGAGAGAAGGAAATTAATAAATAAAATCTCACCTCAAACTTAAATCCAAATTATAACCTTTATGCCCTTATGTAAGATTTGCTAGTTTTTCTGAAATAGTTATAATACTTCCACTAGAAGGATATGATATTATCAGGATATGGTATTTACATTGGGCCTTCTTACTTCTTGTTGTTTTCTCTCCAATAATTACAACATATTTTCAGCAGGTACCATCCTTCCTTTAAAGTTATTCCTTTACACGTTGTGTTTACTAGCAGAATTAATCGTTTGTGGTGATACATTATATACATATTAATCTTGGATTTTATTTTCATGCAGATTTAGATTTGCACTGAAATAGGATGAATCTCTGTAACAGCATGAGTGGAGACCTCCTATGGTTGGTGGTGACGGCTGAATGACAACTGTAAATTGAGTATCAGTCATAAAGCATGTTAGAAAACAAGACTAATAGATGGGAGGCTCTCACTGACTGATAAGCATAACAACACATATATTACTAGAAACTGTAAGAATTTTTTAACCTTGTGATATTACGAAATATGGTGATTAGATTTCCTTTTTTCATCACAACAACAATCTTTAGGTGTTTACATATGGGGGAAAAAATGGAAGGTGATTTATATTTCATTATTAACAGGGCAATCAATCTAATTTTTTGGAGAGTTCCTAAATGTTCCTTATTTAATGAGAGCTGCCAGTAAACCAAATGGATGACTCTTTCATACTGGTTTCAACATGCAAATTCATTTCAAATAGACATCCAGCTAGGCCAAATCAGTTCTTCTTCAATGCAGTCACATACGTTCTTGACCAATCCACAAACATACTCACATGAAAATGATATTTTTGTAAATCTGCTTATCTACTGAGCATCTTATATAGAAGTCCTTATAATCTGAATGCCTTTCTGGTTTTGTGAAAAAAGCTTTTTTAGCATGTAGAGAAAGTAGTTTAATAGGCCAGCAAGGGATATAATTGGAAGAAGCAGTGAAATCAATGGAAAAGAAAAAAGTAAAGAAAAAGCTAACAAATGTTATTCATGCATACCAACATAAACCTTTACTGTATATATGTTGGAATAGTTTTGAGAGAGCATAAATCTTGATATTTTGGCTATAAAAGCAGTGCTACTGCATGCTGTAGCTTAGTAAGTACAGCTTTCTTGTATTAATGTTTGACAGAAAATTAAAACAAATTAAATATTACAACAAAAATATTAGCTCTTTATTAAAATTCTGAAGCAGAACTCAGAATTACATTAAATCATAAAGAAAAAAGTGAAAATAAAATTAAGTTTAAAAGTCTTTTATTGAATTCTGCATAAAACAAATAGCTTACCTGCTTAAGAGTAAATTAGATTTTTAATTTAATTTATCTAAAAGACATTTAATAAAATTTACCTACTTTTTACATTTGACTTTTAACCTGAGCTCTTGTTTCTTTCTTTCTTTTAACTTAAGCTAGATGTATCAGAAAGAGTTAACATCATTCATACAATAATTTCCTTATTACATAATGTAATGATTTGATCAGTGAAGGTGATAAATGACAAAACAAGTGAAGTTATCAGCTGAAAAGAGTAAACAGAACTAGTACCTCTATGGCAAAATAAAGAGAACTTGTGATGATCACATAT
Organism: Vidua chalybeata; assembly: GCF_026979565.1. NCBI lineage: Eukaryota > Metazoa > Chordata > Aves > Passeriformes > Viduidae > Vidua > Vidua chalybeata. Next base: position 23,500,786 of record NC_071570.1, on the reverse strand, counting down.
ATTAAAAAATAAATTCTTATTAATTTCTATATCCTTTTTCTCTATATGAAAATTCTCCAAACTAATTAAAAACTGGGAAAAATTTTCTGCATATTATTCTAGCAAAACAGTCTGGATACAGGTTATTTTGATCACTCCAATATATCCTCTACACAAGAATGAAAAAAGTTATGATGGTAAAGATCAAATGAGGATCACAAGTGAAACAAGCTCTATCAAAGATACAATTCAATTAAAGTATTACATTGTTCTTTTCAATTCAGTTTAGTTATGCTCCCTAGTAAAATTAAAACAGACACGGTGCTTTCAAGTGAGCTTAAACTGAACCTTTAGTGTTTCAATTAATCCTTGTATGTTTCAGCTGAAACACACTTAGCTTAAAATTATTTTCTAAAATCATGTTATGTCCCACTTCCTTAGCAAGAAATGTACTTCTGATGTACTCTAATGTATCATTCTTAGAGAACTATATTATGCAGAAGAAATAACACCCTAAAAAACAGAGGAAATTATTTTAGTGCCAAGATGCAATTTAATTATTGTTGTTTAACTAGCAGTATTTTTCCCTATCTTAACAGTGGCTTGATACAGCAGTATAGAATTTATTTTGAGCAACTAAAACAGGCTATTTTACTGACACATAGAGAAAGAGAAAAATGCTGCTGAAGCCATGAACTTTATCTTTCATTCATTATTGGCAAATTCTACTTTTAATTTTCAAGAAGAAAATCAAACTGGTTTTTAATTTGCAAAATTAAAGGTGTGGAGTTCTGACATTCATATAATTCTAGGATTTTATACTTCAGAGTAACTCTACTACTCTTCATTTGTGTTTACTGGATACATTTAAGCCTCAATTGTTTTCACAGTCAGTTAAGCATCTGAAATCTGAAAGAGGAATGACACTTTTTTCAGAAACTCTGTTCTTCTATTAAGTCATGCAAAATACAGGCAAATGTTAATATACACTCTTTTTTATAACTCAAGTATAAAATTCTCTGTTGCTATGAAAGCTTCTATGTTGCTATGGAAGCTTCTACTATCCCACCACTATGTTCAGGTGGGATAGCTACACTATTCATGAATTATGACTCTTCACAATTTTTGTTTTCAAGAAATAATACTGCATGGGTTTTTTGGATAAAGTAATAATTTCTTGCATGGCACCAAAAATTGTATTTATCCATACCAATCATCTTAAGATTCAAATTGGAGAGAATTTTCACATCATCTAAATTATCCAAGGCTTTTACATTAGTTTCTAAAAATTAAGTCTCCTAACTTAATTGCCTTTTTGAATACTGATGAATCTGTATTATTACTGATGCTTTCTATATTTTTAAACTGCTGCTACCCTATGTTTCACAATTTTCTTTCCCATTACTTCCAAATCTCTACGTGCAGACAAGAATACTCAGAGGCATGAGGTAAAAGTACTCCTTAGGGCAGCAAAGGTAAGCGTAGTATAAACCATTTTCCTAACTGAAATATAGGCTGATTGGGTAAGATTTTAGGTAAAGTTCTCCATGCTCATGTTTATGTAACCACAATATTCTATACCATTGTTGTAACAGAATGCATCTTCCCATAGCACTGTCAGATATTCCCACAAGAGCTTTTAATCTGAACACAATTTAGAGATATACCACAGATAAGTAAGAATGAAGTGTTAAAACATAATAACTCACTAATAACTCAGTATTATGAACAATTGGAAATTTTTTTAAATAAGCTAGCAAAACTATATTAATATCAGGCAAACAAACTGATTAAATGCAGGGAAGTTACAGACACTGATCTATAACTTACATTATTTAACATTTACATCTAACAGTCACACTCAACAACACTGTATTTTTCTTACTTCAGAAAAAGTAATTTCAGAAAAAGTAATTTTGTAATTTCAGAAAAATTACAAAATGTTTAAATTTAACATATGAAATGTAATTATTCAAAAGCTATCAAGGGAAAGGTATGCCTTCATGATTAAGTTTTCACAGTATTGTTACTCCTGGATCTTATACATGTATAGTGCTTTTTTTACAAAAAGTACTATGTAGTCCTTATTCTGACAACATAATAGCACAATGCATTCTGTCACAAAAACTGTGTCAGTCTGCAAGAACCTCTGAGTGACTAAGAGACTAGTTTCAAAGGCTTTGCATCAGTCTGAAATACTTACTGTCGCTGGGGAGGCCCGCGTTGTGTGAGTCACTGTATGACCAGAATTTTCCATTGAATTGCCAATCAGATAGGTCCCTCCTGAGCTGCTAATGAGTTGTCCTCCTGTTACGCCCATCTGAATCCCTCCAGTGCCCACCATGCTATGAGACGAGACCACTGTTGTCACCTGTGCAGAACTTCCTTGAGTATCAAAATAATTTCCCCCAGTGTTTTGACTGTACATCTGGGTTTCTGTGTAAGGATAAGTTGCTGATCGGCTTCAAGAAAAGAAAATAAAAGAAAAGGAAAATACATTATTTGTATTTCATTTAACTGAGGGTAATGTTATAACTCTAGAAATTTATTTACAAAAACTAAAATCAAATCAAATAAGGTTGGCAAATAGTCCTTGTCTCCTCAGAGAATAACAGCTAATCAAGTCAAAGATTTAAATAACAAACTCAAGTGTCAATGGTAAGCCAAGTATTCACTGAACATTATAGAAAAACTGTCAGTCTTACACAAAGAGGAAGAGAGAAAGGAACAACAAAAATTGAAGGTAGGTACATATAGCTAATCTAATTATTAATATATTGCAAAGTAATCTACAAAGCTCCGCCTGCATCAACATTTTTTTTTAATTTGACAATAGAATTTCAATTTCAAGTCAGATGCTATCTTTTTTGCATAATGTATAGTTTGCAAAGTTACAAACAATTCATACAAATATCAGCTAACAGAGTCCAGTGTTCAAGAATCCTCTGTTGTCTATTGTTTTTAAATTCACTGAAGCTCTTTACTGAAGCTTGAAAATCTGAGTCTGCTGGTATTTTGGGAAATGCAGTTATATTTACAGGGCAAATTCAAAATTAGACATGAATTCATGTAATGATAAAAAACAGCTTTTAAGAAATAAAGCCAAACAGAACTACAAGTTGTAAAACCATCACAAATATTAGAGAAGTTAAAAGAATGCAACAGTAACATCTTAAAAATAATTATCAAGTATGAAACATTTACATGTCATTAAACATTTCACCCTGATAAACTACTCAGCTACTGAAACCTTCTATCATGTCTTTCATGTTCTTATTTACTTATTTTGAATCATTATTCTTCATGTGTTATAAGCTACTTATAATTTTTGAATCTGTATTTGTTCCCACAAACTAAATTTGATATTTAACTCTACGTATTTCAAAATTATGAAGCAAATATAATTAATTATTTCAAAGACTGGATCTTTGTATGTTGACAAGCATGATAACAAGTAAAAATCAGTCAGCTTACCCAACCATTTTCTTATTTAAGCATAAAATTCTGTAACATTTCTTGTAATCTACAGGCAATAACAATTTATACAGCACGTAACTAAACAAGTTTAAAAAAAACCACAACAACCAAACAACAAAACCCCAGACACTTTTGTACAGAAACAGAAGAGGTGGATGCAGCACCTATCAGTTTTATGCAATAAACTGATGATCAAGACACGTATGCAAAAACCTGAAGTCAGGCTTTTCTTCCCCTTTATGTATACAATATTTATTTTAAAATTAATATAGAGAAAAAGTCAAGGCAAGTTACTGTTGTTTTTTTTTTAATTATGAAAACTTATGTAACATTACTTAATTAGTAAACAACAGACCCAGAAATTATAAATTCTTCTTTACCTTCAGAAAAGCATTACGTCTAAATAATTGAGAACACAATAGTACCCCACCAACAACCAAAGTCAGAACTTTTGCTCTGATAACTATGGATACAACAATTTCTCCTTTCCCCTGCCAAGACTGCCAGAACCTCCAAACTTAAGTTTCAAAATCTGAAATGTTTCATAAACCTCAACCTCATACTACCTTATTCCCTCTTACCTCTCTTTAAGCTACTTAAACACTTTCCATTTTATTTTGAATATTTCAAAAGCCTCAAGATCAGCTGCAAAAAACCTTGAAGCTAATCCAAAAGAAATTAATTGAAGTCTGCTGAAAACAAAGCAAAATAGTTCTTTTAGGGACTAATGGTCAAACAGACATTTAATCTATTAAGCTTTTTTTTTGAAAGTTAAAATCAGTTATCTTTGCATTGCAATAACCTATGTATATATTGAGGTACTGTGCAGGTTCTGGTTAATCCGTTCTCTCAAGCCAAGGTATCATGGTGATACCTTCTGATACCATAGGGATATTGTTTATCTTAGAACCTTAGGAAAGATTTACTGAGTTGTTAAGGTGCGAATAAAATATTGCTAAACGCTGCCATCTTCATCCCTAAATCACCTCCCCATGTGCCACGTCTAGAAGTTTTGTGAGCATTTCCAGGGATGGTGGCTCCATCACATCCCCACATTGCCTGTTCCACTTGTTGATCACCCTTTGCAGCGAAGAAATTTTTTAATGTCTAACCAAAGTGTCCCTTAGTGCACTTTGAGGTCATTCATCTTATGATAAGCACAATAACCACTAGCAGACTGTATGTTGCCTCTATCTTTACATCTGTGAACAGTGCTATGCAGCAGAGGACAAACATAGGGAAATGGTGTGATGTAGGCTCAAATGAAACAGTTCATGGAAATGATCACCAAGTGACTGACACTGTAATTTCTATCACAAGAGTAAAGAAAAATCTTGGTATCACCTGTCAGTAAGGAAAGTAATGAAAGGATAAGATCATTGTTGACAGCAAAAATAGACATGTCTAGAGGAAATATACTGTACAAAAAATGCAAGGAGAACAACTCTCACTTGCAAAAGTAGAATTGAATATCAGAAGCAATACAAATCCTAGAGAATGTTTCAAATTTTGAAGAAAATTTAGTCACAGATTTGCTGTGGAATAGAAGATGAAATATTTGTTTGCTTTTACCTTGTTAAGGTATATCTGTTTATCATATGTATCATCTGTAGACCCCTATATCACACATAGACTCTAAATAAGGACTGATTGTAACAGAGCACCTATTTCTGCTTATAATAGCACTCTGTATCAGTGTATCAATGGGACACATCAATCAGTCTGACTCCAAAATAAACACACCCTTCTATTTGGTCCAAAAACCAACCAGGTTTTCTAGAACACCCGATCACTGGAGATGATTCAGCAAACCTTTCACAACAGAGTTCGACTGTGTCCTTAAAAGTGAGATGAAATTATTATTATTACATGCAATAATAATTGCAACTTAGCAAAGAGAGATTTAATTTAAACAAAATTATTCAATCTGGAAATTAAAAATGCAGCTGGATAAGATGATGTTTTAGAAAGCAATTTTGAGAAATGATGTTTTTAGAAAGCAGACCTAAATGTTTTAAGGTCATTGCACATGGTAACACAACCCTTTAAAACAAAGTTGCAGCAAACAGGAAAATAAATTCAAATAAGGAAATTATCTTCTATTTCTCCACAGCACATGTAGCACAAATACGTTATACTTTTTTACACGTTAAAACAGAAAAGAATTAATTTCTACATGCAGTAAGCCCCAGCATGACCATGCAAATCAATTGCAATGTCTTATCCTACACTGCAGACTCTAATATAATGTTACTGAGCCCAACTTTTACAGACACTTCTGTCTCTTCAAAGATACTGACATTCTGAAAAATTGAGAAAAATAAAAATAATGACACAGAAAGAGCAAACTTTTTCTTGTCCTTCCTTAGTTTTCAGTGTGCACATGCACACACTGGAAATAATTTATTTCCATCTGCACCTATGACCAGATTCTACATGAATATCCAATCCACTGACTACTATGTATGAGTGTTCAATCTTAGAAAACCTCCAAACCAAGAAATTCTTTCATGTCAGAACAATATCCTCAAACTCTGTTAAGTTTTTAGGATAATTCTGTGGTCCTTAAGCTAATAGAGAGCTTCACAGAAACTAAAGAGAAAAAATCCTTCGTCTAACACTGAGGGAAGGCCTTACCATAGCCAGATTCTGGAGGTGATATATCCTAAGCAAAGGGAAGAAAAGGAAGTGCCATACACCCTTAGACTGTCACAATAAAATATGATACAGCTATTTAATTATAATACAGAAGCATTTATTAGTCATAAAAATGAACTGAGATCCTCAACACTCAGTCTAGGACCATTTTCCACGTGGAAGCAAAGCAATAAAAGCACACACAATGCACAGCTACAGAAAACCCTGCAAGCCAGGGAATATAGCAAATGAAAACAAAGGTGCAATTCTATAAATTTTATTCTCAGGATCTGCAATTTAGACAATTAAGGAAACATTAATTACAAATTTCTAAAATTCTGATGAAGTACAGCAGACCTATAGTCCAAGAAATACAGTATTGCCACTGTTAGGAACATGTCAAAGGGTACATACTAAATCTGCAAGACCTCAGGAGTTGGGCTTGTCAGGCTCTCTTTGTCTAGGCTTCTCTTTCTAAGAGTTTTGTTCTAGCAGAGATTAATGAACAATTAGATAAATGTTACTTAATCCGTTTATATTTTATCTTAGCTTTCTATGATTGTGTGGTATGAAACCTATAATTAAAATGATGAGGCATTGCTCTAACAGACGTTAATGTCAAATAGCTATTCTGTACAGGGTAAACAATCCGTGACCCTAGATCAACACTGTAGCAAAGAGACCCCTGAGCTGGCATAACAGTATTCAAGAAGTATCCATTCTGGCAAAAACAGACCACATAAAACAAATTCAGACAAACTATGGAAATGGAAACCAGTGAATAACAGACAAGGTATAGACTGTGCTAGAACACAAAAATAGCTGCAAGTGGACATACTGTGCCAGCCTTACCACCATACACTGTTCACACATAACGCCTGTGATAGTGGCAAATTGCTGTAACCCTCTCTAACTCTAACAGGAGCCATTCAACTTAGTATACATAAGAGTAGTAAAAGGAAAAGGATAATGTCAGAGAAAAAGGGATAAATACTAGTAACTAGTAGAAAGATAACAATTTTAACTATATTTATAATAATCATTTAACCATTAAGATTTCAATTAGGCTAATAGTAAATTCTTGGGTGTGCATAAGTGGTGCACTTTGCCAACATAAACACCACAACAAGTTGGTGAAGAATGCGGTTTGGATCCAACAGCAATATCAATCCTTGCACAATCCCAGCAATTAAAACCCTCTTTCCTGCATCAGAACTACCAGGTAAATGGCTACATTTTATTCATCTGTTATAATCTGTAAGAAGAAAGTTCAGGTCTAGTATGCGGAACCAACTGACTTCTTAACATAGGTGCAGCAATAATAATCTTAATATATTCTGAACAGCCAGGTAAACCTGTACATGCCACTGCAACAACAATGCACTTTTGTTTCAGGATAGTGACATGCTTGAAGAGCAAAACTGTTGTTAACTAGAGACAAATGTAGATAACATAATTCAAATATTCTCATATCATACAATGTATGTGACAAGTTGTGGGCTATACTCCTTGTATAATTATATTGCCTCCAATTATAATAAAACCAAGTAACTTTTAAATGGAGACAAATCATGATATAAAATGTGTAGGAAGAATTGTATTATAGGAATACAACAATTACACTTGACAAAGACTGTAAAACCTGACAGACATTTTAGTTTTATAATGCAAATAATTAGGCAACTTTTTCCTGATACATATTTTGTAACTGCATCCTTTGTTGCCACTGTATATGGATATAAATCATTGCTAGTTTGCAAGTGCTGTATTTTAAAATAAAGGATAATTCTTGCACAGAATTGTAGAATGGTTTGGGTCAGAAGGGACCTTAAGGATCTTCTAATCCAACTACCCCCACCATGGGCAGTGATACCTTCCATTAATCCAGGTTACTCAAAGCTCCATCAAACATGGTCTTGAACACTGCCAGGGATGCAGCATCCACAACTTCTTTGGACAACCTTCTTTGCCACACTCTAAGCCAAGAATTTCTTTATAATATCTGTCTCATCTAATCTAAATCTCTCCTCTTTTAGTTTAAAACCATTGCCCCTTTAATGTATCATTATCTGCCTGTAAAAGAAGTTCCTCTCCCGCCTTTTTTGTAAGCCTTAAGTAATGGAAGGCTACAATAAAGCCTCTCAATCTGTCCTCACCTGTCCTCGTAAGAGAGGTGCTCCAGTCCTCTGGTCATCTTTGTGTACCTCTTCTGGACCTGCTCTAACAGGTCCATGTCTTTCTAACTGCTGAGGACCCCAGAACTGAACACAGCACTCCAAGTGAGGTCTCATGAGAGCAGAGTAGAAGGCAATGTCTTTCATCAGTCATGCTGAGACAAATTATTCCAGAGATTCTCATATGAATTAATGGCTTCAGCCTAACTATGGTATTCAGACTTCTTATTCCGTTGCCAGAGCAGTACTGTTGCTTGATAGATTACAGAACAATCCTATATCTGATTTTGAGTTAGAATTAAGATTTTGATTTATCATAAAATATATCAAACATATAATCATAGGAAGACTACTCAAAATCTGGTGTATAAAAGCATATAGGAAATGTGCTTCACTATATAGAATCTTTGAAAAGTCTGAGTAGAAACACAGACTGGGTCCATTCTCCGTCTATCAAATTACTATCTTTAGAAAGGCTAATCTTCCTGTAAGGATTGAACAACAAGTTGCTTGTCCATTACATTGCTGCTCACAACAACATAGGTAAGATCTTCTTTGTAGGAGGGAAAAACAATCTAGATTTGGCTCACATGCTAAGAAGAGCTTTCCTCTTTTATATCCTATTGACTGATTTTGCAGCAACTCACACAGAGATTCAGACACAGAAATACAATAAAAAAACGGAAACCTGAAGGTTCATACCAAGCAATCAGTCACATCTGCTTCTGTTTTTCCCTTGGACTGTAGTAAGTAGTGCAGCACACTTTTTATACACTGCCAAAAGTCCCAACAGCATACATAAGAACTTAAAAGTAATGAATGAAAAGATAAACTTGAAAAACAGCATATTTAAGAATGACCTCTTTTGGAGGCTTATAGGTTCTATCATGGTCACAATGACTTTATGCTGCTCTACGTGTGTGCTGACTTTGGCTGGAGTGGAGTTACTTTCTTCACAGTTGATGTGGTTTGACACAGAAGTGAATTTTTTAAGAAGTTGGTTGTCAAACCAATCAGTGGTCGGGGTTGGATATTAGCATTTGGACTGACCACTGAAGGCATGGACACACCTCTGAGAACACAGGGGGTTAAAAGCAAGAACTCCCAGGGGAGCTGTCTCTTTGGTGCAGACTCTCCCCTGCCCAGCCACAGGCTGTGTGGGGGAGGGGAAGCCATGCAGCCTGGGAGAGGTAGGCCAGGGGCTGGGATGGAAGGGTGGAGAGAAATTGACATACCTTTGTTCCCCCACTCAGAGGGAAAGAGATAGAGAGTTTAACAGTACCTGGAATTTGCCAGCAGAGGAGAAGCAGGGGGGAAGGTACCCAGCATGGGAGTTAAGTTCTGGGCAGAGATTTCAGCCATCTGGGGAGTCTGAACTTTGAACCCTATCCTGGGAAATGAAGGCTTTGTAAAATATTACTCCTCCTCGATTTAAAGTAGAAGAGAGACATTCTGGGACCTGAGGTGTTAGAAGAAGAAATTTTTAGGTAGGAGGAGATGATGGAGTAGCTTTTAGTTAGACTTTTCTTGTTAGCCATAAACTAAACCAAAATCTCCTGCAACAGAGACTGCATTTTTAGGGGAATGCAATGGTGAGCCAAGAGATGTGCTTCAGCAACTACCAACACAGGAACGGCAAGAACAGAGAAAAGCTGAGGAGGGTGTGGTGATGCCCTCTGTCTTCAGGAAGAAGAAGATCTCTGTTCTTGGACCCTTGGCCCCAGGGGAGGAAGAAAATAGAGGGGGACTGTAGTCCCAAGATGAGAAGCTGAACTGTTGTGTCTTTGCATCCGTGGCAAAGCATCCTTAGAGAAGCCCTATGAGCAGTCTGTCCATGCACGGTGGTGAGAGCACTGTGACATGGAATGGAGAGTGTCACACTGGCAGATTTTCTCCGGGCGGGTGCCATGTGTGACAGGGAAACACAGGAGGTGGCAACTGTATTTCTTGGCGGGGGGGGTCTATGGTGCAAGAGAGACTTCTCTCTCCCTTGATGGACTGAGTATTGATTATCTGAAGGGTGACAACTTAATCAGGAATCGCGGGTGATGTTTCATGGTGGGTTTTTTTTTAGAAATTGGGTGGGGAGAGGAGGAGTGTTTTAGAGGCTCTTCATCCTGAATTTAGTGTGTCTTTCATAGTAGTAGTAGTTTAATAAAGTTTTTTTTTCCTTTGTTATTAAGCTTGGGCCTGCTCTGCTCTATTCCTGGTCACATCTCACATCATTTATTTTGGGAAGGTGTATTTTCATGGGGGCACTGGCATTGCGCCAGTGTCAAACCGTGACAACAGTACATGGTATCAACACCATTTGTAGCACAAGTCTGAAACACAGCTGCATACTAGCTACTAGGAAGAAGATTAATCTATCCCAGACAAAATCAGTACAACAGAGAAGTCGAATGCATATTTAAAATACATTGTTTAGGATTTACAAGTAAGAAAATAACCAGAGAAGACACTACACAAAAAAATGATAAATCAGAATGTGCTAGTAGAAATTACCAAAGAACACTGTCAGTGTTAGCATCCTAAATCTCTAAATCCAAATAATATTGCTCTTTTGAACTGCTTTTGTATTACCATCAATAAATAAGTCTTTTCAGACAACCAAAAAGCTTTCTAAATTGTACTTCTTAATAAAGCCAGCTAGAAAGCAAAAATGGTAAATGAAGAAATGACATTGAGAAGCTCCTTTCCAAGCAACACAGTCTACTTTGAAGTTTGAGCCAACTGTAAAGGTGGTGCTGCTCCAAGCCTGTTATTAACTAGGTAATGTCCAGAGGTCAGATCAAATCTAGATTTTTTTTTTTTTGTCTTTTTTAGCTTGGGTATTGAAGAAAGAAACTTGATGATGAAAAACCTTGTTCAGGAAAGCAGGAAATATACAATCATGTGAAAAAAGATGTTAAAGAAGCAGCAAATGAGACTGTTAATTTCCTTCCTCTGCTTTTCCTCATTCCTTTGGAAAAAAAAAAAACTGATCTCATTTTATGAAACACACAAATGCAATTATACTACTACTTTCTTTAGATAGCAACTACAGGTGCTGCACCTTTCTATCATTTGCCACTAGGATTGCGGCGAGGAAGACAGAAGGCCCTACCTTTTGTCCTGAGGATAGAAGTTATACAATATGTCTTTCAGACAGAATGTACCCATGAACTAGAAGATACTTTTTCAAACAATACTATGCCATACACAGTGCAACTAAAACAATCACAAGAATTCTACTTACACAAAACTTCTGCCTTAATAAAAACAAATAGTGTGAATTCACATTTTCATCCAAAAAGCTATTTTGACACTGGAATAACTGTAATTGAATAATTTTTCTTTCTAAATTAATATACAGTAGTTGATAGAATCTAACTGAAAATATGTATTTAACTTCACATTTTAATGAACATTGAAATTCTGACCATTTTCCAACTTACATAGCTCCATTAGTGTAGACTGTGTCACTTCCCTCCACATACTGAACCTGGGCTGGGTAGACATGCTGTACCTGTTGCACAGTCTGTACTTGCTGTACCTGAAAACAAGGAAACCAGAAGTTCAGGATATCATAAAGAAATACCAGTGCTCCAGTGCACCTAGTGGCTTCTAAATAATTTGGGACATCTCAGTTCTCAAAATTACTAAAGGTATATCACAGCACTAGCAAAGAAAATCTCTGTTCTTACGCAATATTTATGCAGTAAGTTTGGTGAACAGAGCGCTAATACTGAAGATGCACACTCATACAGATCTTCAGTGCCAAAGGTGTAACTGGAGAGCACAAAGATGAGATGAAGTGTAACTTTGGTTTGTGCCAAGCTGAAGAATTGCATTTACTACAGAAGAAAGTATCATTTCATTACATTTATGCTTTTTCTTATTCTGTTTAAGTAGTAAATAGTACAAGCCTTAAAATCATAGCTCAAATACGTTGCAGTAAGTTTAGAAATAAATGATCTCATTAAGATGCTTTAGCTCTTGTTTAACTAGAGTTAAATTACAGTGATACAATTTTTTTTTTTGTGGTATACAGTTATGAGTCAAAACCCCCAGTTTGAGTAACCCCTTTCCCAGAATATTATCAGCTGTTAAAAACTCCAGCACAGCCTGGTTTTACTTCAATAATCTAAACAACATGAGGCAGTAAGGCATGGATTATCTTCACATGTATCGCTAAGGACTTAGCAACTCCTTTGATTAATACATTATTGTAGGAATGTTTCAGGTTATGCAAATTTTCTCTCCAATCCTAACTTTTTGTCTTCTGCTGCAGTAAAGATGAAGAATTTCATCTTTTACACCTTCCAGCTTTCAGAGAAGCCATATTTTGGTCCAAGAGCAGTCCAGAATCTAAAGCATGCTAAAGGACTTACTGAGACTTCACAGATTGACACAATTTTACCCAAGGAATTGAATCAAGAAAGTATCAATGCACTTATTCAGCAAATAGATTTAACATCAGGTGACAATAATTTTTCTCATATTTATTGTTATAAGGCTACTTCAATCTAAACCATTTGGTTCTAATGACTGCAAACACCATAGTCCCAGATCAGTCTGGGTTTCATGCATTTGATGAACCCACTCTAAGAGCTCTTTAAAAATATCCTTATCTAATACTTTCACCTGTGTTGTGTTTTAAAAAGTTCTGCAGATAAGCACATTTCCTACTTTTCCATAACATTGACTCTGACTTTGAAACAAAAATCTAGATTTTTACAGAAACATTCCCTTAAGTTGACAATAAAACCCAAAGTCTGAAAAAGAGAGAAAACAGCCAAAGTTTAGAATGCAGCTATATTACCATGATGAAAAATCAAATGCTTCTGTGCAATAAGACAGAACATGATGGCTAAGATACCTATTAAAATCCAAACTTTTATGATTTCCCCCATGAATCATTACATAAATTGAGAAATACATCTGAAATGCAATTTCTCAACTTCAAAAAGTATACGTTGAACTTGTCTGCTTAATTACTAAGGCCAAGTGTGTACATTTCTTCTCCTAACAATATTCATTTATTTAACAGAAAGGTTCAGTTCTCAAAGTAATAACAAAAAACTCTAATCAAAATTATGCACATTACTAAGACCTTAGAAAATTCTTTGAATTAAAAAATAAAAATGGCTGTATAGTGCAAATGTCTTCCAAAATGAAATTATTTCTATTTCCATTGCTTTTGACTTCACAACTTAAATTAATTCAAATCACGATTTCATGGAATGGGCTTGATCCAAACCACTGCAAGAAAGACCTGCAAGTTTGTTATTAATCTGTACCCGTCAAAATTCAGATCTGCCAAACTCTGACAAAACGACCCACTCATGCAATAATTGGCCAAAATACATATATGTTTTATTGTGAAACACATATGCAACTTACTGTGATATTTTTTAAGTTTAAATGTAGGCATATTTCTTCCTTTTGGATGAGTCAATTCTATGACCTTCAATCAATGGGAGAAGGGGAGTCATTGTTGATCAGTCTATTACAGAACACCAAACTGATCTACTTGACCTATACTGTGAGAAAACATCTTGAAAATGGGCTTTGTTCTTAAAACCAGCAGCTTGTCACCTGACATGTAATGGATATGCCTCATTTTCTCTCTCAGTAGCACAGCTGGGGAAACACTGTGAAAATGATGCTGTTGTCAGTATCAATTCCATGTTCTCACCCAACTACTCCCAAAATGCACTTTGTTCCCTATTCAAACACACTGAATATGGCTTAGTTCCTATTAAAAATAACCCATGCTATTTTGCTGTTAATAAAGGAGACATGGTTTTCTCCCTACAACCTGCATACACTGGTAAAATGGAACTCTACATTGTGTACAAACACAGCATTAAAACAGAGAGGTCACTTCCCCTTCTGTATTAGGCATTATTATATCCTCACATTATTCTTGAATACAAGCTGCTACCCATTTCAAAAGCATCAGATTCAGCACAGTGCAAGATCTTTCTGTCAGAACTGAGACGACACTGCAGGGACAAAGGGTGTACACAGTGCATCAACGTTTGCTGTCTATTGGATAGGAAACTGAAAAAATCCAAAATGTGTTTATCTTCTAATATGGAGTAAGGACAACAAAAATTTAATTTGCCATGAAACAAAATACCAAAATCTATTAAAATTACAATTTTCATTGCTTAATTTCAATTTTCCAGCAGTTTTAATGTAAGTTCTCTAATAGCCTAACATGTAGTACTACTAGAAACATCAGGACTGTTTATGCATAGAAAGTAATTTATTTTTTAAACCAACATTTAAGAATGGATATGCTACAGTGCTATTAAACATTTTACCTACTTTTGAAAATCAAAATATTTTTCCTTTAACACTGAAGTTCAATACAAAGAGGGACACTGAATTTTTTTTTTCAATACAGTAATATAAAAAGTTTACAAAAAAACTTTTGCTTCAGCTTCTCTGAAACTCAGTACTGCTATAGTTAAATTCATTATCCTGCCAAAGGAAGCTGTAGTCACTACATGGTATTGCAATGTACTAAGAACTTTAGGGTGGGGAAGGTTAGAGGCAAATATTTTTCCTGTCAAGCTATGACAAATAAAATAAGTAAGGAGCCTTTAGGATGGCCACGTATACGAAACCTCTGCCATGATGAAAGTCTTTGTTGTATGATATTTCCAATACTAATTTTATTTCCTATTTTATTTCATTTTTAATGCTTTAATGAGAATTAAATCTAGTGCCTCTGAATCTTCTTTTTAATATTCAACAGAAAGAAATTAGATATGTATATTTACACTCTATGAGCACACAATTATTTGAGAGAAGTTGGTTATGAGGAAACAAAACACCATGAAAAATTGTGGAAAATATGAAAAAGGTGGCTTTTTTCTTCACATCTGTTTTATTTACCATTATCTTTTCACCTTTTATTAAGCTGTTAAAGGAGTGCTATCAGCTATGTCACATAGTTCTTGGGGCAGAGTAGAAATTGCTGACTATTCTCGCAGTGTTTTCCAAAGGCCTAAAACCAAATGGCCTTCTGGTATTAAAAAATACTCCAATAATTAATTGAAATGGGCTCAAAATAGAAAACACAATAAAATACTTATTAAACAGCAACAGTATGCAAGTTCAAAAATTATGTTCTAGGGTGGACTGGTGAAATAGCCATGGTAGTTTTCATAATTTTCTGGCTGGAAAACAGAAAATTAACAAACTTGTATAGCAATACTAGACCTTTCATTCCTCTTGCTTCTGTGACTCTAGCCTGAAATAAAAAACTGGAATAGGATTAGAAGCAAGCAGCTGAAATGTTGCAGGACAAGAGGTAAATGAAACTTATTTCAATATACATGTGTAGTTATATTTACTAGCTGAAAAAGAAGAAAAAAGGCAAAAATAAATTGTATTCTTAATTATACTACCTCAGAGGAACAAATGAGGGACTAAGTTATATTTTATCTATGAAAATTTGTCAACAAAAATTAAGTGCATAAATGCTGAAATTACACTGAAGCATGAATCAAAATGTAAGAGTGAATGCTGATTTCCAATAAAAATTGCTTCTGTTCAGAATACTAAGCAAAGACTAGAACAACAGAGCAATATATATATATAAGGGTTTTTAAATTCCATTTTAAAAAGAACTTATAATTATCCATGGTGTCTTTGCAAACAGCTTGGATGTGAAAACATTTTATGTCCTTGGAGATAAAAATATTTTTTTCCTTCATTAGTATGGATTACCTTTGGCAAGTAACATATAAATAGCACATGCTGTAATATTCTAAGCACATTCATATTTATATAATGGCTAATGTCAGCTCATGATTATGTGTTTCATATGCTAAACATGATTTTGCATTAGGAGCAACTTTGATTAGCAGAAGTCTGCATCTCCAGTTAATGAATGATAGAATGCTTTGTAAATGCGATGGCCACCATGACTGTGAAGAAATGCTTTGCCCAACTTCAGATGCATGGATATAGATTTATGAAATAGCTTAATTTTAGTTTTATTTCTCCAATACTTCCATATCATATGGCATAAACTCAAAAGTGAATTTAATTTTGAATCCTTAGAAGCTTACTGTACTGAGCTGAAGACTGCCTGTTGAAAAAGCAATCATATATTAATGAAAAATCCCTGTATTCAAGGAAACAGAAGACTAAGAGAATTTCTTAGGCTATTTAAACAGAATTTAATTACACTCCCAGTTTTTTGGTCTTACTGTTGTTGCTTTTTGCTTCTTATTCCCCTCTATCCCCTCTCAACAATGACTTCTGCTGTGTTGCATGAAACCAGTTGCCACTAGAGCCACTTCTGCAAGAGGAAAAATCCAGGTTTTCATAAATGGTACCTTTATTGTTCCTACTCTCAGAGTATTACAGCAGACTTTTATGAGCTGCATATTAATACCAGCTATATGGAAATTAGGGATTTGTTTTAGCCAGAAATAGTAAAAGTTACTCATCTGTTGACTGTTTTTTCAAAAGACAGGATGCTTGAGTATTAACACAGCTGAAGAGAAAAGGCTCCTAGTCTGCCCTTCCACTTATTCATCTTGCTCTTCTTCAGGGCAAAAATATTTCATTTAAAAAAATGTAAATTTTTTGTGCATATAAGAAACATGATGCCATGAAATCAACCAAAAATTAATGCATTCAGGCAATGTCATTTAAATATGGTGTACATACAGGAATAGAACTTGGGAAACAGAACCTCCCTAGAAAAATGAAATACTATACATTTAATCTAAAATTGCATTATTCACTAGAAAGTAGTAATAAATTACTGCAAATCATGATATGGAAGTTTCAGCTTGCACTGAATTGTTCTCTATACATGGATACTCATGTTAGAGTATCCTTGAATTTAACAAAATCCCAGAAGTGTCCCATTGTTTTTAGCAATGTATATTCACAAGAAAATATAATCAAAAATTGAATATTCAGACATAATTTGGATACAGCTGAAATCATTAAGCATGTCCATTATAAATCATAGAAAAAAAGAAACCATATTTTATATACTCTTGCTTAAAACCTTCTCTCCAGCTTTCAACATTGGTAACTTTGAATGTACAGAAATAATAAGTCCTCCCTCTGCCATCAAAATAATGTCTTTATTATAATAGGCATTACAATGGCTCTTTCTCCTAATTTTCTTCAGGCAAATTGACTTTCTTCTACTAAAGGTACACAGAGGCCTTTGTACAAATTGGCCTATACTTTAGGCCAATGCAATCTATACACAGGTATATACACAGGTAATTCCTCAGGACAGATCATACCTGCAATTTCCTCAACACAGTGATTGTTTTTATATTTGCTATTCCTTTTTTTTTTTTTTTTCAACTCTGAAATTGAAATTACCTATCCCACCTACATTCTTCATCACATTTGGCATACCATATTCACATTTTCACTCTTCCCTTTCTCCTCACTACTTCCATAATCTAATCATCTCTCTCTACACATATCTCCCATACATATGTGTTTCAACCACTGCAATACTGTCTGCATTGGACTTCTGAACATTCTTGTTGGATCTTTAACCCCTGTTCCTTTAGATTTCTTTTCTCAAACACTATGCTGATTATACAGTCCATGTTAAGAGACAGTCAGAAAAGTATAATTTATTATGTCCACAGGGAAAAGCAATCCAATATAATGATGGTGTATTCAATACAAGGTGATACTCAGAAGTAGCAGTACTAAAGGAGATGTATGTAAAGGTGATGAGGAACAGTTTTGCACACTCAGATAGGGTAACAAAAATACTGTTTGCTGTTCTTACTAAGGTATAATCAAAGAAGGAAAAACCCAATCTCATCCTTGGCTTCTATGTTTTGACACATGTGTAACATTATTAATGGACAACTAGCATTACTTTAGAAAAGATATAGACAGTTGGTGACAAAGATTAATGCATAATTTATGTGAGAAAATATGTTAAGGAAAACTCCTAGTCTGACCATTCATTAGACTCTTGCAGTTACACTCTCAATGCAGAGACTTCAACTGCCGGGCCTGAGATCCCTTCAGCAGGCAGCTCCAGTCAACAAACAAGGAGCCAGTTCTATCCTAGAAGTTTTCAAAAAGGTAGAAACTTTGCAAAAACAAAGTTTAGAAATACTAAAGTTCTGCTCATTCTCCGTTTATCTGTAAGAGTAGAACACAAATGCATAGAACCTGCCTTACAGTTCAATCAATAAAAATACTAGAACTGCTATAAAGTATCCCACATGGCACTAACTGGTTACCAGTTTTCAGCACTGACCAGGACTTCACAAATTCAGTACATAATATTAGACCATTGTATGTACATCTGATATGCGGAAAATAAGCAACCATGTAGCACTACCAAACTGCCATCTTGTATCTGAAAAAGTGAAATACAGAAATAGCAAGGAGCAAGTCATATAAATGACATGTATTAACATCTGTCATTATGAAAGAAGATCTAAATCAAATAATAATCCAGATTGTATTTCACAAAGGAAAATAGTCTTTCACTCAGAAATTTTACAAAAAAGTTATAAACAAATCTCCTACAAAGTTTAGCTAAGTTCAATCATCGTACTATAACAGTGGAACTACACGGCACTACAAACTGAGTCTACACAACAGGAAAAAATATAAGTGAAATGTATGAGAGTGTGAAACACATATGTAAAAATGCACTGGAATTTAAGAACTTAACAAATGCTGAAGAGTTTAATTTAGAGAGAATTGCTCCACCAGCACAGAAATTAATGGCACTGTTTAATAAAAAATGTCTAGTTCTCATATTACTGATTTGGAAAATGGGAAGTCAGATTTTGATGAAAAACAACTGTCATCCAGAATACCCATCACATGGACAGTTAATTTCTGTGTTTTCTGGAAAAGTCCTAGACAGTCATCATGGCTTTCACACTGAATCTCCATTTTCTACCTCCATACTTTTCCTTTTTAGCTCCCCATTTTTTTCTGCCTCCATTTCTTCTAAAGCTCATCGGTGCTGCATAGGAGTAACCACCTCATGTAACAAAACAGCGCATTGTGCTGGCTGCTACACAAATCTTCTTCCTTCTCTGGCAAATATACATTATGAGTTATTGACTGTCATAACACAAAAACTTTCATGACACTGTGAATATATCTGCACGCATTCAGGTCTAGAGATGCAAAGAACAGTGCTTTTCCTATTTACATTTGTTTTGTACTTACTTGGACATCCAAACAGATGAAGAAATGATATAGTCAATAATCATTATGAAACATATGCATTATTTAAGGGAATATGCATTATTTAAAGGAAAAAACATAAATATTCAGTAACATAAAGCAAACTTCTGTGAGCCACTGCATGAATTATTTGATAAATAACAGCTAGAATCATGTATGAGTACTACCAGAGCTTGTCAGATGCTCTAGTTAAAGAACAGATCCTGAAAATAGCTTGCTTTTCTCTGGTTATTTTAATTCCAGCAAACTAAAATTTATAAAAGCAGAGCAAAAGTTCCTTTAGCAGTCTTGCACAAAACCAAGTTCTTAATTAAATTGTAAAGAACAATTATTAGGATTTTTTTTTAATCTTCTCAAAATTAACAGCCACATACCTGTTGCTGAACTGGTACTTGCTGTACTACCTGTGTGGGCACTGCTGCCTGGCCAGCTGCAGAAGTCTGTAAAGTCACAGTTGAACCTGTATCCGCCCCAGTCTCTGATGTCTGCATTGTGATCTCTGAATAAAATTAAAATATAAAATCCAAAAGTTAGTGCATAAATGTTTTTATTTTGCCACTTACATTAGCACACTAATTTGTCCCTTATTTCTATTAGTATTATAAAATTAGTTAATACCAATTTTGTTATGAGCCCAAAGATTTTTCCCCCTACTAGCACAGGAGTTTGTATAGAGTTTTATGTTATTTTTATCTTACTTATATTTGAAATATTTTTGCTTACATATAAAAAAATCTGTCACTTATCTGAGCTTTGTCCCTTTAGGATTAAGTAAGAAAAATCAGCAGCAGATTTCTCAGCTTGTAAATAACTAGTCAGCATTCAAAACCATTTTTTCTCTGTCTTACTGAATTACACTAAAATCTCTATACATTCAAATTCAAAGTTGAACTTGAAGCAGGCCACAGAATGAAGGCCTCTACTCTGGAAAGTAACCTCTGAAAAGCATTTAATGAGTCACAGCGAAAAAAACACTCAAATAACCTTCTTCAGTAGAAAGCATTAAAGCAATTATTAAGAAATTTTTTGACGCTAAAGTCATTTAAAAATGGTTAGACAAGTGCCTATGATCATGGCCCTGATGTTTAAAGGGAACAACAAAATTTGGGTAGAATAAAGAAATGGTTCAAGAATCAAGGAAAATACCTGACAAAGAAAACTTGTCAGAAAGACAACCTAGAATGACATGCCTTCATATGAAACAGAGTTTGTGAGCTGCAGATTCCTCAAATTTGCACAGCCAAAATGACAATACAATTGAATGGTGACAAACTAAAATGAATTAAAAATTGTGAATCAGCCTTTTATTTCCCTTTCTTCTTAAATTTCTTTAAAGCAGTGGATGATTAACCAGTGAAAATAATAAACAGATGAGGCAGGAACCTGGTACCTTTAAAACAGAAGACTGTATGTGTGTGTGAAGAATCACAGTGAAGAAACACAAACTACTAGTTTGTAATCCAAATGTTCTCTGAAAACTTTTACTGCCCTCAGTCTCTATTAACCTATATTAGCTACAAAATACTTTGGCAATCTGAGAACCACTGTCACTAAAAATTAGTAGCTTTATCATGCATAATAAAAGAAATTGATATGAAAAAAAATCTATATATACTTAAAATTACTTATGCAAGTGATTTTTTTCAGTTTAACTCATGAGACCCAAGTGGCTGACAGTGAAGAAACGTTAATCTCTACCACCACTACCAAATAACAAGCTCCCCCAAAAACTCAACAATATTTTTTTTTGAGACAAAACCATAATAAAAATAATGAGGGACATACCACTAGATGACAGGAGGAATTAATTACTATATGAAAAGAATTTCAGTGCTCTCCTTGCTTGACAACAGAACCAGCTGTCAACAACAAACCTTCCCCTCAAAGCTGGGTTCCACAGCAGTTTAAGCTGATTTAAGACTGAGTTTCCGCAGTTCCTCCCTCCAACTGTCTCTAGTTCACTTTGCATTTAAATGTAGTCACTGCAAAGCAGGAAACAGGTATATAAATTTGGTAGGAGGTCAGGCGATAGGGCAAGGACCTTGACAATTGGGACCATTCTTGGTTTAAACTCCAGGAAATCATGCCTATGGCACACCTGATTGATTTAAATTCCTCTTCTGAACTATTCAGAAACACTGATAAATTCTTGATCAAACTAATTTCAGATTAATCAACAGACTCTCAGAGTCTCATGTTAACTGAACCATCTACTTTTAAGCAGTGGATGCACTTTAGGACCCAGCAGACCTGACAAAAATCAGCATACAAAAGAAAAAGAATAAAGAAGTAGAACTTCAGATTACATTTATATGTTAAAACCTTAACAATTAAAATGGATGTCCACACAATAAATATGGAGGACTCGGAAGCCTCCATGCTGCTAGAAAGTTACAACCTAGTTGTGATTACTCAAAGTTGGTGAGATGAATCCCATGGCTGGAGTGCAGACTGTTCAGAAAGAACAGGTGAGGAAGGACAGATGGATATATTGTGTTTGTCTGGCAAGGCTTGGGTAGCAAGCAAGGGGGACTACATAGGTTGTCTTCTCTGAGAAGATGCCAGAAGCTTCCCCTATGTCTGATGAAGACTGTGCCAGCTGGGTCCAAGATGGAACTACTGCTGACCAAAGCTGAGCCCTGAGCCCATCAGGGACAGTGGTAGTGCCTCTGTGATAACATATCGACGAAGGGGGAAAAAAAGTTATTGGGCAGAAGCAAATTGCAGTCACAGAAGAAAGGAGTGAGAGTGAGAACCTGCAGACATGTCAGTGGAAGAGCAGGCTTCAGAAGGTGCCTGAGCTGAGATAGGAGCAGGTTTGCTGGCAGGACCTGTGACCCCAGGGGAAAGTCATGCTGGAGCAGCCTGGTCCTGAAGGGCTGCACCCCATGTAAGGGACCCATGCTGGAGCAGTTTGTGAAGAAGTGTAGCCACAGGAATGACTCACAGAGAAATGCATGGAGGACTATATCCTATGGGAGGGTCCCTACACAGACGCTGAGGAAGAGCATGAGGAGATCACCCCCTGAGAAGGAAACAGCCAGAGAAACAATGTGTAAGGAACTGATGGTAACCCCCGTTCTGAATTCCCCTGCACTGTCGGAAGGGAGGAGGTAGAGAATCAGGAATAAAGTTAAGTCTAGGAGAAAGTGGAGAGTGTGGGGAAGGTTTTTGAAGATTTAGGTTTATTTCTTACTATCCTATGCTGATCTGATTGGCAATAAATTCAAGCAATTTTCCTCAAGTCGAATCTGTTTTCACTCTCGTGGTAATTGGTGAGCAATCCTTCCCTGCTGTTATTTTCATCAATGAGCTTTTAGTTACATCTTCTCTCACTTGTCCAGCTGAGGACTAGAGGAGTGACAGAGTGGTTTTGGTGAGCACCTGGCATTCAGCCAGGGCTGCTTCCATTGTTCTGGTTTAAGTCTGTATCCTAAACGTTAAATTTTATTATAGTTCAGTACAGTGTACAGATTTTTCCCTCTAGATGCCATACAATATGGTCTGACAGCCAACCTTAAGTATCTTCCTATTTACTGGAAGCTTTTCTAGCATCACGTCAATGATGCAGTCAGTGTAATTCCTTTACACTGCATTAATATTGAGAACACGCTGCTGGTTTTGGCTAGGGTAAAATTAACCTTCTTCACAGTGGCTGGCTGAACACAGAGCTGAAAATACAGAGATAATTTTGTTACTGCTGAGCAGGCTTGCACAGAGCCAAGGCCTTTTCTGCTTTGGTACTGCCACACTGGGGAGGGGACTGGGGGTGCTCAGGAGGAGACGCAGCCAGGACAGGTGACTCCAGCTGACTAAAGGGATACTCCAGACCATGTGGCATCATGCTCAGTGTATAAAGTGAGAGGAAGAAGGAGAAGGGGGTGGCGGCGGTTGGGGGGCATTTGGAGCAGCGGTGGCTTTTTTCCCAAGTCACTGTTGTGTGTGATGGGGCCCATCTCTCCTGCAGCTGGCTGAACACCTGCCTGCCCACGGGAAGCACTGAATTAATCCCATGCTTTACTTTCCTTGTGTGTATGGCTTCTGCTCTCCCTTTTAAACTGTTATCTCAACCCCTGAGCTCTTCAGCTTTTACCCTTCTGATTCTCTCCCCACCCCACTGGTGGGAGAGTGAGTGGCTGTGGGGGCTTGGCTGTTGCCTAGGATTAAAACCACAACTATATATCACAAAAAAATCTAAACAAAGACTCTCCCATTTTTTCACTGACACTCCATATAAGTAAAGGAAGTGGATATTACAGCAGAAAAGACGTCATCCTTGCCTAATTGGACCGTCAGGTGTATGACAAACAACAGATGAATGTTTAACAAGGTCCTTTTTATTCTGCCTAATTAAGCAGTTGGACACACCCATCTGTTAATGGTATTGCTTTGTATAGCCAGTGCTTGTTGCACGATGTGAATGTAAGCTAAATAGACCACATTCTGAAAGAAGACTAATTAACCTCTCCAAGTGGGAAAAGATACTGTCGGGACTCAGCTGCTGAATGCAACAAGGTTAGTATTTCCTCAGTATAATGGGCAGAACTTAGACAAACCTGAAAATTATTCCTTTCCTATAAATTCTGTGCAGTTTCATGTTGTCTGTTAAATTCCCTAAGGATTTTTTAATATACCCAAATTCTCAGTTGGAATCCTTCTGTTTTCTAAACTTGAAATATGAAGACAGAATGATTTAAGAGTGTAACTTACTCTAACACTAATCAAAAGAGATTGTTAAAATGTGTCAGATTATGGTTTGTTTTGTTCCTGGACTACTTCACACTGAACTAATTTACTTTTTTAAGCGACCAGAGTTTGCAAAGTTTTGTTCAGCTACATATGCTTTATTGTTAGATCAAATAATGTAGCAGGCTTTAATTCAATGCAGAAAATGAAAGCCTGTAATTTACTTTCAAGTGCAGCAGGAAATTTCTTTTTTCTCCTCTAGAAGCCTAAACAAAATATCACAGAAGATAAACTGAACTAGATCTCGTAATCACATGCAGTAATGGCAGGCTTTTAATAGTCAGTATAAAAGGCTAATCTTAAGATCTTATCTATTTATAATGATGAATAGCCAATACACTAATTAAGAATTTGCAGCAACATAATATGTTTCACAATAAAGGAAAACTCAAAACATTGTTTCAACAATTAATACGGAATGCTTGGTTCCCGAACAAGAGTATAAATGGAAACAGTTTTCAGTAATCTACTAGTTTCACATAAGCATTCCTTTTCAATTTTTGCATAAATAAAAATTTTATGAATAATTGACTTCATAACTGTGTTGTGTTACCCCAGAGCAGAAGACAGATTACACAAGCTATTCACAGAGGAAGAATAGAATATTACCATAGTTTCTAGATACTAATGTATTTTCATGTTAGAACCCCAGTGTCTTACTAAACACTATTTGATCGTTTGTCTTCTCCCAAGGTTCTTGTGAATACCAAAGTAGACAGCTGGACTCTGCCTTGTATTAGTACTAGTTGCTATATATTGCACTTAGTAATACAAATTCCCTTACTCTTCTTTCAGCTTTTCACAGATTTATAGAGGAGTAACAGTTAAATGAATGGCACAGAATGAAGTTTAGAAGCTGTCTCTCTGGACTTACATATATATTTCTGAGTAGTAAAACACTGTAAAAGAGTAACAAATTGGAAGGGACCTGTGCAAGTAGAAACTCGTAGTAACTCCTTCAAAGAAAGTCCATAATATAAAAAAAAGCATTGTCTTGATGATCAGTTTACTAAGTCCCTAAGAATGGTACTAGTCATAGTCAACAGCAATCATAATGAAATCCCGTATTGCCAGGAGATCACAACACACAAGTGCTTAGATTGAATGACTACTTCATGACACTCTCACTTTGATCTACGTACTAATTTTACCTTCAAAATCGTCAAAATTATATCTTCTCTCGCTGGAAAATGAAATCAGTATTACACAGCAGCCTTACCCATTAGTACACACCAGCACCAATATTACGCTCATTTACAGGTTAAAGCTTCTCAAATTTTTTGTTGTGAGAAAATTAGCAAACCATCAAACAATTACATTTGCACTATTCTAAAGCATTAGTTTGCCCACTAGAGAGTCTATGAGTAGAAAAGTCCAAGAGGTGCCTTCCTTCATCCTGGGTGAAAGGGTGTGAGGAAGAGGGCACTGATATTGCATGTCAACATTTGACTGAACCGGCATTGGCAATAGGGCTATGGTTTTTATGACCATAGGAGCTTCTCTGAGGTTAACAACTTAGGAGAGCTGGGATGCACCTCATTAATTGGGGCAGAGATATTTCTGTCAGCATGACAGCTGACCTGGTTGGAAGGGACTGGAAAAGGAGTGTTATGGGGAGGGAAGCATTTTCCAGCAGCCCAGTGAAGGAATGGCACCCAAGCAAAGGCCTTGGGTGACATGAATGAAAGGCAACATATAGTCAAAAATTTAGGCTTAAGGAGGGTCACCTCAAGCATGTGCATATGAGCAAGATTTATAAGGAAGCCACACAGATCTTCTTTTAGAAATCCGCATGTTGAAGTGCCTCTCTGAAGAGCTCATATGCGAAGAGGTATACAATGGCTTCACACTCAGCATGGTGAATAAGCATGAGGAATAGAGACCTCTGTGCACCTGCAGGCTATCACCTTGTTGAGATGACAGTGATGTGCTGGGACAGCAAACATGACTGAATGGCAGCAATGGAGGGACATAAGCTATCTAACCTTACAGTTTGTTTTTTTCAGAAGTAAAAATGTCTTCAGGAAACAATCAAGGATGAAGTTCACAGGAACTTCCTTGTTGGGATGGTATTTTGTAGTGTTTAACCAGAAACAAGTTTTGAAAAAGCATTTTATTACAGAACATTTCTACAAGTTTAGTGTGCTTTCTAAGTTGCTATTTACACTGCTAATTCTAGTGCATTATGGCTTTTAATTCACACTTAGTCAAGCATTATCGATCTTTAATAGTACTTAGATACTTTCCAGATACTGAGGCATCTGTCTTTATTATATTAGCATAACTGTCATGGACTGGAATAAGCACGTTCACAATCTCCCAAAAATATCTCTATGCAGAATGATAGTTACAATATCAAATGAAATTTCTAGCTTGAGCCAAGATCTTATTCTAGGGCACTAATAATAACAGCAGAATTAATTATAAAGTCTAACATGTATAATGCTACTTCTTCACACCTTTCAAAATTATTGACAACAAAATGTATTTTGATTACTTTATGAGAAAGAACATGAAAGCAGGAGAACCACCTGAACAAAACAACTTTTTTTTGCTTCTGCACAATTTATACAGTTATGAAAAGAGATCTCTAGGTTGCTTCGGAAGTGAGTTATGGGTGTTTGGCTGGGTTTTTTTCTTCTAGTATGACATTGCGCTGCAGTCCTTTCATGAAAAGACTGAGCACGTACCTGGTAATAATGAAATAAAGGGAGAAAAAGTGATGTCAAAATTGAGACTATATTTATATTGACCACTCAGTAGATCAAAACATAAAATGAATAAGTAAAAAGATTATAGCTGGAAAAATCTACTTTATTAATAGAATGAGCAGAAATAGCTTATGTTCTCCATGTGTCACCTCTGTGTCATAAATTTTCTGTTTGTGATTCTTACTGTTGGACATTCACCAAATGATAATACAGTCTCAGAGACTGGAAGGGACCTGCTCAAGCAATGCTACCTACCTACCTTCTGCCCAGGACCACGTCCAGGTGACTTTTGAATACAGCCAATAATAGGAACTCCAAAGCCTCTATGGACAACCTGTGCCCATACTTGGTCAGCCTCACAGAAAAAGCTTTGGTTCAGGTTGAGAGAGGACCACCTCTTGTACCTACACTGGGCACCACTGAAAAGAGTCAGATCTGCCTTAGCCCATGCCATAACTTAACACTTAAAACTTATGGTATTATTAATACACTGACATCTTTCAAATGCCTCAGTTAGCCATTTCCTCACCAGGTATAAGAAGAAGGAAACAATTAATGTCAGAATTATTGCCCCAATGGCTGTGTTGATAATTTTTTTCCTTCACCCATCATTGTAGCAGTAGTTAAAAAAGATGGTGAGACGAGTGACAACCCACAGTTCCCCTATGAATGGGGACAGGGAAGCCAATTAAGAAAAAAAAGAAAGAAAAAAAAAGGAGAGGGAAAAAAAAAGAGAACATAGAGAGAGAGACATAGGTTTCACCCAATAACAGCTTACAACATTATATTCAGGTTATCATATTATCAATATTATTTGCCAAACTAGAATTTACATTCACTGGATAGGAAAGAAGGCTTAGGATAAAAACTGATGAAAGCTCTTAAAGGGCTATTTAGAGCTCTCTAGAAACTAAAAGCGGCTCAATATTAAAGTATCTTTAAATTTTGGAAAATGTACAGAATAAAAGGTTAAACAGCATGATCCTGTCTTGCTACATCATATTAGAGAACAACAGCTCTAATGCAAGACTGTGCATCTAAGGGAAAAAAAATTAAGAGAGACATATTTTCCCTTATTCTGAACTACAGCAAAGTTTACTTCAAAATCCATATATCACAAAATTATTGTATTCCAAACCACTAAGCTTTTGGTTGTTTTAGTTAGGATGCATAAATCTTAATATTTCAGTTTTTGAGAAGCTGAAGCAGTTCAAAACATTGGAAACAGTATTACAGGCTCACATATACTTGACATGATTTTCACGTAGACAGAATTGATACCAATATATAATCCTAATCCCCACAATATTTAACTGAAGTGCCTAGTATACATACTACAGTAACCCTGTGTATACAACACCTTTGAGTTAGGTGAAATTCTGTATTTTTTCTAGAAGTATTGCATTACAGTACAATTAAAATTTTATATTCCTTTAACAGAAAGTGTTTTGACAGTAGCACACAACAAAACTAAGTTTATGCTAGAAAAATTTACTAATATGTGTATGTTAAGTACACATATTATGATGATACACATAAGATGTTTAAATTAAAAAAGGTATCACATTGTCTGGCAGTATTATACCAAGTTTTGGACATTTACACTCTGCAGCTCCTGTTTCTACTACATGATACTCTTCTCTTGACTAAGATACAGAATACTGCTCGGAGATTTGAGAATCCTAGTGAAAAATACTGTTGACACACTGAAAGTTATTTGGAGACGTATATTCTAAACATCTCAGGTTTAGGCTCTGAAAAATGATGATAAATTATCACAGAATTGTAGAATCATTAATACTGGAAAATACCTTCAAGATCAAGTCTGACCTTTGACCAAACATGGCCATGGCCACTAAACCATGGCACAAAGTGCCTTGTCTGCTCATTGTTTGAACACTCCCAGGGATAGTGACTCTACCAGTTCATTGCGCAGCCCATTCCAATACTTAACCACAGTCAAAAAATGTTTCCTAATATCCAACCTGAACCTCTCTAGGCAGCTTGAGGCCATTTCCCCTTGTCCAGTCACTTGTTGCCTCAGAGAAGATGCTGACCCCCATCTTGCATTGTCTCCTTTCAGGCAGTTATACAGTGGTAAGTTTCCCCTGAGCCTCCTTTTCTCCAGGCTGAATGCCCCCATCTCCCTCAGCTGCTCTTCACAGGGCTTGTACTCCAGACCCTCCTCAAGCTCCATTGCCCTTCTCTGGACATGCTCCAGCACCTCAGTGTTCTTGTACTGAGGGGCCCAAAACTGAACACAGGATTTGAGGTGTGGCCTCATCAGTTCCGAGTATGGGGGGACAATCCCTGCCCTGGTCCTGCTGGCCACACTGCTGCTGATTCAAGTCACGATGGCTTTCTTGGCGAAATGTGAAATCCATTTGGTCACTGAATACAGAAGCTACAGCTGTCTTTTATCTGTGAAAGTACAAGGAACAAGACTTCAACAAGAGTATTTTAACTCTGCCACCAGTAAGGACTAGATTGCCTTAAAACAAAGAAGCAAGCTAAGACAAATACTTTCTATATTGACCAGGGAAACATGCAAATAGTCTTACAGCTGGTATATCTGCAGAATTACTTCAGGGATAACTACATGTAATCTACTTAAAAATGAATGGAACAGATAAAATCTCACCAGTTTCTCCCATTCCTGTCTTCCTCGACCTGCAATTTTATTTTGTAAGAGAAGAATGTACATCATGCATGTCAAGAGACAAGTTTGTGACTATTTTACTTTGCTAATGACTGAGACATCATCTGAGGCATATCTTTCCTTGGAGCTTTCCTTCCCTGTACCAAGAAGGTCTATTTGTGAAATGTACTGTTTTATTCTTGCTCTGAGACATTATGTCGCTTGCTTAAAACAGAAAAATGAAATAAATTCTTGTTCACCTTATACCCAGATACCTAAAAAGAATTTATTAGAAATCAGAAGTACAGTATTTTATCACATTGGATTGTGTGCCACAGTTTGCAACTATTTGCAGGAAACAGATGAATTGAAATATGTCTGAAAATAGGTATCAACCCTCTGAAGAAACCCAAAGACCAGTGTATTTGATCAGTGCTTCTTAGCTTGTAACAGACTAACCAGCTAGTAATAGAGCATAAAAATATGTGTGCCTGAAATTTGGAGATTTGATCGGTGTATCTCAGAATATTACCATTACAACAGTCCCAATTAGCCAGTAATAATAGCTGCAATAATTCACACCTTAGCTGCAACTGGGACTCTGCTTGGTATGGTGTCAACTCACATAAAATGGAGAACAAAGTGCTGAGAATGCAAGATAATTCCGAAATACAATGCAATTAGAAGAGAATTAAGATGTTAACAGGCAGGGAATGTAGAAGATGATAAGAACACAGAGCGTTCAGATGAACTTCATCATTCTCATTTACATCTGTCATTCTGCACCTAGCAGCTGTGTAGCCAAACAAGCCTTGCTTATCCTTATACCTTTCTCCCAAATTACCCTCCTATCCTAAATTATTCTTACTCATGCTTATGTTCCTGCTGAAATAGGATTAATTAAAGAAAAAAGAAAGAAAAAAGAAGGAAAAAAATAACTCTATAGTAATCATGCAGTATTGGCTGAAATAGAGTCAATTTTCTTCACAGTTGTTGGTGCTGGGACTATGTGTTGGATTTATGCTGAACAGAGGACTGATAAAATAGAGCTGCTTTTGTTATTGCTGAGCAGGGCTTACACAGAGCCAAGGCCTTTTTTTGCTTTTGACACTACCATGCTGGTGAAGAGACTGGGGGTGCACAAAAGGTTGGGAGGAGACGCGGCTGCAACATCAGCATATAAAGTGGGGGGAAGGAGGAAGAGAGGGACATTTGGAACAGTGGCATTTGCCTTCCCACATCACCATTATGTGCAATGAGGCCCTGTTCTCCTGGAGATGGCTGAACACCTGCCTGCCCATGGGATGCACTGAATTAATTTCTTGGTTTTTATTCTGCCTGTGTGTGTGGCTTTTGCTTTTCCTATCAAACTGTTTTTATTCAACCCATGAGTTTTCTCACTTTTCCAATTTTCTTCCCCAACCCAGTGGCAGGGAAGTGAGTGAATAGCTACATGGGGCTTAGCTGGCAGCTGGGATTAATTCTTAGGAGTCCTTTTTGGTGGCCAATGTGAAGCACAAAGGGTTCAACAACAGATTTGACTCAGATGCACTAGATGAAATTTATAGCTAATGCAATTTAGCCAGTAAAGAGCAGGCTCCTGTACTTGCCATGGGGTTTGCTTGCCTGACTGAATATGTGGCTCATTAGTGGCCACTTGTTGCCTTTGCTGCTCACTGCAGTGCTGTGCTGATCACTGTGTTGTGCCTGAGAGCATTTTGAAAACAGCCATGGCAAAGTGCCTGGACTGGCAGGTGACCAGGGAATTGGGGCAGTTTTCTGTGCTGCTGTACTGGACAGGCTGCAACACCAGTGTGAACCTGAGTAGGATGAGTCCATGCAGGAGCAGGAATCCACTTTCAGTCCATGGAGGTCCCCACAGTGAAGTAGCTGGATAACTGAAAGCATTTGGGACCTCGCAGTAGGCTCATGCTGGAGGATGTGCAGGTTCCTGGCAGGACCTGTGAATACATGGAGTCAGGAGCCCACCCTGAAGCAGGTTTGCTGGCAGGACTTGTGACCCTGTGAGGGACCCATGCTGGAGCATGCTGTTTCTGAAGGACTGCACCTTGTGGAAGGGACTCAAGCTGGGGAAGGTCATGAAGAGCTGCAGCCTGTGACAAGGACCCATGCTGAAAAAGTTTGTAGAGAACTGTCTCCTGTGGGTGGTACCCCCTGATGGAAGAGGGGAAGCAAGAGATTCCCCAGCAGCCTGTTTTGCTGAAGACCATGGTGAAGCATGCCATCTCTCTACAGCCCATGGACGTTAATGGTGGACCACAGCAGGAAACCCTTGCTCCTAGGCATGGCAGAAACAAGTGAAGGTGTTCACTGCAATGTTAAACCATAAAACCTGGCCCAAATGGATGAGGAACAGAGCTTGTAACGGATATACTTTTAAACTGTTGCTGTAAGCCATGATTTGAGTTGCATCTTATAGGAATCACCATGACACTAACAACCCAAACCAATGGAGGAGAAGACTTACAAGAAGCAGCTCCAGTGCAGCAGGGACCTGACCTAGGCTGGCTTTGGTGCCCAGTTACTCCATGCAATACACCACCTCCCCTGTCCCAAAGGACGACCAGATGGAGCCCAGCCAGGCATGGACTAAATAGACTCAATGGACATTTTGTAAACATTTTATGAACATTTTGCTGACATGGTTCTCAGACTAAGGGAATGCTATCTGTGTATTATATCAAACAGAAAACTATTATATCAACTGGAAATTAGGTTGTGGTTAATGAAGTCATACCAAGTAGTATGGCACCTGAACATGACGTAAATGTGAGGAAATAAGGGCTGGAATGTACTAAGTTTAGCTGGGGTAGAGTTAATTTTCTTCACAGTGATTGGTATTGGGTTGGGTTTTGAATTTGTACTGAACACAGGGTTAATGATACAGAGACATTTTTCTTATTGCTGAACAGTGCTTGCACGGAACAAGGCCTTTTATGCTTCTTGTACCACCCCACCAGTAAATAGGCTGGAGTGTGCAAGAAGCTGGGAGGGGATACACTCAGGACAGCTGACCCCAACTGACGAGAGGGATAACCCTTCTGATTCTCTCCCCCATCCTGCTGGTGAGGAAGTGACTGAGCATCTGCATGAGATTTACATGCCAGATGGATTTAACCATATTAAAACCTAAAAATATTCCAAAGAATAAAATTAATTGCTTCTACATTCTGTCAGAAGCACTGACAATGAAGCCATGAAGAAAGAGCCAAGTTTTGTGAACGCTTCAGTGCAAAACTTCGTTACTGATCACTGATGAATTATGCAAAATGCTCTGGACAGGACATGCAAATTTTTCCTTAGCATCAGAGTAATTAACTCTCCCTTGAAGCCTCAGTCAGCCCTGAACACTGGCATAGCTTGTTCATCATGGTCTGCACAGCACCAGGCAGACCTGGTGTCCTCTGAACTCGCTAAACTGAAAAAAAAAAATTCAGAAGTTATTTCAAGGAAATTAAACTTTCAGACCTAGGAACTGATCAAATAATTTACATGAAAGTGTGGAACCTGAAAACATGGAACTTAAAATGGAAAAATTTTTTAAAATGTAATATTTTTAATAACTTCAGGTCCTAGACCAACCACAAATTGGTGGCTTAGTATTTATGACTTATCAGAAAGCTTGTATGCTCTTAAACCATAACCTGATATATTTTGTGTATCAATGGACAACATTCCTCTCTCTTCCTAAGAGTACTTAAGAGTGTTCCTGTTTTGACAGCATTTGCATAGTAGAACATTAATCTTTCAAGATACTTTGACAACTTTATTTTCTATTGCAAAAAGAATCTGCAGTGACTAAATTGTTTAAAGAACAGACAATGGAATGTATTGTATTTTATATCTGTGGTTTTTAAAAGGTAAAAATCCCAGCATATTATGTGTTCTCTATTTTAATAATAGTAATAGAAAAAATATTCTCATATATTTTATTTGTGCTAATAGCTTTAATTATGTATGACTTTATTAACTTGCTTCAGATGAGTCTTTCTGATCCCCCTAGATAACAATACACTGTAACACATATTAAGTGTTGACATGTTAAAAATGTTAAAAATTACTAAGTATTTAGACACAACTGGAGTGAAGAAAATGGGAACTGTTAATATATCTTTGCAGTAAAGACAGCCAAAAGCAGATTTGACTGTAACAGGCATGTGCCTCAGTTCCAGACTTTAGACTGGAGGTAATGAAATGCTCTATCCATCTATCCATCTTTGGATTCCGCAGAAGGGGGTAAAAAGAAAAAAGGAAAAAGGAAAAAGAAAAAGAAAAAAAGAAAGAAAAAAAGAAAGAAAAAAAGAAAGAAAAAAGAAAGAAAAGAAAAAAAAGAAAAAAAAAAGAAAAAAAGGAAAAAAGAAAAAAGTGATTATATTTGATGTGGAAGGAAAGGCAGACCAGAAGATCAGAAGGGATTTGTTCAGCCTTAATAAAAGAAGTTTAGATACACAGAATTTCCTGAAGAAGGACCCACAGGAAAATTCCTCCTTAATTTTATGACATACCTTTGTAATGTCAGAAACATCCAAATGCTTTTAGTGGTAAATATGATTACCAATGTTTCTCTGAGATAGCCTCCCCACACAGTGAATCTAGAAGCAGCCAGTTTCCAGATGACTTGTTTTCAAAATGCCAAAGATTATGCTTACACTGTAGCACAGTGACTATAATTCTCAAGTAAATCAGTAAGCCAGTAGATTTTCTAAGACAACCTAAACCTTCATTAAAAAAAAAAACAAAAAAAAAAAAAAACCAAAACAGAGACTCAAGCAGAGTGCTTAGATTTCTTAATTCAACCTAAAGAAAAACTAAAAACCTTCTTCCCATAACTCATTTATCTCTTCTTAGAGAGATAACATCTAACATCTCAGGGAAAAAATCAAGTAAATCAGTAGTTACCAAATTATTAACCTATACTCAACTTAACTAGACATTCTTGCTTACCTACTGGTATCTTCCTGGCATCAAAAGAGCAGAGATTTTTATAAGAAAACTGGAATGCTTTAGTTTCTTTCAGAGAGGATCACTTACATTTAAGAAGTCTGTATATAGAAAAGTGAAAAAAACCAAACTGAGTGGCTGCAGCAACTGACAAATTGACTACATGAAAGAATGGACTCAAATTAAACTAAGACAAGTCATTGACAGTATGGTTTCAGGTTCAACAGCCTGCATCTGATCCACTGTGGTTCTACACAAAAGAATAGTGCAAGCCAAATACAGTGCAAGCAGACTGGAAGATGAAGTTTAAAACACTATACATAAGAAAAAAGACATAGGTTTTTGAGATAAGAAGATTTCCTATTAAGAATGAGCTTGGATCTGTACATCATCTTCACAAGTAAGAGATGAAAAGACAGCTCTCAGATAAAAATAGAAATAAGAAACAGAATTCTACACCATTTGACAGGTGGAAATAGTTAGATTTAATTCAAATGGTTGGTCAGGTGTAAGGAATAACTTAGCATACTTCCTAGTTCACATAACTTTGCCTTACTAAGAATGAACTTCACCATACGCAACATTATTACTTGCCTGGCTTGTATTACAGCATGATACCTCCCCGTCTCCAGCTAAGAGACACAAAAATTGTTTGTTCGTTCGCTGCTCCTATCCTTGTAGCATTACAGCAGTAGGCTTGTTATCCTTACTGAAAAAAACTGTTTGATTCCTACTGCAGCTTTTCTTGCAGCTTTTCTTCCCTAAGGCTTCATCCTATACTATGAGTTTTTCTCACTTTGCAAAAATTACACTGGTGCTACTAAGCGGGTTTCTTTTCACATGGAAAGTGCAATCCCTGATGCCAACATTTGGAACCTGCACTATATAAACAAACGTGTACTGTCTTTAAGTATAGAAAAGTTTTATTGTTATAGAGCTAATATTCCAAGTCTGTCTACAATTTCATAGCAAATAGTTCTTACCTTACCCACAAAACAAATTGTACTGTTTTTTTTGTAGAACAACTGTAGCATGAAGAGCTGAAAGCCTGAGCTACTCTCAACTATTCACTCATTTAGCATATAGAGAGACAAATATTACTGGCAGTTCTACTACAGTTCAATGAAGCAAGCAAAAACTATCAATCATTGTAAGGCAAGTTCCTTGACTGCAAAAGAAAACTTGCCTGTCAGACCCTATGTAATTAGTTATGTTTTAAACAAGTTTGCTGAAGTGCTACTGTTCACATATGCCACATATGCCAATGCAGCTATTATATTTACATTTAATATTTGAGATTAATTGATAGGTATCACACTGTCTACATCATGCTTAGATAAGTGCTTATTTTTTACTTCTGGTAAAGAGCAGCTTTCCTCTAATTCTCTACATTGTAGTTCAAGTTTCTGGTACCAAGTAGGAAAATGTGCCAACCTACTGCAAGATTTATTTTCACTATAAGTGAGTCAGCATTGATTTGCAATGTTAGATTTTGTTATTTCTATGTAAACAACACTGCCCACTTAACCAAATATTTATTTTGTCTTCATTCTAAGGAAAAAAAAAAACAACAAAAAGCCACAGAATTCTACAACCATAATTAAAATACATATTCAGTTAAAATGTCCAAATCTGGTATCCTCCCAAGTGATTCTCCATTTTTGGTGAATTGAGATAATGACTCAACTACCTCAATTGCTTTGAGAAGGCAGGACAAGAAATGTAGTTCAACTCACACCAAATACAAAATAAGATCGGTGGCAATACTTACACGAGTTGAAAAATTGACAGATTTTGTTCCGGTTCCTGATGTATCCACTATACTTTCACAATATATTTAGCACAATCTAAATTGTCTACTCACATTTGAAATGTCAAGGCTGCTTACTAATCAATGAAGCAGCCAGTCATATTGACTACTTTTTCAACTACAATGTTTAAACACTTCAGGCAAGACAGAAATTTCCTCATGAAGTACAAATTACACAAATCTAGAACACCAGGGCAAGCTGCACAGTTACCACACACCTCACCTAACTGAATACTAATGAAATATTCTTCCCTTCTTTTAATTTGTTTACTAGAAGAGAGATGGTGTATCTCCTAGAATAAGAGGAAGCCACAACAGTATCCTTAACTGAGTTTTGTGATATTTACAAGAATTTCTGTTTTTCTCTTCTTTCCCTTCCTATCTCTCCTCACATCTTCCCACGATCCTCAAGCTCCTGGACAAAAGTTCTCTACACTGCAGAGACTACCTGCATGTTACTCCTACCTAACACAAACCTTTAAAAACGCATTAGTTTTGCACTTTGAAATGTGCCATATTTTATATCAACAGAAACAATTCAGCATTTGCATGGTTTTCACTTACGAGACAGTGCACACAAAAAACTATTATACAACTACCACCTAACAAGACACAGCACAATAAAAGGAAAGATGTCTGAAGTTCCCAGTGGAAGGTGAATTTGACAAAGTTAAAATCTATTAAGACTTTGTTCTAGGACCAGAAATTTGCTTTAAAATATAAATAAATTTCATGTATTTTACATGCCATGAATATAATGAGCTTTTACAGAGAATGCTAAAATATTAAAAAGAAAAACCCTAGAAGTTCTGTGCAGACATAATAGAAGTAAGTTCCTGACCTACAGGACAGAAGAAATAACTAGCAACCTTTACATACATGTATACATGTATACTTGCCTAACCTAAAAACAACACAAAAAGATTTATAAAGTTATTTTTAAAGTTGCTGTCTCTAACTAATTCTAAGATAGTCCAGATACGTTCAACAGAATCATCTTCAAAACACCAAATATTTAAACTTAAGCTTGCTACAGCTGGATGCCATGTAACCTGAGCAATTCATGTGCCAAGGAAACACTTTCATGTTTAAACTATTGATATGCACATATATATGCACAACAGGTTCCATCCTGAATTTTCCCCCTTGAAAGAATCTAGATTGTATTTTGCTACAAAAATCCCCAGCTGCATTACACAAAGTATTGAAGACAAGAAAAGGGAGATTATAACTGGCCTCTGCTCAGCACTAGTGAGGCCACACGGGGTGTGCTGTGTCCAATTCTGGACTCCTGTAGCAGTTGGGTAGCAGGGAGGCTACAGGGTTGGCTTTGGTAAGCTTTCAGAAACTCTCCCCATGTCAGAGGGAGCCACTTCCACTTGGTTCCAAGACAGACTCACTGCTAACCAAAGCTGAGCTGAACACCAGTGGTGGCAATGCCCCTATAATAACATAACCAAGAGATGGTAAAAAAAAGCCATCTAACAGCAGCTGATAAAGACAAGCAACCCTGCAGATATCAAAGTTAGAAGAAGGAGGGGGGAAAAGTGATTCAGGTGCTGGAACAAAGATTCTTGAACCCTGTGGAAAAAAACATGGTGAAACAGTTTGCACCTCTGCAACCCAGAGAAGTCCACAATGGAGCAGATATCCATTCTGCAGCCTGTGACTGGAGGGTCCTTATTGAATATCAGGAAAAACCTTTCTTTTCTGTGAGGCTGAAAAACCACTAGAACAGCTTGCGCTATCTCCATCTTGAAGATTTTCAAAAGCCATCTGCATATGGTCCTGAGCAACTGACTCTTAAGTGACCCTGTTTGAGCAGAGGTTTAGAACAGATGGCCTCCAGAGTCTACTTTCCACTGCTGAAGTTTTCTTACCACAAACAAAGGGTCCTTCTCCCCTGACAGATCTTTGAAGTGCCAAGACAGAGTGCTTCACAGGCACCAACAGTTCCCTGCCTGCATTGCTGCACTGCCTGTTGCTGAGTCCTCACACTAAGGGGAAACAGTCAGTCATTACAGGATCTGAGGAGACTGAGGCTTATCTCAGCTCAAAAAGCCACCATAATATGATAAGCATCCCGTGATTCAAAGGTTTTCCCCTTTCCTTTGTTTGCTGTCCTCCTTAGGTCCTGGTTGTGGTGCAAGACCAGAGACTTATGTGTTATCACTGAGAGGCAAACAGCCATAAACTCACAGCACTTCAGTAGCCAGTGCTTTTGGTCCTGGCTCCTGTGAGTGCTCTAGGGCCCTCGGCATCACTAACGACTCCCAGCCACTTCCTCCTTCCCGGACACCCTGTGCCAGCTGAGTGCCACTGGCCAGGCGGAGCAGTGTGGAAGGGAGATTTCTCCTGGAATGGGGAGCAGCACGCCTGGGGGAACGGAGCGGGAGGCAGGTGTCGAAGGCAGCTGAGGGGCGGCTCGGTCACTTTCCAGAAAGGTCTCCTTTTCCTGCAAGGAGACCCTTCGGGAGGGCCCTGTCTCCCCTCTCTGCCCCACTTCGGGAGGGCCCTGTCTCCCCTCTCTGCCCCACACGGAGACCTTTCGGGAGGGCCCTGTCTCCCCTCTCTGCCCCACACGGAGACCTTTCGGGAGGGCCCTGTCTCCCCTCTGTACCCCACACGGAGACCTTTCGGGAGGGCCCTGTCTCCCCTCTCTGCCCCACACGGGGACTTTTCGGGTCTCTGCCGGCCCTGTCCCCCCTCTCTGCTCACGCTCTGGGTTCTCTGCTGCCCGGTTCCCGGCGCCAGAGAAGCTCCGGCACTTGCCCCGTCTCTTGGCAGCCCATGGCGCCCGGTGCCGCGGAGGCTCTGCAGGAGAGCGGCTCCGCCGCGCCGGCCGCCACGAGCGGGGGGCAGCGGGAGGCAGCGGCAGCCGGGCTGTGCTCCATCTGCCTGGGCGCCGTGGACAACGCGGCGCACGTGGACACCTGCCTGCACACCTTCTGCTTCGCCTGCATCCGGCAGTGGGCTGCCGTGCGCGCCGCCTGCCCGCTCTGCAGGCAGCGCTTCGGCCGCATCCTGCACACGGTCAGGGCGGACGACGACTACCAGGAGTACGTGCTCGGCCCGCCCGGCTGCCAGCAGAGCGCCGCGGCCGCGCAGAGCGTGCTCGGCACATCCCCGCGCTGGCGCTACCACCTGCGCCCGCGGCCCCACCGCCGTCCCGCTGCCAGGAGAAGGGGGCGGCCGCCAGGGGACGGAGAGAGAGCTCCAAGAACCTCTGACACCTCTGCCCGATAGGCTGCAGCGCAGCGCTCGACCCGCCCTGCCGGTGGACCTGCCAGCCTGGGGGCGCGGCTTACGGCCCTCATGGGCTTGGAATGAACATTCGGAGGCTTTGCGGAGCACGCGTCTCCCGCAGCACCTTCGAATACTGCACGCTCTTTTTCTTACTAGTAGTAGTAAACTGTATTTTGTTTAAATTAATAAAGAGATTTTTCCTTAACCGATGAAGTTTAACTTTTCTCCCCCACAGTGGGTGGGTGCGGGAAGGCAGTAGTTGGGAGAGGGGAGTGAGTGAGAGTGCTTAGCTCCCAGCTGGAGTCCAACCATGATATTCTACACCTTTTAAAATGAGTCATGGTGGCTTCCAGGGATAAAAAGGAGGAGTGAGCTAAAACTGTGACAGTTTTCAGGGGTACATTACTATTTTCAAGAATTTCAGTCTGTCTTCTTAAGAGAACTTCCTATGGACTGCAGATACTGAAACGAATTGCACTCCAAAAGTACAATTTTTTTTTTTTAACATCAATGTTTCTTGCCGTGTATTAGATTGTCTTATGCAGATAAGCTGCATAGGTTAACAGGAAGATGGATTTTGTGGTTTTCTGTTTTTATGAAGTTTTCAACAAATGCTAACAAGTTTCTAGACATATCTAAGCAAGTAAAAGGAAAAAAAACCAACAACAAACAAGCAAACAACAAGATAATCCCAAGAGATATCACCGAAAAAAAGGATGATTTTAACAGAAAGTATGTACACAAGTAGTATACACAGTGCAGAAGCTGAATATGACCTCAAGCAAATAAGGGTATACTTCCTTTAGCAAGCTGTCGTAAATTAAACTGTTACTGTTAGCATACTCTGCAATAAAGATAAGAATACATTCAGGAGTTAATATATTACATCAAAGTCACAATATATTAGCACTTCATAATTCCAGTCTTAAAAGTTATTCTCTAACTTTTGCATGAAGTTTGATGTATCTTCATGATAAGCAAATTATTAGAAAATTCTGTTGTGTCTTAATTTAGGATAAGCAGCACATTATTTGAAGCCCTATTTTATTAGAGCCAGAAACCAGACTGACAAAATGGAAGAAGGTAATAACTAGAAACAAACACAGACTCTGAAACAAGACAAATAGCAACTGTACCATCTGCAACATGTTTCACAGACTAGAGAACATGAAGTGGTCTTCACAAAAGCACAATAAAACCTCCATAAAATATAATAGCTTAAGAGCTGATTCCATCATCTAGTTTATAGGATATTTGATCACTACCAGCAGTTTATTGAGACTAATTGTTTTGAAAGTTAAAACCCATGCAGATTTGCAATTTATTGCCACATGCTATAGAGACCACTTTAAAATAAGAAATAAGGGCAATTGAGCAGGATTTATGTAATTTCACTCATTATTTTAAGTAAACTAGAAAATTAGCTAATAAATTATTAATACAATAAAAAAGCAAAGGGAAGAATACTACTACTGATGAAAGCACAAGGCAAGGAAAGTGAAAGTTAATGAAAGGATTGTGTCTGTTTTAAAAATGGATTTGGATAATTACAATCTTATGTGTCAAAAACCCCCAAAGATTTAGTATCCTCCCTCCCTCTCCTGCTCAAAACCACAATACAGTTGTTTTGGGATACACCTGAAACCTGATACTATAGTGTCATCCGGAACATAACCATCATTATAGGAAAATAAAAAAATAGTGCTGAAATATGAGATTTGCAAAAAAACCAGGAATTGAGATTATAATCAGCCTAACATATGCAGCAAAAATTTCACAGCAATGCCTGTAATGTAACCTTATGACCTAGTCAGTGAACTAGGACCCACACAACCATGAGTAT
This sequence comes from Vidua chalybeata, assembly GCF_026979565.1. NCBI lineage: Eukaryota > Metazoa > Chordata > Aves > Passeriformes > Viduidae > Vidua > Vidua chalybeata. Next base: position 23,459,349 of record NC_071570.1, on the reverse strand, counting down.
GTCCTGTGAGACTTTTTATGTAAGCATACAAGTGCAACATTAAGGCCCAAGAGAGATCCTGCCCAACTCGTGATTTCTTAGGACTAGAAAGCATGCATACCAAAGTCTTTGAAGTTCTGAAATATGTATTTGTCAATACCCACATTTTAAAAGAGATCTGAATGGAATTTAACAAGAGAGGGTTATGACCAGTGGCATGAAGTTCAGCAGGTGGCCAGTCCAGTTACAAGAATCAATACTGAGTACAGTAGTGTTTAATGTCTTCATTAATGACCTAGAAGATGGAACACAGTGCACCTCAGCAAGCTCGTGGGTGATACACGACTGCAAGGACTGGTTTGTAGACAGTGGTTAGTAGTGACTAAAAGCTATTAAGAAATCAATCTCCTTTTAAATTACTTTAGCAATTTACATTCTTGCATTGACAAATGATATGGATCAATCTTTGTGAAATAAATAGACAAGATAAAGCAAAAACTACTTGAGTTCCAAAACATTTTTCTGGAGACTGATAGATGCTAAACAATTTTAGCCCTCAATTTAGCCTCATTTCTTCTCTGATGATTAGGATAATGTTTATTTTATACTAATATATTATTTCCCTCAGATAAAAGCTCTTCAATCTGATTGAAAAATACTCCATATAAAAAGTACTAAAAAAATTAAAAAGAGAAGTCAAGACTCCCTTAAATTCAAGTATCTTAAATCCTAGCCATTTCCTTCTAAATTCCACAAAAAATTCAAGGTGCTAAACCTCAGTATGTTAAAAAACCTCACACTTTTGAGGAAAAAAAAATACCACAACCAAAAAAACTCCTAATACTTAGAAACACTTGACTAAGGATCAGCTAAGAAGAATTAAATTTGTGAACACCTTCAGGTATGTAGGCCTAAACAATTAAATTCTGGACCACACACACAGAATTTGCAACACAAGGAATAGACTGCAAGTTTCCAGATTAACACCCTTATTTCTGGATCTTCTTTCCTCTTCAACAGACATGACAGATACTAGAGGTAAGCCTTCAATTTAGAAAAACACATTTTGTAGCTCATAACAATATTTCACAAAGTATAACAAGTCTACATTATTTCACACTAAAGCAGTATGGTTTCAGCATATTAGTTTATTTTCCTGTGTCCTCCACTTTGTCTATTTGGATTTGACAGTTTTGACATGGGTTTATTTCAAATGGGGTAAAATGTTATTTCAGAGTATAAGATAAAATTTTCTTTTCTCTGTAATTTCCATTACTGATACTGCTGACAAAAATTTAAAAAAACAAAGCCAAAATCAACAAAATAAGACACTGTTTTCAAAGTAATAAATTGTTTCCATACTACAAGCAATCCAAAGTAGCAATCATTTTTCAAAGCTAACTTCTGAAACCTGAAGTGTTAAGGTTTATACATTTAGAACATTCTTTAGGCTCCACCACATGCTTTTTTTTCCTGTAGAGAGGAACATAACTGTCAGTCTTTCTTTCTGTCTTTCCTTTCTCTTGCAACACGTATGTTTTGCAACTTTTACTTATCACTTTCATTACATGAAATGTAGGAAGGTTAGCACTAAAACCAACTGAAAACCTGCATAAATTAAATATATAAATTATTATTAGAGTGACAGAAAAGGTAACAAGTGTCTTGTGACTCCATTTGCTTTGTTTGTTAAGGAAGAGAAAGCTTATTAACTGCAAACACCAACCATAAAGACCTAGACCTGTTTATGTCAACAAAAGCTTTGGAGAAGCTAAAACATATCTTACATTCAGATTTCATTCCCCCCTGCCCTCTCTCCTTTCTGGAATCCAGGATGTTATAACAAAACAATAAGTATCTACAAAAGAGTGAACACATCAGGCATAAAAACTAGAATAATTTATTTTTAATACACAATTCCCTGTATTATTTTAAATATGCATATGCTATAAAAAATAAACCTATTCATTTTTTATTATATCTAAAATTTTGTTGTAAAGAATCACTCTGTATAAAAGATTTAATCTAAAAATCACAGCAAGAATAGTGGTTGCAAATTTAAAATTTATGTGGCATTATTCAACCTTTAGATTAGAAAGGCTGGATATTTCACAAAAAATGGAAAATACTGCATTTTCTTAAAATTTCATATTTCAAAGAGAAACCTAAAGTCTTTCTAAAGTATGTGTTTTAAGGACACTTACACAAAGTGATAGCTTTAATACTCTCTTCTTTCACTGTGTTCTATCACAGTTTCTTGCGTGGCAAAGAAAGGGAAAAAAGCAGAAAAGGGGAGAAAGCAAGGGCAAAGGAAGGGGTGGTGGACAGACAGGAAGAAAAGGATGAAAAGTGTACTTTCTGTCCTCATTTTTCTAGCTGTTTAAGGTACAGAAGTCACTGCCTCTAGAGCTTTCATGAAATCTTACTTAGTTTTTACTACATATTTTTCAAAACCTAAAAATTACTATCCTTTATAGAAACCTATCTGTGCTACAATAGTTACCAAATTTTTCCTTCCCCATTCTTGTAGTTAATGTCTTGATCCTTTTCTGTCTCCATCTACAGCACATGCTTATTACAACATGCTTTCTCAATCCTCTGTGCTGCAGTCAAGGTCTCACCAGTTGGCTTCACCTTCCTTCATGTGTGCTATTACAAACACATTGATCCCCTTGCACAAAATTTGATTTTCCAAAAATATCTTCCCTTTAGAAACTGCTGTAACAGTCAGCTGTCCATAGAGAAAAGTGTCCCAGTAGAGGACAACAAATGAAGAGACCACATTGTCAATCTGAAAATTGAAACTCCTGGCCATTTTTGACATCTTTGTTCTGAAATTGACACCATGTGCTACAAAGTGAGCTGAAGAAAAAACATGTTGCTAGAATCTTAAGAAATTCCAGCCATTGACAGTAGGAACTGAAGTGATTAGGTCCCTAGGAGAGTTAATGTTGAATTTAAAACACTAGGAGTAGTTTTGTTCAACTTTAGCTCAGAAAACAAAAATTAGCAGAAAACAACTGCATAAAAATCCATGTAGGAAAAAACATAACTGTTCCTCTCCAGGAAACAAAGGAAGAATTCATTCTAGAAAAAAAAAAAATTTTGGCCCACAGGGTGGCAGAAAAGACACACACACACACGCACAAACGAGGTCTAACAATGAGGTAAGATACCATTTTATTCACATGACTTTCTTACACATTCATTAGTGTGGAAAGCTAGGTAAGTAGTATCTTATAATGTTGTAACTGCACCATTTTAAGAATACTTCCTATACATTTTCTACAAGAACAAGTATCTAGAGATGCAGTTTAGTAAGCATATCTCTTTCCCAAAGTGTGTTCTCTCTTACCCTTAAGTTAAAAAAACTGGTTCATGTACTTCAGGGTTTCTGATAAATCTTTATTACAGTGAATGCTGTCTAGTTCTTGTTCCAGTTTAGCATTGGTATAGTGGTATTCCAGTTCAGCCTAAAAAAATAATCAGGAGAAGGGTCTGCATGTTTTCAAGCAAGGTCAAAGAAAACCCCAAACACAAGAAATTAACATTTCCTAACTAAAATGCCCATCACCACTACTGCCATAGTATCTAAATGATATAACTACAGAAGCAGTACAAAGAAAGCAAACCAGTTATTTAAATAATCATCCATAAACATGGCAGTTGGAGTCTTTAAACTCCCTGAAACCTTAAACACCAAGTGCATAAAAATAAAATTAGCTACTGTAGAGATATTTGAAAGCAGGCTGAGACACCACTCCTTGTGCACCTACTAGAAATACTGCACACGCCTGATAGTTTTTAACTCCAAATGCATACCTGTGAGAAATCCATTACCTAATTTTTTCCCACCTTCTCATGATTACTGATAGAGACTGACTGATACCTGTGGAGAATTTGAAGCCATATGATAAATATTTATTTAATTTTGGGGTTTTTTTTATCTTTCTTGTTGTAATATATAGAAATTTATTTAAAATATAAAACATCTGAAATTAATGAAACGCAATGGAAGATTAAAATATAATCAATGGCATGATCTTTCTTACCCACATGTCATTTTAAATGCTTTGAGTAGTTATCTCTCTCGTACTAGATCATATTTATCTGAGCATCAAGTTAATGTACTATATTAAGAGTTCTCCTACAGTGACTGAGCTTACGAAACTTTTTAAAATTCAGTTCATGAAGATGTTATTAGGTAAACCCCAATAGTATAATTGAAGATAAACTGATAAACCAATGTAGCTCTATTATGTTACAGTCATGAATGAACATACACTTCAAGAATTACCTTAATTACATTAGCTTCTGAAATACAGTTACGAACATGTGAATCACACAGACCTTAACACACTAAGAATGTTGCTAAGCTGCACCTAATCCTAGAAGTTCTAGTCCATGGAAACTCGACTTTGGCTGCTTACTAACTTCTTCATTTTAGTATAAATTGTGGTGGCTTATTATGCTGCTTGAGTAGATTTGCTGATTTGGAAAACTGCAAAATCATTACAGAAGGTGTGTACTGTATAATGTGATAAATAAATCTCAGGTGATGTTAACCAGTTTCTTCGAAATGCAACTAAGGTACTAATCCTCTTGCTTTTTTCATCCCTTTTTAGAATGTTTAGAATTCAACCCTATAATAGGTGATAAATGAGTGATTATATTGATCTTATTAGAGGGCTGAATTCAGAGCTAGCAGCAGAACTGAGTCTCTTCAGCTCTAGACTATAATAATATACACAAAATGAGTATCTATCTCCATATAGTCATTTACTGATTTGCATGTCTTAAGTATTTCACTGACTTAAGCATAGAAAAAAAATTCTCAATATATACAGTGGATGTTTCATTTTCTATATAACCTCTAGGTTAGAAAAACCAAAACAACTCTTAGGCACCCTGGCCCATGCAGTGAAGATCCTTGTCTAAGAGCTGAGAATCTTTAAATTCAATACTGTTTTCCCACACTCCTTTTCATGATCTTTGCTATGTCTCTTTGCCTTTTCAACCATTCAATCTTCTTCATCAGCCTTCCTATCTCTGAAGCAGTAACATCCAGTAGTAAAGAAATGGCAATATACAGCACAAAATGAATTATTCACACATTTATAGGACTGAAGCTATTGACTATAACAATTGAGTCCTGACAGGTATTTCCTACGGAAATAAGATCAGATTAATGTTTATGACCAATAAATCCATTCCCAAATACCTAATAATTTTAATTCAAATATTCCCAGATGAACAATAGACACTGACAGCAATTGTATAATCTGCAAAAATTAGGTTTCCCATTTAAAAGCAAATGATAAGGAATAAGCTCACTGCCGAACAGAGGGTCACATAGTAAGTTATGCAGTGACAAAGCCACAGGAATGTTGACATGGCATCTTTTTAATCACACCAGCATAAATGAAAAGCAAGGAATAGTTCTATGCAACTTACTTTAGCAACTAGACTATCACTATGCTCTGGCATTTAGTTCAGATTTAGCTCAATAGTTTTTTTAATTGATTAAGGCATTTAACTGACTAAATTATTGAAATCCAACTCACCATGAACAATTCTATTCTTTAATTACTTCCTTACATTAATCTTTTACTATCAGAGTCTATACTATCCTAAAGCATCTTTAATAAACCAGATAGCAAAACAGCACTGAAAGCATTTTAACTAAATCATATCAAGTTGCATTCAAAATATATTTTCTGAAAGTGGTAGCTAAATAGCTCAATTATTGAGTGCTAGTATCTGTTTTTAGTCAGTATTATACCAAAAAAGAAAATACAATCCTAAGCAAAAGTGAACACTACACAGATATCTATTAATTTGAAAAACAAAAAAAAGGTTTAATAAAATGGAGTAAGACATGTGGAAGAATGTGTAATCATTTTTAGTAAGAATATATATAAAACAACTGCATTTCTGTGGTAATTGTCTACAGATAGAAGCATGAATCAAAAATGTAGCAAAAACACATATCCCCAGCCCCACATCTGGAACATCCCCTGACACCCATGACCTTTCAAACAATCAAGAGTGATCTCCTGGTGGCATTGGTCAGCTACCTCAGCATCCCTGTGTGCATTTTCCCCGAATCAATGGAAATTTTGAACATCCTGTTTTTGTAAGTCCTGTTTGTTTAAATAATCAAAACCTAACACTCCTCCACAGAGGGCAAACGTCCCATGATCCATGATCCTGCAACACCTGAAGGCAGATCTTACCAATAAAGATGAAGGTGAAGAATGTACCTTGGGTACCTTGCCTTTTACCATTGTCCTTTTCTACCAAATCTGCCCCAAATTGTATCTAGAGAATGTATCTTCAATTACTGTCTGGACATTTCAATTCCCTATTCTCCCTTCCACACATTTCTATTTTTAAATAATCCCCAAAGAGAGCATTGACAGCAACTTATTTTTCACAGTGATCAGATGCTTCCTTGTGATCAAACTCACTGCAGGTTATGCAAGACTGTGACATCACAATGGTTTTAGTCACATAGCTACAGTTTGATATTTTGTTGATTCATCTCAAAATTAAACTACTTGCTTTTCTCATTACCCATTTGTCTCACATACTGAAGAAGAAATACAGAATGGAAGTGGAAAGTGCAGGAAAGAACTGTAGTGTGCAGCCAGAAGTGACTAACAGTACAAGCTGGGAGTCAAACTCTCCACATTTAAGGCATCATTACCTGGTAAAAGATATTTTTTCAACACTACAATAGTTTTGTTTTGGATATTAAAAACAACAATATCAAAGAAAGCTGAAATAGTACTAGAATTCCTTTGTGAACATCCCCTTCCCCCCTTCTCCCCTTCCCCCAAACTCAAATACATGGCAAACCTGATAAATTTTGATATAATTACCTAGTCAAACACATTAAGGAACTAAAACTTTTTTAAAGAACTGATGTATGTCTGAACTTGTAACACTATGTTTATACAGTGAGCATTACTGCAGTTATAAATTAATATTATTTTGAAATAACAACACCATATACATCCTACATTTGCCACTTTTATAAGAGCACTGGCAGGCCAATTAATTATTCAAAGGAACTACACTGATTTTAATGTCACGTTTGTCATGTCAAAACACCTTCAAGCTCAAAAGAGACTGTCTTCTACAATACAGGAAAGGAAAAAACAGGCCTAGCTACTGAGACTTCAAGTAATTACAGTATTATTTATCTAATGATTAAAGGCTTAATATATTTTATTTCAATGAGGTAAATGATTGTAAGGTGGTATCGCCACTATTCTCATATTCATTTAAAAACTGAATGGCATATTATCTCAAGGCATGAATAACTTAATGTTACTGACTGATTTTGGCTAGGTAGCTATATTCCATGATCAAGTAAGAGAAAATTAAAATAAGATTTGCTTTATAGGTCAGCACCTTCAATGACTGTAATAGAACATTTCTTTGCTTCTAGAAAGACCTAGAAATTACCTAAGTTCCAAACACAGGGCTTTTTGTTCTAGTATGCTTCAAAAATTAAATCATGAGAGACAGCAATTCACACACTGTATCTGTAAAATTCTTAAAAGAGAAGTCCTTAATGACAGCTTTCTCATCAATAACTAATATGAAATAGGTAGCCCCAAGGGCTACATTTAAGATTGTATGATCATAGTCAGCTCTTTCAGAATAGTCAACAATTCTATTAAAAACATGACACAAATTAAACACAAAGAACTAGTGCATGAAAGTATAAATGTAAAGCTGTATGTAATATTTAGCAATACTATTTAGATGCTCTCCTATTTATTACAACATAAAATGCATTTGGAAGAAAAATGGCAAAAGAATATTTTTTCTCAGAATACCACAGAAATCTTAGATTCTCAATTGTCAGAAACATAGGAAAATACCTAAGAAAATCTGTAAATTTTAGGCAGCTCGGAATTTTCCAATAATGAAACCCTTGCAAAAAAGAACTAAAACATGAGCATTCTGAAGAATTACTTTCCAGAAATATAAAAATACATAAATCTCATCTATGCAGACATAAATCTTATAATCTGAAAATTCCATCTCTCTCTTCAAAAGGTCACCATCAAAGATTATTTTTGTCCACCTTTGTCCTCTCTAGATAAAAGCAGGTCTGATTCCCAGGAATTCTGCACAGTAGCTTCCTATACCTATCTTTTCAATACAAGTAACTTTAAAATCTTCAAGGGTGTATCAAAAAGAGAGATGCTGAACACACAAGTTCAGGTCCAATGCACAAACAGCATTCTGTACTTATATCTGATTAACAGCTATGTTTATGTAATGTAGTCCTATTAAGTTGGGTGTTAATTATTTAATTAAGCAGAAAAACATCTCATTGACATTCTTCACTCTTCTTGGCAGATAAATGTGGCATACATAACAGTATACAATCAAAGAGTGAATATTGTACATGGGTAAATTTATGAAAGAAGAATATCATACATGCTCCATTAACATATAAATAGCAGTTACGTCCAAAAAGTTAGTTAGATCTTGTTGTCCTCCACACAACAATTACATTTAATGCTACTATAGCTTTTTGCTTGGAAGCATTCAGCCTGCTACTTCAGCCTGTTTCTTTACCCATTTAAAAAACTGCATTTTTAAACATCTTGTAATTTTACACAGCATTTCATTAATATTACATAAACCAACATTATTGCTTCTATTTGTTATTTTAGTCATAGTTAGTGTATTGAGAAAATAAAGATATTACTACAAAAAAATCAATAGAAAGCATACGAGATGTTTGTTTCAGAATTGGTATCTGGTCAATTATTCCAAACTACAGTTTTCAACTTATAGCCTTTAAACAAAAAAATAATTGTTTTGAATTCTTACACTAAATTGTAGTGTAATTGTTCTTACAATAAATCAATATGAGAATAGAATATGTTTACATAAAAGGGAAAATTCAGAAAATAAATTTGCATATCAACAACACTGATTTAAAAAAATAGGATTAAACACTTGATGCCATGCCATGCCACAACACATTACGTTTCATGGTAATTCAGTAGGAGGATTAATGTACAACCTAATGGACCATACAGATTTTTTGCCAAACTTCTTGTTCTCTGTTGTCCTTTGAAGGGGAAGACATCCTCCCAGTCTTTCTTTTTATATTTCCAAACACTTGAATGAATTTCCTAAAATTACATATTCTTACAGTTAAAAATAAATAAATAAAAATGGGGCTGAGTATTTTCTCTTTAGCTCACCTTCCATTTTGTTCCTCAAGATTTTCCATTGTTATATGCTACAAGACCCTACAATTGATTTTCTGTCCTCCTAGTTTTTCGGTATTACATTAAGTATTTTGTTTTCTCTTTCATAAAAATTGTAAGCTCAAAGAAATGCAAAGTATCATTTCCAGATGTAATTTTCACTTAAACTCCCCTAAAAGCACAGGAATAATAAAAAAAAAAACCCACTCATTACCATCATATCTGGCACAGAGTCCAATATCTGACCTCTGCTCTTTTGATTTGAATGGAAAAGGTTTTTTTTGGGTTTTTTAAATTCTGAGGCAAGCTGTCTGATAGGTCAGGTCTGGATGAAGTAAAAGCCTTAACAAGCAAATCCAGTTATTTATGTTTGCCCAACAAGAACAATATCAGTAACTAACTATTCTAAGCAACATCTCTGGTCCAAAAGTAAAAGCAAGCACTAATAAAACATATAGAAATCCAGCTATGTAGGAGAAAGGACACAGAGCTGAACAAAGTTAATGACTGCACTTCTGGAAAGGAAATTCTTACAAAAATTCTGATTGTAATGTACATGACTTAAGAATATGTATTTGCCATAATAAATACTATAGTTACAATGTAAGGTTAAAATGCTTGAGACTTCTCTGAAAATATCACAACTATACTGTACAAAACAATTCTCAGTAAAGATACCTTTAACAGTTATAATCTATGAATGCTGTAAAAGTTATGTTCCAGTATTTTAAATTTCTTCTTTCTATATCCTAGCTATAATTTCATTATCAGATTTTAATTTTATTCTAAGTTACAAACCTCTAATTCTGTTAAACCCTTCAAATTCTCCAAGCTCTCCAGCTGTGGCAGTAATTACATTACCACATACATACCTCTGTAGAGCACAAAATTATTTAGCAATCCACAAATGCTAGTCAAATGCTTTTGCTTAGATGTCAGACTCAGAATAGATTACACTCTTAAATAATTTTTAAGCTTTAAAATTCAAGAGTTTAAACGAGTGGATAGTCTAAATTATAAACATAATACAAATTCAGAATGTTGTTCAGACTACTGCTTAACTCACAATTCAAATAACAGAACTAAATTTTTGAATACGATCACATAAAAGCATCTTGTTTCATTGATTATATCCAAAATATGTTTCTGTCACCATGCTAATACCCTCCACCATGCGAATTTTAGTGCCAAATGAGGAAAAACTTAATAAAAAATTCTTTACTGTTGAATGCCGCACTTTACCTGAGGTTGATGAGACACTGGAACAGGTTGCCCAGAGAAGTTGTGGATGCCCCAACCCTGGCAATGTTCAAGGCCAGGTTGAATAAGGCCTTAAGCAACCTGGTCAAGTGGGAGGTGTCCCTGCCCATAGCAGGGAGTTGGAACTAAACAGTCATTAAGATCCCTTCAAATCCCTCAACATTCCATAATTCTATCAAAACACTGAGATTAACAGTTAAAATGGAGAATACTATCTGTAGTCAGACCTATTAGGCTCCCTAAAAAGAAAAGCTTTTTTCAGAATTCAGTTTTAAAAATTTCTGAGATAAAACACAACTGATAAACATCTGAACGCACTGTGAAACATCTCAAGTCTCTAACTTCCAAATGTGTAATTTTATATTTTTACTTCAATACTGTATAGCCCCCAGAGTCGCCCGTTATCACTAACTAAAGATGAATGTTTTATACTCTTAAAGCAGTTTTCATTCAGGAAACAAAGAGTGCTGTATTAATGGAATAGAGCAGATTACAAATAACTAATTTGTCCTTTTTGTTAAGGTAACTGGCTTTTACTACAGTGACACTTCAACATCATCCCAAAACCAGATATAGGAACTGAAAAGAGGTGTTAATCTAGCGACAATCCACATCTTTATTTAACAACCAGTGTTAAAATTTTCAACTGTTAGCCAGGTCAAAACATTTAAAACTGAAATGTAATCATCCAGAATTACAACTATTACTATTTAATGAGATGATTTCTGTCTCATTTGAAGTCACTTGCTTATCCATATATTTCAACCTTTCACACATAACAGGTCCTAAAAATATGAAATACTGACAGATTAATGTCATTAAACAAATCTGTTACTCAGTTTTATTCATTATCTTTTAACAGTATACTGACATGGTGTTTCCTAACTTTTCTAAACAATATGTATATCAGTACAGCTAGGGGTTTTTATGAAGATCCAGTACAGGTCAATTTATAAAAGAAGTTGGGATTTAAAAGCAGTGTAATGTGGTTATTAAATACTCTTTTTTGTTAACAACCAGCTCAATGTGTCTTTGTTTTTCCCAATGTTCCAAACTACTAGACATCGAAGTCATTCATTTTAAGCACCTTGTCAGGGTTTTGGTACCTCAATTTTCAAAATTACTTTCATTTTGCAAAGAGGTTCACCACTTTGAGAAACAAAATCTCCCTAAATTCAACACTAGTTTACTGTGAAAAGAAAACCATGACAACTGTTTGTACTCTTGCTTTATTATTACATCCGGCCTGGTCACTATTGGAAATTCAATCTATTATTGTTGCTAGGAGCCTGTTGCTACGCAACCTAAAAGGGTTATGCAGCACTTTCAGTCTGAGAAGCCTTGAAAACACCACAGGCCCTCTCCTATGGCTCTAACCAGTTTATTTAAATAGATTAACACTCTCCTTAGTCAACCCCAATCCATGCATACCCTTAAAAAAAGTTACAATTACAGATTTGAATATGGTATACAAACACAAACTCCAAAAAATTACACAGAAGCAATATATCTGATTACACTGCACACTACAACAAAGCAGACAGCAGTATTTCCTCTAATCCATCATTTAAATTAGCAAAGCTAAAATCTGTTAACTCCAAGCTCCATCAAAGTCTAACCTTCACATACTAACCAGATAGTATAATGGAGCTGCTAAACACGCTCTGCAAAGATATTTTATAATAAACTTTTCACAGAATAATACATTTTCATACAATTTTCATACTCTAGATCATAAAAGTGAAACTTAGAGAAAAAAAAAAGAACTTAATTAACTCTGAAATGGCAGAATGTTTCTTATTTAAAATCTATATCAAAATATGTCCAAAAACCTCTAAGCAGATTTCAGGTGAGTTCTAGTTTTGTATGTCTTTGTCACCTGTACACATTCTACATATTAGACATCTATGTAAGTCTCTACAGATTAATTTCTTATTTATTCTAATTATTCAGAAATATTTTTGTAAATCTGCTGAAGAATGGCTAAGAAATGACATGCAAAAGAGCTGATTATTATGGCTTTTCTTTATAATAATCTGAGGCAGTTCCAGTCAGCATCAAAGAACAAGTTGTTCCATGGCACCAGAACTAAGAAAGCAGCATTTCCTCTAGCTTGGTTCCTTAAATGGATCCATACAACACTGTAGGATGGATTCTGAGTATTTGCTGCCTGAGTATCCAGAATGCTGGGAGTGAAAAGTAAGTTGCAAATGCCTCTTCTTCAATGGTAGCAATGCTTCTTACCTTTTCAAGCTAATTATTTTGTTAGTATGTTTTTCTGAAATTTCTAATCATCTTTTGAATAAGACAGAAAAAAAAAAAACAAAACAAGAAACAACAAACCAAACTTATTTTCTTAAGAGTACAAATTTAAGAAATTAATGCACTTTCCTAGTAGTTATTGGAAATGTTAAGATCAGTTATCTAGACAACAGATGTAAAAGTGCCACAAAATAGATTCCAGTAGTCATATAAGGAAATGCTATGGTTTATCCTTTCCAAAATCCTTTATTACTTAGTGGCTGATGTTTTTTAGGGGAACCATGAAAACAATAACAAATATGAAGCCTGTTCTGAAGACAAAAATCTCAGATGACTGGGGGTAAAACAGCAAATATCAGCAGAATGCACTCATGAATTCAAACTCTTCCAACTACAACTTCGTTGCTTTTCCAGAATTTTTAAGTTTGCAAAATCATTTTCAAAGGTAAAACTGAACTTTTCACCTGTGTCAGGGTAACACTCAAACAACAAAAAACTGCATTAGCCCCTGTACTTGAGGGATTTAGCCTGGAACAGTAGACAGCCACAAATCTAGTAGGGTCTACAACAAAATGCCAAAATGAAACACATTCTAGCCAAATCCATAAATCTAAAGAGTTGCTGTGTATAACCACCATTGCTAGTTTGCTTTTTATGATTTTATACAAAAAGGATCACTGTAATATGTTACCCTAGACATCATGACCTCAAAGATGACAGACTGCTTGGACAACACCAATAACTAGATACTGCTAGAGGAATAATAGAAGCATGTCATGCTGTAAAACTACCTAAGGTTTATAATTAAAAAGTAGGTACCGATTATCTGAATTAAGTTCTGCAGTCAACATTTTGTTAGAGCTTGTTACATACTTCTGTGCTGCCCAAAAATTTATTAGGGAAAGGAGGACTTTGACAAAGTACGTCCATCCACCATTTTTCCTTAAATGTTCTTCTGTAAGTATATTTGCTTTAATGTTACTGAAGGAAATGAAATTGTAGACATCAGTGTTTTTTTTACACAAAACAGAATAGGACCTTGATGCCTTCAGTCTGGTGAGACACTCTGGTTGCCTTCACTGACAGTTTAGTAAAAGAAATTTGACCAGAATCTCACTATAATTAGCTTAAGGATGAGCCTAAGAATCCTTCATCCTTTATTGCAGAAGATAATTCACTTGTAAACTGGCCATTCAAATAAGTTGTACAAGCTGAACGTTCCCCTGGCTCTAGGAGACAATTACACATTAGTAAGATTACTTATGAAGTTAATGTTTCTCCCATAATTCTAGAATCCTATTCTTAGGATAGAATTCACTACCACCACAATTAGACCAAATGCATGTACAACTGCTCCCCTGAGTTTCCTAAAACAACAACGACAACAAATATACCCCCTCCACCAAAACCCCCAAATGACTCAAGATCTTATTTTAAGATATTCTTCAAGCATTCCACTCCTCAATAACTGGGGTTATTTTCTACAGAGTCTGGAGATTTACCTGTTCTCATGTAGCTGTTAAAAGAAACAGATTCTGAATTTCTCAATTCAAGTTATTCCCAACTACATCAAACTGAATAAAAGAATGTTCTTCCAAATATATTTTAAGTACCAATTCTGTATACACTGCCATGAAGCAGGCTAAAGCACCCCAAGAGAAAGCTAGAGATTAGCAAACATGAAAGCAAAGTGGCTGTTGGCAAATAAAAAATCAGGCAGTCCCTGAAAGCCAATCTCAGCACCTGTAGGCAATCCCTACAATCAACTATGTCAGCACTGTGTGATGCTTAGCAGACTAGTCACGCACCACTATCTTAGGTAAATTGTTAAATATTAAACCACATCCAAGCCAGGCATCCAACAAGAACAGGGAAAAAAAGCCTAACAGCCAAACTGTGGATACTGAACAACTGAGCTTAGTAACAAAAGGTGAATGCCACAAAAGTACTGAAAAAATAATTGTAATTGCAAAATATAAGTAAGCAGGTATCACTGTCACCAATGATGATATAATAAAGCAGCAAAAAAAGAACTACATTATAAATGCAAAGGAAAGAAAAAATGCTGACGTAAAAAAACCTCAAGACTGGCATGTACTTTAATTTGAAAGAAAGAGAGAGAAAGGAACATTTACAAACTTAGAAATTTAGAAACCCATTTACAGAAGGCTGTCTCATTATAAAATACTCCTTTATGTCCTAAAGATATCCTCAACCTTGCCCTACCATCTGAATTTTAAGAATCTCTTTAGAAATCTACTACTTAGCTTTGCAACCATGTATTTGAAGTACTGTAACTGTAACAAGGCAACCAATATTTCACGATGTTTACCATGTTCTTTCTTTTTTTATTTAAGAAATGTATACCCAATTTAAGAGCAAACTCAGCAGCAGCAATTCTACAGGAAATACACAAGAAATGCATTACATTGAAAGCAATGACAAAAAATCCTCTCACTACAAAAATACTATTTTACCAAACATGCTTGAAATTTACTATCACACTTGACAACATTAATTAAGATATTAATTATAACTTTGTTTGCCTTCCTGCGTGACCTTTCCCAACACGTTAGCTTTCACAAGCAGGTATTTATTCACAGGACACTGTTACTACATTTTGATGTCACATGAAATGAAATCTATTTTAACATTTAAAATACATACAAATCATACACAAAAAAATAAACTAAAAAATCCTGTAAGCCAAACATATAAAAAACCCTCCCACATGGCTTTTTTTTGACCTCACTGTAAAAGACACTCAGTTCCACAGCACATTCTGTTCTGCTTTTCCAACCCAACAGTACTGAGCACCTGAAAAGATAGTGATTTAACACACCACAGCTTGTATTTCCTGGATAGATACCAATATTTTATTTTTATTCCATCTGTGACTTAGAACAAACCATTTCAACTTATATTTTCAGCTTACAGGCATTTATTTATAAACAATATCCTAAAAGCATTAAATCATCTTTACTCACCACTACCTTTCTATCAAAGAAACAGTTCTCTAAGCTCTTAGTTATGATTGACTTAGCATTTGAAAACATGAAATTGTAAAATTAAAACAAGCACAAGGATTATTATTAGTTAAGTTTATCTAGCATGGCTTTTTTGCCCTCAAATCAAAAATACTGAGTTTAAAAAAAAAAATTAAGTACAATGTAAAACCCAAGTGAAGTAAAGAATAATGAAAAGCATACCAGCACACATAAATGCAAATAAAAATAATAAAAAAATATAAGGTAAATTAATTAATCATAAAAAAGGAGGACAGAATGTCATTAATCAATGACAATGACAATGGCTGGTACTGTACGACAGTGAGTGTTTAACTAATCTCTATATTTACAGTAATTGTACTTATAATTAGCAAGAAGTTATTATACAAATTTATAGCAAGAAATTATAATACAAATTGAATATTGAGAATTGCACAACTGGATCCAAAGCATATTTGTTTGTTTATTTGATTTCTGGCTTCTAATGTTAAAAATCATTCCTAATAGAAATGTTCATATAATCAGACAAAAAGCGTGATGTTCGGGAAGTTTAAGTAATATTACTTCCGAAAGATTATTTGACAAAAAGTAATGGTAACTGATTTTTATAATTATTTGGTAACTTTTTTTTATTTGGCTCCAGCCTACAGCACCTATAGAAAATAAAAAAACAATTCAAATATAAAGAACATTCAGCAACAGTATTTATACAATATTTATATAATGAACAGTAGAAACTGAATTTGATTTCTAAGTCTTAAGATAAAGACATATGACTATATAACATATCATTGCATTGTTCTTCCATAATTACCAAGTAACAATAAAAATAATATCAAACAGGTATCATTAGCTATCTCATTTATAATGCGGAAATATAGAAATCTAAACTACGACAAGTACAACACCAACATTGAACACTAATTACATAAATTCTGAGATATGTTTAAGTTTATTTCATTTGTTTTCCTTATTGCAGCTCTTTGTTTTGCCCACCAGGATTTCTACTAGTTGAATTTCTTGATTCTCATTTTAATCACTGACTTTAAAAAGTCAGGCAGGACTTGACATGAATATTCTAAAATACTAGCACATTAGAGTAGAGATACTTGAAAAAGGTACTGACTATGTCATGGTGTTAGATCTTTTAGGGCACTTTGAGTTTCACTGTGCATTCACATACTCTATTCAATCAAAAAAAAGGATTTTTCCTTGGAAAAAAATCACTAGAAACACTTTATGGAAATCCTACATCTCTCTTTAACTTACATTCTCAAATTTGACAGAGGTATGTTTAACAAATTATGAATAAAATAAAAACATGTAGTAAATAATTTATTTGCTTATCCAGGCCTTAATCATTCAATTCAACTCAGCTTATTAGCTGATATGAAACATCTCTATTTAAATAAAGGGATTACTTTCTAATACTGCCATGATTATCAAGACTACATTTATCATAATTAGTAATGTATACATATGTTTTTGCTTATCTCTCAAGCAGTGCTAAATAAGAGTAAGAGAAATCAAAGTACATTAATTTTGCTATGGATCTGAATGTCCCATCATTATAAACTCCAGCCAAAACAACTAAAAGACCCTCAAAGAGAATCACTTCAGTCAACAGAAGCATTGATTATCAACCTATTTTTTCTGATTTCACCAATAACAGTTACTGCAATACATACTTCCTTAGATCCTTGCTCTCGATCTCTATCATTGCTATTAATTTTATATCTGTAGCTATATGATAAAGCAAACACTTTTTTAAAACAAACATCTCTTTACATACACTCAAAAATGATTGCCCTTGCATCTGAAATCCTTTTTCTTTGGACACAGTCCAGTTCTTATCAAAGTGAACAGAGTCAAGTTACAGGAAAATGTTTTAGATACCCTCATTACAAAAAAAATTGATACCCTCTTCAGATTGTTGGCTGTTATGTACATTGAACACCACTTACAAATCACCAGGCAGTAAGCCAAATATAGAATGCTTCATCAACATCCCTGAACTTGTTTCAACAAAGAAAGGACATTATCCAGTTTATTTTAAAATTCTGAATAATTTCCAATAAAAATGTAATTTGTAGTTCTTCCTCTTTTATTATTTTCTTTTGCTATAACAAAGGAATTAAAAACTCCTAATTAAGACTTTGATAAATACACACAAAAAAATGCCCACAGAAATCAGCAACTGGGGTTTGGTTTTGCCAGGTATTCAACCAAGGTCCCTCCTTCTTTCATAAAACCCTTTGTTCATCATTGTCTTTTTCTCAAGAGATCTAAAAAATTTTGTTTTCCTGCTACTGCTTTTATTTTTTTGCCTCTGCAGTACTCCAGTGAAAAAGTCTCAAGGTTTCATTCTAAAATATTGTATAAATAAATGCGAGGAATCCAGTCTATGTCCAGACCTAAGTTTGCAAAATCCATAGAATGAAGTGTTGGACCAAAATAACAGAAGTAACACACCAAAGAAAAAAGGAACCCAAGAGTTGTGTGGTTAGGGAGATCATCTCCTGGGCACCCACCCAATCCAGGTATTTGTGATGTATGTCAAGAGGACTACTTTGTGACTCTAGCTCTATCCCTCCACTTTTACTTCCAGATGTGAGGATTTAAATGCAGTCCTAGGAAACTGAACTGGCCAACAAGACTAGAAGGCAAACTAGATCACATCTAGGAACTTCTGCTGTAGAGCAAGAATCCCAAGTAAAATTATAGTATAGCTTGGGCTGCCATGGATTTCAGGAGCTGCCAAGCCCAACTTCCGTCCCAAAGCAGGTTCAGACTTGGCATTAGACCAGCTCCCCAGGGTTTTATCCATTCAGAGGCCGAAAATCTCCGGCAAAACCTCACTTGGTCCAAGGTGCGTTGTTGGGCCATCCTCATGGGGAAAAAGGGTCTTCTTGTGTCCAATCTAAACCTCTCGTGATTTTCTCTCATCCTTTCACCACACACTTCCATAGGAAGTGCACTTCCAGGGAAGGCTGCCATTGAGACCTCTGTAACTCTCTCTTCTCCAGACTAAACAAGTCCATGTCCTTCAGTGCCTATTCACAGACATGCACTTTAGTTCCTGACTTCTTAGTGGCTCTTTGCTGAACTTACTCCAACCAACATCCTTCCCACAGCAGCAGAAGAGTAACAGTAAAAGCAGAAATGCATGTGAATTTTGTATAATAAATACAGAAGAGACATGAATAAACATTTGTCTCAATTTCCTGCCTATACCTGTGTCCATACAGCCCAACATTTTTTGATCTTCTCCGCACTGAAGGCACACTGCTTGCACACGTTCAGCTACCTGACAACCATGGACCTCGGGGTCTCATCCAACCTATAGTCTCAGCCACTCTGTCCCCACCCTGCAGTCTGCAGCTACAGGTCTGTGAAGCCCTAGAGAGCTTCACAGGACTGGCATTTCTCTCTCTTTTGGCCAGAAGATTTTTGTAGAAGTAGGTTAAAAGAGTACTTTTTTTCAGTGACCGCTTTTGTTCTAGATTTCACTAAGACAACTGTGTTTATAATAGGTAATCTGTATGTTTGCTGTAAGAAAATATAAGCTTTCTAACACCCTGTGAAGAATGGCGAGCAGATTATTTGAGAAGATATGCTCAATACAGAAATGACATACCAGTCAGTGATATGGTATGCAACCATGTTTTATCACCGGTAAAACCACCAGTTTTACCCTTTGCCCTAACACAAGTAACTCCACTTAACAAGCTGAACAACCTAGACTAAAATAAAACGCCTTGGTAGATGAAAATATGAAAATATCTTCCACATTTCTTTCACTCTTCAAGGAAAAAAACCCCAAACTAACAAACAAATACAAAACCCCAAACAATCAACCAAACCAACCATAAACTGCACACCATCCTGTACTGAGTACCTTCAGCATCTCCTGTTCCTTTGGTTTTATTGATGCCTTAAAGATCTAGAAATGAGCAATACACTTTTGAGACAATAGTAGTATAGGAGGTAATATAAAGGCTGGTCTTTATTGGAGGCCTGGAAGGGGCAGGTATATAAAAAAGCCCATCCCACACAGCGTGAATAGCTGTGTAAGTTTAGCAAATTAGCATAATTGAAAAGAATTCCCAATTAGGAGCACAGTCGATGAGGTAATTCCCCCTGGTTCTACCCTTTCCTGAATTCCACCCCAGCTTAGATAAGAACTAAACTTTATTTATGAAAATATGTCTCCAAGAGCTGGTTTGAACCTTGGCTCTCAAAGAGAACCAAGACAAGACAGGGGCCTTGGACCCCTGGGGCTTGGAGCTTCTGGAATGTGTTTCGTCTTTCTGCCTATCAGGGTAGAGAAAAACACTGGAGCTAGCTAGGAACTATATAATTATACAACAATAGTCTAAATATATTCAAAAAAATATATAAGGAGGAAACAAGAAAGCAAAAATCATTCTGGCAACATTACAGTAAACTTAACCATTTCCATACTAGCAAGTTAAATGCTGTAACTAGAGCACATAAAATGCTTTTGAATCACTCTGTGGAAGACAGAAGTACTTCATGTGGAATTAATATATTTTTAAAAATTAAATCTAAATATTAGTCAAAGAGAACAGATCATTGGGACATCAGAAGCATAGCTATAAAACAAAGTTATACTTGTGACCATGCAGTTTGCTTTATGGAGATGACACATGTAATTTTATTAGAGGATGTAACACATTATGAATCAACATCTCAATTCCCACTATTAATACACAATTACATCTTCAAGCTGTTTTTAATGGTCAAAACCTGTTACTTTCCCATTCTTACACTACAAACTCTGGGACAAGTACTAAAGCATTTCTGACCAAAACTTACACACACACAGAGCTTTCTTTACCACAGATGACAAAACCATAATTTCTATCAGCCATATCCACCTGTTTTTCTGACTTGGACATTATTTTTTTCCCCATTTTAAAAAATATGGGAAGAAAATGTTTGTAGTTTTTCAAAATATTCATTATTTTCAAGTACAGGAAAAAAAATTACTGGCTCCAGTTTAACCCTTTCTTCAGTAGAGTACAGATGGTCAGTCTGTTGATGTTGAGCTTTCAGGAAATTCAGCTGTGTCTGAAGAGTTACCATGCTTGGATCATAGTATGTAACAGAAAATAGAACTATGCTGACACAAAAACTTCTCAGTATCTCAAACTTACATCTGTGTTGAGGACATAAGCCATTAAAAGTTTCTGAGATTTACAGCACTGAGTTGTTACAAGTCTTAGCTAAATAATCTAGTATTTCATCTTGAAATTAAGCAGTGGGTGTCCTTATATGGCAATCTTTCACATGGAAAGTAATCCTATAACTTCTCTTCATCTCAGTTGTCTGAAATATGTTTGTGACAAACGAAGTTGTAACCAGTGATTTGAGACTGCATGAAGAATCCATCTTCATCAGGTCATGATAGTTGGTCACTGCACTGAAATCATGATCCTGTGTCCAGCTCTTCCCTGAATTCAAGAAATGTCAGTTTCTTCAGAATTCAGTATGGAGAAATAAATACTAAAGTAGGCCAAGGAGTGAAGATACTAAAGACCTTCAAGCCCTATTAAGGACAGGAAATTTGACTCAGTGGCACATATCAAGATGACAGCAGGAAATTTTAGTATCTGAATTTTAAATCTGCCTCCACAGGAAGTATGGATATAAAACATTAACATAAAATCTGGATATCCCAGACCACATAAGTTCATAAGGTTATAGTGTTTAACAACTGACCATCTGAATGACCTGAAACAATAGCAGTAAAAAACTACTACACCAAACAGATACAACTGAATCAGTGTAAACCCACAACTTTTAAAACACTGTAAGATCTGTTTCATAAGACAGAATCATAACTTACATGATAAATTATGTTATTGCTTTGTAGGACCATCTCTAATTCTGAGTTTACTGCTAATGAACCTTTCCTCAACATGACATAAGTTTGCTAGCAAAAGGTACTTCAGACACAAAACCTAAATTCTGTGAACTAGCCAGAGGTTTGCAAGACCCTAAGCCTTTCTCATCTCCACACCGCTACAGACTCAGCATACTGAAATCTCTACACATTTACTTGCTTACTACTGTTCCTCTCAGAACTGGGCTTCTTACACTAGAAAGGAGTTTCAAAGTTGGAGAAAGCCAGAGCAACTCAGGACAACCTTTCATCAGAAAGCACCTGGAAAGAGACAATGAAGAGCTGCATTTTCATCTTAATTGCCTCACTTCACTCTTGCCTCACTTCAGAATGCAGATTTGTAGCTCAAAAGTATTTCCACAAAATAACGGAATAAAGCTATATTTCTGTTCTACTTACCTCCACTTATTATTAAATAATAATTATATTAAATTACATTAAATCTATGATTTAATGTTCTAAACATGTTCTACTCTCTAAACAACTGTAAGGATGATATAGCTCACAGAAGAGCTTCCATGCTTTTCAGAAATTCCAACTAATAAACTTCCTAGAAGTTACATGGAATTGCTATTAATATTACCCAGTTTCAACTCTGAGGAATTAGAAACACATTGGATTCTACATTTTTCCATTTACTAAATCTGACAGGAAAACAATACAATGAATATGGAAGAGTTATTTATCAACTCCTCTACAAATTGCAACTCAGTTGAATTGATTTAACACAAAGTGGACAAAACACAATAGGCGTGAACTAAATGCTAAAGACAAATACAAATGTTTATATGATCTTAGCTACCACAGTGTGTCAACTCACATCATGGCTAACAGTCAGTTTGATAAATCAGCTACTATACAAGTAGCTCAACTGCTCCTTACCATCTAAAGCTAATGTAACTTTGAAAACATCTGGACTTTCCTACAGAAGAAATCTAAATAGTTTTCATAAGTCATGTATTTTATAAATTACTGTAAAAGTCTCTTGAACTATATATATTTAAACAACACCTTTCTATAACTTAACCAAAAAATGCATATCAGATGATCATTTAATTATTCCAGATTTTTCAGTCATAAATTTTGAGAAAATTAGTTTTTACATGGCAATTATAGAACAACTATTTTTCTTAAAAACACTGAAAAGGAAAAACAGGATTTTAATTAAAGAAAGTAGTTCTAAAGCAAGGTTAATTCTTTATTGCATTTTCTAAATTCTCTGAGATACAAAGTAATTAACACTGACATCCAATAATAAACACAATATATTAAACATTAACTAGAAAGACAAAGTAACAATCCTTTGTGTGTAGCCACATGTCCTTCCTAATGGAAGAACTACAATGTACATCTCATCAGCAAAAACGAGAGGTAGGCAACATTCTTCCTTCATTAAATCTTTAATTCTATTGTATCTACTCTCAAACCAGAGAACAATAAAGAGGTAAGAATACAGCAGACATCTTACTGGGAATACAAAACAGCTAGGACTCTAAATGGAGAATTTTGAGTACTTTTTGCAGCAGTTAAATAGGAAATAAGTATTCAAATTTATGAGACATTTAATGTAAGACAGAAATCCTGATATTGACCACTGCTTCCAATGGCATGAGAACTTGAGAACTACAGCTATTTTAGTTTTGTTTTTTTGGTTGGTTGGTTGGGTGGTTTTTTGTGTTGTTTTTTTTTTTGTTTGTTTGTTTGTGTTTTTTCTGTTTTGTTTTGGGTTTTTTTTTTGGGTTTTTTTTTTTTTGCTTTCCTCTACCAATAATGAATAGATGAAGTTCTCCTTAGATAATGCTGACTACTTTTTACCATTCAACTCATTAGTTTCACTGCTAATTTCACTCCCAGCTCTTTACAGTGCAGAATTCTACCACAATGCAAGGAAGAAAAAGCTCAGGTGATAAGACTAATTTTGTTAAGATGATGCCACACAGTACAACAGCAACATATCAAAATGCTCTGCGGATAATCTGCAACAGATCACACCAAAGACAGTAGTACAAATTGATAGTCCTAGTCATTTAATCCACTAGAAAGGAAACTAAGGAAACTTCAGAAATTCAATAAACATCCAATATCATTGTGAGATTAAGAGAGATACATAAGCAAGACTGCTCTCCCTTCTTCCCGCCCCAGACTTTGGAACTTTTGGGGAGGGGGGAAGAAAATCAAACCAAAGATATTAGAGAATCACTTGAAAATTCAGCAGACATGAATTGGTTCACTGGAGCCAAAAATGTATTTTTGAATAAATAAATAGCTATAACGTTAATAACTGTCTTGTAAGTAGTTCTGTCATGGAATCCTATTATACTTTCAAAATTCCTTGTAAAGAATGTATAGTTAGCAGCACACAAAAAAGTAATCAGACAAAAAAACACCAAAACCCCAGAACACCTTAACTGAGGTAGAATAATATGAGTCAATGGCACCTGCAAACCGACATACTTCATCCTTTAACAGAGATGCCTCTTACTATTTCTACTTTGTAATGTTGCATGATTTAACTACACTGAGTTTCAGAGTTTAGAAAAAATCCCTGAGGTGGTATATAAGAGAAAGCATAGTTAGATTAAATGACGAAGTAAAAGAGAAGAGAGAATCCACTTACTTGGTACATAAACAGCAAACATGGCTTTGAGTCATTAGTTGTAGTAGCAGCATCCAAAGCCTCAACAAAATCTAAATACATGGTTTCTGCCTTAAAGGCCTTATAAACTTACTTGAAATCTGTCTTCAATAAGAAGAAATGAAAGAAATAAATATATTGTTTACTCAGAGATGGTCTAAGAAGCTGAGATGTACTCAACATACTTAATCTATGGGTGAATGAAATGACCTTTAAAAATAGTACTAAATTCCTCTTTCCTCTCTTTGATGAATGAATAGTTATAAATGCTACAAGTACACTCCAATTCAGTTATTAATATACAATATTTGGCATTTTCATAGCATTGCTATGAATGTCATGCAAGAATTTAAAGAAGACAGATATTCTAAATTGCTAGAAATTAACCTTCCAAGTCTCACTAAAATTTATATTGCAAAACAGGAAATTTCTTTATCAAATAGAATTGACAATATATCCACTACCTCTTGATTTTAGGACACCAAAACTGAAGTTCCTAACTAACTGAACAACTCACAATAGTGAACAGGCAGAACAACTAAATTGTTTGCAATAGTGTCCAAAACTAAGCAATTTGAGGTGTACTACCCTAGATACACTCTACGTCTTTTCACGTGTTTCCAAAGGAAAATTACTCTAAACTCGACACCATTAACCACCTGCACACAGGAAAAAAATATTGCCTTATTAATCTTATGGGGTATGATAAAAAAATAGGTATTACTAAACTACAGAAGTTACTACAATTAATTTCTAATCTGACAGGTTCATATATCCATAGGGAATTCTTTTAAAATGAAACTTACTGGTAATTTTAAATATGTAGAGGCAAGGGCTGGTTTGGGGCTTTTTTGTTGGTTTTTGTTTGTTTGTTTATTTTGGGAGGTTTTTTGTTTGTTTTTTGTGGGTTTTTTGGTTGGGGTTTATTTTGGGGGGGTTGTTTGGTTTGGTTTGAGGTTTTTTTGTATTTTGTTGGGGGGAAGGTGTGAGGGGGAGGTGGGTTGGTGGCTTTCTTTCCCAGAACTACTGATTGATTGATGGAGAAAAATATCCTGTTCTTTTTGCAATTCATAAGTACATACTCTCCATGCCAACCTCAGTTTCATCTAGGAAGAGCTTCAGTGAGAAAGGAAAACAATTCTATATACAGCAATACATTTTTAAAAAGGGTTCATATGAGCAAATTAGCTACATAAAATGTGAACACAGACTTATAAATGAAAAATATACAGTAAAGGTCGCTCCAAAATATATGTGTGTCTCACATGAGTTCATGTAGTACTTCAGTAAGTATACAGCTCATATAGTTTTAGCTACAAGTGAAACAGACATAATTTACATATAAATATTTGTTCTCTTTTGATGAACAGAAATTGCATTTTAAGTGTGTGAATTAACATACACAGACATAATCCGATCCAGAACAGCCAATTTCCTCTACGATTTTTAACATAATATTGTCAAAATAGTAAGTTTGCTATATTGCACTGCACAGAAAAGAAAAGTGTGAAAATTTCAGTAATGTTTATTCAAGTCTCATATGCATTATCAAAGCATTTCAATTAACAAACTTTCAGGATTTTCTTTCCTTTTTGTATTTCAAATAGCACAGCACCCTCTGGTGCATCTGCTAGAAAAAGAAAACAACTAACAATAAACACCAGTCA